>NC_049916.1:8250554-8858888 GCF_001411555.2 Juglans regia
TCTGGAAGTACTTGAAGTGGGGGTGCTCGGCTTCTAGTAGTGCCAAGTTTTTTTTTTAATTTTTTGCGATTCATGGCCAATTCCCCTCGTACTTGATTGACTAACACCTGCGAGTCGGCTCTCACTTCAATTTCTGCGACACCTAGAGACCTGGCTACCGCCAGTCCTGAAAGCTCCGCCTCGTGTTCGTGGTCTTGAACGCCAACTTGATGGCGTAATTGTATTCCTCTCCCTTAGGCGTAAGGATATGCATCCCCACTCCCCCTCCAGCCCGACAAGACGAGCCATCACGAAAACTTGCCAAGGTTTCATAGGAGGTGCATATTCGCTCTCTGCCGGGAAACCAGTAAATTCAGCCACGAAGTCCGCCAGCGCATGCTCCTGGATGGTATTCCACGGCGCGTAGTCAATGTCAAACTCGCTCAGCTCTGCTTCCCAGTTCATGAGCCGGCCCGAAGCATCTGGCCTTTGCAGGATCTTTTTCAAAGGAGTCTCTATGAAGACCCTTATTGGATGAGCTTGGAAGTACAGGCACAACTTGTGTTTGGTTAACACCAGCATGAAGCCGAGTTGCTCTATGCGGGGGTACTTGGCTTCAGCCCCATGATACTGGTGTAGTAGGCCGACCTCTAGACTCCATCATCTTCACACACTGATAATACCAAAGAGATGGCCTGGGGAGAGACTGACAAGTATAGAGTCAGTATTTTCCCACACCTAGGTTGGCTGAGGAGCGGTGGGCTTGTGAGGTGCTTCTTGAGAGCCTTGAACTCCAAGTCGCACTCGGCGTCCTATATTTGTGCCTTTCCTAGAACCTTGAAGAAAGGCAGGCACTTGTTGGTGGATCTTAACACGAACCTCTCACTCGCCCAGCCAATCTTTGCACCTCGATTATGCTTCGGGGTGGGGCCATGTTGTGGATGACCTCCACCTTTTCTAGGTTGGCTTCGATTCCGCGTTCTAACACCGTGAATCCCAAAAACTTCCCTGATCTGATAACAAAGGCGCAATTTACTAGTTTCAACTTCATTTAGTACTGCCTTAGTATTGCAAAAGTCTCCCTTAGATAGTCCAAGTGTTGTTCCGGAGTCCCAATCTTAACCAACAGGTCGTCCACGTAGACCTTCATGTTTGTTCCCACCTAACTTTTGAACATACGATTGATCAACGGCTAGTAGGTGGCCCCCTCGTTCTTTAGCCCAAAAGGCTTCTCCACGTAACAATACAGGACTCAGTTGCTAATGAACGAGGTCTTCTCATCATTCTCTAGGTTCATGCGAATCTGGTTATACCCAAAGTAGCCATCCATGAAGCTGAGGAAACAATGGCCCTTCGTGGAGTCGATGATCATATCGATGTGGGTATGTGGGAAGCTGTCTTTCGGGCAAGTTTTGTTGAGGTTGGTGAAGTCGACACATATTCTCCATTTGTCACTTGGCTTTTTCACTAGTACCACATTGGACAGCCACTTTGGATAGTGTCTCAGATGAATTCGACTGCTATCAGGAGGTCCACTTCCTTAGCTATGGCGACATTCTTTTCTGCGCTGACACTTCGACATTTCTGCCTCACCCCTTTGGCCTTTGGGTCCATGCTAAGGCTGTGCTGTATGACTTCAAGGGCTATTACAGGCATGTCCTCATGGCTCCAAGCGAATACGTTTTGGTGTTCTGTGAGGAGTTGCTGCATGACACTCTGCAACTCAAGCATCATCTCGCTACCGATCCTTGTAGTGGCTTTTGGTCGATTTGAGTTTAAGGGAACGAAGTCCAATGGCTAGTTTGGTTCCACCTTTATGAGTCCCTACTCGTCTCGAATTTCGCCTTTTGATGGGGCACAGATGGGTGGCAATGGTAAGGTGCAATCATCCACCGTAGGGCATACCGTGTTCACCTCGCCACTCGGAGGCACCCCTTCCTGGGTATGTTCTCACCTCTCTTCCTCGGCGTCTCCTCCTCCAATTCTAGGAGTTTTGCTTCCTTGTTTGCGAGCTTCCATGTTCGTCACCACTATTGTTCTTTGAAGACCCGAGCTGTCTGGAACGGATTGTCGCAGGCATACGAAGTACACACAAGATCTATATGGACCCCACAAACAATTAGAAATATTGTAGCTCATAGTTGAAGCCACTAGTATTTGACTACTCTAATGCAGATGATTTCATATCTGTTTTTTAAAATTTTGAAGATGAACTTGCATTTAGCTATGCCAATGCCAGTGCTCTTAGAGTTACATTAAATTGATAAAATCTCCAAATAACAGGCGGTATGATTCATTGTTGGTTAATTTGGCTTTCAAACCAAGTTGGCCTTACTCCTCACCCCTGGGATCGGGAGGAAATTATTAATAAATGACAAATGTTATATGCTATACTCATATTCTGCTTTTATATTTTACTTGATAAAAGTAACACAGGACCTTCCATCACTCAGCTTAATTAGATCAGCAATTAAAATCATTTAATTATTGGGAAAAAGTGCCGTGTGCGTACTGTTTTCCCTATATATATTTATTAATATAACTTGATAGATCATGATCAAATTAAAAGACCTTCATCAAGATAGCTAGCTATCTGCCACAATAAGATGTCTAACTACTAATATTATTAATAAAACTACCCGTAAGTTAATATTCTGCAGATCGACTTAATTCCCGCCTCCATAGTCACCTGCATTAATCTAAAACCATATACCGTACTGTCCATGCATGCAAAATAGGCTTTTTCCCACAAAAACTTTTTCCAAGACAAACCATGGTGGGAAATACTTGGTTGATGTCACAAAGTAGGTTTGTGGAAAAAGAATCACTCTGTTGTAGCGACATGCCAACGGATCACTTAAAATGGTTGTAAAAAAGGTCTTGCCACAAACATATTTCGCCACAAAAAAAAAAAAAAAAAAATCACATATTACACGGCTTGTAACATGTGCAAACCCATTTTGACGAAAAACACGATGGAAAATTTCCGTGTGGCACGCATTCTCTCTCTTTTCTCCGATTTCAGCAGGGAAATTTCTTTTCTACTCAGACCAAATCTACCAAATTTTCCCTCCGCCCCTCTTATTTTCTCCCATTTCATGAAATTCTCCCGTGATTGACCATTTTCATTTTGGGTCAATTAGGGTTTGGCCAAGTCTATTTCGTAGAGAGGAGAGGGTCGGCGTACACGAGTTGGTAACAACTCCCACGGCTTGCATCCACCAAGTTCAACCCCAAAAGACTCGGTGGAGCTTCCAACATCGCCGACCTCGTGGATTTTTTGGTGGATGGTTGGACCCTGCGCTCCACCGAAGACAACACATGGTGTGGCGTCACTGCCTGAGAGCACCTTGTGGGTATGAGCACAGGGGTTGGTGCAGTTTTCAGTCGGAGTTGTCCACGGACTGGTAGATGCCGTCACCACTCTCGCAGGTTCTCCCTCAACTTGCACATGTCAGTCTAGAAACCCCAGTCTTTAATTCATGTTCTGGTTTTCAAGGTTCACTCTGGAAAGCAAAATCTCTCCTCTAATTGTTCCTTTTTCCTGCTGCTTTTCCATATTATTCAATTCATTTTCTTTATCTTATCTTAACGCATGCATGCTTCTACATTAGATGCTCTAATTTGGCTTTTGCATGTCACTGGATAATTTCATTGCCGTTTTTTCCATTTTGCCTCCAATTGAGGCTAATTTTAAACATTTGATTTGTTAGATTCATTGTAGTTATTGCAAATCTTCTTTTTTACTACCTGGTGCTTAAACTAATTGATTTATTATTTTTTGGATTACTTTTGTGCTTTTATGATAACAATATCACAATGTTTTGTAGACCTTGTCCTATGAGACAAAATATTTGTTTATGATTTGGCTGGTCAACGAATAGGATGGGGGAGACTATGACTGTAAGTTTCATGATCTCATCTGTAAAGGGCCTTTTGGACACCATACGAATGTAAAATGTTTAATTTCCTTAATTTATGAACTGAAAACATAATCATTAAAGAGAGGCATGAGCTGATTTTAATAAATTCTCGTATTAGGATTCATATCTATAAATTAATCAATAAGATCCCCCAACTTTGGTTCAAACTCGAATTCCTCACTTTTGAATTAATCAAATTAGGTTCAATGTCAGTAATGTCTCTGCAACAACAAGTGCTGGGAAAAGTGAATATGTCAATGCTAGACAAATAAGTGAGAGTGGTTCAGTGCAAAATGAGCCTAACAAGGAGCTAGTAATAAGGGCATGTGATTGCTTTCCTAATGCACATATCACTGCTTGGCAGCTTCTTGTCTTTGTAGCATATGGTGAAAAAGGTCTGAGACTCTGCCATTTTTTTTTTCATTTTATATTATTGCATTCGGTAAGACCATTGTAATTTTTCTCATACCAACTTACCCAACAAAAAAGCCAACTTGCTTCAATGCCAATGAACCATTACATTTAAGGTGCAACCATGCATGATTCAAATGTCTTATCTTATATCCAAAAGTTGCCCTAAAAGAGAATTTTACAAGCAAATATATATATATATATATATATATATATATATATATACTAGCTAGATTGTCCAGATTGTATTCGATTAATTCCTAGGTCTTTGTGTATATATATATATATCTTGATTATTCATAGGTGAGTCAAAGGCAAACAAACACTCCCAACCTAACCTCACATGGGTGTTATAGCTAGCTAGGTTATCTTTATAAATAAGCTAAATTATTCCTGTTTATGAATATTTGACCATCCATGATCCATTCATCCATCCATCCAGTTAATCTGCTACCACCTAGCCTAGCTATCTACTACTAGTTGCAAGCGAGAAATTTGTGCATATATATATGTTGTACCATATGTCAGTTATCTCTTTCGTTGCCTGCTCCAAAAAAAGAAGGCAGAAAAACAAAAACTAAAGTAGCAATATGTCAAAAAAGTTAATGCAATAATTAAGGTATAATTCATCGTATGCTTTTATAGATGATATGAGATGAGATGAATTAAGATTAAAGTTAAAAAAAATTAAATAAAATATTGTTAGAATATATTTTATAATATTATTTTTGTTTTGAGATTTGAAAAAGTTGATTTGTTTATTTTATTTTGTGTGAAAATTTAGAAAAGTTGTAATGATGAAATGAGAGATTTTCAAAGTGTTGGATTTTAGTCTTGAAAGCAAACCAAAAATAAAATCTACATTACGTTCTAATGATTCAAAAGAATGTCTCTCTTTGTCTTGAAAATTTTCTAAAACATGGTATATGTTCTAGATTTAATTTTAGAATTATAAGTGTTGATTAAAGAAGTACTTGATTCAGTTATAAATAGAAGTTACTAATACTCCAACTGAGGCATTAAATTAGTTTCCTTGCAATATGCATATTCCCACGACTGTAGCTTTTTTTTTTATTTTTTTGTCTTTCCAGTGGCCAGGGAATACTGTCAATAACATTCTTTTGGAAAGAATTTAAACTTGGCTGGTACTAAATAATTCACAATAGTACCAGAAAACCAAAACATCTTTTCTGGGGAAGCTCAATTTTCTAAGCTATATATATGAGTTCTTAATTTTGTGAAGAATTTGAGGATTGATATCAATGTCACTTTTGCACCGTTCAATATTATGCTCCTTTAATAAGACAGAAGTTTGTTGACACATGTATTATCATACATATGTGTAACAAAACCATCAAATCGCTAAGTTATATAGTCAAAACCCAACTGTAAAGCCTCTTCCTCCTTGAGCCATGCAACTCATTGAAACGCAAGACCGTCTTCCTCTTCTATTTCACTTTGCCCCCAGAAGAAGAACTAATTTTATACATTCCTCGAGATTCCTTTTCCACCTATCTTGCAGGGAAGTTAACGAGGGAAGAGGATAGCCTCCCTCTCTAACTGAGAAACAAGGTTCTTTCTCCCTAAGAACTAAGGGTGAGAATCAGCCGGTCCGGACCGGAAAACCCGACTGGACCGACCCGGGATTGGGCCTGGTCGGTCTCGGTCCGAATTGCATAGGACCAAATTCATTCGGTCCAGTCCACAGTCCAAGGTTTTTTCACCTCAGACCGGACCGAATGAAAATAAAAAATATATATTAATTATATAATAATTGTATATAATTAATTATATAATTTCATCTAACCTAATCCTATCACTAACTCACCATTAAGTAATTATTAACTCATACTAATAATTATAATTTTATACTAATACTAATATTTACTAATACTAATAGCCTAGACTCTAATATGGTATAAAAAAAATACTAATAGTCTAATATAGACTATAGTTATACTTATTCTAATATAGTTATAACTTATACTAAATCACTATAACTAATATCACTAAATATAGCTATACTATATTACTAATAGTCTAATACTAATACTATTATATTGTTATACTAAATTACTAATCATAATAAGTTAATAACTAATCACTATAAGTCTATAGAGTATAACTATATATATTTAGTATCAATGTATTATTATATTCTTTAATGTATTACTAATACTATTCAGAGTTATAGTATAAATTATAATATATGTATAATTTATAAATTTATAATATTATGGATAATTAAATATTTTATGCTTGTTTATAATAGTATGTTAAGTATGTATCTTTCTCAATTATGGATGTAATATGTATGGATAATTAAATTATTTATGCTTCTTGCTTCATATACAAAATGTTAAAAGTTGCATATGACTCATTATGTATTAACATTTAACATACTTTAAGTTAGTAATAAAGTAATAATTAACATCATCAATATAATTATAACTAAACTAAATCACTATAATTCTACTGTCTATATATAGTATTAAATTATTAATATCACTATGAGTCTATGACTAATGACCATATCACTATGAGTCTACGAGTCTATGAGACTATGACCATATATTATATAGTACTATTAACATCACTATTAAATTATTAATATAGTATATAGTAATAATAGTATTAGTAATTATTTATATCAATTTATTATTATATAATATATAATATATTCAATAATGTATTTGTATCAATGTATTATTATATAATATATAGTATTACTATCACTATATTATTATTATTATATATATATATACACACACACTATATGTCTATATGTAGTAGTAACGGTAACACTTTAATAGTA
The DNA here is from genome assembly GCF_001411555.2 of Juglans regia. Classification (NCBI taxonomy): domain Eukaryota; kingdom Viridiplantae; phylum Streptophyta; class Magnoliopsida; order Fagales; family Juglandaceae; genus Juglans; species Juglans regia. The sequence continues at coordinate 8,257,683 of NC_049916.1, forward strand.
TAATATATAGTATTAGTATATATTAATATATTATATGAGTTGTAGGATTATAGCATAATATATGTATAATAGACTAATAGTTTAGCACTAATATCACTATAACTATTTATACCTAATAGGCTTATAGGCTAATACAATGATTTATTAAACATATTACATATACAAAATGTAAAAACTTAAAAGTTTAAAATATTGAAAAATTGAAAATTATCATAGATTTATAAAATCATTAATTATAATACATTGAGTCATTGACATACTCTAAGTTAGTAACAAATTAGCAATTAACATTTAACATCATAAATAAAATTATCATTATTATTTTTTTAATGAGTTAATTAAATAATCCACATTAAATAGTTTATTTAATTTTAATTTTACTAATTTAAATTTTTTTAATTAATTTATGTGCTAAAAAAATACAAGTGAAAAACACACATGTGAACTGCCTTCCCAGAAACGGTGCCATTTGGTACAAAATTGGACCTAAACGGCACCGTTTCTGTCACTGTAGGCAAAAAAAATAACTAGGTTGCATGAAACAGCTCGTTTCACGTAACTCAATTTTTTTTTAATTTAATGTCCCTAAAACGACGTTTAATAACCCAGCGCCGCCAACCCTACGATTCATTTATTTTTTTCACTTTTCCCCAATTCTTCCTTCCCGATCTAGAACCGTATTCTTACATGTAATTTGTACTTGTATTTGTTTGATCTTATTTTCATTACATGGGTATACTAGTTATGAGTCATTTGAATAGAGCCACTGGAATTTATTCTTAAACATAATAGTATAGTAGTTTTGATCTTACATGTCGATAGCATAATACTTTTGATCTTATATGCCGATACTATAATAGTTTTGATCTTACATGCCGATTCTCACACCTACTTATGACACATAACAGTATTCTTAAACATTTGAACAGAGCCACTTTGTATTCTCAAATTATACATTCATGTAAAATCACTTCATATGTTGGCAGTTGAGTTGAATTGATCTCATTTGAACAGAGCCCAATGGAATTTATTTAGATACTGAATTCTCATTTATTTTGATCTCATTTGAACAGAGCCCATTGGAGTCTTCTACAAATGATGTGCAAGAGTCAACACAAGACATGCCTCCACCCCCACCCCCATCCAATGTAAGTAATAAAAAGGTTGGTGGGTCACAAAGTGGTAGAGTTAGGTCAATGGTTTGGGATCACATTACAAAAATACCAAAGGTGATCCCACTAAACCTAGGGCTGCTTGTAATTCTTGTGGTGTTTCGTATGCATGTGATATGAAGGCCAATGGTATGAAGTCCATAAAGTATCACATTGAGAAGCAATGTAAGAAATGTCTATTTAAGAAGACAGATAAGTTCCAAATGACTCTAGGGTGGAAGGTGGAGGGAGGAAGTGGTAGTAGGGGACTTGTGCCCATTTCATTTAGTGCTGAGCCTTGCCGACAAGTCTTAGTAGAGATGATTATTCTTGAAGAGTTGTCCTTTAAGCATGCTAAAGGAGAGGGTTTTAGGAAGTTTATGTTTGTGGTTTGCCTTAAGTAGGTAGGGAACTCATCTCGTATGACGGTTACCAAGGACTGTTTTAGTTTGTTTTTTAAGGAAAAACAAAAATTGAGAAATGCTCTTCAATGGCAGCGAATTTCCCTCACCAGGGATACATGGACATCGGTGCAAAACTTAAACTATATGTGCCTCACAGCAAACTTTATTAATGATGACTGAAAATTACACAAGAGGATTATTTCATTTTCTTTGGTTGAAAATCACAATGGTGATACACTTGGTAAGGGCATAGAGATGTGTTTGCATGATTGGGGCGACCAAAAATACTTACACTTACTCTTGATAATGCAAGTTCTAATAATGAGACCATTTCTTTTTTGAAAAAAAAAACCAAGCATACGAGAGACACGGTCTTGGAACATAAACTCCTGCATGTTCGATGTTGTGCCCACATTTTGAACTTAATCGTTCATGAGGGGTTAAAAAAATATGATGAGTCTATTGCGAAGGTGAGGAGTGTTGTGAAGTATGTTAAATCATCTCCTCAAAGGTGTAGTATATTTAATAAATGTGTAGGGTTGGAAGATATTCAATCCAAAAGCCAAGTTTGCCTAGATGTACCGACTAGGTGGAACTCCACCCATCTTATATTGGAGAGGGCTTCAAAATTTAGAAAGGCTTTTGATCGGCTGGAGGAAGAAGATCCGTCCTTCCTTGGTAGTATTGGAGATGACGATGATGATGATGACAATGATGAAGATGTGGTGAATAGGAGAAAGTTAAAGAAGTTAGGGCCTCCCAATGCATCTGATTGGGATAAGGTAAAATTGTTTGTGATGTTTTTTCAATTATTTCATTATGCAACTTTACCCTTCATGGGGGGTGAATATGTAACTTGCAATATTGTTTTGCTGGAGTTGGTTAGTATTAAAGATGCTATTAACATGGAGTGTGAAGAACGAAACCCTGTGGTGGGATTAATGGCCACAAATATGAAGAAAAAGTTTGAAAAGTATTGGGAGAATTTGGAGAATCAGAATATGTTGCTGTATGTTGGGGTTCTTCTTAATCCTCACTACAAGATGCAATATCTTGATTTTGGGTTGGGACAAATGATATGGACCCGCGGGAATGGAATCCTTTGAACCCACAGTCAAATTGAAAACTCTCCAAGAAAGCCAAAATCAAGTCAATGGATGGAGAACCTAGACCTAATGAGAACTCGTTTCAAGAACCTAGATTATATTAAAATCTAGACCCGTTGAAGGACCCATCTCAAGAACCCAGATTACAAATGAGGAATGCCACAAAGGTTGTGATTTACCTTTGATAAGTTCAAAAGTTCAATTAAGAACAAGAGGAGTAAAACTCAATTCACAATGAATAAATCATCAAACTTCATAAACTACTTAACATGAGGCAACAAAGTATATTTAAACTAAAACCTAATTAAAACCCTAACCAAAATAATGCCCCATCTTCCAAAATTACCCCTGAGTGAACAGTACCACGGCTACTGTACGGCAATACAGTGTACTCGACTACAGTAACCCTAACCCTAGTTCAATAAAATAATAATTTTTCTAACATGCCCTTGCATAAGCCCCCTTAAGTGCTTCCCATAATAAACTCAATTATTGTAAACTAATAAAATAAGTCATTTATAAGAATTAAATAAGTTGAAAGTCTTCAAGTGCCCAAAGCCTTTAAGTCGTGTTGTTGCCTTTTCCATAACTTATCAAATGAATCAAAGCTAAATCTTCATCATTTATGCCCTTTAACTTGTATTTGGCCTATCTGGAACTTGCAACATATCTTTAAGACTAAACTCACCTTGGTTCCCATCATTCCCCCTCTCCTCAAAAGGATTCGACCTCGAATCTCCACCTGGATCAAAGGGAAAAATGTTAGTAACATTATTATTAATTTCATATGCATCATCATTAATTTGTTCAAGAATTTGAAAAAATCCATCCAAGCTACTCCTGTTGTCAACCGAGAAAGGCATTAAATCTAAAGGAGTAAATGGATTAAGTCTATAAACAATCTCAAAAGGAGAATATAAAGTGGTAGTATGCATGGTCCTATTATATGCAAGCTCTATAAATCCATCCATAACCACAAATATAGAATCTCTACTCCTTTCTTTCCTAGGCAGTCCCAAAACAAAGTCTATAGATATGTTTACCCATGACTCACTAGGAACTGGAAAGGGTGTATGCAACCCATTTGGCAAAAGCTTAAATTTGGCCTTTCTACTTGTAATGCACCTGCCACAAATGCGATTGACATATTTCTTCATCTTAGACCAACATAAATGTTCATGCAAAGTGTCTAAAGTTTTCTTGACACCAGAATGACTACTCCAATTATATGAAAACTCAATGAATGGAAAGTAATACTCCCACAAACGTTCATGTAATAGATCAATGAAAGGCAAATGATATTCCCAGAGACGTTCATGCAACACATCAATGAATGACAAATGATACTTCCACAAACGTTCATGTAACACTTCAATGAATGGCAAATGATATTCCCACAAACGTTCGTGCAAAACGTTAATTAATGACAAATGATACTTCCACAAACGTTCATGCAATAAGTCAACAAATGGTAAATGATACCCCCACAAACGTTCATGTATCACATCAAAAGTCTTCATTACACCAAAGTTACCCACCAAACCACCATGTCTATCACACACAAGCAACTTAAGCATAAAACTGGTAGGCACACAAAATCTATTCTCTCTAAACAGGTACCAATCTACTTTATAGAACTTACTAAACGATGCTTTCTCACATGTTCCATACACACTAGCAAAGTCATCATTATTAGCATGTAATTCCTTATCATATTCAAGTCTCAACAATTTTGCATCTAAAATGAAGATAAGGACATACCTTCTTGCTAAAGCATCAACCACAAAACCTTCCTTACCTTGTGTGTACTTGATTACATGAGGAAAAGTCTCAATACAGTCCTCCAGCTTAGCACGCATTCTAGTTAACAACTTACCTTGTCCTTTTAAGTGTGTCAATGACTCATGTTCTTCCAAGAAAGCTTGGTTAGGAATTGTCGCACATGGCACAAAATCAATGTAGTGCGCTATCTCTCTAATAGGTGGCAATCCACTAAACACACCGGTAGGAAACACAACATCGTATCCCTACAACAAAGAGACAACAATACTAGGCAAACATACGTCAAGTTCGTTCGTATTAAGACTCGCCTTAGCATAAAAACTCACTTTTCTCTTTGTTTTTCTCTCACTTTCTTCACTCTCTCTTTTCTTTCCACTCTCTTTTTCTTTTTCACTCTCTTTTTCCCTTTCACACTCTTTTTCCTTTTCACTCTCTTTTTTTCTATCACTTTCTTTTTTTTCATCTTTTTTTGTACTCTCGACCTCACAATTATTTTTCAGCTCATTCTCTCTTTTTCTTGAGATCTTAGTCTCACCCTCTTTTTTTGTCTCTCTCATTTTTCTCTCTTTCGCCATTTCGGCCTCAATATTTCTTTTTTTCTCATTCTCATCCTCACTTTTCAGTTTCAGTTGGTCTCCTAGAACCTGTGTTGGAATTAAAGGAGCAAGTTTGATTTTTTTTTCATCCTTTTCAAAACTATACATGTTCCTTAACTCATCATGGATCACCTTCCTATCATACTGTCATGGCTTCCCCAACAAAATATGACCAGCATGCATAGGCACCACATCACAAATGACTATATCCTGGTATTTTCCAATTGAAAAAGAAACTAACACTTGCTTATTTACCCTAACCTCCCCACAATCACTCAACCACTACAACATGTATGGTCTAGGGTGTTTCAAGGTACGTAAATTTAATTTCTCAACTAATGTAGTGCTAGCCAAATTAATACAACTCCCAATGATCATACTACATACCTTGTTGTTAATGTGGCATCTAGTATGAAAAATGTTCTCACTCTACTGTTCTGTATCATCTATCTTAATTTGTATATTGAGCGCACGCCTAGTAACAAGAGCATCACCATACCCTTCTTTCTCATACCCATTTTTAACACTAGACTCATGTCACCTCCTATCTCTCCACCTTGCAGATTTCTAATCAATGCTTCTCGATTATCCATATTATCCCTCACTTCACCCAACACTAAATTCAACCGCTCAAACTGTTGTTGCATGGCTTGCAATACAAATGATGAGTTATCTGCCACACCCTTTGGTGATGAGTCACTTCTATGAGACATCATAATATGCTGCACAAAAATAATGTTAGTGGAAAACCTCACACATTCCCTTACGTGTTTACACTCAAATAATGGCACTCCACTCGTGTGTCACTCTTAATGGCTTTTTCCCGATAATGGTCTCGCCACTTTCTTGCCTTTTACCTCAATAGTTTTCCCGCTCAAGTTCTTTAAGAACTAGTTGAACTAAATCAAGACAATACAACCTTGTATTATTCCAACCAGTAATATAGATCAAAGAAACAAGGAATTAATAAAATGACACGAGACTCAAGGAATTTATATGAGGGAAAGAGTAATTATAAAACAAGATACCAACTAGAAAGATGTAATCAGCTCTTATGATGATAAAAGCTCAATTAACAAATACTTTCTTTCTCTTTGTTGTAACTATGTAGCAACTTTGAATATGCTACATTCTCTTTTCTTCTTCTTGTTTTTTTATTTTTTTTTCAATTTTTTTTTTCTTTTCCTTTCTTTTCTTTTCTTTTCTTTTCTTTTCTTTCTTTTCTTTTCTTTTCCTTTCATTTCCTTTCCTTTCTTTTCTCTAATTCAATCACAAACAGCAATATTCAATTGTAAAAACCAAGCATGGACAATAAAGTAGAAGAAAATCAATAGAACGACAATCCAAGCAATTGACAAACTTAGAGATGCAGGAAACCCTAGAATTTTAAAACCCTAGGTGACGCAAATTTCAGTCAATCCCAAAGCCCTAGGAATTTTGGCAGCCTACTTTTTGTTTCTATTTTTTTTTTTTTTTGGCAACCCTAGAACAATGAAGCCCTAGGATTAAATTTAGGGATGCTAGAATTAAAAGATAGAATCAGACCTGATTGGAAACCTTGCTCTGAATACCAAATGATATGGACCCGCATGAATGGAATCCCTTGAACCCACAGTCAATTTGAAAACTCCCCAAGAAAGTTAAAATCAAGTCAATGGATGGAGAACATAGACTCGATGAGAACTCGTTTCAAGAACCTAGATTATATTAAAATCTAAACCCGTTGAAGGACCCGTCTCAAGAACCCAGATTACAAAGGAGGAACGCCACAAAGGTTGTGATTTACCTTTGATAAGTTCAAAAGTTCAATTAAGAACAAGAAGAATAAAACTCAACTCACAATGAATAAATCATCAAATTTCATAAACTACTTAACATGAGGCAACAAAGTGTATTTAAACTAAAACCTAATTAAAACCCTAGCCAAAATAATGCCCCATCTTTCAAAATTACCCCTGAGTGAACAGTACCATAGCTACTGTATGGCGCTATAGTACTCGGCTACAGTAACCCTAACCCTAATTCAATAAAATAATAACTTTCCCAACATGCCCTTGCATAGGCCCCCTTAAGTGCTTCCCATAATAAACTCAATTATTGTCAACTAATAAAATAAGTCATTTACAAGAATTAAATAAGTTGAAAGTCTTCAAGTGCCCAAGGCCTTTAAGTCGTGTTGTTGCCCTTTCCATAGCTTATCAAATGAATCAAAACTGAATCTTCATCATTTAAGCCCTTTAACTTGTATTTGGCCCATCTAAAACTTGCAACGTATCTTTAAGACTAGGCCCACCTTGGGTCCCATCATTGACAAATGTATGCACATGATAAATAAATAAAAATTGATTTCAATTGGAGGGTGAGAAATGCATTTATCCACATGTATGAGGCATACAAGGAAAATGAAGGAGAGAGTTCTCCTTAGAGTTAGCACACAAGTTCCCCACATGAAGATGTAGATCCTTCAGCTGACAAGATTGCGGGTAGAAATGCACATTTGATAACCCAATTTAAGCAACAGTTACAGTCAGAAGACAGTTTGGAAAGTAAGTCAGTGGTTAATAGATATCTAGCTGAAAGATGTGAGGATCAAGAGGATAGTTTTGATCTTTTAAATTGGTGGAAGGTGAATTCAGTTAGATATCGTGCACTTTCAAAGGCTGCACGTAATGTACTTGCAATACCGGTATCTACTGTAGCCTCTAAATCTACATTTAGCACTGTAGGTCGTGTACTTGACCCTTTCCGAAGTAGTTTAAATCCGATGAGTGTTGAGGATCTCATATATACACAAAGTTGGCTTCATTCTTCTTCTATTCCAATAAGCCTTAGGACTTTAATGGATGAAGTGGAGGAATTTGAGAAGTAGTTAAATATGGGTATGTAATGCATTTACTTTTGATATCTTTTGTGGTTTATTTTGTTCTATCTTCTATGTTATGTAACTTTATTTAACTTGTTTTGTTTTAAATTTTTATGGATGAAACTTGTTGGGAACTTTGCTGATTATGTGGAGCCGTCAAATATAATGCCTACCGGCCCTACACCCAATGCTGATTAAAGAGTAAAGAGGTGAGAAGATTGTTAGTTATGGTTTTTTAATCATGACTTGAGACACTGTCTATGCTTAAATTCAGTAAATAAGGTGGTAGGACCTAAAACTAATACCACCTATGAGATATTTTTCAATATTTATATTGTTCTTTAGGTTCCACTTATATATAAAAAAAATATGCAGAGTCTTATCTCTGAAAGTTAATTCTATTACTATTTTCAAGTGCCTACCACCCACCAGTCCTTCCTTAAGAATCTGCCCCCGAGAACCAAAAACTTTTCTCTCCTCCCATATACTTATCTGCATGAGAAAAAATTAGATATAAATTTAGAGGTAATTTCCACACAACAAAATCAAATGTCCAATACATATTAAATGCCATAAGTGTGGATTAAATAGAAATTTAAAATCATACCAAACAAAAACTTTTTTTTCATAGGTCAATTTTTAACTTATAAAGAATATTTATGTTTAATTAAGATACCCAATTTGAAACTCCACTTAACACTTTTTGCACAGTGGTGTGGAGGATGATGATATATATGGACCCAACAACTACCTCTTGCACCAAACATGCATGTGTAAATTGGTACAATTTACCTAAAGGGTTCTCTCTCCATATTTTAATTGGGAACATCCACGTAATATAGCAACTGGTTAATATTTTATGATCTTGAAAAGGTGTGCAGATAAATGCATGAATATATACATATATATTTATTTATTGATAATGTATTAAGCAAAGATCACTTGTTTCTATTTTTTTTTTTTTTTTCCTTTTGATAAAAGAGGTTGAAACATTCTGATATATAGGTTGAGTATAGCACCAGAAGATTATTCTTTTTATGATACTAATATGTTGCTCCAGACAGTTGAGGAAGCATTGGCATGTGCAGACTGCTGTGCATGGAACAAGAAGCAACTTTGTGGCTCTGATTTCATTATGTCTTTTGTTACTTTGTAGCAGTAGTAGGGGAGGAACTTCATTTGGTTGCAAGTCTATTCGGTTTATATATATATATATATATATATATATATATATATATTTGTGTTTTCTATTGACGTAAATATGAGAGGCTAAGACAGTGAGAGCTGTGTATTTATCTAATTGTATTTTGTATTTTCTTTTTCTTTTTCTATTCAGAGTATTAAATTTGGATAAATTGGATGATTACTTATTAGCTATAACTTATTACTTATTAGAGATTTTACTGATTAGGGATTGTTTTAAATTTCTTTATTTCTATTTTTTAATTTTATTACTATGAATGATTGATAATCTTGTTTAGTTGTTTGGAATGGATGGATATAAAAAATTTAAATTCTTTTGTAACTAAATCCTTTTATTCAAATTTTTTGTATATAGACAATTTTTTTTTAATGATTATTTTTATTTTCCCTTCAAGTTCTTTTTTTAATGTATTTTTGGACTTAAAATTGGATAAAATGTTAGTGGGCCGAAAAAGTTAAACATAGGATATAGAAATTGGGCCATTGGCCCAGTTGGGACAAGGTTGGACCGATTGGACCGACCCGCCCCAATTGGGACTAAAAGACCGACCGGACCAACCTGTCCCGAATGGGACCTAACCGAATCGGTCCTTATGCTTTTTGGTCCGGTCCAGGGTGGGAAAACCCTGGATCGAATAGGTCCGGTCCAATCCACAAAACCTCTTCGGGACCACCAGACCGGACCGAAATCACCCTTACTAAGAACATACAGAATAAAAAGGATTAGAATTAGAGACACCACCAATAAAAATTTTAAACTTTGGTTTTGGAATAATTCCACCAAGAAATACCTGCGAGCATGCCATTTCAAAGTACCATTCGCCTTCAATCACCACAGATTTCATATGCCCTTGAGTTGTAGTAGGGACCAGCCATAGTATTTATATATTTATATATATATGTATGCTTACTTTATTTGATAATGATGTAATTTTCCTCTTATCGTAAGAAAAATACAAAATCCATGTGGTTGAATGAAGTAGACATATGACCTTATATGTACTGCATGGAGAATTCCTTGGTTATTGGACGCAATTAATATTGTGTTGGAATATATTTGTTCATGAGATTGATATCGACGATTTTGAGTGTTGGAAAATGTCTGATTTCTTGTAGTCGATTTAGCCTATATATTGTTGATCGATCAGAAATAGAAGTTCCATATATCTCATACATACTAGTACTCCTCCAAGTTAAACATTCATTTAGTTATAATATTTACGATGCCTATAATTTCAAAAGCTATATATAATATTTATAAGAAAGTTAATTTAATAACTCAAGTATTATTTGATTAATTAATTTATCTCATGTACTGTTTAAACTTAAATTCTACTTTATTTTATAATGGTTGCATTGACATGTAACAGAATACATAAAAAGAATTGCAGCTCCTTAATTCATTGATGGGCTCCTTAATTCAATAATACTGCCTAATTCTCTGGCCTCTTCCTTGATTCAACCTGAAAAAATACATAACACTAACATCTATGCTATGTCTAGTGAGTTGTTGGTCATAACTGTAGCTAATACTATGGTTTCTACATCTATACTAAATTAAAAAGTTTAGGTTCTCAACAAACACACCTCATTAACTTTATAGATGCAGCAACTAGAGCTATGAATCTCCATGTTGTTTGCAATAGGACCTTCATTTTGAATCTCCATATATATGGTGCTTTTGTGTAGGGTGTGGAGACCATCATACAACATTGTCTTGCAGCTGATTTGTATTGAATAAATTCAAACATTTTGTGTTTACCAAATGGGTCTACTAACAATCTTGAAAAAGCTATTTCAAGTAATCTATAGCAGTTCAGTAGAATTACTAAAGGTAATTTCCCGACTTAACCATGTACATCTTCACTTTATTGTCACATCGAAGTATAATGCTTATCCCCATTCATACCTTCCTGAAGAATCCAAATACTCAATGTCATTTCTATATGAATTTGCATTTAAATTCATCCTACACGATTTTAAGTAGTCATTTATGAGAACCTGTATACCTAATAGCCATGGTTACTCACAGTTTATAACACATGTTAGAGCTTTTCTCATCTTTTCCATTCTATGCTAGTTTTTTCAAATATCCCCATAAATACCTCCATTCCAAGAAATGATCTATTACATTCAATTCATTGATTATCCCCTAACAATCTCTTTTCCAATCTCTTTTTCCATAGTTGGTCAACTGCATAAGATGGATAAGGCTTGGATGCATATCGAAAATAGATTGCATTCCAATTAATATGGTGAAGGTGTTAAACAATTCCTTGCTATGGCTTAAGCCCACACACTTGGATCTGATTACATTAGGTGTCCATGTAGGAGATGCCAAAATAGAGCTTTCCACTCTTTTATGACAGTAGAAGATCATTTGTTCATCGTAGAGATTGATCCAACTTATACGGAATGGATATTCCATGGAGAAGATGATATGTTCCTAGATGCTACATTTTCTGACGATGAAGGTGATAATGCATCAGCTTACAATGACTACATTGATGATTTCGATGAGATGTTAGATGACATTCGTCATGGGTTGTTTATGGATAATTCAACTAGAATTGAAGGAAATGCAAATACAAATGATCAACCATCCACCTCTAATACTCCAACAAACCTTAATTTCAAGGAGTTAGTAGTTGATGCACTACGTCCACTTTATCTTTCATGTGTTAAGTTCTCAAAACTATCATTTATAGTCAAGTTGCTTCACATCAAGAGTATTGGTGGTTGGACCGTGAAGTCCTTTAACATGGTGATAAAGATTCTGCAAGCTGCATTTCCCGATGCTTTATTCCCTAACTCATTTAATGACGCTCGTCGCTTAGAGCGTGACTTGGGCTTTAGTTACAAAAAGATATATGTGTGGCCAAATAATTGTGCCTTATTTTGGAAGGAAAATGCTTAGTACAATGAATGCCCTAAATGTAAAGCATCTAGGTGGATTGTAAGCACAAGTAAGCAATAGAGGATACCACAAAAAGTTCTCCGATATTTCCCCCTGAAGCCGCACTTGCAAAGGCTATTTATGTTAAAGAAGACAACCTAAGCCATGAGATGGCATGTAGAAGCACGTGTTGACGATCCGACATGCATGCGACATCTAGTCAATTCTAGGGTATGGAAAGACTTTGATAACAAACATGGTTGGTTTTCCCAAGATCCTCGCAATGTTAGACTTGGTTTGGCGAGTGATGGGTTTAACCCATTCAATAGCATGAGCAGACCGTACAACATATGGTTGGTACTACATGTGCCTTACAACTTCCCCCATTGATCATGTATGAAAGATCCATACATCATGTTGTCGTTGCTAATCCCTGGCACTAAAGCACCAGGAAATGATATTGATGTGCTCTTGTGCTCTCTTGTCGATGAGTTGAGGGAATTATGGGAAAAGGGTATTCATACCTATGATGCTTACAATGGGCAAATGTTTAGATTGCATGCAGCGTTACTTTGGACTATCAATGACTTCCCCGCATACACCAATCTTTTTAACTAGAGCACAAAGGGCAAGATGGCATGCCCTTCATGTACAGCTGACACAAATTCACAATGGTTGGTTTATGGGCGTAAACATTGTTATATAGGTCATCGACGATGGTTGGCCCTAAATCACACTTAGAGACGGAAAAAAAATACTTTTAATGGGTACGAGGAGCAACGAGTCCAACCATCAAGGGTTGAGAAAGGATTTGTTGGAACAATTACGTGGATTGTCACATGTCCAGTTTGGTAAATCTTCTTTAAAGAGGAAACGAACGTCCAATCAACTAAATTGGACAAAAAAAACTATACTTTTTGAGCTTCCTTACGGGTTAGACTTAAGTTTGAAACATAACTTGGACCATCATGTATATTGAAAAAAATATATGCGATAACATTTTGGGAACATTGCTTAATATTGAAGTTAAAACTAAGGACTCCGTCAATGCGCATAGGGATTTGGCTTAATCTTTGACTAAGGAAAGAATTGCATTTACAACGTGATAGCGATCGTATTAGTATTTTTCTTGCTTGCTACATGTTAAATTTAAATGAGCGAATGACGTTTTGTGCATGGTTGTCAAATGTGAAATCCTCTGATGGATTTGCCTCAAACATTACCTAGTGTGTCAATGTTAGTGACGGAAAGATCAGTGGAATGAATAGCCATGACTATCATATCTTTATTCAAGCATTGTTGTCGGTTGTGATTGGTAGGTTCTTACGGACCGATGTTCTTCAAGCCTTAATAGATTTAAACTCTTTCTTCAAAGAATTATGTTCACGAACTTTGAACTTATCAGTGTTGCATTGGCTTCAGGCAAATATTCTCATCATTCTCTGCAAACTAGAAATAATATTCTCTCCTGAATTTTTTGATATCATGGTGCACCTTGTTGTTCACTTGCCAGAGGAGTCATTACTGGCAGAACCTCTGCAATACAGATGGATGTACCCTTTTGAAAGGCAAGCAGTACATCAGCAATAGAGCCCATCTAGAAGGCTCAATTGCTGAGACATATGTTCATCTTGAGTGCCTTACATTTTGCTCTATGTACCTTAATGATATTGAGCCTAGATATAACCGAGAAGAATGTAATAGTGATGTTGTTGTCAGTTCGACTGGGTCGGGTAGTGAGACAAGTTTATCTATTTCTCACAAAAGACATGACCATCGGGGACAGCAAGCTCGCATAAATTAGAAAATACACAAATGGCCAAGGCTCGATGGTATGTAGTTAATAATTGCATGGAGGTGGAGCAATACAAAGAGTAAGTACAACATTCTTGGAAAGTTTCTTTAGTTATTAAGTTTTTAGTCTTTACTCTCCTAGTTACGTTTGCAAACATGTATGCAAGGAACACTATAACAAAATGAAAGAAGAGGACCCTCATAACATCGACCATAGGTTCCAGAGTGAATTTCCATCGTGGGTCAGATCTCATGTAAGATACCAATATGTTGTGTTTTCATATGTATCCCTTATACAAATTATAAACAAAACAATAACAGTGTTTCCTTCTGTCATTTTGTATAGTAGATTCGAGAGTTGCGTGCAAGTAGGCAAATTGCAGTAATTGTTGACATATATGCATTAGCATGTGGTCCAGATCCGTGGGTCATATCATATGCTGGATGCATAGCGAATGATATTCGCAGTCAAAATAACGGGGTGGTGGTTCATGGCGAGCATCAAGGATCCCCTGTTGACTTCTATGGTGTATTGCATGATATTATAGAATTACGCTATATAGGTTAGCGTAAGGTATATCTCTTTTAATGTGCTTGGTATGACGTTGGTGACCCGAGAAGGGGCATTTGTATCAAAGACCACTTAACGTTAGTGAATACAGCTAGGTAATGGTATAAAGATGAGCCTTTTGCCATTGCATGCCAAGTAACTCAGGTATTTTATCTCACGGATTCGACATTGGGTGGAAGTTGGTAGGTTATCCATAAGATTACAAATAGGAATGTTTACAACATTCGCTCAATGACTACAATTGAGGAGGAGATTGATGATGACAAATCATCAGGGGGTGAAGTAGAAGATGATAGTCACAATAATGTGAACAACTATCCCCCTATTCTCGAGAGTGAATCAACAATGCCGGATGCATTGAGTCGAGTCGATGAAGAGAATTTGTCCGTTGATCCAGCAATCATATCACGTCAAGACCCGTCCCAACCAATTGACAATGATGTCTTCATTGATGATGACCCACTTGACGAGAATAACTCTAGTAGTGAGTCCAAGCATCATCTGCACGAGGAGTCAGATGATGATGATGATGGTAATTCATATTTGTATTGATTACTTGGCATTTTAAGTTGAAATTCATAATGTATTCATGACAATGTGTGTATATAGTTCTTTGAATTAAGAGTCTATGATATGGTTTAAGCCCTATGCTAGACAAATAGGAATGTTTATCCCTTAATTGCCTTCATTTTTAATAAATCATCCATGAGCACCCATCTTGGTTTCATGAATTTATTTTATGGTTCCCATTTCAGAATCCATTGTAAGTGTAAGTTGTAGAAATCAACTAGAAAATATATTGATATATATATATATATATATGTATATGTATATGTATATGTATAGTAGCTTACTTTGTTTACATGCTTAATTGCAGATAGAGCATGACTTCAATTGTCGACAAAAGATGAGGAGAAGAAGCTAGGTAGCTAATTACCCAAATAAACACAATCTTCATTGGGAAAATAAAATTCTTCAATTTCACAAAGATCATCAACAATTGAAAAACCAATATATTTATAGGAGGAGAAGGATGGAAACTCCCTTAGTATTACATAGAAACCACAATTGATCTAATAACCATGAAAAATATCTTATGAATCTCTAATAGCAATGCTGAAATTGAAAATGAAAACAGTACATTGTAAGTGTTGCACATTTAGCACCTGTTCTCATTATCAAATAATCCATGGTTTGCAGTTTAGTTTTTCATCTAGTCTTAATATTTAGGTAGAGTACTTCTCTGAACCTTTACCCAGCAGCCTAGTAGAAGATACCCTTTTCTTTCTTCAAAACATAGCGACTAATGGTATGACAAACTCAACTCTATATAGCCTCAGACTCTACAATACAATAGTGTCACAAATCAGCAATCCTCATTTTGGAACCTAAGGAGGAGACAAAGTTGCTTCTTTGAACAACCCAAGATGACACAATTCAATCATCAACAGGGATTTTCAGATATAAAGACGTGACCCCTTGAGAGCAAGACACAGAAGTTGTAAAATCAGGAACCTCCTCCAATTCTTAAGTTTTTCTACTTAGAAACTTCCATGTCATTCATCAAGAGAGAAATGGTAGTAATACAATAGAGTGGCATACCTTTGTGCTTTTTGAAACAAACCATGGAGCAACTGGGACTAGGAAAAAAAAAAAAAGTCCTTTAGCAGCTTCTTACGGCTTACTAAGGCATTAGCCATGCACTCTACTTATCTGGACTTTGTTGGTTCATCCTTCTAGATGTCACAAACAGTTTGGGCCATGAGACTATTGAACATATGGATTACAAGCTTTGGGGGAAAACAATGGGGAAAAGTTTGTTTCCACTAGTTTTAAAGTTGTAAGGGAACTATATGCCAACCTCATCATATGAATGCCAAAGAGATTATGAGGCCAGTGGTCCACATCAATAAACAATGTTAATAAATTTGGAATGATGGATTTTCATATACTAGGAAATCTTGGTAGAGAAAGTGTATTGAATTTACCCCATTTGGATACACTTTGTTGAAAATTTTGTAGTTGACAATCAAAAGAGATTGTTAGCTAGCAAAAAAGTTATTAATTACTCATAATGTTTTAATATTGTGTGCAGATTTTTCTGGTTACTCAGAGCTAACGTTGTGGACCACCTACATCAAAGGGAGAGGTACAAATGGATGATGCAGTAAACTAGTGGGAATGACACCTTTGAATTGCCAGCTAGGGGGTGTATCTTAATGGGTTCTGTATATTATGAAATGGGAGCCAATGTCACAAATTGGACATGATATGTAACTGTGTAACTGAAACACACTGGAAACACACTTGGTCACGTTTGCATGATTGGATAACATATGGTATGAAATGTATGCACACACTTGGTATGGATGACATAGTTGTTGAGGAGGCAATTAACATAGTTTATAACCGCATTCCTTCTTAGGAGCTATTGTTGGTGAATATCCTCCATTGGAAAGAGCAATACAAAAACACTAGGAATTTGGAATATGATGCAAATCAGGAAATGGAAACTATTCTCATGGAAAAACTGATGATGCAACATTCCAAGTTGATTGGGTTAATTTTTAACTTACTCAGATGCTGAGAAAACACATTAAATGAGATTTTATGATTAAGTGAGAACTAAATTATACATTGGTCACACAAATCATTCTTGTATAGTAAAGGAAATAAATTAAATTTCCTTTCACCTAATTAACCATGTAGATTATGGTATTTTCACTAATCTGTACAAATTTGTGATACAAATTATGATAGAAGAACAAAATAATAATTCAATAATTAAAGTCAATAAAAGCTTAAATTTCCATCTTTAAAAGTTAAAGTATAATTGTTTTCCTTGCTACATGTTGCAGTGCGTGGGAAATAATTATTTTTCTTACATGATAAATTAGCACAAATGAAGAGAGAGCTTAAATTAAAGGACAGGATTGTAAGTGAAAATTTGGCTATGAAATGGTGCCAGAAAGGGTCACTTCCAGTTCATATGACAAGGGATGGGTGGCTAGAAATGAAGGATAGCTAGCTTGTTGTTGAGGGATTAGTGACATTGCAAAAGGGAAATTTGAAGCACAAGGATGTGCACTTTGGTGAACTAGAGGCCTCTTCCTTCCCTGCTTCTCTACTGTCTCCAGATTGGTAAGGAAGTTCCAATTAATCATCCCCTGAGCAAGTCTTGGGCTTTTTAATCATCAACTGAAGGTGTATGTCTTCTTCTCCCTGGTTCTCTTCTCCCTTCTTCTATTCTCCCTTCTTCTCTTCTTGACCTCTATTCTGGGTGAGTATGAGGTGACCAAGTACATGTTCTCCCAGCCCATTAGATTTCGACCCCTTCAAATGGTTTTAATTTTCTACACAACTTTTAGCATGGTATATACACAGTACTCGAGTATAAACAAATCTTCTTTTCAACCAATTTTTGTTATTTGAGGTTGGGATTAATGATAACCTTGGGATGTATTTTATGCTCATATAAGTCTGCAAATGGTTTTATACTTGGCATCTCATTGATGGGTTTGCATATCAAAAGTTCTATTACATTAAACTCTGGCACTAAAAGTATTTGTAAAAAATCTACATATTTCCTCGCGTACTTAGTATAAAAGCACCACAAATCTATATGATTGTAGGAATTGTAAGATAGGATTTAATATTGCATGCTGCTTAATACCTTATCCCTGTACTGTTTTCCTAGATGATGATATTTCAGTAGAGGTTCTTGGTTGTTTTTAAAGCTATTTAATACATAGCAATCTGATACATTATCATTGTTAAACAAAACTACAGTTTGAATATTTTGATATTGAATATTTCATACTTCAACTAATAATACGTATTATTATAACAAGCCAGTACTTAGGTTAGGACCTATTAGATATACTCAACAATGCATTGTAAACTTAAAATCTACATAGCTGATGTGTTTAAGCAAACACATTAATTGGTTGTCATTAACTCCATTGCTCTTGCAAAGAGACAACCATGCTTCGCAGCTGCACCAATAATCAGTGCATCACACAATATAGAAGGGTAGTTGTTTCTTTCTCTGGTTATCTACCAGATTCAAGGGTTTTGGAAATTAAATCAAAATCCACAAGTCTCCTAATACATATGGAGGGAAAAGCTTGGCTAGATTTGAAGGTTAAAAACCATTAGTGAAAATTAAACTAAGTCTCCTTTGCAAAATCCAAGTTCCTCATCATCTATTATGGATCTGCAACAAGGTTAACCAATTAAAATGAATGCAATTGACAACTACTAAGCCTTCACAACCTTAATATACATGTGTCGTAAAACTTTTAGATGCTTCATTTAATCTGTCAAAAAAGCAGTAAATGATGAAAGGGAAAGCAAGGCCATAGAAAGAAATTATGAAAATGAGAACCATACCCTTAATGATATGATTCACACACAAAGAGGATGATTAAAAGAGTGCAGACAAAGGGATCAGCTATATGTTCTAAAATGATAACCAAGTATGATATAGCCATGTTCAAGAAGAGAAAAAGTTTTAATAAATAGTGACTAATGGTAGATAGTGGGCAATGCCAAATTATTAGTCTCTTTAGTTAATATATGTTTTATTATAGTATTGACGTCTTTGTTGGTTGCATGTTAAAAAATATATTGAATTCCAGCAACTGTAAGGATGTGGCACTCTGTAAAGGAGGGAAGGAGGGGGTGACTCCGATACTCAAGACCTATCATATGCAATAGCCCAGACGTAGAAGCATTACCTCCAAGAACCATTTTACGAGACAAGCCAGATTCAAATGAATCGACTCAGACAGTAGGAGGTGCTGGTGTACAAGAGTCCATGGATGTAGCACAAGGTGGAGAGGGGAATATTAATACATGTATGCCATCCATTTATAACACAGTTACGCATCTTTTACTTCAATTCATATAGAAGAAAACTTTAAGGCATTTAATCTAGTTTTTGGATCGTATTTTAATTATTGGTTTAACGTAATAATTTTTCGAGATATAGTTCCACCCATTAAGAAAAATGGCCGAGCGCCTGCGCGGGGCACACAATTTAAATGCCTCCGAAAGGTGGGTAACATTCCTTTGGTTATAAAGGATGGTCATCGAGGTCTATCGTATGAGAATGCCTCCATCTTCGCTGGTCGAATCACATAGATCGTTAAAATATATGTTGAACTAATGCATTTAAGTTGGAGTTATATACCTGAGGAGAAGAAGCAAGAGCTTATTGACCTCGTTAGGGTAGGACTTTATATTATATTGACCCATTAAAATGTAGATGTTTATGTCATTTCTTTTAATGAGCATTTGATGACAATATGTGACAACAAATGTTTTGAACTTGCAGGTAGACTTTGTACTAGATTGGACAAAAGACAATGTTTGTGAAATGGTGATAACGCATTTGTCTGATAAATACAATGCGTATCATTATGAATTTCACCAAGTATACAAGAAATATGAATCGCATGAGGAAGCCCTATGTGGTGGGCTATCAATGGTGGAAAAACCTGCTTGGCAGCGGCTTTGTGACATGTGGGCAAGCGGGGCATTCAAGGTATATTCTAATTTTTATTTCAGCTTCTGCATATTTTATATTTACATTGCATATGTGACATGTATGTGTTACATGTGATATGATTTATTTTGCTACATTTTTAAATAATCAGTGAAGGAAGGAGGATGTAGCTAGCATTAAATATTGTTATAATGTATAGAAAGAATTACAAAATAATTTATTACTAACTTGAAGCATCAATCAAAACCATTAATATATAATCAGTGACAATTGCTTAGAATACACATCATATATATGACTGAAGCACATTTAAAGGACTTTGAATACACATCCTATACATTTAAACAAAGCCTAGGCAACGATCTTCATTATTTAATTACTAGATATTTAAACCCAAAATAAAGCAACCAAGTAAAGGAAACTTTCATCATTGTTCAAACACTGCTCAGGTGTCATGGGGGTTTGTAGGAATTAGCTAGCCAGCTAGGCCGCACGCTATGAATTCCTAGAGAAAAATGGGCACATTATTTTTCGCCCATTTTTCTGATTTTCTATCTATCAAATTAGAAAAATGGGCTAATTAACTTGTAGCACAAGAAGTTATTTTTAATAAATTGCACAATTAAAGTTTATTTCTCTAGTAAAGGACTAATAAATGCCATTTATCATACCAATTTTCTCTTTTCTATTCTTTTAATTAAAAAATTATGTATAAATGATCTATTTTCTGTCTTATAGCATTTATACCAATTTTTTTTTGTCTTATAGCATTAAGGGCTCCTTATATACCATTGCACAAATGCCATATAGTTGAATAAATGGTATTTGATATCCTTAAAAAAATGCAAAAGAAATCTCGAAGAAACATTACAAATAGGCAAAAGCTAAAGGTGAAGCATACAGGCGGGAGGAAGTCATTTGTTAGGATTTTGGAAGAGAATATTTGTACAATTTCTAATGTATAATATAAGTATTAAAACTATGTTGAGTTGAGCCTTAACTGACATGACTTGTAGCAGCGAGAGACATATGGACGCTTTCTATAAAGAAACACACTATTCAGTATGAAAGGGTAAATTTATCAATGTCACGACTGAACACAATTACAGGAGAATGTGTTCGATTTTATTTTTGGTAGATTATATATTGCATTAAAATCACAAGCATAGCTAGTTTTATTTTTCAATTATTTTCAAAATTTAATAGTGGAGAGATTGAATGAGAAAGACCTCGAAGAGGACATTGATGAAGTGACTAACGCTATTTTCAAAAACGTGTTAGGCTTCAAATCAGGGTACGCACAAGGGATGGGGTACATGGTCATTCCTGACCCCTTTCCTTTAATGAAGAAGAACAAATCTTTTATGCGTCTAGCGGAGGAAAATGAACAAAATAAGAGTGATGTGAAAATGTACAAGAGCAAACTAGACAGGATGATGGGTGATATTCAAGCTATGAGGAGGATTTTTCCGAGTATGAGAAAGCAATGAACTTTCAAGTGTCTGAGTTGGAGGGGAATAGTGAGTCTCATAGAGAGACTCAGCGAGATGGGAGCAGCAGAATTTTTTTGTGGAGGTGTTTTGTTGGGGTAACAATCCAATGGTCATGGCATTTTGAAACATACTGGAAATATTTTGCTAGCTACAACGTGTGAAGTGTTAGCTAGGATGTGTTAAAACCAGTGGTAGGGAAACGAAACTGGTTTTTATAGCAAAATTGCTAGAGTTTTGGGAATTCTATGATGAGATCTAACTTTTTATTGGTTGGTTAGATTCAAGATAGTGTATGTATTTGTCTACCTATTCAGATAGAGTTGTGGAAATTATGAAGGGGTAATTTGTCTATATTTTTTCCTTTAATTAATGGTTTGTAGATTGTGTATTTATTAAACCAAACTTGGGAGGCCAATGTCAGTGACTTTCATTCAGTTTCCAGGTTTCAACAAACTCATAATCAGTCAAATTTCATGGAAGTGCGTCATTTGTAGTTGGTGGTGATGAAGAGTAGTTCTGCTCATAGGCATACGTGAGATATTGCAAACATTGGACAACAGTAAGTATAAAACTTGGATTTGCTGAGATTGAAGTTATTTGTTGAATACATAGTTATGAATTATCCTACTACATCTCTGTTTGCACATATCTGAAGGTGTTGATATGCTTTGCAGGTTGGTTATATATATCAAGTAGTGATTGCAACTTCTAACAATTAGTTGGGCATGAGAAAGTATCCTTTATAAGATACTTATAAAGTTGGTTATGAGAAAGTCACTGGAAAATGTTATAAGATAGAGAGGATTTGCCTTATAAAGTTGGAGTATCCTATATAAGATACATGTAGATCTATGGGCGTTATAAGATAGAGAGGAAGTATATGTAAATGGATGAGAGGCCAAATATGTTTATTTATAAAAGTAAATTAAGAGAAATAAGAAATCTTTTTAAGAGTGAAACTCAACTTGTATAAAAATAACATGTTTGGGCACGAAAACCCAAATTTTACTTCAGAATGAAGCTATACATAATCTATTTGTTGGATGGGGAAGGCTGTAAGATCTCTGTAAAAGTTAACTAAATTCATGTAAACCTTTCAAAGTTAATGATAAAAGTCCATTGCCGATTTCTCCATATCAAGCATACCATGCAAATTCTCTTTTAAGTTTCAAAATCAATAATATATTGATCTCGGGATAGGCTGGTATTTTATAGTAATATTTTCATAATTAATTTGCTTGTTTTTCTCTCTATTTCTCATTTTCCATCAGTGTGGTTTATCGTCTTGAAAAATCTTAGCAAGATTTCCAGTGGGGCTAAGTCATCTAAAAATGACTACAACCTCGTTAAATGGTGTAGGATGTGCACTTAATAGATTATGGCACAATATATTGTGTGATCAGCCTTTAAGAACATTTCCCAGTATTGTTTAGCACCTCCCGCCATAAACAGGCTATGAATGGTTCTGTTCATGTAGATCTCTGAGAAATAGACCCCAATGAAATGTTGACATATATAATAAAGTGCATGATTGTTGTGTAAAGATAAATCTCTTGTTTCAATCAATTGTATGGTCAAGTCAGATTGATAATGTGCAGATTAAACGCTTCACATTTGTCATTTTCCATGCATCACCTTACACGTTTACTTGTAGAATGAAGAATTTTAAACTTTGGTTCAATGTTGCTGGGGGAGATATTTCTTTTTGATAGGTAGGCTAAGAAAGTGATCTATTTCTTGGCCAGTAGTGGAAGTTAATATTAAATATATATATATATATATATATATTAAAAGTGTTAATGATGTTGAGTTGAGCCTGAATTAATAATATACTTTATTTTTTTCAAGGAATTTTTTCTGCTTTCTTGTCCAATATTTTCCCATGCAAGTGGAGTAGCCATTGAAAAATGCTTAGATCTTTTTCTCTTCTTGGCACCTTTCTCGATCGGAAACTCTATGGTGGCCGAGTCTAGATCAATATTATACTTATTTAAATGTGTATTTGGATTATTCATGAACTGGTGGGACCACAATATGAACACTTGGGAATAGGTGTATGAAATCAAAGTGGTTGGATATGGAGTCAGTTTTAGCTAAGCAGTAGGTTAATCTCCCAGATTACATATTAGTCATCAGCTTGATTTTATTTGCTATTAGTAATGTCCTAATAGCTAGGAAATAATGTTTTCTATTGGCTAACATAGTTAAATACATGGTTTTTTCAGATAACTATGAGACACCATGCTTTGTGGATTAAGATGGGTTGTAGAATGACATCAATTGGAGAACACAAGAGCAACGACATGTTGCTGTGTGGAGTAATGTGTGTATATGTCACAAAATTATCATACATGTACTTGGCACAAGGATTTGTTATATTCATTATTGAACATGTTTGGTAATTCCCGTCTATACTTGAGTTCTATTTGCATTAATTGATGTATTGTCATGGCTTTAATACCCAGTGGACAAAATTACAAATTAATGTATTAATTATGTTATTTATATAATGTTGGTTATATTAACCTAGAGCATACATCATGGTCACTTTAGTCTTTATTCAAGAAACAAATTTTATTCTTTTATTCCATTCTTGTAACATAAAAGAATTCAGGACTTTTGCCTCTCCTAACAGGTTATAATTAGACTTGGTTGGAATCATTTGATATGGTATTGGTTTTATTCGTTGATGGTTTGTTGAGTTGCCATGAGGTGCAATAGAGTGATGTTTGAGTATTTGATTGTTAATTATCCCACAAAAAAATTGTAGGAAATAGGCTTTTTTCCTATAGGCAGATTTTGGTGGCAATTTCTCTTTTTAACAAGAGTTGATGTGGTCACAAATGGGTTATTTGCACAATAGTATTTCCCACAACTAATGTTCATGGAAAAATTGCATTTTCTGACTAATATTGGTAATGGATAATGCATATTCCTGACTGACTAAGTGCTCTTGTGATTGGTGGAAAATGGTTATTTCCACCAAAATTTGTTATGAAAATAACTCTTGTCCTATGAATAATGTGCATGGAAAATAAAGTTGATTCAACTTTTTGCGACGAAGAAACCAATGATTGGTGTCCATGGGAAATGTACATTTCCGACCAAAGTTAGCAATGATAAATAACTTTTTCCCGACCGACATTATTTTTTTCCCACTAAGAATAGACTTTTCCCACGAGTGTCACTCCCGGGAAAAAGTAGTATTTGTTGATTGAACTTTTTGCAATAAAGAAACTTTATGAGGAATTAGTACTACCAATGGCTAGTGTTCATGGGAAATGCACATTTCCGACCAAAGTTAGCAGTGGTAAGTAACTTTTTCCTGACTAACAAGCTTTGGTGAGAAATATTAATTTCTACCAAATTTCATTGTGGCAAAAAATCTATTTCCATGAATATTGTGCATGAGTATTTGCCACAACTTTTCCCATGGAGAATGATAGTATTTCCCACCACATCATACTATATGAAACCTTATTTACTACAAATAAAAAATGTTTTAATCACTACGGATGTCGTGGGAAAAAGATTAATGTTTTTCCCCTTAGCTTGTGGTGTTGGTGGAAAAAGATCATTTATTCACCAATTATATGCCACGAATCTCCCACGGAACAAATTGGTGAAAAAAAAAAAATTTCCCACTAAAGATAGGTTTTTTCCCATAAGTGTCGCTCCCAGGAAAATTTGCTATTTGTTGAAATGGCAATATCTTGCATGCAGTACCATTAATCATAGAGTGAGAGAGAGAAAGAATTAATGTCAAATATTGCAACTAATATAATGAGACACAGCTTAATTATATTATTCTTTGCTTGAATTCAGGTAGCCATAAATCCACCAAATTAACTTTGTGGTCTTGGCTAATGAGAGTCTCTCTAGCTAACTATATATATAGTACGTGCGTCGAATACCACTTGCAATTTTATTTTACTTTTTTATTTTTTTGGGGTGAATGGTGGCTTTTAAATTTGGCTCCAGTTACATGAGGCAGTCGTACGTTGTATATATATTGCCCATACATGCATGCATCCTCCCAGCTCGATCGTCCATCCGAGATTCCTACTGCTTGATTCTTTTTGCAATTCTTAAGGTCGTAGGATTAATATTTAAGGAAGTTAATGAATGTCGGAGAATAAAAAAGTCACACCATAATTTAACGGTTTGCACCAAACAGTGAATTAATATTACAGAAATGCTAAACGTTTCGAATTGGTGTTTCGAAATCTTTTTTTTGTTTTTTTTACATAGTGATTAAGGAAGTATTTTTTAATAATATTATGAATTTTTTATTTTTTTAAAAAATATTTTTAATGATTAAAAAAATACATAAAAATAAAAAAATAATAAAAAGATAAAATGTACTTTTCGGGATACCAATTCGAGATAAATTTTCGGTGGATGTAGTCTTACTCTTAATATTATGTCCTATATATTATTTTGCAATTCTAAGTAGTCTTCTATTTGCTAATTAATTATTAATTATGTGACAGTTTTCTTTGTTATAAAGGTAAGCGCATTATATTGTTATATTGTTATCCAAGTTATCCAAAAAATAAAGTATTCAATGAAATACAGTATAAACATTGATTAGGACTCTCTCAATATATATATATATAATGCATTAACATTAAATGCTAAGGTTTTAATTTTAGACTATTTTTATTCAATTTTTTCTTTCCCCTTTTTCAAAACCCTTTAAAACATTTTAATTCAAATTATTTTACTGTTATTCACAAACTATCTTACTATTATTCACATATTTCTTATCTTATCTCAACTCTTCTATATAAGGGGTGTAATCAGTCTGGTCCTTGGGGGAGGTCACGAATTGAAAATTTTGGTCCACGCTTTTTATTAGACCGGACTGATTACACCTATAAACCAGACCAGACCGTTAGCTTTCTGTCCGGTCAATCCGATTCGATCCATGATTGTTTTTTTTTTTTTTTGACAAATAAATTAATACAAAAAGGTGATTAAATTAGTAAAATTAAAATTAAATGAGCTCTTTAATGTAGATTATGTAACTAACTCATTAAAAAAATAATTAATTATAATTATATTTATGATGTTAATAGTTACTAATTTAGTACTTTAGTATTCATGATGGCCTATATTAAAATTTTAATATTTTATATATGGTTAATGAATATTATATAATTTCATTGTCCATAGATTATTCATACTTACTTACAACTTAGGTATATTAAAAAAAATTACCTAATTACTTTAATTAGATGTAAATAGTAGAGTATGTATCTACATATAATAACATATATATATTATCGTATGATATATTAGTTAATTGATAGCATATATTATTTTACATTTTATATAGTCAATGGTGATAGATTACATGAAAATTACATATTAACTTATACAACAACTATATAAAATAATATATTATATATTTAAAAAACTATATGTAAATATTTCGGTCCAATTTAGTTCTGTCCGGTACAAAAAAACCACATCTCGGGACCGAATAGAAAACCGAATTTCTCATACACCATGGACCGAGACTGACCAACTTGTAAAAAATTAAATTGAATAAAAAAAAAGTTATAAAGGTACAAAATCCATGCTCTCTAATCCGATAAAAAAAAGTAATTTAGATATAATTTTAAGACGGGCAAATCTTATATATTTTTTTTAAAAACTAATGGAGTTCATATTAAAATATGAATTTTCTCATGTAAATTTTAAATTTATCTATTTTTTTAAAATAGGATATATAAGACTTGTACACCGTATGACTGTAAAACCTTTTTCTCCCGTCTAAAATTCTACTTATATTTACGAAAATTTTTAAAATATATATATATTAAGAAAAAGAAAAAAAAAAGTGGGGTGGGCTGGGGTGGGGTGGGTGGGACAATGGAATTTGTAACTTTCTTTTTCAAAAGCCCAACCTTATCAAACTGACCATCCACCCTCGAAAAATTAAAGTGGCCCAATTAGGCTAAGTATAAGAACAGTAGCGTTTGATTCTTATCTGGGCACAACCTTGATATAAGAAGCCCAAGGAGACAATAAAAAACCAAAAATAAAATTATTATGGAACATTAATGTTAGACGCTGGCCTCGAGCCTTAGGCTTCGTTTGGAATTAAAATTTCTTTCAATTCATCATTATAATTTTTTTAAATTTTAACATAAAATATAATAAATAATTCAACTTTTTTAAATCTCAAAATAATAATAATAATAATAAATAATATTCTAATAATATTTTATTATCTCAACTCAACTTAACTCAACTCACTTTAACATCCAAACACACCCTTAGAGACAGGCAGCTGGGATTGGTCCAGTTGGTCACATGACTCCAAGTTTAGGCTTCCATGTTGCAGGTCATATACCTCATATCATAGTGCATATGATATTTTTTATATATATATATATATATATATATATATATAATATCATATTTATAGAATAACTTAATGAGGGTTTTATGTTCCCCTGACACAATTAATTTTCCCCAAACTTTGATATATTTTCTTTCGGAATGGTTAGAATGGTTTTTGTTTATTATCAATAATAGAGGGTTAGAATGGTTTTTCTTTATCCTATTTGATCTAGCGCGCTCTCTCTTGTTATATATGGGTGCTTTGGATATCTAAGAAAATAGGCACGAAACAGTACTGGGGACAAAGAGACTTACCTTTTGAGCTGAAGTTCCAACACAAAAAGCCAACAAGATCAGGTTGACGTGGTGTAAAGCTATTGGCTGGTGAGAAGCTGTGGTTTACGTGGCACCAATATCCCATCTAAAGATGGACTCAAAATATAAATGTAATTGAAACTTCTGAATAATTTAATTTTTGCAACTTGAATCTATAATATGTAAATTCAACTGTATAATATGTACATATAACTACTTTTGATTTTCTTTCTTTTTCACTTCATCATTTTTAGTGAAATGGAAAAGAGTAATACTACGTATAGTCGTAGAGTGTATAAGTATCGTGTAATTATTATAAAAAAAATAAAATTCATTATTAAAAAATTAATTTTTTATGTGAATTTTATTTTATTTTTTTAAATAATTATATAATACTTACACATTCACAACTATTATTACTCAATGAAAAATGCCTAACAAACTCCACGCTTTTTGTTATATCATTTCTTGGGCTTGCCTTGGAATTATCCAATGCATGAACACGTACACGTGGCAATTCAATAAGATTGCATGTCATGTTAGGTCTTTTTCTTCTTTCTTTGTTACAATTTCATTTCAATATTAAAATATTATTTTTATTTTAAGATTTATATATTACCTATTACTTATATTACATAATTTAATTTAAAAAATAAATTTTAAAATTTGAATTTTATAAATCAAATCTTATCATTTAAATAATGTAAATGATGTCATCTATATAATAATTAAATAATAGAATAACTGTTTATTATTTTTAATACTTTTTAATGAAAGTGAAACACAACGTGCCATCTCAAATAAAATGCTTCTTTTTTCTTTATTTTTTAATGCCGGATGTAACAATCAAGAGAGACAGTTGTATGTGGAATGAAGTGTACAACTATTTCAAGCAAAAAGTTACACCATGTGAGATCATTTATGCCAAATGTCTCGAGCTCATTGGAATTTGGTGGAACTAAAAGGATTAACACAAATCTCATAATTAGTCTATATGGAATTATATCCGCCACGTGGCAAAGATGCCTAGCTAGCTAATGCTTCGCGCATGCATACTGATCAATTACGTACACACCTTCCGGTTTAGACCATAAAACCAACCTTTCGTGTAAGAAATGCACAAGATTAGAATATCCTCATCCTCTTTGATTATGCTTTATTTTTTCTGAAATAAATAGAACTTTTATTCAAGATATTCCAAGTTACAAATTAAATGACAATTAGAATTTTCAGCCATAACAATATCTTGCAGTTGCGCGCAGTGTCATAGGATAGTCTTCTATATCCAGATTCTTACCTCAGCCTCCCTAATTGTCATGATCTTTGTCAACTTGTGAGCTACCCTAAGGTAATGAGTCTGCAATTAGTCCCACATATCCAAGAAATTATCTGAATAATTTAATTTCTTTTGACCCTCAGACCACCAAACATCATTTGTAGGACAGATCTAAATTAAGGATAAGACAAACTGATTCTTCTTCTTGTTGACATATAGGACGTAAGGAATCGTCATCTGTTATTTTCCTTTTATGCAAGTTCTGTTAGAATATTTTTAAATATGGACTTTATTTGATTGCATATTTTATAAAACGGTTTAGACATATATATATAGCTCACAATGGAATTTTTTTTTTAACCCATTAAGTTGAGTGATCATTTGGAATTTATTGCACCTTAGTAATATATGATTATATCCTATTTATATTATAGTATAATTACGTATGTAGGCATGAAAACTTAAGGGTTTTTATTCTGAAATTTTTATAGACCCATTTGAATTTGAGTTCTTAATGGGTGGACTCCATAAGTTTTCATTTATAAGAGACTAGGTCCCTCTTTCTCTCCATATGTCCATTGGCTTGCCCCATTGATAGCTGATAATTTGTGAGTAGCAAGGAGGAGAAGATATGTCTATCTACATTCTGCAAACATGGCTTTCGCAAGTATATTTTCACCATTTTCGTATTCTGCATTGCCATCTTAGATTCTGATTTCTAGCATGTATTTTTGTGTATTTTACATTTGGTATCAGAGCCACCATGCTAGGATTAGAATCTCTCGTTAAGAATACGATGATGCTGTTTTTCATGTTTTTTTCATAAGAATGCGATGATGCAGTTTAGTTGTTCTGTTTTTCGGTTTCCATAACTCTATGCAAATCGATCACTCATAATCAAATTCGTGGGATTTATTTATTGTAAATCTTCAATCTGTTTGGGCTTTTATTTTCTCTCCATTCTTTCTGCAGCCTTACTATTATGGTTTCACCATTAATATTTTTTTTTTAAATTTTCGGAACCATTTTTGAGCAAGAAAATCATATTACATAATCGATTGATCAAACTCATGTCAAAATCGATTTTTTGGAATGCTATTTACTTGTTTTAGATGTGTTTAATCATTGCTTTGTTTCGGTTTTGAGTTTTTACAAAACTAGGGTTCATACCCATTTCAAAAATTTGATTAATCTTCACTAAATATAGATACCCACTGTTTTAAAACAATCCTTCTGCCAATGACCCTTCTTCTTACAAAACTTGCATTAATCATTTTTCTTCATAGTTTCTTTAGGACCACCAGAAGTCTGACCTTCAAACCCTTTACTGTGCTGATTTCGGTGTGACTTATTTCCCTTGTGGAACTTAGACTTATGATTATGAAAAGACCACTTGTTCTGTTGTGGTTGAAAAGCTAATTGCACAGTTTCAACAGTCTCACGACGCATCCTACACTCCTCTTGGGCACATACTACTATCAAATCATTTAAATCTCATTTATCTCACTGGGCATTATAAGCTACCTTCAGCTGATTAAACTGGTTAGGAAGACTGTTAAGAACATGATAAACCAAAAAAGGCTCAACAATGGAAATTTTGAGGGCTTCTAGCTTAGAGGATATAATGTATCATTTTCATAATGTACTCCCTAACTCCACTAGAACCATCATATTTCATACTCATCAGTTTATCCATGAGCTCTCCAGTTTCAGCTTTATCGGATTCAATAAACCTTTGTCCTATGGCACCCAAAAATTGCGTAGCATTATCATTGTCCGGATTAACTCTCATAATGGAATCTGATATAGAACGTTTGATGATCTTTAAACAAAGTCTATTTGCTCTATCCCACTTTTGAAATTCAGCTTTATATTCAGCAGTGCTCTTATCAGTAGGTTTTGAAGGTTGCTCCTCCAGGGCAAAATCTAATCCCAAAAGGCCAAGAGCAATTTCTACGTCTCGTTTCCATCTTACATAATTATTCTCAGTCAAAGTTTCAATAGCAGATAATTGACTTGAAATAGATGAGGCACTCAAAACTGTGGAAAACATGAAATAGTACATTTTATTTAATTATCATTCAAACATAATGCATGCAGTCAATGGATGATATCAAAATTTTCTAATTAATATGAGCTATTAATTAGACAATCCATAATTAAGCTCGGAACCATATGAGCTTCATTACGGTAGAGCCTTGGTGCATCATTGTAAAGTCACATTTGGGCTGACTAAACAACATGATATAGGGTACTCTTAAAACATATCACAAAACTAATTAATAAAATCACATCAATTTCAAAATACCGTCACATTTAGGCAGAAGGAAATTTCAAGACTAATATAATCTCATTAACTAGTTCACACCATTTTTTAAAATGTCACACACAATAACACCTTTGGGCAAGATATTATGTGCAATAAATTAGAAAACAAAAATATCCTTTTTTTTTCTTTTTTTTTTTTAAATATCAATGAGTGTGCCACTTTGGCGGCTACCACCCACTAATATTTCAAAAATTTTATTTAATGAAAAAATAAGGATAATCTGAATGCCCATAAATTACAATCACAAAATGATAATAATAATCATCAACATGATACAATCAAAGTTAGAGTTCAAATGTGATTGTGAGACTAAAACAATGTGAATAGATCAAGCATATAAGACAACAGATAATGCGACAAAAGTGGGATAGGGCAAACAGACTTTGTTTAAAAATCATCAAACATTCTATATCAGATTCCATTATAGGAGCTATTCCAGACAATGATAATGCTAAGCAATTTTTGGGTGCCATAGGACAAAGGTTTATTGAATCTGATAAAACTGAAACTGGAGACCTCATGGATAGACTGATGAGTATGAAATATGATGGTTCTAGTGGAGTTAGGGAGTACATTATGAAAATGATACATATATCCTCTAAGCTAGAAGCCCTCAAAATTTCCATTGCTGAGCCTTTTTTGGTTTATCATGTTCTTAACAGTCTTCTTAGCCAGTTTAATCAGCTAAAGGTAGCTTACAATGTCCAGCGAGATAAATGATATTTAAATGATTTGATAGTAGTATGTGCCCAAGAGGAGTGTAGGATGCGTCGTGAGACTGTTGAAACTGTGCAATTAGCTTTTCAACCACAACAGAACAAGGGGTCTTTTCATAATCATAAGTCTAAGTTCCACAAGGGAAATAAGTCACACCGAAATCAGCACAGTAAAAGGTTTGAAAGTTAGACTTCTGGTGGTCCTAAAGAAACTATGAAGAAAAATGATCAATGTAAGTTTTGTAAGAATAAGGGTCATTAGTAAAAAGATTGTTTTAAGTTTAAAACTTGGTTGGAGAAGAAGAAGAAGAACTTGACAGGTACCTCATTGGCCTTAGTTTGTTTTGAGTCTTCGTTAGTAGATGTGCCTTTAAATTCTTGGTGGATAGACTCAGGTGCAAGTATTCATATTGCGAATTCCTTGCAGGGGTTCGTAAGCAAACGGAGGCCAAGTGAGAATGAAGTGCGTTGGGAATGGAGTTCAAATAAAGGTCGAGTTTATAGGAGTAGTAAAGTTATCTTTGGAGTTAGGTTTTTCTCTTGTTTTGGAGAACACATTTTTTGTAGCGTCAATGAGGCAAAATTTGATTTCTATATCAAAACTTGATGAATCTGGTTTTTCTTTTAAGTTTGGCAATGGAAAAGTTGAATTGTTCTATGATTCTCGTTTGGTTGGAAATGGTCTTTTGTGTGATGGTTTATATAGAATGTATTTGCCTTCTTTTGGTGAAATTTCTTGTATTACCAATATAGCAAAGAAAATGTCTTTAATCCGTGAATCATCTTCTATGTTGTGGCATAAGAGATTAGGACATATTTCAAAGGAAAGAATGGAGAGATTGGTAAAAGTTGAGATACTTTCCTCTATTGATTTTTCAGATTTTAACACATGTGTGGACTGTATAAGAGGAAAGCTGACTAAATCCACAAGAAAGGGTTCTACTAGGAGTGACGGTATTTTGGACTTAATACATACCGACATTAGTGGACCTTTATCTTCTACCATATGTGGAAATAAGTACTTCATAACTTTTATTGATGATTTCTCACGCTATGAATATGTTTACCTGATTAATGATAAATCTCTAGCTCTTGAGAAATTTAAGATATTCAAAATGGAAGTAAAAAATCAATGTGGGAAAAGTATTAAAGTTGAAAGATCTGACCGAGGCAGCGAGTATTATGGAAAGTATGATGAGTCTGGTCAAAACATGGGCGATTTTGTAAAATGTTTACAAGGGTGTGAAATAGTGCCTCAATACACCATGCTAGGAACACCTGAGCAGAATGGTGTCTCTGAAAGACGAAATCAAACTCTAAAGGACATGGTTAGGAGTATGATGAGCAGAACAAATTTGCCAGAATATCTATGGAGTGAAGCTTTGAAAACTGTTATGTATATTTTAAACAGGGTTCCCAGTAAAGCTGTTTCAAAAACTCCTTTTGATTTGTGAACAGGCCGTAAGCCAAGTTTGGCTCATTTCAGAGTTTGGGGATGTCTAGCTGAGGTTTGGATTTATAATCCTCTTGAAAAGAAACTAGACCCAAAATCTACTCCTGGTTATTTTATTGGGTACCCAAATAGATCAAAAGGATATAAGTTCTATTGTCCTAATCGTGGTACTAGAATTGTTGAGTCCATTACTGCAAAATTTTTAGAGAATGATGTTGGTATCAGTGGAAGTTCTATATTGAATGACCTATTTCCTTATCCTAATACAGTTGTTGTTCCAGTTCCTTTGTACAGGAAATAGTTGTTTCTCCGCCAATTGAGATTGTTAGTGAAGAACCTGAACAATAAGAAAAAATTCCAACAATGGTAGAGTCAGTTTCTGAGCCACAAGTCAGAAGATCTCAAAGAGAAAGAAGGTCTGCATTGCCTAATGATTACATTGTCTATTTGTTAGAAAGTGATTTTAATATTGGGCATGTAGTTGATCCTGTTACTTTTAAGCAAGCCTTGACATGTCCTGAGTCAGATAAGTGGTTAAGTGTTATGGAAGATGAAATGAATTCTATGGAAAAGAATAGAGTATGGGAACTTGTTGAACTTCCTCCAGATGCTAAAGCCATTGACAACAAATGGATTTTCAAAAGTAAATTAGACTCGAAAGGGAATGTTGAACGAAAGAATGCAAGATTAGTTGCAAAATGGTTCACTCAGCGGGAAGGCATTGACTATAATGAAACATTTTCACCAGTTTTGTCTAAAGATTCTTTTAGAATTATCCTGGCACTCGTGGCACACTATGATTTGGAGTTTCATCAGATGGATGTAAAGACAACATTTTTTAATAGAGGTCTTTATGAAAAAGTTTATATGAGACAACCTAAAGGTTTTGTTGAAAAGGGAAAAGAAAACCTGGTTTGTAAGTTAAATAAATCTTTATATGGCCTGAAGCAAGCATCTCGACAGTGGTATTTGAAGTTTGATGAGGTTGTAACTTCACTTGGTTTTGTTGAAAATGCAGTTGACCAGTGTATATATCGCAAGACCAGTGAGAGAAACTTTATTTTTCTTATTCTGTACGTAGATGACATTTTGCTTGCCAACAGTGACTTGGGATTACTTCATGAAATAAAGAAAATGTTATCTGCTAATTTTGAGATGAAAGATCTAGGAGAAGCTTCTTTTGTACTTGGCATTAAAATATGTCATGATAGAGCTCGTGGTTTGTTGGGACTTTCTCATAAAGCTTTTATACGGCATGTACTGCAAAGATTTGAAATGCATAACTGTGCACCTGGTGATAGGAGATAAGTTTAACAAAACTCAGACTGAACTTGAAAGGGAATCTGTAAAGAACATACCATATGCTAGTGCTGTGGGGAGTTTGATGTATGCTCAAGTTTGCACTAGACCAGATATTGCCTATGCAGTTAGTGTTTTTAGCAAGTTTCAGTCGAATCCAGGGCAAGAGCATTGGAAAGCAGCTAAGAAAGTTATGAGATACTTGAAGAAAACTGAAGGTTACATGCTCACATTCCAGCGTTCAAATCACCTTGAGGTGGTAGGCTACTCAGATTCTGATTTTGCTGGATGTCAAGATGATTTGAAATCGACCTCAGGTTATGTTTTTATGCTAGCTGAGGGTGCTATTTCTTGGAAGAGTGTTAAGCAAACTCTGGTGGCATCTTCTACTATGCAAGCTGAATTTGTAGCGTGTTATGGAGCTACTATCCAAGCTGTATGGTTAAGGAATTTTATTTATGAACTGAAAGTTGTTGATTCAATCTCGAGGCCAATTACTATTTATTGTGATAATAGTGCAGCGGTATTCTTTTCAAAGAATAATAAAAGTTCTAGTGGATCCAAGCACATTGACATCAAGTATTTGGTGGTTAGAGATAGAGTTAAAGAAGGGCAGACAAAAATAGAGCATATTAATACAAAGGGGATGATTGCAGATCCTTTGACTAAGGGACTCGCTCCTAAAGTTTTTAAAACACATGTTAATAATATGGGTATTGTGGAAACTTTTGATGTTTTTGGTTAGTGGGAGTTACTTATGTAAAAAGAACTACGTTTTAGCTTGATCCCTTAACAGGGTACGTAGGCAACCCATTTGTTTTAGGGTGCAGCCCCTTTCCATTAAAAAATAAATAAATCTCCCCTATTCATACACTAAGTTTTTAAGCATGCATTTGGGTTATGTCTTTTATTATAATATCATTATGATCTCGAGATATATGACAAAAGACATAAGATGAGTCTCTTTTAGAGACATGTGGCTTCGTTTTGAAGCATTATGAGGACTAATATGAATTAGCACAGCTTTTGATCACATTGGTGCTAAGTTCATACTACGTACTACCACATTGGTCAGAGGATGGGGATCCATGTCGATAAGGATATTAGCATTTGTAGCTGTGGAGTGGTCTTACATCGTTTAAGTGGTGTAACGATTTCCATGTTAGATAATGCTATTCTTGTTGGATCGGATCGTATTTTCTAAGGTGCTGTCATTTGAGCTATGTATTTGTGTGGCCACCTATGTAGTCTAACCCAAGAGTCATTTTTCAAACAAGTTTTATTTTATAGCAATCAATATTTACCCAAGTGGGAGAATGTTAGAATATTTTTAAATATGGGCTTCATTTGATTGCATATTTTATAAAACGGGTTAGACATATATATATATATATATATATATATAGCTCACAATGGTATTTTTGTTTTAACCCATTAAGTTGAGTGATCATTTGGGGTTTATTGCACCTTAGTAATATAGGATTATATCATATTTATATTGTGGTATAATTATGTATGTAGGCCTGGAAACTTGAGAGTCTTTATTCTGGAATTTTTATAGACCCATTTGAATTTGAGTCCTTAATGAGTGGACTCCATAAGTTTTCATTTATAAGAGGCTAGGTCCCTCCTCCTCTCCATGTATCCATTGGCTTGCCCCATTGATAGCTAATAATTTGTGAGAAGCAATGAGGAGAAGATCTGTCTGTCTGCATTCTGCAAACATGGCTTCCGCAGGTATATTTTCACCATTTTCGTATTCTGCATTGCCATCTTAGATTCTGATTTCTAGCATGTATTTTTGTGTATTTTACAGTTCTGCATGCTTTTCATAAAAAATTCTTTACTACTCCTGGAACATTAATGAACTTCCAAATTGCTTTCTAAGGTCCATTGTTATTGTTGCTCGAGCACTCTCCATCGATATCCTTCCTTTTATTTGCTCGATCCGTTTGTGTAATACTAACTTATACATGGAGTATAGTATTTTGCTCAGACTTAGCGGCAACCAGCCACATATCATTTCTGCTTCCTGGTTAGTGAATATATACTTCATGAATGAGAGAGGTATTCCACCATCCTGTATTTGGAGTTTCTTAACTTTGGCTTCTTCATGTAGAACTTTGACTTGTGATTACACCTTGAGTGAATAAGGTTAGGGTAACCATTTATGTTTCCATATCTTGATGCTATTACCATCCCACTCTTCGTATAAAATCCTCTTGGAGTATACCAATAGCAAAATGGATACGTTTTCAAGACATGGAAGGTCTTGTAGTATTTTTCCTTGAACACTCTAGCTGCTAAGGACTGAGGGGATTGTAGAAATCTCTAGGCTTGCTTTGCTAGCAAGGCCATATTGAAGCATTCTAGATCTCGGAACCCCAAGCCTCATTGACTTTTTGACCCATCTTGCTCCAACTCATCCATGTTATAGTGCATCCCTTGTCATTTTGATCCCACTAGAATTTTTCTATTATTGAATTGATCTCCTAACACAAGGATTTTGGGAGTTTAGAAACACTCATATATCATCGTATATGTGGTGTTAGCCTGTATCACTGCTTTCAATAGGACTTCTTTGCCAGCTTGAGATAGGAAGTTATATCTCCAAGTATTCATCACTTGCCATATCCTCTCTTTGATGTTCTTAAAACAACTATACTTTGATTTTCCTACTAGAGAAGGCAACCCCAGATATCGTTCATAGCTATTGCAAGTTTGCACTCCCACCTCATTTTGAATATGCCGCTGTAATGCTTTCATTTGCTATTTTTCTTGTCTCTCTGTTTCTTATTTTCTTTTATTTTTTGGTTTTTCTTAAGCTTTCGAATGTATTCTTAGGGCTCGACAGAAACCACCTATTCACAGTCAATGGTGGCCAACTCAACAGAAACTCTACTCAAAGGCTTTCGATTCTTCACATAGGATTATTCATGTTCGAAGGAAACCAACTTCGGAATCTTTGCCTAGGGTTTCTCTCTCACCACGCTATCTCTCTCTCTCTCTCTCATAGCCTGTCTCTATTTTTTTTTTTTTTCTGCTCTGCTTGTGATCTAATGGTTTTTGTAATTTTTGTGATCTGATGGGTCTTTTGATTTTTGTGATTTGATTTTTGGTCGAGGGATTAACCATGCATGTTACAAAGTTGCATTGGGTTGGAGGATGATTTTAAGGGTCTTGTTGACCTTGTACAACAAAAAGCATTTTATTTTCATGATCCCAAAGAGTTAGTTTCTAAGGATATCATATTTGTTTTGTTTGATCTTTATTTATATTTTTTTGGTTCCCTTTAGACATGATCTTATGTTTCCAATCATACTAATTTTTATTGCATATTGCAGTGAAAAAGTAGTTATTGAAGAAATACCTTTCAATATGGAGAACTTTGTTGTAGAAAAAAGACGTGAACTAATAGAGGTTGGTTCTGAGGTTGATGATAAACTTGCCAAGGCATTTCTAAATGATGAGCCCATATCGCCTTCTAAACTTGAGGGGTATGTTTTATAATATTGATGTAGAACCTATCTACATGTGCTTGTGGAAGCTTTGGGTTTGAAAGATTTGTGAACTTAGGTTCCAGAATTTTAGAAGAGTAGATTAAGGTTTTTAGATTGAATTTTGAATTTTGATGAGCTAAAGAGTGGGCTTTTTTTTATACAAAATTCACTGCTTTGGATCAGCACATAAAGCTCATATTTGTCACTAATACTATCCAGGTTTTGAAAGGACCAATATAAAGATTTGATACTAATAAAGCTTGCCCACTACTCCATGCAAGTTGGAAGTCCTCAAGGATGGACTAGGTAGGAATGGGAGATTCAAAATTTGCAGCATGGATATGGAAAATGGGATTGGTAAAGGAGAGCAACCCCAAATTTACTTTTGCAGTCAGTAATATAAGATTAACCATTATTTTCTTGCACATTGATCTTGTGGAGATTGCATCCCCATAGAACTGACCATTATTTTTGGGAATTCTATTTGCCAAAAATTCCTATTATTGTAGCATGTAAGATTTGTTGAGAGATGAGAATCTCATGATTGTATTTTTATAGTAAAGAATTAGGATGCCGATTCTTTTTGTAGAAATCATTTTCCACCAAGATTTTAGCTCCTTGTGTGCATTAGCTTTGATTTGTCATGACTTTAGCTTACATTGATACCTTGTCTCAAGATTTTGTTTTGTTATTCAAACAATTACTTATACATTGTCTTGAGGTTCTGTTTTGTTATTCAAATAATTATGCTCATTTTGAACTTTTCTTATTTTTTATAGTAAAAACATAATCGAAGATGAACTCATGACTGTTTCATAATATGCATGGAGATCTCCCTCAAATGAAATAATTTGCTATGTTATAAGTTATTACAACTTTAATACTAGTATGTATGTAATGAATACATTTTTTTTAGTAATGCTACATATAGTTATGGAGTGCGTAAGTACTGTGCAGTAGTTTTGAAAAATAGTGGGGTTTATTATTAAAAAATTAATTTTTTTAATGTAGGTCTCATATTTATTCACTTTTTTCAAAGTGATTGCGCGGCGTTTGCACACTCACAACTGCAAGTATCATTTCTCTTTCTTTTTTTTTTATCATTTTGTGCTATTATTGTTATATTTTTGTAATTTTTTTTTCTTCCAACTAGGGAAATGTGCATCGGCTAGTGTGTATGTATAGATAGAGCAATACTACACAATTCCTCAATTTCCACACATCATATTTTTAAAAATAATTTAAATTTTTTAATATTTTTTTTAGTTTTTTTTTTTTTTTTTTGAGTTTATTCTTTTTAAACTAATTCAATTCTTTTATTTATTATTTATATATTAAATATTTAATAAAAAAAATAATAAAAATTAAAAAAAATGTGACGTGTGCGAAGGTTGTTGTGATTTTTTAGTACAGATAATCCTCCAAATCCAACTGGGGAAAACTGTCGCGTCAGCATTGGACAAGATTTTATAACTAGAGCAGTGCGTCAAATGTAGGAACGCCTGAAACACGTGTAAAACCGGTTAGCTGTCCAACCAATCACTATGCTTTTTCTAGTACTATACATGCTTTGACCAAAACTGGTTAGCAACATTATTAACCAATTAATTAAAACCAAAACAAAATGAATATATAATTCTTTCTTTTTCTTAGTAAATGAATATTAGATGGGGCATGTTTGAATTATGTCAAAGTTAAATTATATATTTAATGATGTCTAAAAACCCTACGCCACGAAGATCATCTCAAATTTCTACACGAATTTTATTACCTACATTTGTGAATTCCACGATATATATATATATATATATATATAATTTTATGAGTGTAGGTCTTTGTAACAACATTAAATATACCATAAATGTTGTAGAACAAAATTTTCAATAGTTGGATTTGGATTTTTTGGAGGTTCTGCTTTGAACTCAAAAATTTAAAGTAGGAGAGAGATAAATACATAAAATAAATCTCACAATATTTATTGAATAATTAATACTATCCGAGAAATTCAATTGGATAATCATAAATAATATCAAATCCACTTTATATATTTATCTCAAGTCCAAGATTTAGACAAAAACACTAAAAAAATGTAAATGCGTAGGCAATAAGAAAAATATTTCATCAATCAAAAGTAATAATATATAATGATCTCAAGGTCCACTTAATAACCCGACGGTGGTTGACCAACCCGTCCAACAATTAAACCACACGTATATATCTTGATCAGCTGCTCGTTCGTATATAACAAGGGTTCAAAATCAGTGATCCAAAAAATATATATATATATATATATATAATATTTAAAAAATAATATTTACAGTCATACAGCACACAAACGTCACGTAATTTTTTTTTTAAATAAGGACTCACATAAAAAATAAAATTTTAATAATAAATCACACTTTTTTAAAAAATAATATATAATACTAATATAATTCATGATTGTATCTATATATATATATATATATATATATATATATTAAAAAATAATACTTATATAAAGATATTAACTCCCCATGGGCACTGAGTGGTTGACCATGGTCCATGCATGCGCGCATCGGCAGGCGGTCTAGTAAATTAGGAAATTAATTATATGGCAGCCGAAGGGTCCAATTTGGTAGGATGTCGTGTAGCATCTCTCTCTCTACGTACAGGGTCCAATGGATTTTCATCTGCCTTTTTCGACCACTTCCCTTTTTCACATCCACACTATTCATAAAGAAATTGTGTCTTTTTCCTCTATTTCCATAAGTACCATATCCCCGGCCTCCCTATATTATATATATATATATAGTTTTCAAACACATACAAACCAATACACGTAGGGTCGACGTGATATATATCGAGTTCCACGCAGGCTCGCAGCCTAGGAAAAGGAGAGAATTTGGGTTGAGTTTTGCGTGAAAGGTTTTGGCCTCCAATGGAGCCCCACAACAGCAGCAGCAACAACAAGGAAAACAAGAGTAACAAGAAGAGCGTAGACGGAGATGGATTTATGGGTGCTCCAGTTCACATCCAAGTTATAAAGATCAAGAAAGAAATCGAGATAATCAAGCACCCGTCGCTGCAGCAGCCGGAGATGAGGCGTGTCAATGTTATCCGAGGATTCACCCGGCAGCCGTCACCTTCGCCGCTGGGATTGGCCTACAGGCAGCCCATGATCTCAGTTATTGGGAACGCCTAGAAAATCTTAGTTTAGCAGTATCTATCTGTCTGCCATGCATCATCGATCTTTCGTTAGCCAGTTTCTGCACTTGGTTTTATTTTATTTCAGACGTTCATGTATGTACATATTCTTGGTGCAGGATTTGATGGAAACTTTACTACTTTAGGATCATAGGTTGAAAGCTTTTATGTGGTAGAGTTTCATATTTCCATGCTTTTCTCACTTTGGATGGAATATGCATGGTTTAGATCAGTTTTAGGTAATAGATATCTTTCTGTGTTTGCTGGCAAATCTGAGCATAATCGGAAACCCCTTTTTTTTTTCTTTGATATTGTATTCCTTTTGGTTTGGATAGGCATTTATTTTCCCACCATATTTTCCCTTGTCATTCAAGGAACCTCAAGAATAGCCTTCCTTCTTATCAAAAGCGGAAGGATAGCCTTCCTTCCACAACAAGTGACAATTATTGCAAGATGAACCATTTGCCAATGCAAATCTTTGTCTCGGTTAGCAAGTAACGTGACTTGTCTAAGATTCGTATCTGGCCGAGGAAAAGGGGGAAGAAAAAGAAAAAAAAAAAAAAAAAGAAAAAGTAGAACCTTTTACACTCACCATGTGTACACAAAGAATGATTGGTATAGAAAAAGTAAAACCTTTTACACTGAACTATTATTATTTGTGTAAATCTTCCAGCCCACACTCTCTCTCCCAACATCACATAACTCATTCCATGGTAGCGGTATTACAAAAAAGAAAACATCAAGAACAGCATGTATGCAGGAC
This sequence comes from Juglans regia, assembly GCF_001411555.2. Lineage (NCBI taxonomy): Eukaryota > Viridiplantae > Streptophyta > Magnoliopsida > Fagales > Juglandaceae > Juglans > Juglans regia. The sequence continues at coordinate 8,300,242 of NC_049916.1, forward strand.
GGAAATTGATGTCTTAATCGAAAAATGCAGACCAAGTGTTCAGAACTCTTTTGCATTATTACATTCTATTGCAAGACAATAAAACAAAAAGAAACCTGCTTTTTTCTACTTGATATCTCTATATCGGTGTATTTATTGAATTTGGACATGCGTGAAATAGCGGTAGGATAAACCCAAGATATCCGCTTCATAGCATTTGAAAAAGAAAGTGACAAAGCAAAGGAAAAGAAAACATGATGGCCATATCTTGACAAGGGCAGATGCAGTCATGGGGTAACGTTGACATAAACCCAGATGCAAAACCATAGATAACTGAAAAAGGAGTTGTCTCCAGAATAGCCAGTCAAAATTTTCTACAAACACAATCGATAGGTAACCGAAAAGCAGAAAGATAGCTGAATCGAATACAAGAATGAAAACAGTAAAAACAGAATGACAACATACATGCCAATATTTGGAATAGTGAAGATCCCTGCGCCAACAAATCACATTGAAAATGACTCCATCATCATAAATTAGCCTTGTGCCGTAGCTTCTTCCTTTGAAGAGAATAACTTTACCCTCCTTGTGAGATCTCTCATCACATCTATAATCATATATTTCTTCTGCCTTCTGAACTGGATGGCCAACTCAGTTGAACCTGAGACACCCTCTTTCAATAGTGATTCATCCTCCATTATTTTGGTGGGGAAATGTCCTAATGCAATAACGCAGAGCGCAATAATGGTTCGGAAAGCAGCTACTTCATTTGCAATACCAAGAGGAGCTTCAGCTGATAAAGATGCAAGTGTGTTCAAATCATGCTTGTGCACTGTATCCATGTCGGTCGCAAGGAGTACTCTTAAGGCTGCCAAAAATCGGCCATCTACTAACTTTGGACCTCCCAAGCTTACCTGTTAAAAAGACAAAAGAAGGGACAAATGAAATGGCCACTCTAAAACTATGAAGTGGAAGTTTTTCATGAATTTTGTTTAAAGCTCAAGGCTCCAACTTATGCCCAGTGAAAAGCCACTACCAGCATACAACTTACAACATTTTTTTTTTTTATAAGTGTAAGTATATTAATAAAAGGATAGGCAAAAGCCAAAACACCATTTTTCTTGCTTTGATTCCGAAGAGGGTTGGGGCTGAGGAGATCAGGGAGTTCCGACCCATTAGCCTAGTAAATGGGGTTTACAAGATCCTCTCTAAGGTACTTGCGAATCGCCTCGGTGAGGTAGTGGGAAAGATAATCTCAAAGCCTCAAAATGCTTTTGTAAAGGATAGACAGATCTTAGATGCGGTCCTTATCGCAAATGAATGTCTGGACAGTAGACTGAAAGCTGGCAATACTAGAATTATATGCAAACTAGATATGGAGAAAGCGTATGACTATGTTAACTGAAAATTTTTACTTGATCTCCTAAGGAGGTGTGGTTTTGGGGAAAGATGGAGATCTTGGATCCGTTGGTGTATATCCACAGCAAAATTTTCAGTTCTGATAAATGGAAGTCCAACAGGTTGTTTTAACAGCACACGAGACCTTAGACAAGGAGATCCGCTGTCTCCATTATTGTTTGTTATTGTTATGGAGGCTTTGAGTAGAATGACCTCAGCTCTGGTTGCAAATGGGTGTGTGGATGGTTATTCGATAGGATCCCTGGGTGGGGGACTTATTAATATTTTGCATTTATTGTTTGTAGATGATACTCTTATCTTCTATGAGGCAGATAATAATCAGATTCGTGTATTAAAGGCCTTCCTTCTTTGTTTTGAAGCAGTTTCAGGGTTGAAAGTGAACTTGGATAAATTAGAAATGGTGCCTATTAGAGGTGTGCAGCGTCTAAGACAGTTGGCTAATACTCTGGGGTGTAACATTGCTTCACTCCCTATGACATACCTTGGTCTTCCATTGGGGGCCGCCTCAAGAGCGGCTTCTATATGGGATACAGTGATTGAGAAAGTAAAGCGTCGATTAGCAGGATGGAAGAGATTGTATCTGTCAAAAGGCAGTGTGGGATTACCTTGATAAAGAGTACGTTATCTAACTTACCGACCTATTTTTTGTCTTTGTTCCCTATCCCAACAAGTGTGACGGTTCGCATTGAGAAACTTCAACGAGATTTTCTGTGAGGAGGATTGGGTGAAGAGTTTAAATTTCACCTAGTCAGGTGGGAAAAAATACGCAAACCTATCTTTTCTAGTGGTTTGGGCATCAGAAATTTGAGAATCTTTAATCTGGCGCTACTTGAGAAATGGTTGTGGAGATACCATAAAGAACCTGAGGCTTTATGGAAACTGGTGATTGAGAGTAAATATGGTGAATTATGGGGGGGATGGTGTACCAATGAAGTGAGTGGGGCATATGGTGTGGGTTTGTGGAAATATATAAGAAGAGGATGGGGGGTCTTCTTCAAGCACACAAGATTTTGTCTTGGGGATGGGAATAGGAGACTAAGCTTAGGGTGGGTTATGCCTGAGTTTGTAGTGGAGATGTTGGCTAGTTGGACAGATCTAAAAGGTAACCAACAGATCAAGGTTGTATGGAAGATGTTGTCTATTTGCGTCATGTGGTGTTTATGGCAGGAGTGCAATGAACGGACGTTTGAGAACAAAGAAAGATCAATTGAGGAAATAAATGCTTTCTTTTTTAGAACTCTTTGTAATTGGGTCATTGCCGTTAACTTTAATGGCCAAGATTTCCAAGATTTCCTTGTTTCAAATGCTCCTACTTACCTAGGACATTCTTTGTTTTTTTTTTTTTGATAAGTAGCTAGGACATTCTTTGTACTGAACATGGCTTTAAATTTACAGATGACATTAGGGAGTTGGATGTGTAATGAGGGTAGGCCTTGGTCAAGAGGCACCGAGTCTTGGCTACTTTCCCGATGAGAAACTAGCCACAGAAGAATATCTATTTGTATAGTCTAACGAGGCAATTTGTTCAAAGTTTATCAAACTTAAACAAAGGGAAGCAAAGTATTATGTCAAACATCCTACAGTCTTTATCACGAGGGACAGCACAAGCCTCATTTTTTTCATATTCCGGCCAAATTCTAACAGATTATCATGCTAAGCATAAAAACATCAGAAATGATCCATTTTGAGACAGATTTCATAAGCAGTTTAAAATAACTGAATTATGACACCAAGCGCTCGTGGTGGTGCTGAAGGAAGTTGGAAATAGTGGTGGTTCACGACTGTTTCCACCAGCCACGACTCTGCAAAATATGAATTTAGGATCCTACAGTGATGTTGTTCGTGGTAGCAGAGAGGTGGAGAGGACTCGAGACGTGAAATGGGCAGAGAAAGTAGGTCTGCTGAAGCAAGGTCCTGTCACTTCTTTGGGTAATGATCAGTTACGGTATGGAGATGGCAGAGTTCCTGTTGCTCTGAAAGAAGAAAATGTGCTGAAGGCTTTATGTGATATGGAGAAGCACTTGGGAGAACTAACTTATAAAGTGGGATGGCTTAAACGCTGTGTTGAAGTAAATGGGTTGAGGGAGTTGGGCTTGGGTCAGGGATGGGAGTTTGAAGGCCAATGGGCCAGAGAGCCCAGCGATAAGGGGAAGGGAAAGGGAGTGGATAAGGAAAGGGAAGAGGAAGAATGTCGGGCCAGGGTATGGGCCACGGGCCTCGAGACTGGGCCTCAACCCAGCAAAGACCAAAACAGAATTGGCCCGTTCTGGAGGAAGACGAGCCGTCGCTTCCAAGAGGAGGAAGCTGGCCCATCGGGGGGTGAGGCCGAGCCGACGCTACCGGAGTTGTCTCAGACAACCTCGCCGGAGGTGGGAGCCCTTATGGCGGCAACGACGATGCTGGTAGAGTCTGCGACAATGCCCGAGATTCCAAAAAAGAGCAAAAACACGGCTGAAGTTGGGGCAAATGTCACGGACCTTGCACAGAAAGCTGCGACGGAGGGCAGCGATACCGTTACAGGGTCAGTTGCTCAATCTGTGGAGGCGATGGTGCGTGCGGAAATCGAAACAGAGCCTGATGCCCTAAGAAAGAGTAATATCACGGCCATTGTTGAGTCAAATCTCTCGGATCTAGCACAGAGAGGTGCGATGGAGGCTGGCGACTCTTGTTACACACCAATGGGGCTGGAAGTTTGTGCGATTGAGGAGAGTGGGTTGTTACAGGACCTTACCAGCGACGAAGGAGAGGTAGTGGTGACTCAGAACCTTCTCAGCGACTTACAAGTGATGGCTGGTAAAGTAGTGGGCCCAAATAGTGTTGACTCACACTGTCAGAAGGAAGAAGAAGCAAGATCAGTAACGAAGGAATCAGAAGTTGACGATACGCAGCTGGTCATATGCGAAGAGGTATGCATAGATAGAAGAGATGTTGAACCTTTACGAGTGCTCCATCCTAGTCACAACTCTGAAATTCCAGACTGGGTTTTCAAGAAAGTGGAGGAGTTGCAAGTTTGGGCTGGGGTGTCCTGTACAGGTTTTGAAGAGCAGTTTAGAGCTCTTATTATTGCCATTGAAGAGAGTAGATTGAAGTCGGCGGTAAAGAGAGATAGGGAACTTAAAAGACTACAATGCTCTATAAATTATGATGTGAAGGAGGGAAGTGGCAGTAAGGGTAGAACGAAAGGGAGGGGGATAACCATTGTTCATGAAACCTAAGATCCTCTCATGGAATGTGCGGGGGCTTAATGATCGCAACAAGCGCCTTCGAATAAAATATTTGTTGAGAATGTGGAAGGTGGATATGGTGTGTCTTCAAGAAACAAAGTTAAGGATCGTTGATCGAAGACTTATCCGTAGTTTATGGGGTTGTTCTTATGTGGGTTGGTCATACTTGGCGTCGGATGGAGCATCGGGTGGGGTGCTTTTGATGTGGGATAAAAGAATTGTGGAGGAGGTAGAGGAGTGTGTTGGGACTTTTTCAGTAACTTGTTTATTTAAAAGTGTAGTAGACGGGTGGGAATGGGCATATGCAGGCATATATGGGCCAAATTTAGATAGAGAAAGGAGCAGGATGTGGGAGGAGTTGGCGGGGGTTTATTATCTTTGGGATGTGCCGTGGTGTATGGGCGGGGATTTCAATATCATACATTTTCCAAGCGAGCGATCCGGGAATACTCGTCACACTATAGCCATGGAGGAGTTTTCCGAGTTCATGTTTGATTTGGATCTAATGGATCTTCCGCTTGCTGGGGGTGAGTACACATGGTCTAATAGTAGGGGATGGTCGAGATTGGATAGGTTTCTTGTCTCTCCTTCTTGGGAAGCCCATTATTCGGAGTTGTATCAAAAGAGGTTGACCCGGGTTAGTTCGGATCATTTTCCTATTATGTTAGATTGTGGAGGCATTAATAGGGGTCGTCAGTATTTCAAGTTCGAAAATATGTGGTTAGCAGTGGACGGTTTTGCTGAGAAAGTTCGTAACTGGTGGTCTTCTTATCAGTTCTCAGGTACCCCTACTTTCATTCTTGCAGGTAAGCTAAAGGCCTTGAAGCAAGATTTAAGGAGGTGGAACATGGAAGTTTTTGGTAATATTGATAATCAGAAGACAATCCTTTTGGAGGAACTTCAGGAATTGGAGGAACAATTGTTGTTGGGAAATGCCTCTGAAGAAGCTTTGTTGAGGAAGAGTGTGGTGGTGACTGAATTGGAGAGGGTCTTGTTGATGGAGGAAACATCGTGGCGTCAAAAATCCAGGGCCCTTTGGTTAAAAGAAGGGGATAAATGTACGAAGTTTTTCCATAGGGTGGCCAATTCTCATAGGCGCAACAACACTATTGAGACTCTTACAGCAGGTAATCAAGTACTTTCTTCTCCCCTTGATCTAGAGAATCACATTGTGAACTACTATAAGAATCTGCTAACGGAGACGTTTGGTTGGAGGCCAAAGCTCGATGGTCTGCCTTTTGAGTCCATTGATACGCAGAGTGTGAGCTGGTTGGAAAGACCCTTTGAAGAAGATGAGGTGCATAAGGTCATTAGAAATATGGCCAAAGACAAAGCTCCGGAGCCGGATGGGTTTTCGATGGGGTTTTTCCAGCATTGTTGGGATATTGTGAAAGGTGATATTATGCGGGTCTTTGTTGAATTTCATACTTTCCAAAAGTTTGAAAAGTGCTTAAACGCGACATTCATAGCCCTTGTTCCGAAAAAACAGGGAGTGGTGGAAGTTGATGACTTTCGCCCCATTAGCCTAGTGAGTGGGGTGTACAAAATCATCTCGAAGGTTCTGGCTAATCGATTAAGTGTGGTAATGGAGCAAATCATTTCGAAACCTCAAAATGCATTCGTTCGGGGGAGGCAGATACTTGACTCAGTGCTTGTAGCTAATGAGTGTTTGGATCAAAGGTTAAAGGAGGGTAAATCAGGCATACTCTGTAAACTTGATATGGAGAAAGCCTATGATCATGTAAATTGGGATTTTCTCCTTTACTTACTTGGGAGATGTGGTTTCGGGAACAGGTGGATTTCATGGATTCGATTTTGCATAACTACTGTGCGTTTTTCAGTGCTTGTTAATGGTACCCCGGTAGGTTTCTTCAATAGCTCACGCGGGTTGAGACAGGGGGACCCGTTGTCTCCATTTCTATTCGTAATTGTTATGGAGGCACTAGGTCGGATGGTGAAGGCAGTTGTAGATGGAGGTTTTATGGTGGGCTTTTCGGCAGGCAATGGTACTTATGGCTCTGTTATGATCTCACATCTTTTATTTGCAGATGATACACTGTTCTTTTGTGAAGCGGAGTTGGGTCAAATCCAAGCCATAAGAGCACTTTTGTTGTGTTTTGAGGCTGTTACGGGTCTCAAGGTTAATTTGGGCAAATCTGAGATGGTAGCAGTAGGAGTGGTGCCTCATATCAATCTACTAGCAGAAACGTTGGAGTGTGAAGTGGGTTCTTTGCCTATGAAATATTTGGGCCTTCCTTTGGGGGCTAATTTCAAAGCTAGAGGTATTTGGGAAGGCATTATTGAAAGAGTGGAGAAACGGTTGGTTGGGTGGAAACGATTGTATCTATCAAAGGGAGGGCGACTTACATTGATCATGAGTACTTTATCTAATCTCCCAACTTATTTTCTATCTTTATTTCCGTTGCCGGCAGGGGTGGCGCATCGTATCGAGAAGTTATTCCGGGCTTTCTTGTGGGGAGGTCTAGGGGAAGAAACTAAATTCCACTTAGTGCATTGGAATAAAGTTTGTTCCCCTATTTCGAGTGGTGGTTTGGGATTGCGCAATTTAAGGACCTTCAATAAAGTTCTTTTGGGGAAGTGGCTATGGAGGTATCAAGAAGAAGGGGAGTCTTTGTGGAAGGAAGTTGTAGACTCAAGATATGGAGGTGCTTGGGGGGGTTGGTGCACTAACGAAGTGAGGGGGGGGCATGGTGTGGGTTTGTGGAAATATATAAGGGGGGGATGGCAATGCTTTAAAAATAACACTAGATGTGTGGTCGGACAGGGCACACGCATCAAATTTTGGCAGGATATTTGGTGTGGAGAGCAGACTTTGGAGAGAGCCTTCCCAGCCCTCTATAACATTGCGGTAAATAGGGAGGCTTCAATAGCGGATTTATTTGTGTCTGCCCAAGACTCGTATCAGTGGAATATCTTATTCACTCGGGCCAATCATGATTGGGAGATGACCATGGTTTCTGAATTTTTCAGCTTGATCTACTCTTCAGAAAGTTTAACGGCACAGGATGACAGGTTTCAATGGAGGTGTAAGGACAATAAGAAGTTCTCAATCAAAACTTATTATAAAATTCTGACGTCGCAAGGTAATGTACAGTTCCCGTGGAAAAGTGTTTGGAGGTCACGAGTTCCTTCCAAAGTAGCGTTCTTTGTGTGGACTGCTGCATTAGGAAAAATTCTAACCACGGACAATTTAAGGAGGAGGGGTCTCATTGTGTTGGATTGGTGTTATTTGTGCAAAAACCATGGTGAATCAGTGGACCATCTTTTATTGCATTGTGAGGTGACGAGAGAGTTGTGGAATGGGATATTTAGTAGAGTCGATGTTGCGTGGGTTATGCCGGAAAAGGTGGTTGATCTACTTGCTTGCTGGAAGGGTTTAGAAGGCTGTTCTCAGGTAGCAGCAGCTTGGAAAATGATCCCGTTATGCATAATGTGGTGTATTTGGATGGAAAGGAATGCACGTTGTTTTGAAGATAAGGAGCGAACAAAGGAGGAGCTACAGAATTTTTTTCTGCACACTTTACTTTTATGGTTTTCAGCTATTGTTCTTAATGGAATTAGTGTACAGGAGTTCTTAGCCATAACTTAGTTTATTAAGAATGTATTTAGGTGTTTTCTATTGTATACTTCCTGTGTACATAGGCTATGCCTATCTTCATTCATATTTAATGATAACTACTTTTTACTGATCAAAAAAAAATGACACCAAGCGCAACTTCAAAGTACAAGCCAACAAAGGGGAAAATAAACAGGGTTTAAAAAATAACTAAAATTTCCTTCACCTGAAATCAAGGAAAAAAAAGTAGACAATGAAGCTTTTGCTCCAACACAAAGTGTAAATGAGGAAACACATTTTTATTAGTTAAAAACTCAAGCCAAAAGAGGACCAATAACATTAAGACCTCGTTTGGTTACATAAATATTCTCAACTCATCTCATCTTATCTAATCGTTATAATTTTTTCAAACTCCCACACAAAATACAATAAACAATTCAACTTTTTCAAATCTCAAAACAAATATAATATTAAAAAATAATATTTTAACAATATTTTATTCAACTTTCAACTCATCTCATCTATGTAACCAAACAAGGCCTAAGAGAGCACAGACCTTGAGAATAGGAGTTTCTCCGTAAAAATTTAGCTGGGATAAAATGTCTTCCTGCCACGGAGCTGGAGCTGAGAAGCTGGGTGAAGAAACTCCAGCAGCCATGCTTGCAGCATCCAAAAGAGCTCCATCATATCTGAGTTCAATACAGTCATAGGGGTTGGAGTGTATCACAAATCCATAATCCAGAAGGAAAAGATCATTGTTTAAACAGCCATAATTAAGTAATAAGGGATCATTTTGTTTGATCACTCTTGCTGCTACAACCTGGTTTGAAAGAGAGAGAGTGTGTGAGAGAGAGTTCAGCGACCAAGTTTTACAAGTAAATCAGATTGGATTTAAAGAATATTGGAAAGACAATATAAAACATGCCTTTATTGGAATCTTCAAGTTCCCAGCATCTTGTTGCTGAACTATTTCGGAATTTGGAATGAAGCTATGGTTGCACATATCGATGAGTGGAAGCATCATGGGGACATAGTTGTGGGTCCCATCTGGGAGCATTTTACCGTGCAAACGAAATGCCCTAGAAGAGACTGCCGACATTGCCCACCCTAAGGAGGATGCATCTACACTTTGGCCACCAAAAGGGTGATCATCTGGTTTCAGATCTTCAAGAATATGTCTCACTTCTTGCTCAAAGTCAAGAAGAAACCGGCATCTCTTGTTTACCTGTTTGAAGAAAATTGCTAGAATCTTCAGATCATAGTGCAAAATCAATACTCAAGGAATCTCTACAGGGACTATAATTGAAAAACTCGGATTTAGGTGTTGGATGGCAGATGCATGTCTAAGTATCAGCTGTGCCTAAATCATTAACTTAATTATTGAAGAGTCTGATGTTTTACTTTTGTATTATAGAGCAAAGCAAAAGGTGTATCAAGCACAAGTTGACATAGAGTAACTAACTACTATTGAGTTATTGAAAATTTTCCTTTCTTACCCTTTTACATGCTTCAATATGTTTGGTTGGTATCTAGCAAATATTCCACGTTCATACCATCTCATGTACATTAGACATGGGTACTTGACACATTCCGTATGTGTTCATGTAACACAGAACAAGCATGTGTACAAAATCATAACCAAGAGAAACCACAGGCAAAAACATAACCGAGAAATTCTGTTGCGGTTTTGGCCTTGATTGGATTTGTGCGGCAGGATTTTGCTGCATCCCCCCCACCTGGCCTTTTAACAATTTTTTTGAACATTATATATATTGTCTTTAAGCAACTCAAATGTCATACCTGATGAAGAAGAGGAGCATACTGCAAGCTCTTTATATCCTCCCCAGGGAAGAAGATGGGTACACTGTAAGTTTCAGGGAGATTGCTGATGTATGGCCACCAGTAGGATCCAACCTTTGCTCTTTCTTGCAGAAGCTTCAAACCCAATTTCATTGCCCACAGTTCCTCTGCCAAATCCTTCCACAATGTCTAATTTACTCATATTCAAAACTCAATACAGCCTAATTTACACAACTTGGTGTTATTAACCTATACCACAAAAAGAATCCAACGAGCTATCCCACAAGAAAGGGTCCAATGTTATGTGAAATTAGATAAATGTATGCATGCCATAGCAAAACTTACAAATCAATAGGGAACTTAACCACAGTTCCTCAGATTATTTGACCAGTAAAACTTATATGTAAAAAAAAAATCTCACCGTAATAGCTAATGTAGGCAAAAGTTTCCAAAACAAAATACAGTTTTTTTTTTCTTATTAATATAAATCGTTCACTTCAAGGGATTAGAGTCATGGTCCTTAGCTCACCGCCTCAACTTAATGGGTGGAAGTGATGTGACTTAGTAAACTACAAAATACTTGTTCTAAACAATAATCACGTTTCTGTTCTTAAGAGGAATCTGGGTATCCTGGACATAACGTAACAACAAGCAAAAATAAACTTTATACACCTTATACCATTACATTACATCTTAAAATGATTTCTCAAGTTAAGGAATGATTAATATTGAATAAAGCTTGGTATATCAGCCTCAGGCCCTTAAAAATAAAGTAAAATGGAAGCGCATAAGAAACTCATCTCTAGGCCCCTGAGATTCTAAATGCTGAATGAAATTTTTTAACAATGTGATAACATTCTGCAGAAGAATGGTTGTTTTAAAACAAAAATCGTCACTAACCCTTTGGAGTCATTATGAATCCCATAAGCAATTCTCTATTCACTGTTTTCATTATAAACAAAAGTTTCACTAAGAAGCTCAAAATGTGTACTAGTTCACAGGTTTTATACAAGAAAAATACCTATCTGGAGAGAGGAAAAGATAATAGAAAATGATGTAAGTTTAGCCCATTAAAGTCTGTAGAAGAAGTCAAAAAATTCTGAATTGAAAAAGAAAATCTTGAGCTCCTTCATAGTTGGTTCCAGGTCCTCAGAGATTCTAGCATTTTTTCCCTCCAAGTACACCATAGCAAGTAGGAACTATTTTCCATGCTGCAGCAATTTTTTAGCTCCACCTACACTCTACAAGAGTAAAAAAGATTCTCTATTCGGCTAATATATAACCCAAGACAAACCAACCAGACAGAAAAATCCAATCAACAAAACACCAGCTATCTCGCAATAGAGTAAAAGATGACCCACAAACTCCCGACTCCTTTTACACATGCGGCACCACTCAATCACAACAATGTGGTCTTTCCTCAAAATTGTCCATGGTGGGAATATTTACCAAAGAGGCTGTCTAAGCAAAAATTGCCACTCTTGGAGGCACCTTAGTCCGCCATATCTTCTTCCAAGGAAACAGGTTGTTATGATGAGGAATAAGGACATTCTAGAAAGAAAAAACATAGAACATCTCACTTTCTTGGTGGGAGCCCAATTAATATTGTCTTCCCCTCCTATTCCCAAACTAGTGGAATACAGCTGATTAAAAAATGCATTAAAGGTATCAACCTCCCTATTCATCATTAGCTTTTTCTTAATGTAATACGATATATACCAGGCTCTCCCCCAATGACATAATCACAACTAAAAATCCACTGAAAAAGCATTCCCATATATACGCACATGATCACTCTTAAGAACATTCTACATCACATTATTTGGCTACACAAAATCTAGTAAGTGATAATGACAAATCTTAGGTCCCCAACATCAGTGGCAAGAAGGGACACTTTTTGGCCATTTTGCAACCAAAATATGATAAAAGCATGACCTTTAGATAAGATGATGAAAGAGAAACTAAAAGCAAAAACAATGAACTCTCATGAAACCTGAGGAAATGGAAACCAAAGTCTTCAAATACTAAAAGAATATCTATACAATCTCATCAAACTCTAAAGTAGTAGTAAGCTCCAACTTCCCAAAGTCCAGGAAAGCAGAATGCCGATTCTAAAAGGTGGAAATTGCCATTCGAGGAAATACACGAGTCACAGCAATACGGAAAATGGTCCCTATATGTATGTGTTGGTGTATTTGGCAGGAGCGAAGTGATAGAAGCTTCGAAAACCAAGAGAGAACAATGGAGGAGCTGAAAGTTTTTTCTTTAAAACATTGTTTTCTTGGATGGGGGGTATTGTTTGTAATGGACTCAATGTCCATGACTTTGTAAATTATAGCTAGGTATTTCTCATGTATACTCCATGTGTACTTGGGCTTTGCCTATTATTATGAATAAAACTTCTTGATTACTTATAAAAAAAAAAAGGGTGGAAATTGCCATTGCTCCAGATTCCTAATGAAGCAATAACTTTGTAGTTAATACTTATCAGTTCTGATGTAAAGCGGACTGCTCATTCCTTGTCATTCATCCTAGGCTTTTCATGCCTTTTTTTTTTTTTTTTTTTTGGCATACACATAAAACCAGCACATATATTAGAAGCTTGTAAAGTACTTTACCCTAGGCGAAGCCTATTTTTTGGCACAATAATAAAAATTACTTTCCATAAGCCTTACTCCTCTCATGATAAGTATGAACATAGCAGAGACTAGAAGTCTTGGCTGTTATCTAAATATGCAAGGATATAGGCTGACTTCCTTAATTGGTAAAGTATACTGAGACCACATTAATCATGAGTTGAGACATAAATCATGGATTCTTTCACATATGTTAGTACCCATATTTATCCTTAACAATTCTCCAGTAACCAGGTTTGATCAAAAGCCTAGTGATAGAGAATGCCACCAACCAGCTAGCAACAACTTTATCTCCAAAAGAATCAGCATTTATTTATTTATTTGATGAGTAAAAGAATCAGTGGTTATATCTTAGCTTCATCCCAAGAACACCCATACATCAAGGACACTTCTCAATAAACCATAACCATCATTATAAACTGAATACTGTTAAGGAAAATAAATTAAATATCAATAAGAATCCTACGTTGTACCACACTACAAAGACAGTAAAGGCATGCTTAGAACTCAAAAGGCACCAATAACATAACAAACTGCAATAGCTGACAGGAACCCTAGAATTATAAACAGCAAGTATATAACTAAATCTAAGGCCAGGAAAAGTGTACTACAATCGCTTGCCATCATCTCATGCTTTACCTGACTGTTGACCATCTTAGTAAACAATTAATGTTATGCAACTGTAGCAACTTTAGCATTGAAATGCTGCGGACAAGCCCAGACAAAGAATTCAATTTTCACCAGACGTCCAGAAAGACTTGATTTGCATAGTGTGTTACTTTTATGGAGAAAGAAACTACTATTTCACCTTAACAGACATTATGTTACTAACAATCAACTAGTTAGTTCCCTTTAAAAACCAATAAGATGCCTGCCTCATTAACGTGATTTCCCCATTCTGCATCATTTTCTTTTTCTTTAAGTGATAAAGGAACAACTGTTTGTTTGCAGCTGAAACAAAGTTCACATAAAAGTAGTTCAAGAAAAATTTAAAATTGCACATTGTTGCCCACACAAGAACACTCCCAGAATTTCCAAAAGAAAAAAACCGATCATATTAGCTATAATTTTGAAGAACCCAGCATCCACGACCATACTATTGGTCAAAATCAAACGCGTTGGTTTTCCAGGGAAAAAATGCAAAATGTAAATATCCCCTCGAATAAAAAATTTCAAAAAATACAATCTACAACATGTCAACATAAAGACTATCTGAATTAAGTCTAAAAGCAAAAGCTCCATACCAGGAACTCGGTGAACCAAATTGGCCAAAACAGAGTCAAGACCATCTCCAACGTCTGACTCAAACCTCAAGGGAACGTGGTCGGGAAGAGCAATAAGGTCGGAACCTTTCGGGATTTCTGCAGATGCAGCGAGTCCAAGACCTGTGGTGCCATCCTCGGCTATCTTCACCGCCGGATGTACGAACCCACCTTCCCTCCTGACCCACTTGATAAGGTCAGGTGGGTGTGGCACCAGGCGCGCAGGACCAGAGGCGGACGCTGAGGTTGTGGCCGCGCACGTTAGAGCACGGCAGTGGGTTAGCGAGGCCATCACCATCTTTGATGCAGCCATGTTGGAGCGGAGCCACTTAAGTCGCTGACCACACGCCCATTTATGGCTCTAGCCTTGTTCTTGATTTTCCTTTTCATTTTTATTTTTTTTATCATTTCACTTAAAAAAAAAACTATGTTATTAATTATTATCCACCACCATTTCACATATAATTATATATTTACAAGAAAATTATATTTCCGACCCAATATGTAGAACACACTTAATAAAATATTTAAGTGGCGTAATTTAATTTGGAAGAGAATGTTTATAGTTTGAGTCCTATAAATTCAAATTTTGTTATTTAAGTAATATGGACGGTATATTTTATACACCGATTTAAAAATAGAATAAATCTTCTTACAATATTTCTAAAACCTTTTTACAATTCTTTTACGATTATTTTATAACTATAAAATATTTCTAAATTTACTCAATCGTTCGAGACATGAGTCACACCCGTTTAAATGAATAAACCATCATTCGAATGGTTTCTGGATTGAGCTCAGTAATAGCCGAGTCAACTCGGTGGCCATTGAAATGAAAGGAATCCACCGATTCCTTTTGTTCTTCCTCAAATCATACACATACAAGGCTAGGATGTGCATAGAGGCATCCCGGCCTTGTGTTTTCCGACCACATACTATGTATATCGATGAAAACTTTCCATTTTCCTATTTGCTATAAAAAATCAATGAAAATAACACGGAATAAATCTATTAAACGTTACTAAGTTGTGTACCTCTTGTCTAGAAGTGGTATTTGATGGTGGCGGTGACACGATAGTGATGATGGCGGTTCAAGGGTAGGAGGAGTGTTCAACATCGTACGTGGAGTGTATAGGGAGAGAGAGAGAGAGAGAGAGAGAGAGAGAGAGAATGCGATCGATCGAGAAGTTCAGACGTCGTTTATATGTGTTATACCATTCGTACAAATGTTAAAATGAAATGTCCGATCGATATTTCATACGAGGTACTGTTCGAAGGGTACCTTGTATGCATTAATATACTACTAACAATAAAGTTAGGAAAATGATAGTATGACTCTCAAATTTGTCCACCAAATGTGCCCATTCATCTTTTTTTCTTTTTTTCTTAATGATTAAGGAGACGTTTGTATTCGCAGCTCATCTCAACTCATCTCACTATTATTTATTACTATTCAGCAATTTTAACTCACAAATCTCACTACTATTCATAACTCATCTCATTATTATTCACAATCTATCTCAACTCATCTCAAGTCATCTTCGAATCTAAACGTCTCCTAAGAAAGTGACTATTAGTGAATTTATATATTTTTTATTATTTTTTTAATGGTTAAGGATGTTTAAAAAATACTTGAAGAAAAAAAGAGAAAAAAAAAAAAAGAAGCCATTTGCACAAGTGTGCATATTTGGGGTGCACATTTGTTGTGCACCCTAGCATTGTCCATAAAAAAACCTTAATTAATATATTATACTCTATTAAACAATACTAAACTATATTATACTATATAATACTATCATATAATAATATACTTTTTTAAAGGGAAACTGTCATCATTTATTCATCAGAGAAACTTACATCTATGACCGAATATATTTTGGGATGTCCTCATATCAAATATGACATCATAAATCAAATTAATGCATTTGGAGCTCCACCAGTATACTATTTCCTTTTGTGACTGGTCTGGTTTTCACTATTACTGGTAGTCTATACAAAAAAATGTTCAAGAGACAACACTTTATGCCTAAACAGAGACTCAACCTCACCCTTCATAGAAAAAGATGGCTCAACCTCTACAGATAAACGTCCGATATGTGAATTTTTTCTTTTAATTACCAATAAGAAAACCAAAAAGAAAAGCAGTAAGATTGATGTGAAAAAGAACTGATTATAGTTTGGACCAATTCCAGTAGACTTCGGAATATGTGACAGCCCATGAAGGCAGTACACTTGACTCTTTTCAGCCATAAAGGTCATATTTGAAAGGTTCGGTGGTGGCGAGTCCGATGATCTGGTACGTGTATCGAGAAAAATTATCGAAAGAGGTAGCGTGTGAGGACCACGCGCGGTGATATTTGTAAAATCACCACTTTCCTCCGAACGATTTTCAACCTGTGTATCTGCTTGTGCCGCAGGTGTCTCTCAGGAGTTTCCAGAAGGCTGTAGATTTGTCTTTTTCAACCTTAAATGAAGAAAAATAAAACTAAGCAAAAGAAACATTGATAGACGAGGTGGGTGAATGGAGGAATGAGGGAATGAAAGGGAGAAGGAGGAGGAAGCCAATGCCTCCTCCCCGTACAGCGAAAATCATATCTGAAACCTTTGATTTTTTACGAGAGAGAGAGAGAGAGGGGAGGAGGTGCTTAGGGTTTTTCTTAAAATATACTATATTGTACAATACTAAATTGTACCATACTATACAATACTATACAACATCATACAATAATATATTATACTATACTATACAATACTAAACTATCAAGGTTTAGTATTATGCTAAACTAATGAATAAAAGCTAATAATAGATTAATAAGTTGGTGATTATATTGTTATATTATTATATTTTATTATATATTGTTATTTTATTTTGCTATATGATATATATATATTATATATAGTGATATCAATATATATAGTATAGTATAATGTACTATACTAATACTATATATAAATAAGTTAATAACTATATAAATTACTCTAACTATATTATAGTATTAGAATATATAAACTAATACTAATATATATATGATACTATACTATAGTAAAACTATTATACTATCATACTATCATACTATTATAGTATCATATACTTCACTATATAGTATGATAGTATATGTCAAAGTATATATCATAGCAAGGACGAAACTACCTTAAGGCTTGTGGGGCTTTGGCTCCCCCCCCACCCCCCCCCAATTTTTTTTTTTTTTTTTAAATTTGATGAATATTAGGTTTTAGAATGTGTTTTTATAAAATAGAGTATATAAAAATTAGTATTTAGCCTCCTAAAATTATTTTTTCTTAACTTAGCCCCTCCAAACTAGATTTTCTGGTTCAGCCCTTGTAATAATCATAGTATATATATGATAGCATATATGTTATAGTATATATATTATAATATATTTATATATGATAGTATATATGGTAGTATATATATTATAGTATTATACTATACTAGTTTTAATAAAGTATTTATAATATATACTCATAAAATATATTATAGTATAATATATATATATATATATTATGATGTACGACTGTTCGATTGGTAGTACCTTATGTTTGAACTGGATAGGAACATTTGAACGTTTTTTTCCAGTAGCTAGGGTTTTTTGGTGCCTGCTGAAATGGTGACGAGAATTTCTCCTGCCAATCCTTGAGCATCGGATTAAAGTTTGAACGATACTTTAGTACCGTTCGAACAGTGTCACGAAAATGTTGTCAAAGGAAAAAATGCCGCTCTAAATTTTTACATTCAAACGTAAATGTGAGGGGTTCGAATGGTATAAATTTTAAAAGGTCGTACAGGTGACGACTTGTTTCACTGTAATAAGCGTTGTTTTAATTGGAATGTCGACGTTTCAATTTAAGGAACTTGTTATAACAACATTTTCTCCCTATAATTATTTAAACAATGCTATGTTTGGGTTGAATATCGTAGATCACTAATAGAGCTGCACACTCCTCATTTGAGACTTCTTTGATTTGCAAAGAGAGCTCATATATTTGAGCGGCTTTTTTCTTCAAAAATTCAGGGAGAAAGGTAATCACACTTGGGTTTAGAGAGAGACAAAAAGTGAGAGAGATAGAGATAGAGATAGAGTGAGTAAGATTGAGGGAGAGTTGGAGAAAGGGTTGCACACGAGTTTTTCCAAAAGACGATCTTTGGTAAATATCTATGCACATTTAACTCATGTTCTTCATTGTAAATTTTAGATGTTTACTAATTTTATTGTATCCCCTAAATGTGGTGTAGGTATTTTGTTGTTTATTGAATTGCTTGGAATTGCATTGAAGGTAAAATATATGATTTCTACTTATTATAATCTATATCTATGTTTGCTCATTTGTGTTGTCCATGATTTGTGAGGTTGTGTTTGTGAATAATCAATGTATCTTGAAGAGTATATTTGTCAATGATGTTTTGTGTTTGAGTCAGGAAATTGGGTTGCAACCGTTCAAACAGTATCTGTTACCATTTGAATGATCATGCTGCATTCAAATGTACATTATATACATTCAAAAGTGAATTTCCATTACAGATTGTACTCTGTACTCTAATTAAATTATAAAAATGTATTTTAAATTATCACAAAATAGAACATCATAATTAAATTTAAGAAGTTAAATAACACAATTGAACAACATAAAAATAAACTATACCTAATACTTATAGAGAAAATATATTTACAATCATGAATTGTGCAACTGCCGTGTAATCGTTTTGAATAAAATGAATAAAATATATGATCCACATGAAAAAAATTAGTTTTTTTAATAGTGAATCCCACTCTTTTTCAAAATGATTATGCGGTGTTTACGTATTACACGGTTGTATGTGAAATTACTCTAAATATAGTAATAAAAAATGCTTTATCAAAAGTAGTTAACATAATGAGAGTAATTCTAATTAAAATACTTAACAAAATACTTAATATAAAATGGACATATACAAAAATATACTAAATGTCAAATGATGTAAAATTTAAAATATTCTCAAGAATAATATTATTTACTACGCCAAAACAATCCAATTAGATTTAAGAAAATCATATAGCACAATTGATTATATTTAAGGTAGATTTGGATTCAGAGATGAGATGTGATAATTTTAGATAAAAATTGAAAAAAATATTGTTAGAATATTATTTTTAATATAATTATTATTTTAGAATTTGAAAATATCGAATTGAGATTTGAAAAAGTTGAATTGTTTATTATATTTTGTGTAGAAATTTGATAAAGTTGTAATGATGAGATGAGATGAAACAATTTACTGAGTCCAAACGAAGGCTTAAGAAAATCATATAGCACAATTAAATCATATAGCAAAAAAATAATACCTGAATTATATAATTATCTGTTATTTGATATGTTCTTGTATCATGAATTGTTGTTTTGTATTACTCTCGTATCTTGTATATTTTATCAAAATAAACCTTAGATCCGTTCAAAAGTTATTAATCACATTAAACGGTTGATTGATAACTCTTGAATTGTCCAGAGTGGATAATTTGAGATTGTAAGATCATTATTGCAAACTATCCAACTGTATTTATTCGCGTCCAGCATTATGATTTTGGTAGTCATCCCATGTTGTTATTTGGATATGCAGTTTTGGTGATGGTGCATCGATGTGTTATTCGTCGGTGCACATGACCAAACGAGACACACACGGCTTGGGTAAAACAAGAGTCACATACTTGTCGGATGACGGTGGTTCTTACTCATCTTATAGATTGGATTCGAGGAATGAGGGATGCTACTTATCATCCCACACTACATATTACAAATTTTAAAATTATTTTAAAATTATTTTTATTATTTTTTATTTTATTTTATTCTTATTAAATTAATTGAGTTGTTCTACTTATAATTCATACATCACATACTTGTTTTAGGGAAAATGAAAAAATAGTTAAAATAAGGGGTTTTGCTACACAACCTCCACCACACTCCACACTCCACCTTTTTTTTAATTTTTAAAATTTTTAATATTTTTTTAAAATTTTTTTTTGAGTTTATTTTTTTAAAATTATTTTAAATTTTCTATTTATTATTCATATAATAAATATTTAATAAAAGAAAAAAATAATAAAAATTAAAAATAATGTGGAGTGTGGAGTGTTAGGAGGTTGAGAAGATTTTATGATGTGTAGTGTGTGAGGATGATAAGTATAATTATTTTTGAAGAATAGAATAATGAGGTGCATGTATTCTTTTGGGAATCTTACTTGTCATTTCTATATCACACACTATATTTAATTTTTAATATTTTTTATTCTTGTTAAACAAAAAGAATTTTTTTATTTATCATCTATATCATATATTTAATAAAAATAAAATAAAATAAATTATATATGATGTGTGATATAAAGATAATGGATAAAATATTTCATTCTTTTGTAGCCGAATGACAGTTTTTAATTTAGTAGAGAAAAAAGTGGAAAGAAAATATAAAAAATTTTTTTGCAAGCAAGTTCGTGCACCGATATTGATATATAATGCATATGTTTAACGAAACGATATAAATTGAAGATAAAAATAATTTTTATAATATAAAAAATTTTCTTCTTCTTTCAAAATATTTTTTTTTTAATTTTTTTAAATAAAAAAAATTGTGCATAAATTCGTTTGTACCTAACAAAACTCAAGAAAATATGGGAAAAAAAAAACCTACGTGGACAAGGGTTGGCAGCTCCCCCCTCATCTCGAAAGGATTGAAGGTTTTTTCGGTTTTCTTTCTAGAAAGGACGAAAAAGGTGTTTAGAGAGAGAGAGGGCTAACTTGTCCATGCACCCCCCCTCGTCTTCAAAGGATTGAAGGTTTTTTTGGGTTTCTGAGAAGAGGAAACCGCATAAACTGAACTCAGTTAACAGACCCGCATCGTCCTCTTTCTCTCTCTCTCTCTTCCCGAAGACATCAAACAAAATTTACCAGTCTCTTCCCGTTGAATGATAAGCCACATACAATCCGTTTTCCTCTGTTTCTCTTCTATTCTTCCTTCCGTTAATGGAAAGTTAGAAACTAGATAATCTAGTGTTACTCTCTCACACGATGGACTCCAATTCTCTGCGCTTCATCAACCACCAGTCCTTCTTCTCTGCCGTGCGTTCCGGTGACCTCGACTCCCTCAAACAACTCTTGGATAAGCTGACCGGCGCCGAGCCCACTGATGGGTCCACCGTCTCCGATCTAATGTCTTTGCAGAACGACGCAGGCGAGACCGCCCTGTACGTCGCCGCAGAGAATAATCTTCGGGAGCTGCTCACCTACCTGCTCAGATTCTCCGATCTTCAGACTCTAAAGATCAGGTCCAAGTCTGATATGGACGCCTTTCACGTCGCTGCTAAGCGGGGCCACTTGGGTATTGTTCTCAAAACTGTGGCTATGCTTTAGCTTTCAATTCTTTGTCTTGTTGGTTTGTCTGTCATTATCGGATTTTGATTGGGTTTTGGGGAATTATCTAAAGTTTTCCTTTTCTGTACGGTTGTAAGTGATATATAGATTATTGGGAATATAAGCTGCTTTGGCTGCATGGATGGTAAGAGGAAGTGATTTAAGTTAGTTAGTTTGGTTACTATTTCGTCGCTGACCGGAAGTACCAGCTTTCAAGGCTAGAATCAGTATAATTTTTTGCTTCACGAAGCAAGCAAAAGTGTTTTGAGAATCCTAACAAAGAGATGCCTAATTTTTTCTCGCTTCTGAGGCATATATTGTTGCTTATAGGTGCCATTAAATTGTTGATTTCATGTAATCAGAATTTTGGAGATTAAAATCTGACATATCTGGGATCCGAAGCCTCTCTATTGAGTTCTAGGTTTTTACCCTGACTGTTCATTCGACATTTATTATAGTTTTGGAAGAATTTCCTTGACCCAACGAAGAAAGGATTATATTTTCTAGTATGATATTGGTCATCTTGTTCTTTAGGTATTGTGAAGGAACTTTTGGGCATTTGGCCTGAACTTTGTAACTCTTGCGACTCCACAAACACCAGCCCCCTTTATTCAGCTGCTGTTCAGGACCATTTGGATGTAGTGAATACCATCATGGCCGCTGATTCCGGCTCAGTTAGGATAGTAAGGAAAAATGGGAAGACTGCATTGCACACGGCTGCCAGGTATGGCCTCCTTCGTATTGTGAAAGCACTTATAGAGCACGATCCTGGAATAATCAGAATCAAAGATAAGAAGGGCCAAACAGCCCTCCATATGGCCGTAAAAGGTCAGTCTCCTTCAGTCGTCGAAGAGATATTGCTTGCAGATTGCTCTATACTGAATGAACATGACAAGAAGGGTAATACAGCTGTGCATATAGCCACAAGGAAAGGCCGTTCACAGGTATTCTTCTGCTAGTTTTAAGTTAAAGATGTTATCAAATTTATTTTCTCATTTAACTCTGTGGGGATTAGTTGTTGCTGGGACTATAAGTTGGAATGGAACAGTTATTACTAGTCATTAGTTTGGTTGTAAGCCTAGAACAGAACCCTGAATATGTATTCCACTGTTTGGAACAATGGCAACACGCTGGTGAATAGAATCATGTTGCAATCTATTCCCTAAAACACCATCATGGCATAATTCTAGCTTACATTTTTAAGGACTGTTCAATTTATCTTCAAATTGAAACATATACAAATGTTCAATTTATACTTCAAACCCGCCAGCTAAGCTCCACATATACTATGCTGCCACATTAGATACAAGTCAGATTCATAAAAAACAAAACAAAACAAAAAGCAATCAAGAAAACTAAAACCAAAAATTATAAGAAACTAACAATTTAAATTACAAAAAACTCTTAACAAAAACCAAACAAGAAAAATTGAAAACCAAAACTGGAAAAAAAAAAAAAAAAACAGACAAAACTATCACGTATAACCTATCAGGATATCTTGATCACCTCTTTATGTGATGGTACATGGCCTTGTTAGTAGTTTAAGATGAGGAAGAGGTTTAGGAAAAGCATAAAGTAATTGCTTCCTTAATGTTTGTGGCATTGCATGATGGCAGGCAGGGTATGATAAACTGATGAGGCTTCAAGTCATAAGTGAAAAAATTACCTCTTACATTTGTTAGCATTTACCATTAACCATGAAGGTCGAATTAAACAATTAGATGTATCATGTGAAGACTTACTGGGTGATTTTTACCATCTTTCTCATTAACTTTTTTTGATTGGTAGACAAGATTGTATTGATCATAAGAGAAAGCAAGAGGCCAAGAACTGTTCACCTTTTGGCTATTGAAAACCTTATCGGGGGCTTCAGCCTTGACTATTGGGAACGCTATATTTTTATGGGTAAATTAGATCGATGAAATTAAAAAGTACAATAGCAGGGGGTGAGAATACCCAACAAACACTAAAAAAAAACATTACAGTGCAGAAAATTAAGATAAATTGGGAAATGTCAGTTCAGAGTTTGGAGTTCCCCTTAGGCTTTGGGTGGGGCTCGGCCTCCGAACTGTACGTGAGATGAGTTTCTGTCTCATGCAGTTCGGGCTGGTGACCAAGGAAAGTTTAGGAGATATGGGGAGACCCAAAAGCTGCCAGCCAAGGCAAGGATAGGCTTGTTGGAATCTAGAGATTTTGATCCAATAACTTCTCGACTCATGATCGAGAAAAAGCCATCATGAAGATGGTTTCGTCGGCTGAAGGAAAATTCATGAGCACCGCAAGTCTGTAGTTGGGTTGATCATTGAAGATCTCCTCGCACATTGTTAGTGGAGCATATGAACGTAGCTCCCGGAAAAAGAAGCGTGAAGCTTCTGGCAAAAGGGACATCAGAATCCGCTGCACCCGGACACAACAGCTGGGGTCAATGCATGCTGCCGGCAGTGCGTGTGGCCCACGAGCTGGTCAAAAGTTGGAAATTCTCGGTGGGGGGGTGGAGCCGGACACGAGAGAGTCTAGAGGGTGTGTATGGTGGTAGCTAGCGGTTGGGCGTAGATCTGAGGCTAAAAGTCCCTGAAAAAAAAAATAAGCAAGAATAAAATTTGAAAGAAATATAAAAACAACATAATTTGTCTGGAAAGACAAATTGGCAGCCAGCTAGAAGCGATTGGTGTAAAAAAGAGGCTGAAATCCTAGTAGGTCTGGCCGCTCTTGGTGGCCATGCGGTGGGTGGAGGGAACGGCCAGTGATCATGGGCTGATGAAGAATGGGCAGTGCTTCCAATGATGGTGGTAGTGTAATGAGTTGGATTGAAGAGAAGGGGAAAAAACTAATGAAAATGGAGAAGAAAAGAGAAGGAAGATGGAGGGATGGAAGAGAGGAGAGGACTGTTAGAGGGAGAGGAAGGGTGGAGGAGGGGAGAAGCCTTCCTCCAGTTGAGATTGTGGGTGGGGGGGTTGGTAGTGGTAAGGATTTGAGGGGAGGGGGTTGGGGGAGAGCGCAAGAATGGGACAAGCATTCAAACTATTGGGAACACTACTTTCCTGTTCCATGAATGATATAAATTGAAAAAAAAAATAACAGCATAAAGAAAAAAAAATAGAAATTTGAAGGGTTTCATCCTTTAGGTTTGCAAATTGGTAAGTATACCCCCAAATTGCTTGTTAATATGCTCTAATATCTTTATAATCTAAATATAATTCCACCACCATGTTTATATATCTTACTTTTACGCTATAGTAAACTAGAAACTTGGACATAATATCCTCTTAAGTTTTTTCTTGATCACATTTCAAAAACTAAGCTTATGTTTAAAATCTGATGCCTTTACATTTCTTTTTTGTTGTCTCTCTGATGTTGGCTGTGGTACTAAATATTGTTTGCATTTTTTCTCAGATACTTGGCCTTTTGCTGAGCTTTACATCTGTTGATGTCAATGCTATTAACAATCAGCATGAGACTGCAATGGATTTGGCAGATAAACTGCCATATGGGGAATCAGGATTGGAAATTAAGGAATTCCTAGCTGAAGCCGGTGCCAAGCATGCCAGGCATGTTGGCCAAGTGGATGAAGCAACTGAACTCAAAAGGACTGTGAGTGATATAAAGCATGAGGTGCACTCACAACTCAAAGAAAATGAACAAACCAGGCGTCGAGTTTCTGGGATTGCCAAAGAATTAAAGAAACTTCACAGAGAAGCTGTTCAAAACACTACGAATTCGATCACAGTTGTTGCTGTTCTTTTTGCCTCAATAGCATTCTTGGCTATATTCAACTTGCCTGGCCAATATTTTAAGGATGGACCGAATGCAGGCAAGGCTAACATCGCGGGCACTGCTGCTTTCAGAGTGTTCTGCCTTTTGAATGCTACATCTCTCTTCATTTCTCTAGCCGTTGTTGTGGTTCAGATCACTTTGGTGGCCTGGGACACTAGAGCTCAGAAGCAGGTTGTGTCGGTAGTTAACAAGCTAATGTGGGCTGCCTGCGCCTGTACTTGTGGGGCTTTTCTGTCAATAGCATTTGTAGTTGTTGGAAAAGGAAGTTCATGGATGGCTATTACTATCACCCTTACGGGAGGACCGATTCTTGGGGGGACTCTTGCTAGTATGTGCTACTTTGTTTTCCGACAACGCTTTGGGTTCTTCCGCAGCGACTCCCATAGACGCATCAAAAGGGCAAGTGGGAGCAAGTCTTTCTCGTGGTCTCACTCTGCAAATATATCAGATCCTGATGACTATAACTCTGAGATGGAGAAAATATATGCTCTGTAGACAGTCATAAGAACACGAGTTAGCTCTGATGATGAATGGCTATCCCAATGTAAGTAGTTGCTCTTGCATGTTAGCTATGTATGTAGTTTGTAGTTTTGAAGGTTGTGCGAGGGAGAAAGTTGGTGCATAATGTATATTTACGAACATGTAAGTGTATCATGCAAGTTACAATCTATATGGGAGGTTTTTTGTTTGCAACCAATTAATTGCTTGCCGATTGTTATAGGAACTACGAATCTAATGCGTCTTGGGTAAAATTGTGATGGTTTGACTTGGGTTGACAGTAGGGTAGTAAATCAGGAATGCTTCCACTTCAACTCAATCCTAATCTTCTCAAGCAACTTGTTTGTACAATGGTTTAGGTGGCTATGTTTTTAATATATCTTCAAACCAGCTTGAATTTTTCAATTTTCTAAGCACCTGCGAACTGGATCAATTAAAACTGCCAGATCTCAGCAAACTAATGCCAAACCAATGGATAAGTAAAGTTAAATCAACATATAATGAGAAATAATATACATATTTATCCGGGGGGTTGGATTAGCTCTATACACAGCCACAGATATGAAGTTGAAGAGAGTGGTTATAAAAAAGGCTTACAAAAATTGGAATGACTAGGACTGATTTATCTAATAGGCCGATTCAAGCTGTTGAATAATTTCTGTCGGTATTTGTAAAAAATCTAAATAAACATGTACAATGCAATATGACTTCCTCCTAATTGCTTTATTGGATTTCAAGTTTCTCATAATTGTTCTATACACTCACAAATGAAATGTTCAATTTTATCATTTATCCTACTATAAAAAATGATGGTATGAAGGAATATTCTCCTACCATAAAAAATAAAATAAAATGAAGGAATGAATATTCAGTTGGAAGACAAAGCAACGGTTGATGCGCATTTGCTCTGAAAATTCGTTGAATAACAACAATAAGAATACGATGAATCCAAACACAACGCAATTTATATACGTGAGCTCAAACGTACTTCATTTTTTACAAAGGGAGGTGTGGCTTTTTTCATAATAAATAAGGAACCAAGTCGGTGTCAAACTCATCTACACCTATCTTAAATCAAATAATTAATGAGACTCACTATTTTTTTAACTTCTTAGAAAATATTAAATATATCTCAACATACTTCATACATTCAAGCACATCTCAATAGGACTCATTAGACACTACTATTCATAGATCAACTCAGATTATCTGAAATCATCTTAGCACCTAAACACAGTAAATGCCTTAATGTGACAATTCTATAAAAATATTTTTTTTATAGGTAAACGGTTAAATTATATTAATACAAATAGGCATAACCCAAGTACACATAGAGTATACAACATATAACACCTATTTAGGAGGTATAAATAGAAATAAGAAAATCATGAAAATCGAGGCCATTGAAATCTACAGCTTTGGCACAAAGAAACAGAGTTATAACAAAAAGTAATTTAATCTCCTCCAATGAACACTCCTTGTCTTCAAACGTCCAGTCATTTCGTTTCTTCTAAATGCATCATAGAATACATATAAGAATCATCTTCCACACAATTAAGATTTGTGGAATACTATCGAGGTTCGACCAACATGCTAGAAGCTCGACCACTATAGCAAGCATAATCCAGGCTAGCTCTACCTGTCTGTATACATCGACCCATAGCGCTCTAACAATCTCGCAATGTAGTAGAAGATGGTCCATAGTTTCACCACTTTGTTTACACAAACAACACCATTCCACCACTATCACATCGCGTTTCCATAGGTTATTCATCGCCAAAATATTTTCCAAAGACACTGTCTATGCAAAAAATGCCGCCCTAAAAGGGGTCTTATTTCTCCAAATTCTTCTTCATGGAAAGTGATTGTTCTGTAGTTGTGTGAGAGCTTTATAGAAAGAACAAACTGAAAATATACCTTTTCTGGTAGGTATCCACCACAAAGTATTAGCTCCCTGAGTGCTCGGTATTATGGAGTATAAGAGTTGGAAAAAATCTACAAAGTTGCTGACTTCCCAATCTTGGGCCGTCTTAGTGAAGCTCACATTCCATTGGAGTAAATCACCATCCCTCTCCATCAGGTCCACCACTGATGCTTCTTTCTCA
This sequence comes from Juglans regia, assembly GCF_001411555.2. NCBI lineage: Eukaryota > Viridiplantae > Streptophyta > Magnoliopsida > Fagales > Juglandaceae > Juglans > Juglans regia. Next base: position 8,327,914 of record NC_049916.1, read on the forward strand.
CGTGCAAGTATGAACATTATAGGGAATGAGTCCCTGAGAGCTCTATCTCCACACCATATGTCATGCCAAAATTTAGATCTTGAGCCATCTCCTATCACAAATTTACAATTATAGTATGATGAGCAAACACTCCCCACCCTCTCGTCTAATATGCTTCCATATACCCACACCATAAACCCCATTGACCTCCTTAGAGCATCATCCCCCCACGTGCCTCCATATTTGAAATCAATCACCGACTTCTATAAAACTTTGTGTTCCATATTATAGTGCCAGAACCATTTCCCAAGTAAAGCTCGATTAAACATCTTGAGATTTCTAATTTCCAAACCACCAAAAGTGATTAGGGAGCATATCTTGTCCCACTTGACCAAATCAAGTCCGCTACAAAGGAAGTCACGATGCAATTTCTTAATACGTCCGCCACACTCGCGAGAATTAGGAATAAGGATAAGAAATAAGTAGGTAGATTAGAGATAGTGCTTTTAATTAGAGTAATCCTTACCACCTTTCGACAAATACAATCTCTTCCAACCTGCCAATCTTCGTTCAATCTTTTCAATTAGTGCATCCCAAATAGTTTTAGCCCTGGAGATAGCCCCCAGAGGAAGCCCAAGATAATTCCTAGGGAAAGAAGAGATCTTACAACCAAGGGTGTTAGCCAATAGCTGGATATTACGAATGTTGTCAACTGGAACCAACTCTAACTAGGATGAGTTCACTTTCAACCTAGACACAACCTCAAAACAAAGTAGCAGTGCCCTTAGTGCCTGAATCTGGTTTAGATCTGCCTCGCAAAAAATAAGAGTATTGTTTGCAAACAACAAATGGGAGATGTGAAGAGTACCTCGATGTATGTCACCAACTGAAAAACTAGTCAAAAATTAATTGTTAACCATCATTGAAATCATTCTGCTACATGCCTCCATGACTATGACAAAAAGAAGTTGGGACAAGGGATCCCCTTGTCTTAGACCTCGGGAGTTATTAAAAAAACCAACTAGGCAGCCATTCACCAACACTGAGAACTGTGTCATCGATATGCACTGCATTTCCCCAAAACCACATCTCCTAAGCAAATACAACAAGAAATCCTAGTTAATATGATCTTAAGCCTACAAAATATCTAACTTGCACAAGAAACCCAGATTGCCCGATTTTAATCTATTGTCTAAGCATTCATTGGCAATGAGAACTAAGTCCATAATTTGTCTTCCTCGTATGAATGTGTTTTGGGGTTTCGTAATGATTTGCCCTAAAACTCCTCCCGGCCGATTTGCAAACACCTTGGAAATGATCTTATACACCCCATTCACATGCTAATGGGCCAGTAATCCTTAACCTCTAATGCCCCAATCTTCTTAGGAATAAGTGCAATAAAAGTGGCGTTGAGACTTTTCTCAAATTTTCAAACAAAAAAGGATTCATTAAATACCTTCATTAAGTCATATTTCACCACTTCCCAACAAAATTGGAAGAAACCCATAGAAAATCCATCTGACCCAACTGCTTTGTCTTTTACCATCTTTCTCACCATTTCATGAACCTCAGCCTCCTCAAACAGCTTCTCCAACTAAATGACATTCTGCTACTCAGTGGACTCAAATGTTAGCCCATCAATCTTCGGCCTCCACCCCCTCTAGTTTGGTAAGTAGCTGCTCAAAATAATTGGCAACATGTTCTTGGATCACCAAGATCTCCATACAAACAACTCCATCAATATTCATCATCTCAATGGCATTTGTTCTCTTATGGGAATTTGTCACTCTATGAAAAAACGTAGTGCTACGATCACTCTCTTTCAACCACAAAGTCTGAGATTTCTGCCACTAAGAAATCTCCTCCAATAAGGTAACCCTCTCTAGTTCTGAGACTAGTTCTGTCCTCCAAGTAAGTTCCTTCAATGAAAAGGCTCATCCCTCTTGTGCCCTCTCTACCTCATGGAGCTCCTTCAATAGTGACTTCTTTCGGTTGCCTATATCACCAAAAGACTGCCCATTCCAAAGCTTTAAATCTTTTTTCAAAACTTTCAATGTAAGAATGAAACTAGGGGTATCTTGGATCTGATAGGAGGACCAACATTGCCTAACTCGTTCCACAAAGTCTTCAATATTTAACCACATATTCTCAAATTTAAAGTATCTCCTTCCTCCTTGAATCCTCCTATAATCTAACAAAATAGGGAAATGATCAAAAAATAAGCGAGCCAGTCTTTTTTGACATACTTCCGGGTAATGAATTTTCCACTCCAGGGAGACTAAAAATTTGTCCAATCTAGACCACGTATGGTTATTTGACCATGTGAATGCACCACCCATAAGAGGAAAGTCCACCAACCCCAACTTAGATACAATCCAAGAAACTCGACATTGCTGGCCGCAACCTGCTATCTCTCGACCTTTCACTTGGAAATCTAATAACATTAAAGTCCCCGCTTATACACCAAGGAAGGTCCCACCAGCTATGTTACTTGACCAACTCTTCCTATAGAAAGTTTCTACTAATGTCCAAGGTCGGCCCATAAATTCCAGGAAAAGCTCATCTAAAGTTATCCTCCACATTTTGAAAAGAACAAGCTACTATGTATTCCTCGATATACTCCTCCATTTTTTCCACGACCCTTCTAGCCCACATAACTAGTACTCCATCTAATGCTCCAATCAAAGCAAGAAAGACTTATAGATTGTTTGGATTCAGAGATGATGTGAGATGGGTTGAGATGATTTGTGAATAGTAGAATAAAAAGTTGAATTATTTATTATATTTTGTGTGAGAATTTAAGAAAGTTGTAATGATGAAATGAGATGAGTTGAGGTAGGTTATGAATGCAAACGAGGTCGTCAACATATAGATAGCTCCACAAACTTCTAATGATGCTTCTTGAGATATTTTCCATCTTGGTTTCCTGCAAGCACACAATATTCTCCTTCCAGTTTCGAAGCAAATTTTTTATCCGCAGACGTTTATTTACCTCATTAAGCCCTCGGACATTCCATGATATAACCTTAGGCTTCATGGAGACAAAGTCAACCCCCTCCCTTTGGATCTTTCTCGACTTGAACTACCCTCATAATTGATTGACCAAGTTAATCTCCTGAGCTCCCCCTGTTTTTTTTTTTTTTTAACCAGATTTCTTGATCTGAATATTTCTAACTTCAATGGCAGTTAACAAAGCTATAAATTATTCTTCAAAACCTTCACACTCAATCCTCACACAACGTTGGATTTCCTGCACCTTATCCATAACCCAATCCGAAACAGTGTGTTGATTGGTGGTAAAGACTTTAGTGGTATAGGCTCCTCATCCATCTTAGCCCCTTCCTTTGATGCCCATTCAGGCCACCAGCACCCTTGCCTCCTCCTCAACAATTGAAAATCTACATTCTCAGTCAATAGTTTCATGCAAAGGGTCTATCAGCTATAAGGCTCCTTCATTGACGTCCCCATCACCTCCAACCCTTGCTAGCTCCAGTTCTCCTTCTATGCTACCCATCAGCCATTTTTGTCCACTATATGCCGAATAACAGCCGGTCAACAGTATGTGAGGTTGGTCACCCATGTCTACGACCGTCGGCTCTACCATAAACATGACCGTCGGAGGAGATTTCACAAAAAGTTCCACCCATTCATCTCTACTCTCGTAGAACCTGTCTGTCCACTTTGTGCCAAGAAACTGTCGGCCGATGGTAAGGGAGTTTGAAAACCTGTGACTGCTGTCGAGACTGCCATCTCCATAGACTCCACCATACCATATCCTCCCTCACCACTGCCGCCGATGGTTCCTCTGCCTAACGAGACCATCGACACCATCTCCAACGCAGTTGGTTGGTGCCCACCTGTCGATGGGCCTACGTGGCTTGTGTCCCGTCTCCTCCATACAGGACCCACCTGTCTCTTAGTGTTTATTTGGCCCACGAGTTGAGGCCCAAGTCCTTAACCAAAGCCCAGCTTTGCCTTCCCTCATAATTGGTCCTCATCTTGAAGCCTAGTGTAGTGGCCCACGCCACTTTGGTCCTTGCTAACTAGCCTTTCGATATCTAGGCCTCCCATACCATTTCCTTATGTATCCAAGCCACCCTTCTGGCCCAAGCCCAAGCCCATCACCTTATTCTCTTCAACACACTGTATAAGGCACTCCATTTTCTCCTACAATGTGTCTAACTGCTTTTTGATTTTCGTAAAAGTACGATGCACACCTTCTTCTGCCAGGCTGACAGAACACATGCCAACACTATCTTGTCTCTGTACGCCTCCTGTACTAGCAGCCCAACCAGCCCTTATTGGACCAACAGCTCCGCTCAGACTTTCCAACGTATCAGACCTTCCTCTTGGCATGTGTTGCTTGCAGAGTAGCACCGATGCCCTCGATTGTTGGAGAACCTCTGCGTATGAACGCGTTTGAGGTTGGTTCATGGCCACCATCGTTACGGGCGGTGATGTACGAACCTCTCCACCCTTTCTTCCAACCTCCTTTAGCACCTCCACCATTTCTGTCCCTCTCCTCTGGAATGAAGATGAAATTTCGTCGGCCACCGCCTTCATACTCCACTATTACCATGTAATAACCACGGGAATTAGAACATCTCTGTGAAATGAAACCTCTATCTCCTTCCTGATGAGATACAAACAGATTGAGAACTTTGATATCGGAGGAATGGGTGGCAAAAATCCTAGCATGGAAAGGTAAGGTGAGAGATGGAGAAGATATCTTGATTTGGTGGCCAAAATCAGATGGCCTTTTTTTTACAAATTCCACCTGGCATTTAATCAGGAAATATGGTAATAGTTGTCCTTGGAAGAGATGGTTATGGCATAAAAGTGTACCAAAAAAATGTCTTTTATCTGTTGGAGAGCCCGAAAGGAAGTGCTGCCAGTGGATGAGGTGATTATGAAGCTTGGGATACCAGTAGTTTCTAAATGTAACTGTTGTGAAGCACCTAAGCAAGAAACAATTGATCATGTATTGTGTGAAGGTAATGTGGCATCAAAAGTATGGGATTATTTTGCTGTTGTGTGTGGAATCAAGCTACCTCAAGTGCGGTCATGGCAAGCTGTTTTAAATCTTTGGTGGTCTCGGGCATCTTTGTCTTCTCAAACAGGAGTCTATCGGGGAATCATGCCAATATTAATTTCCGCGGCATTGTGGAGATCATGGTGTGCAGCGAGAATGGAGGAGGTGACTACGAATTGGCGTGCTGTGGTGTGGATTGTGCAAGGAAATTTTCTGGACATATGTTCACAAATGAGGCGGTTCAAATGTTAGAGTAAGAACAAACGTCTTCTAATGGAATTAAATTGCCCTTTTGTGCCGATACTCAATTGTATTCCTAGAGTAGTGGCATGGAGAAGGCCGAGAAGGGATTGTTTTACATTAAACGTGGATGGCAACTCGGCCGGAAACCCAGGTGCAGCAGGTGGGGGAGGTATTATACAGGATGGAGGTGGGTATGCAGTAGCTGGTTTTGAGAAGTTTTATGGTGTGTCGACGAACACTATGCCGAAGGACGGGCATTGCTTGCTAGTTTGCGGTTAGCTCAATAGCTTGGTCTCAGAATTTTTTTTGGTGGAGTTAGACTCTTCAGTAGTAGTGGGATGGATTAAAACTAGTGTATGTAACTTCTGGTATATGTGGGATTTTTGGGAAGAAATCAAAAAGTTGTTTAGGATTCTTCAATGCCGCATATGTCATATTTATAGAGAGGGAAACATGGTGGCTGATTATTTAGCCAAGGAGGGAGCTCAAAATAATACTATATAATTTGTTGGTACAGAAACTAGATTGGGAGGCTTCGTAGACTTTTGCGCATTGATAGTTGGGGGCTTCCTTATTTACGCTGTTAATTCTTTGATTTTTTGCTGAATTTTTGGGGCTTGGTCTGATATAGCAATTGATTTATAGTTGGTTTTGAAAACTTAGGTGCTTGAGACTTATTACTACGTTTTTCCTCCGTCATAAGTGAGGGTCTTTAATAAACTTGGGGTAGGGGCCACTATTGAACATGGAGCCCTAACTATTTATAAAAATTAAAAAAAAAAAAAAAAATCTCCCTCCCGATGAGCAATATAAAACTCTCTTCTTCCACCATTCAAATAGTCCTCCAATGCTTAGATAAACCAAAGTACCGTGGCCACCCCAAGCTCATTCCTTTCACAACTCTCCAACTCCTATCAGTAATGTGCAAATATCTTCCATCCCTTGTTACCTCAAAAACTTTTGATTACTACCAGATTCGAAAAACCCATCTTCCCCCTCCAAGACAACAGAAAATCTTGCCGCCAAACACCCTCAGCCACCATTGTAACGTTCAGTGTACGGAAAGAAAAACTGTGCATGTAGAGTGCCGAGCAACCTTATTCACCTTTCCTTCATGAAATCTCAATACAAAGAATTCAAAGAGAGAGAGAGAGAGAGAGAGAGAGAGAGAGAGAGAGAGAGAGAGAGAGAGAGAGAGAGTTTCTCCACCACACAATTTATATGTGAAAAAAATAGTGGTGGGTGAAAGGTGAAAAATCAATAAACAAGTAGCACATGCACAGTTTTCTTAGAATTTGTATACATGAATGAGATGATTTCTTATTTTTATAAGATTGCTGTAACGGTCAGATATGAACGTCAAGAAACAAGCTGCATCTTCTAAAACAAATATCTCCCTCTAGCCCACGTGGTTTTCAATTAAAAAAAAACAACAGAACCACATGGGTTATATTTTGCTTACAAAGTAACATGAATAGCTCAGGAAAACCCTAGCTTCTCTTACTTCGAAACCCTTTTCATCGTCCCAACTTCCATAAAAGGAACAAACTACAACGATATACAATTTTACAAATTATACCAGATCACATCTCAGCAACGGCCACACATGCTGAGACTGAGTGTACAATTAGCCTTGACCAGGGGCAGGAAGCAGCAAATCCTGGTCGTCACTGCCCTGGGTTTCTCCTTGATCTTGAAGGAGGCCCAGTCATGTCCAATGCAGGAGGATGCTGAGGTTCCTCGGGTCTTTGCACCTCCTGCATACACAGCAAGCAACAGTGTGAGCGCAAAAATAGCAATAGCAACCTTAATGCAATTTGATAGTGAAAAGTTGAAAACTGAAACAAGGAGAAAACTAAATAGGGATACTAGAAATAAAATTACAGGTCTTGTGCAAGTTTTTGAGGTAGGCAACATGAAATTTAGCTTCTCTGTCAACCTAGCACCACACAACCCTATCAATTTGAAAAAGACAAACAAGTCTCTACTCCTACCGATGATTTCCTGTATTCTTCCTCCAACCCCTAGAACTCACATTTTTGTGACTGCCATAATAGCAGAAAGTGAGATTGCTTTTTGACAGAGCTGAATGCCCTTTTTTTCCCCTTTCCAGAGCAAAAGGCTTTAAAGAGGCTCTCTCAGAGCTTTGTGAATTATTTCCATTTCTCACTATTTTTCTTGTTTTCTTTTTGCTGTAAGAATAAGAACATGACAACATGGCAAGGCACTGATTTTCAAAATTGTCATTCAAATTTTTTTAATTAACTCACCTGAACTATTTTTAGCCAAAGCGTATTCAGATGTTTATGTTTATCAAGCTCACTAATACTGATGATATAAAAGAGAAGATCAACAAACCTTTGATGATGAACTAGAACTGTTGCGTGATTGTGCCTGCACTTTTGTGTGCACACGATGCTGGTGCTGCATTTGCTCAAATTGTTGTAGCCTTGCAGCGAAGTTAATTCCATTATGCGAACTTGCACCATCCTGGATCCCATCTCCATCCTCAGTGATTTGTGATCCACTTGGCATGTGATGTAGAACTTGATTGGGGTTCCCTGATGATGTTCGCCTTAGTTGCTCACCGTTGAAGGAATATGAAGGTACAGCTTTTAAACGGGTTCGCAGTATCTTAAAAGCGGCACTTTGCTGCATTCAAGTGTCAAATTCAAGGTAAGCTGTATGACTGACACAATTACAGCACAAACAACCCAGCAACTAGCATTAGGAGTAAGACAAATCTCCTTAGAATTTTGAACTGAGCATCATCCTGATTATAATTAGTTGAATTATCTACATTTGAAAATTCTTGTTTTCAGTCTTAAATTTGCAGCAATAGCTCAGAGTCCCCAGATTTTCCTATTCATCTCACAAACCACAACCGGATCATGCATCCTAATTCACAGAACTCCACGTTCCAGTTCCCCAAAACTGGAGATCCCAATGCGATGTGTTTGCTTGTTCATCATTTTAGAACCAAGAAGGGATATTTGGCTATGTTTGTATACATTAAGTGCATACCCACTTACAACATATGCAGTGTAGCAGAGGATTTCTCTTGCAGGGAAATATTTTTTATTATAGGTATTGCCGGGAAATATTTTCACCATTATTAAAGAGCAATTTGGAAGTATTAACTCTTCTGGAAACATACCTGGGGAAGCAACATCAGAAGGCCATACAAGGCCTTTAACAACCATATATATCTTCCAGGTTCAAGAAGCTGCAAGAACCACAAACTGTGGGTCAAGGAAAAAACATAAAAACAGTAACTTGGGGAGACAAATGCAGGAAACATGAAATATATTATCCATTTAATTAGAACAAAAACTGATCCACCATTAAGGAACATGATATATTAAGGATGCAAAAACTCTTTTATCCAACACCAAATACATCGAAAAATGTATAAAAAATCTTCATGCGTCACACAAATGTTCAACTAGAAAAACTCCCATATCAGCCAAGTGTGATTGTGCCTGTGCTTTAATATTGACTTCTCTGAAGAAAATACAAAAAGAGGTTGCTTCTGCAACCCTTTTTCCCTTTTTTCCTTTTTTAAATTTTACATTAGGATAGTCACTACAGATTAGTTTAAAAAATTATACTTAAAATCATGCGGGGAAATAATCCAAACAGGAAACCCTTCTCCAACAGGGTAAAAAGAGATGCAAGACAAATCCTAAGATTCCCCAAGTCCTCCCTCTCCTGCCGCCAGTCAGGAATAGAGTGAGGTGAATCCTGTATGTGTGCTAAGTGCTTCCCTTTCTATTAGCTAGGTATCTGGTTATGGACGCCTTTCCCTACATCAACAAACCTCTTATTTTGAGCAGGAGGATCCTTCTTTAATTTGCATTTTCCATTGAACAAATAAAGTCAAGATGAATCCAAATGACAATAACTAGTACTGATTATTAGAAACCCAAGGGAATATGAGATGGATAAATGAAACGAAAGAATATAAGATATTGGGGAATCTCATTTTTATCTCCTAGAAAGATAGTTGCTTTCATTAAAATGCCAACTAAATGGTCCACATCAAGACAGGAGGTGCTACTCTCCAAGCAGCTAAACAGCTTCCACTACCAAATTCCCAGCTACAAGAAGCCTGAAATCAATCGTGGAGCAAGAGTAACCCAAGATGTATATAAAAAGAACCATCATCGACAGCAGCTATTCCACACAACAGTGATTGGGAAATGGTCTACTGTTTCCTCATCCTGTTTGCATGTGTTTTGATAAGCAGCAGCAATTGAAAACAAAATTGTTCATATTCCAAGAAATTCTTCCACTTCTACACTTCGGAGGGAATGCTTACATGCCAAGTACAACTGGCTGTACTACTGTACTGCACCAAGTACAAGCTTCTTATCTTAGACTTGTCACTCCTACTTGGTTTCCATCAGATCATATATTCTCCAACTCGGCCACCATGAACATCATATAAAAGAGAAAAAGGGCATTTGACTTACTGTATTTCCCAGATGTGAACATACCAAACAACCCTCAAATTCCAATGCATTCCACTCCCTAATCAACTTATGGAGCACCACATACACGATAATGGAAATAAATCAGGGCATAATCCTTTACAACTCCCCATCAGATGTGTGCGCCTGCACCCACTGTAAAGGACTATACTCCACGAACTCAAGCCAGTTTATTCCTAATTGCTTTACAAGCTTGTTCTCACCACATTTTGAAAGGAAAAACACATCAGTAGTCGTAAAAGATTTCCAGCATTTCTCGCCGGAAGTAACCTTTTCCATTTTTTTTCAAAAGCTTTTCACTTTTCTTTTCTTTGTCTGTTTATTTCTCTCTTTCTATTATCATCTTTGTTCTCCATGTAGCATCGGGGCATGATGTGGAGTTTATGGGTGGATGCCAAGTTGTTTGTGTTTTATGCTGAGGACCAGGGGTTTTTCAGAATCACTGAGACAGGCAAGAGATTGACAAAGGCCATTTCTTTTAGAAATGGGCTGGCGGCTTGGTTTTTCAATACAGTGGAGGCATGCATTTCAATGGGAGGTCAAAAGGAATTTCTCAAAACCATTCGGGAAGGCAACTGTAGCTTTTTAGTCCAGCGTCATGCAAACTCCTTTGGTAATTTCTTGTAGCTCGAGGTTTATGGAGGAGGTGGTAGACATAGTGTTATGGTTCTACCTGAGGGAAATCAAGGCAGAGGGTGGGTTTGTTTTGCAAGAAAACTTGGGGACTTCTGTCACCTACCTTCCCCTGTTCTAGTGAATGGTAACAGAGGAGTAGAACTATCCATCGGAGGGCTAGCCGATAGGAGAGGGGAGCAACCCCAAGTCAGGAGGCTGTCATCTGAACCCTCGTGGTGTCGTATAAGGCTGCGTTGGTTAAGTCGGTGCCCTTATCGGCCTCTCAGGGTGATTGTTGCCACCGTGGTGGTTCAGGGAGGAGTGGTGAGTCTTCTGGTACCAAGTCTGGTTTTCCAGTCAATTGGGCTGCACGTTCACTAGCAACAGCTGGCAGAGTTCTCCTTCCCGAGGGTGATGCATCTGAAAATCATGAGAAGAGTGTTCTATTGGCTGTGAAAACCGAGTTGCTCGATGTGAAGGAGAAGATCAACCCTCTCCTTTTCATAGTGAATTTGGGTTTGGGATTACCTTTGTGCTCGGCCCTTCCTGACCCAAGCCTTTCGTTTTCTTCTGGGTCGATTTCATTGGGCCTCCCTTCTAGGCCTGCTGTCAAGGGACCAAACAGTGGTGGGAAAGAAAAGGTTTTGTTGGGGGTTGGGCCTAAGACAAATACTCAGCCCGTGTGGCGGGTTAAAACTTCTCCTGGCTTATATTCCCACAACAGAGGTACATCACCTTCTATAGGGCCCAATTCGTCAACGGGAGGCCCACCATCTCCGGGTCCAACCCAGAACCAGCCGATCGGTGCTTTCGATCATTTTCCCATCATTATCCTGCCGGTTTTGTCACTGGTGAATGAGGTTCTAGAGAAGGTGTTGCAGGATGCTTCTCCCTCGATTGTTATAGGCTTAGCTACCCTTTTTGTGGTGTCGCCACCGTGCAAGGGTGGCAATAATATGCAGTGAGGGGATTTTCCTTCGAGTTCTAGGCTTTCAACTATATTACAGATGGAGGAGACTGCAATTGTGCCTCTGGTTGACCTTCTCCCCTGTAGGTCCTGCCCTTTCCCTATTTTCTTCTCTTGGTGATCATTCTATTATCGCTGCTAGGCCCTTGTTTGTGGCTGCCCCTTTGGAGGATATCTCGGTATCGGGTTTTTTTGCTCTGTTTTTCCGAAAGCTATGGCAGCCAATAGCTGACTTAGTGAACATTTAGCTAGTCCAAGGTGTAGAAGTTGGTGTCGAGAGTGGTCTAGGGGATTGTGGGGAGGAGTCAATGCCTTTGTGCACTTTGACTTAGTCTGAGGAGGATGGTTGCAATTTTCAATTGGTGTCTAGGGAGGATGAGGTGGACCCAATGAATTTATGCACCTTGTCACCTTTGCCTGCAACGGGTGGATTACCTTCTGACAGGGTGATTAAGAAAGTAAAGGAAACTCAAGATTGTGTGGGGTATCTTGTGAGGGGTTTGAGGAGCAATACAGGGCATTACTCATTGCTATTGAGGAGGGTCATATTCCCTCCCCTAAATCTGCTTCAAGAAAAGAGAGAGAGCTTACACATCTTACTTGTTCAATTAATTATGGTATTCAGGAGGGGAGTGGCAGTAGAGGAAGATCTAAGGGAAGGGTGGTATCTTCCCATGAAGCCTAAAATCCTTTCTTGGAATGTTCAGGGTCTTAATGAGCCCAATAAGCAACTTCAGGTTAAGAATCTTCTCCGTCATTGGAAAATGGATATTGTTGCAGGAAACTAAGCTCAAGTTCATTGATCCAAGCATCATTACTAGTTTATGGGGTTGTCCATCGTGGGTTGGGTGTGCCTTGCTTCCAATGGAGCGTTCAGGGGCATTCGTATTATGCGGGATACGAGGGTGGTTGAGTCTATTGAGGAGTGTATTGGAAATTATATGGTGGCTTGTTATTTTAAGAATGTGGACGGTGGTTTTTTTTTTTTGGGCTTTTGTTGGAGTGTATGACCAAATGTGGAAAGAAATAGGAAGGACTTATGGTATGAGCTTGTTGGTTTGGGCAGTTGGTGGAACTTACCCTGGTGTATTGGCAGTGACTTTAATATCACTCTGTTCCCAAGTGAAAGATCGGGAGAAGCTCGGCAAAGTCTTGCTATGAATGAATTTTCTGAATTAATATTCGATATGGACTTGGAGGATCTACCTCTTGTCTGTGGTACACACACTTGGTCCAATAATCGGGCCTGGTCCCACTTGGACAGATTGTTGGTGTCCACTCCTGGGAGGCTCACTGCTCTACATTGCTCCAGAAGAAATTATCTAGGGTCTATTCAGACCATTTTCCTATTGTGCTGGATTGTGGGGGCATTCATGGGTAATAGATACTTTAAGTTTGAAAATAAGAGGCTGAAAGTTGAGGTCTTTGTGGAGAAGTTGAGATTGTGGTGGTCCTCATATCTCTTGGAGGGCTCACCAAGTTTTATTTTGGCTGGGAAACTCAGCCTTGAAGAGGGATTTGAAGATGTGGAATGCAGATATCTTTGGACATATTGATAGTCAAAAGCAGTCCCTTTTTGAGGATTTACAAGTTTTGGAGGGAAGGGAGGTGAGCGCTCCTCTTTTTGTGGAGTTTTGCAGGAAATTATCAATCACCACAGAGCTTGGAAAGGTGCTTTTAATAGAAGAAATCTCGTGGAGACAAAAATCACAAGCCCTTTGGTTGAAAGAAGGGGATAGATGTACTAAATTCTTCCATCGGGTGGTTAATTCTCATTGTTGGAATAATGACACTGAGATGCTTTAGGTTGATGGACAGGTTTGTTCAGATCATGATGCTATTAAGAGCCATATTGTCTATTATTATGAAGGTCTTCTTATAGAGCAATTCCCTTGGAGGCCTAAACTTGATGGTCTGTCCTTCGAGGATATCGATCAGTCGAGCTCTATTTGGTTGGAGGGACCTTTTGAGGTGGATGAGGTTTTTCAGGTGATTCGTGGGATGGCTAAGGATAAAGCTCCGCGTCCAGATGGGTTTTATATGGCTTTCTTCCATGATTGTTGGGAGGTTGTTGGAGAGGATATCATGATGATCTTTCATGAACTTCTCTTTTGGGAAGTTCGAAAAAAGACCTAATGCAACTTTTATTGCCCTTATCCCTAAGAGAGTTGGGGTTATGGAGGTGAAGGATTTTCGACCCCTAGTCTCGTTAATGGGGGGTGTACAAGATACTTTCTAAAGTTCTTGCTAACCGCATGAGTGCCTTATGAGTAGTATAATATCAAAACCCCAAAATGATTTTGTTAAGGGAAGACAAACTTTGGATTCAGTTCTTATTGCTAATAAATGTCCTCCTAGCCCTTTTCCATTATTGATGAGCCTCTCAAACCTCCGATACATACTGTCAAAGATATGAGCTCCACCAGCATCATCATCTTCAACAGCCCATCGTCCAGGACTTCACCCACCGGTTCGCCTTCTCCCGACAGCAAGTTCTGCGTGGTCGTCGGTTGTTGTCTGGAGGATGATGGCATATCGTTGCCGATAACAGGCCCATGGCCCTTTTTGGGGAGATACACTGTACAGTCGTACTATAAGTCTCTTATGACACTCTACAAGAACATTCCCATGGAAGAACATATAGAAGATCAAGGCCCCCTTAAAAGCTTATTTTTTTGTATGGACAACTTCATTAGGGAAGATTCTCACCCTAGATAATCTAAGGAAACGCCGCTTCATTGTATTGGATTGGTGCTACATGTGTAAAAAAAGTGGGGAGTCTGTGGATCATTTATTATTGCATTGTGATGTAGCCATGAGTTTGGAACGATATCTTTGCGAGAGTGGGACTCATTTGGGTAATGTCAAGAAGGCTTGTTGAATTTTTGGCCAGTTGGCAAGGAATCCGGTGTAATTCTCAAATTGCAGCAATGTGGAAGATGATACCGACCTATCTATGGTGGCACATATGGATGGAGAGGAACGGTCAGAACTTTGAGGATATTGAACAGACAATGGATGAGCTTAAAACTTTTTTTCTGCACACTTTATTCCATTAGTCGATTGTAATAGACTTTACTGGCATGAATGTACATGATTTTCTTGTATCTTTAGAAAGTCATGCCTAGGTGTGGCTCTTGTATATGTCCCGTGTACTTAGTTTCGCCTATTATCAATAAAATACTTATTTACTGATAAAAAAAAAAAAAAAAGAATGTTTGGATAGTAGAATCCAAGAGTGAACACCTGGCATCCTATGCAAATTATATATGAAGAAGGCTTATGATCATGTTAACTAGGTCTTCTTGTGTTACTTTGGAGGTGTGGTTTTGGGCCAAGATGGATTTCATGGATTAAACATTGTATTTCTACTACTGTCTATTTCTTGGTATTGGTGAATGGACCTCCGATGGGGTTTTTTAACAGTTCTAGGGGATTAAGACAAGAGGACCCTCTTTCCCCTTCCTTTTTGTCATTGTTATGGATGCTCTCAGTCGTATATTGGGTGCAGCTGTTAATGGAGGTTTTCCTTCTAACTTTTCAATGGGAGGTGTTAATATTTCCCACCTTCTCTTTGTTGATGATGCCTTACTTTTTTTGTGAGCCAGATAGTGGTCATATTCAAAATTTGAGGGCTCGAATGCTTTGTTTTGAAGCTGTCTTGGGACTGAAGGTGAATCTATCAAAGTTTGAAATGGTTCCTGTGGGTTCAGTGAATACTGTTTAGTGCTTGGCTAACATTTTGGGCTGTAAGGTTCCTTCGCTTCCCTTGAAATATCTTGATCTTCCTTTGGGAGCTGCTTTCAAGGTGAAATCTATTTGGAAGGGTGTGTTAGAAAAAATTAATAGAAGATTGGCAGGATGGAAAAGAATTTATTTGTCAAAGGGTGATAGAATCACTCTAATCAAAAGCACTTTATCTAACCTCCCTACATACTTTCTTTATTTCCGTTACCTGCAAGTGTGGCATCTCGTATTGAGAAAACCTTCTGCAATTTTCTTTGGGGAGGTATTGGGGAGGAAGCCAAGTTTCATCTTGTTGGTTGGGATGAAGTTTGTTCTCCGGTACCTTGTGGTGGTTTGGGGGTGCGTAACTTGAGGACCTTCAATAAAGGAGAAGTGGTAGTGGAGATATCACCTAGAAGGAGAGGCTTTGTGGAGAGTAGTTATAGATTCAAAATACGGGAGTATTAAAAGGGACTATTGTTCTAATGAAGTCAGGGGGCATATGGTGTGGGGTTGTGGAAAAATATTTGTTCCGGATCGGAGAGGTTCTCCAACTTCTTCAGATTTGTGGTTGGGAGAGGCCATGGTGTTTTATTTTTGGCATGGTGTTTGTTGTGGTGCAAGGGTTCTTAAGTAGGTTTTTCCCACTCTTTACCGGATTTCTAGTGACAGAGAGGCCATGGTGGCTGACTTGCAGGTGTGTTCCAATGGCTCTATCCATTGGAATGTCAATTTTTTAAGAGCGGCTCAAGATTGGGAACTTGGAACGTTTGCTGATTTCTTCGATTCATTGTATGCTATGTCTTTTGGTAATGTGGTCAAAGATATGATGATTTGGACTCCTAGCGGGAGTAAAAGGTTTTAAGTGCGATCCTATTATAAGGCCCTTTCAGGATTTTCTAATGATCATTGCTTTCCCTGGAAGAGTATATGGAATTGTAAGGTTCCTCCTAAGATTGCTTTTTTTATCTGGACTAAGTCCCTTGGGAGAATTCTCACCACTAAGAATTTGAGGAAACGTGGTCTCATCATTATGGATTGGTGCTTCTTGCGTAAGAAAAAGGGGTAATCTGTGGATCATCTATCATGACATTAAGGTGGCTCGGTTTTTGTGGGATGAGATCCTTAACCATACCGGGGTGGCATGGGTTATGCCTGGAAGAGTTATGGATATTTTTATGTGCTGGACAGGTATTAGGGGTAGCGTTCACATTGCCGCTGTGTGGAAAATGATCCCTCATTGTATTATGTGGTGTTTGTGGATGTAGAGAAATAATAGGTGTTTTGAAGACCGGGAGCATTCCTTGGAAGAGCTGAAAAGATTCCTTTTTAACACTATTTTCTTGGGTGTCGGTCATTATTTGTAATGAGAACAGTTTTCATGGTTTGCTTGTATTCATCACTAGTGCTTAGTGATAATTAGGCATATTCTGTGTATACTCTCTGTGTACTTGGGCTATGCTTATTTTTATTAATAAAGTTTTACTTTTACTTGTCAAAAAAAAAAAAAAGATAATGTCAGAAATATTGCTACTGGGATATATTTTGTTGAAGCTTCTACGAGAAAAGCCACCAACCAAGAAAGAATACATGAAATCACAAGAACCAAGTAGTAAGGCAAATTAGAACTCTGTCTTTAACTCGTGCACCTGTAATCTAAGGTAAGCAAAGATTGGAGTTTCCAGCAAGCGAATCAGCTTGTCCAACTGGACCAAAAATTTGACATTGATATCTTCCTCCACCAGAGAATGAATCACAGCACTTGCATGCTGGTATGTCTGCCAAGCAAGATAAAACATGATCCTAAGTGAACATAAAAGGTTGGAGAAACAAGATCGATAAATGCTGCTAGAATCTCCAAAAAAAGGGAAAAAAGGAGGGAATGTGACTGGGTGAGAGAGAGAGATGGAATAGTTCACCCAGAAATTTCAAACCACTCACCTGTGCTAATAAGCAAAGACTTATAATTGCCATGGGAGAATGACACCATGAAGCATATAGAGAAACAAATAAGTTTTTCCCAGCAGGATTTACCAGCGAGTCTTTTAAAAGATTCCGGAGCTCAGACAATTCGGAGGATGTGAGTAAAATTAAATTCAAAGCCTGAAAAAAAAAACATACAAGTGTGAAAGGGATAAACAAAATTCACCTTCTTAAGTAGCTAGAGATTTGATACAGCTGAAAAATTAAATAAAAACATAAAAGAGGATTTAGTACAATTGGAAAAATAACAATAGAGAAGAAAAAGTTCAATTGAAAAGCACGGACCAATTTAAAGCAAACTACGGGGACTAATTTTGTATTTAAGCTTAAAAAGAAACAAAAAATAAAAATTTTAAGAAAATAGAATTTGAAGACAAAGAATGGACTTTTGAAGACAAAGAAAGATCAATAGAGGAACTAAAGGCTTTCTTGTTTAGAACTCTTTGTACTTGGGCCAATTCCGTTAACTTTAATGGTCAAGATTTCCATGCTTTCCTTATTTCCAATGTTCCTACTTAGCTAGGACATTCTTTGTACTGAACATGGCTTTTGCCTATTCTTTTATTAATATACTTACAATTATAAAAAAAAAAAAGTTATTCCACACCATCTGAACTATATATAGGATGTTTGCTTCAATTAATTCAAAAAATTATAACAGAGCAAACATGTGTGTCCTTTGGTCACTCAAGGACTAAAAGGTTTATACAATTATCAGATAATTGACAGAACCTGAACCATAATAGATGCAAAATCTAGGTCAGATTCAACTTCGAGTATGGTTGAGAGTTCACGGTAGACCCTTTCAGCATCTAAAAGTACACAAAGCCGACGGATTATTAGAGCACCACGCCTGAGTAAAGAACAAACATGAATTAATTATAGGAGAAAGAAATAATACATTTAAGTTACTATTTATTACAAATCAGTAATACTAGACTTAAGAGAGCAAGAAAGAGACAGAAAGAAACTCACTTCTCCAGAAGAGAATTGTCCACTCGGAAATTATGTACGAGGAAAATAACAAGTTGGCGGAAGTGTGGAGGATCTTCTGCTATGCATGCATGAACCTCAAGAACAAGGAGCACAACCTGCAGAGATCCATCATTGCCAAACATTTAACAGATATAAACCATCAGATAATGCATTTTAGTTTTCCATACATACAAGTTTCTCCATATACTTCAACGAATTAATAGAGTGCAAACACAATAAAATATTGAAGTTCTCCTTCACATTTTAGTAATTAAACACGTGCTTTCACAAATATATATAGGATCTTAGAGATGTATGTTGGAATGGAACAAGCATAATACTTTGAATGTATTCCATCATTAACATCGAAGTTATCTGAATGCCTCTCTTCTAACTAATCAAGCACATACTTTCACTAAGACATTAATACATGCCCAAGATGTGGCCACTTCAATACCCGAAAAATATGAAGTTTGTTCAAATCCTTTGAACGAAACCGTTGTTGTAAAAACTGTTTCATTCAAACTATACCTCGTTAATCATCTCCATTGATCACAAAATCATCTACATACACGACAAGAAGATATCTGGCATCAATATGTAACCGAAATAATGAATGATCTGATTGACATCTCTCAAAAACAAATTCCAATACCGCCTCAGTGAATTTTCCAAACCACGCTATCAAAGCTTGCTTGAGACCATAGAAAGCTTTTTTTTTTTTCTATTTTTTTTATAAGTAAATTTATTAATATCAATAGGCGTAACCAAGTACACTAGATGTATATAGGAGAAAACACCTAGCCCATAATAGTAAGCCCCTAATGAACAATAAGCCCATAATAGGGAACAACACCCAAGAGGGAGAAATTAGAAACCTATCCAATTTACACCAAGCCCAATGGGGGCAAAACGTACCTCCCCAAAGTCACTGTAAATACCCCAACCCCTTGTTTCCCACATAACTAATACTCCACCCGAAACTTCCTCCATTGGGCAAAACGTACCTCCCCAAAGTCACTGTAAATACCCCAACCCCTTGTTTCCCACATAACTAATACTCCACCCGAAACTTCCTTAGAAGCTAAATAGGACCATTCTACTTAATCCGAATGATCCTATGAGAACGGAGGAAGGCTTCATAATACAACTGGTCCTACCCTCCCTCTAGTCCTCCATCGACTTGGATTACCTCCCTTAGCCGTACTTGATTGCCCAAGTAAGACGCTTTAACTCCCTGCTCTTCTTATATCTTGATTTTGTTTCAAGTAAGTGACCCGACTCAATTGCAGTGAGTAGTGCTATGAATTGGTCGTCAAATCCTCCGCATGTAATCCCCATACATTGCTATATTTTGTTAACCTTTTGCAAAACCCAATCCGATGATAACCCAACTGTAATTCGATGGAAGAGATAACAGAGGGACAACATCTTCTCCAAACTCAGCTCCCAACTGTACACCAGGCCCTAAATGTTCCTCCTCACATGGCACCAACGACAAACCCACAATTTCCTCCACACCATCTCCTGCATACAAATCCCACACCTCCTCAACAGCTCCATTGTTGCTGTCACAAGATGCCTGAAGAGATATTGACAAATTAGTTCTCTCCATCATGAGTGGTGAGTCCAAGGTCATTGGAGGTTTTGGGTTGGCGGCAAACCCATAAAATCCCCCAAATCTCAGCAGTACATCAAGTTCCTTCACCTCTAGCGTGGGTGTCGTCGTTTTGTCAGAGTAAACATTGATTGGAGGTGTGCCACGCCACTCCGACAGACCCTACACCTCCCTCAAGCCTTGGCATTACACCATTTTTCTTCAACTCTGGTGTGGTTGCCATCGTTTCTTCAGGGAGAACACTGACCAGGGGTGTAACACTGACCATCGGCCCTTTCTGTGTCACCCATGGTGGAGGGCATTCCATTTCAGCCATCTCTACGCCGATACCCAACATAGAACCCACTTCGAATATAGATGACCCAACTTTCCTTTTGACCCGCCACACTCCTGAATCTGGTTATAGGGATTGTGCCAAACCCAACTTTCTTTTTTCCTTTATCTGGTTTTAAAAGATTCGAGCTTATCTTGGGCTCCCTCTTATTTTTTTTTCTATAGAGAATAGCGGTGAAGCGCCATGATATAGGCCTTACAGCCCTGTTATTGCCAGCCGAAAGCAAGTATGTTTTAGTAGATAAAACGGAAACCGCTGCCGTCAACTCGACAATCAGGTTTTTCATCTCCTTTAATGTACTGTACATCTCTCTTTCAGCCATAATGCCATTGGGAAAACCAATACCATCCCTTGTTTCATAAGAAACGGCTCTTACGCTTTCATAGGAGTCAGGCCCCTTTTGCTGGTTCTGTCCATGCGTGATCTATAGGGGCTCCAGACCACTTTCATAGTTCCCCATCTTGCCCCTCAAATCAAACTGAGTCACCGAAGCATGACCCCCGTATTCAGAGTTGCCGCGTATGATTGCCTCGCCACCATGGTTGTGCTTGGGTCTTTTTGTTTCAACTCCAAATTGATGTTCTCATGACCGGATGTATTCTTCTGGCTTTCCTTTCCCTCCATAACCCATCATCATGAATGGAGAAAAACAGAAAAGCAGCTCTACGCAACTTGACAGCAAATTTCTCCCAACCTAGACACTTTCATACCCTTCCGAAATGACTAGAACACCCCGCCGGCCTCCTCCACCATATTCGGTAATGGTTAGATATCTACCATGTACGTTGGAGCATCGTTGAGCCATGAAGGCTCTGTTTCCTTCACGTAAGTGTTTTATGAATTCCAATTTTCTCTCCGCTTGCTTCCACTGTAGCTGCCAGCCACCTTATACCACTACGACCCATAACTACAGACCCCCAAACCCTTCTACTCTTCTCTATAATTTTTATTGAGGATCTCCATGTTCTTGGTGAAAACTCAAAAGCCTTCGATTCCACCCAAAAATGCACAAATTGACCCATAATAATCTTCAAACCTTCGATTTCAAATGTAAAGGCTTCCTAAGCTCCATTCCTATACGTTCAGTCAAAATTGGTTTTGATTGGACATGAACTATATAAATAGCTCTTTTTTTTATTGAACATGAACTCAAAAGCTTTTTTCTTTTTCTTTTAAAGCTTACAAACAGATCCCTGATACTCCCCACCCCTAAGCAAGAAACCCAAGTGGTTGCTCCAATTAAAACAAAGCACCGAGCATTAGCCAACAAAGAGCATCCTCAATGGCTTGGCCAAAGTTAAAGGATGGCTAAAATTTAGATAATCTGTGCCAAAAAGACCCCACATTGGATTGGGCATCTCTAAAACAATTTGGACTTCTGCTACAGTGGTTGGCCAAAGATGGAGAACCACAATTGATTCACTAAACATTAAAATATTAATTTCTCACTCCAACCACTTGTAGGTGTTTATGTAGGTGCAAATTTTTTATTGACATTGGAATGGGTATGTTGCTAGATATTTGGTTAGTGAATAAGAAATTTTGATAGAATTTTAGATAAGTTTAATCTCAATTTTTGGTTATTAGCAATAAATGACCTTTGAAAATATGATTTTTTTTAATATTAATTTAATTAGAATATAATTATTATTAATATTAAATTGGTAAAATTATAAAATGTGATACAAATAAATTAAATAAAAAAATATTAATTTAATAATATTTTATTATTATATAGAGAATGAATGGCTAATCCAATGTGGGGATTGAATTTAAATGGAATGGGCAAATGCAAAAAAGTGTGATATTGGCTAAATTTTGAAGATGCAATTGGCCAAGCCAATGAGGATGCTCTAATATTGTTGTGCATCAATGGTATACAAAAATAACGTGTGATATTGAATTTCCACCATTTCCATATGGTAGAAGACCAAAGTTTACAAGAATATAAGGGAAATTTAACAGACTGCCAGTGAATGCTCTTTATTTCAGGAAGATTTCACCAAAGAACTCAAGCCCCTATTCGATTACTGCCACATTCAGCCTCTCAATTTCATGTGCCTCTGCTGAATTTTGATTCCTCTTAGGATGTCTTCACGCATCCTTACTCGACTGTGTTTAATAGAACTTTAAACAATTGAGCCATAATATTTGAAATTTTCTTCTTTCACTCTATTTTTCGACGCATGATGATGATGTGGATGCATCTCCAGCTTCTCCCCTAAATGGAGGAAGATTTCCAAGCCTATTGTAAGATTTCTGTCAATGCCTTACATGTATATGTACAGTAATTTGTGTGTGGTAGATTGTGTGAGTTGAATTTGACGTTTGGCAGAATTTTTTGCAGAGGGGGTACAAAATTGGTGGATAGGTTTTTCCCCGTGGTTTTGATATATCATTGACACTAGATTCTTCATTTTTTAGGCATCTTTGAACAGCCAAGATGGCTGGAAACATATAATTGACCCAATTATACAAGCCACTTCCTCGCAATAATCCTTCTCAACTGTGATTTCCATAATGAATAGATGTATTTCTCTCAAGACATGTAGTCATCCCTCTTATTGAGGATGTCCTTTAAAACTCAGCGTCTATTATATTTTTCTTACAGTCATTTTGTACATGTTCATAGTTGGTTGCTCTGCTTTTGAGGCCAAAGAAGGATCACGGTTACAGGTTTTATGGGACATATATCACCACTCTGTCAGATACACTGTCATCATCCTAAGCATTGTTAACACCTTTAAAGGTTTTGACATCTTGGAGCCCAATGATAAGTGGAAGAAGATATAAATCGGAATTCTAATTTTCCCCAGGCATCAATGCAGCATTTTAGAATCTATAACTTGGTACATTGTTAGCAAAAGAAAAAAGATGAGCTCAGAGAAGTACCCCTCCTATGGCTCTCCTATTGGAAAGGAAAGGAAGAGTTGGATTGGCTAACTCCCCCACCAAAGGTTTCTGGTGATATTCAGAAGATGATTTGGGAGGATTCTACCATAAAGAATCTAAGGTGTAGATAAAAGTCCACATGGGGTTCTTGGACATATTTTAAAGAATTGAGTTCTTTATTGGGTGTTTGGTGCTTGGGGATCAATGGCTTTTAGGTATGTTATCAAATTACTAGGTAGATCAAGTTAATGGTGGTGTCAAGAGCTGTTCACTTCACTAATTAATAGTAGAGTTGTAACATTTGCTAAAAGATGTTCCCATAGTGCATTTCACCGTGTGAGCTGTTCAACTCAATTTCATCAAAAAAAGGAAAAGCATCTGCTCTTCTATATAAACTCATTAGATGCTTTTACTCTTGCATTTTGCAAGATGAAAATCAAACGCTTAATCAAATAGGTTATTAGACAACCCAAGAAGTTTATTTACGTATACAATTTGATCTGAATTGGTTTTCTTAGTCTCTACACAATTCCCGCACATGGCACAGGTCCACAACTAATGATGAAACAATAAGGGATGAAAATGTGCAAGCAGGAAAAAAGGATTACCTCATCAGAAGGATCTGAAAGCGCTTTCAGAAGGGTGTCAAATATGTCATCAAGGGAACTCAAGACCTGTTTCACATAGAAAATAAATTAGAATGTTATTGACCTCAAAAAAAGAAAGGGAAAAGTTAACCGCAATCAGAAATTCAGAGCAAAACAACAGGCGAAAATAAATGACAGAGCAATCAATTGGTAAAAGTGGGCTTATTACAAACTTTCACCTCTTCCTGATTTGGTACACCACTTAGTTTGCTATCTTTTATCAGTAATATTAATTAAAGAAGGTAATAAATGAAATACCATGTAACCAGGTCAGGTTACACGTGCTTTTTTCAAGTATGGCTTAGCCAGAGACCATGTTGATGTACATATTTCATGTCTTTTTTCACTTCTTGGCACTACATATTTCATGGCACGTATACAACTTATATCTCAGTCACGTATTCCAATAGCTGTATTGAGCTAAGCCAAATGCCTGCACCAACAGTTGCAAATGAGCTGAGAGAAAAACCTGTCTATCCAAACACACCTCAATAAGAATACAGGAGCTTCACTTCCGCATAAGCCATTAAAATATAAGTTCAAGCTTGGCTCAACAAAACCAAGCTCAGAAGCTACTAAACTAGCTCAAGCATGTTACCCCCAAGAAGTTGCTGGCAACAAACTTTTTAGGAAACAAGCACACTTCGAAGCCCCGCCTCAAACTTAAAAGCTGAAATTCAATAAACTAACCACTGATCATTGTCAAGACCATCTGGCAGGCCCTCATTTTTAGAACCTAAGTTGCAAAGGTGGAAAAGGCAATTTATGGACAGGTCACATACATTAATTGCTTTCTTTTCCAATATGGGATGCATTGCATGAAGTAAAGCATTGCCATATTATAGCTAATTGATGAAGCTCCCAGATTTACATTTGATAAATATAATCATTATAAGCCTCTTTCCCTCATTTGACACAGCCTAATTTTGACCTACAACAAGCCAGCTGGCAAGCTCGACTTCTTTTTCATAACAATTCTTAGTGTGGCTTGGGCTTAATTAGTTTAATAGGCATACAGGAGTTTGCAATCGGTGCCCTTTTAAGGAAAATTTCTAGAATATCCTCCCAACTGCCATTAATAACATATAATGAAGAGTCTCACCTTATGCATGCATAAATGTGCTAGATTAAAAGAAGTGATTTACACCATGTAATGGTAGAAAATTCATATCCCACTCCCTAATTTAAAAAGAAAATTGGCAATGAATGTGAAAGAAATAAAGCACAGTTAAATTGCAATAGCAACCTATTTGGTCCCCTATCATCAAATACCCAACAAGGAATCAACCAAACCAGGAGTCCGATGTATAACTAACAGACTCCCCAATAAAATTGTCAATCGGAACCAGATCAAATAATAGCAAGGAGTTAAGGCAGGCAACTAAACAAACAAAAAGGCACAGTGGCAATAGATTTAGATCGCTTTAAATCCCAACAAACATTTCAAGGAGTAAATTGTGATTAAACACCAATTGAAAAAACGTTCAATCAGTACATCACTTGAACAGAGTACAACCATAAACATTATGTCAAGACAGGAAAACATTGAACGCAACCTCATATATATTATCCATAGTTGTGCAGTTACCTCCGTGCGATGTCTCTTTAGGAGGGTTGAAATCCAGTGCAGTGCTTCGATTCGAGTAGCCTCCCATTCACCAGATAATTGCCTGATCAGTCAAAATCACAAGTAATCACCATCAAATCATTGTGTATACTAGCCATTTTCAGGGTAACATCATAATCAAGGCAAACAAGAAACTCTTGTGAGTGCTTCTCTTTAGCTCCGCCTGAGGAGACATGCTATATATACCCATAAAAGTACAGATTTCTAGTTACATTTCAAGCCTAGTTTTTGGTTTTAAAAACCACACCTCCTTGCAATAGTGAGGATTGCTCCTACATCGAATCTTTCAGCTGGATCAGCCATTGAACGAAGCTCTTCATTGGTTTCACGAGCAACCTTATGAAAATATAGTGTATTTAGCGGAACAGGGAAAACAATGATTTTGTCGCAAAAACTAGATAGCATCACTGCAAAATTTAGGAATAAAATAAAACACAAAACCTTCTCCTTAAAAGAAAAGTAAAAAGTGAAAGCTCAAAACAACCTACCACTCTAATTTTCTCTTCTTTATCAGATATGCAGGGCAAAATGGCTCCAAGAATATCAGCATAATAAGGAACAAGCTGGTCCCCGCCAAGTTTTACAAACTCATTTATCTGAACAGTCAAGAATTATGTAATTGTTATCAATATCAAAGAGATTACATTAAAGAGATTAATTGTCAGTAAATCTAGAAAAGGTGCCAATATTTAATCTCCAATCAGATAGAAAACTATATATCGGAGAGTACTGCTGACTAAAAATAGCAGAGTATTCTCTCTATGGTGAGTAGCAGAATTCTCTCTTTATGGTGGTTCAACATAACTCACCCATGTGATAGCTGTTAACCGAGTAAATTCATCCTGAGAAGCTGCTCTCTGTACCAGTATTTCTGCCATGCGGCCATAATCTACAGACTTCAAGAGTAGCACTGCTCGAGTCAGAAATTTTTTTTTGATTGGTAAACAAGAATTTTATTAATGAGAATAATAGGCAAAGCCCAAGTACACAGGACTCGAGTCAGAAAGTTACAAAAGAACAAAACTATGTTGTTTCTATGTAAAAATATTTCGCACTGATGCATAATAAGGCAATTCTTTGTTCGATTCCTAATTCAAAGGGCAAAAATCTTATGACAAAAACCATATCAGATGAAAATAAATTACGGGCCCAAGAAGTTTAGATACTATATACATCAAAAGTTGGGATTATGTTAACAGAAGCCTTACTGGAGAGTTCTTGATCTCTTGAAGAAACTCTGAAAGAGCCGAATCAGCTTGTTGCCGTATTTCATGGCTAGAATCACTTAACATATTAAACAAACCTGAGATTTATCAAAGATGTGGTAAGTTCATACGCACTGAAAGAAAAGAGCAGATATAAAAGAAGATCCTCAGCTCCAAATAATGGAACAATTACCATCAAGAAAATCAGGAAGGAAACCCAGCATGTCAATATCTGGAACACTGTCCAATACCGTGATCCATCCTACTAAAAACTGCCGGAC
Source organism: Juglans regia (assembly GCF_001411555.2). Taxonomy (NCBI): domain Eukaryota; kingdom Viridiplantae; phylum Streptophyta; class Magnoliopsida; order Fagales; family Juglandaceae; genus Juglans; species Juglans regia. Next base: position 8,354,531 of record NC_049916.1, read on the forward strand.
ATAAGGATTTAGAACATTCATTCGTTCCCTTAGCAGGGGTATAAATTCTTCAATGCTGAGGAAGAAAGAATATAAGTGGTTGTCAAAATTAAAACAGTCACAACAGTTGGTAAACTTGTCTTATGATCTCTGGAATCTTAAAAAATACAAGTTAATTGTCTTAAACAGGATTAAGATGGCACACCTGAATTGATCACTTTCAGTAACAATGTCCTGTTTCATTAGAGTAAAATCTGAGAATTGATTTAACAAATAGGAAAGACTATTTTCATAAACTACAGGGATAACCCAACAATATGTTCTTTTCTTGTACAAGTGTTGGACAATGGGAGGATCCTGGAATAATTGGTTACCTTCACAAGCCGATCCAAAAGATGAGCAGCACTTTGTACATTGGCATCTGAGTCTGCCGAGAGCTTACACAATGCATCAAAAATCTGATTAAAGAATATGATGAAATCCCCTCTTACAACCTGGCATCAGGGCATCAGCAAAAGATAATGTATAAAGCCCACCACACATTCAAAAGAACAATCTGTAAATAATTCTGTGAATCCACCCTCACCTTTGCGATATTATATAGAGCTTCACAAGCATAATAGCGAACTCTGCTATCTTGGTCAGAAAAAGACTTAAGCACAGGTGGCACAATTTGCTGGCAAAATGGATCACAAGCAAAAGCATAATTAAGGAAAAGGAAATTATACGAATGCATTAGGGAAGATAGACAAAAGAATTACATGTTCAATGAATTGCAACTTAACCGAGTTATATCCTTAAAAAGTCTAGCACCAATACCACAATCAGCAAAAGATTGGTCCTCTTCAGTATTTCAACGGTACAAACTTCCCCATGATTATACAGCAAGGAAGTCTTGATTCTAATTACCAAATTATGTAAGTTGAAATGTACGTAAGCACTTGTGAGTGTTACAAACCATTCCATAGACTATCAGTATCTATAGCATGCCAAGACAAACTTTTGGGTCCTTTTTTCTTTTTTTGGTAAGTACAAACTTTTGGGTCCTTTATATTTCTTAATCAAGACCCTGCACAACTAACGTCATTCCAACATTCAAAACATGAATTATAAGAACGTAGCTGTGAGTGCAGCCTTTCATGTAGCACTCAATTCTGCTAGTACTAACGATAAAAACGTTCAAAGCCTTTTGTTTAGACGCTTCTGGCTTTTCTTTCGAGATCAGCTTCAGGAACAGAATTCAACTCCTTTCCGGGTACAGGTCAAGCAGAAAAAATATTTCATCCTTCTAGTTCCGGAACTCTAGCTCAAGCAGATCATAACTAAAACATCTATGACTAGTGCCGTAAGCCAGCTCAAGCGATTCAGCAATGGTTGTACCCAGAAAAGCGGTTTATACAACTTTAGCCAATGGAAGGGATTTTGTAGTGTGAGTAGCATTTAGGGTTTAGGGAATTCTGCACATCATGTTTCTTTTTTCTCTTTTCTTTATTCCTTTCCTTTTAGCCCTTGTAAGGCATCAACTCTCTATCCGTCAAATACATAACAAATACATGTAAACCTCAAAATAGACACAGTGATTGAAGAAATAAAGTGTTTTTGGCACTTTGCTACCATCCTAAATGTTATATTGATATAGCAGCAATATTGACTCATACAAAAAGGAAGAGTGTGCTCACAAGTCAACTCAGTTAATGCAGCAACATCAATGAAAGGCCTCCATTAGTAAATTCTTTATTGGTATCAGCCTACCAAGGCAGATGCACACTATCTTTGCACACAAGTAACAAAATCATTACCAAAAGAAAAGTAATAACAGGGTACATGAGGATCTCCAACAGTTATAAACTAAATTAAGGGAGGTGGTGGTCGGCAAGGATCCTCAATGATTCCAAAAGGAAGAGGAGGTAGAGGATGGTTTGATTCTTGTGAGAAAGTATCTTCTCCAGCTTCTAAGGGTGGATTAGGAATTAGGAACCTACTTTTATTTAGTCGTGCACTCTTGAAAAAGTGGATTTCAAGATATCAGAATGGGAAAGGGCCTTGTGGAGGTCACTTGTAGACTCTAAACACGAACACTTGTGGGGTGGATGATTTTCTAATGAAGTTCAAGGACCTTATTGGGTGGGACCTAGAAAGAACGTTAGAAAATGATTGGGAATGTTCTATAACCAAACTAGATTCAAAGTGAGAGAGAGAGCCAGGATTAGATTCTGGCATAATTTGTGATGTGGTCATAGGGCTCTTAGGGAAACTATCCCGAATGTGTAGTGTTAGTCACGTTAAGGATGCTTCAGTAGTGGAACATTTGGAGATTTGTAGGGATCTCACTCAAGTTTTATTAGACCAGCTCATGATTGGAAGATGGATGCCTTCACTGCATTCTTTACTTTGTCATATCCCACTAGTTTGAAAAGTGGAGGTGATGAAAAGCTTCTTTGGGCCCCTTCCAAGAAAGGGAATTTCAATGTTCATTCATTCTTAATGTCCTTATTCTCCATGGCAACAGTCCCTTTCCTTGGAAGAGGATCTGGCAAACTAAGGTCCTTCAAGAGAAGCATTTTTTGTTAACAGGTTCTCTAGGAAATATAATACACCATAGAAAATCTAAGGAAGTAGCATATTGTTGCAATTGATAGGTGCTGCATGGGTAACAGGAGTGGGGAGATCCAAGGATCACCTTTTAATGCATTGTGATATGGCAAGTGCTATTGGAGTGCTTTTTCAGCTGGGTTGATTTGGCTTGGGTCATGCCCAAGAAAATAGTGGACCTTTTCGACTCATGGAGAAAAGTAGGTTGTAGTCCATAAATTACAGCAATATAGAAAATGGTTCCTACTTGCCTCATATGATGTATTTGATGGAATTGGGAAAATAATTATAGAAGCTTTAATAATCATGAACATAAAATTACATGAGCTTAAGATTTTCTTTTCTTTTCTTTTTCTTTTTCTTTTTTTTTTTCTTTGATAGGTAAAAAGAAGTTTAATAAACCAAGTAATTAGGTATGGCCCAAGTACACAGTGAGTATACAAGAGAAGAGCTTAAGATTTTCTTCTTCAACACTCTTCTCCTTTGGACAGCTTCTATAGACTTCAATTAGCTAAATTTACATGATTTTCTTGTATCATTTTTGCTTTCTATATAGGTTTCTTCCATTCTTTCTTGAATACATTACGTGTAACTGGAATATACTTTTTGCATTTACTTACCAAAAAAGTTAAGGGTGTGTGAGATTCTGAGTACAAGAAGGAATCCAACTCTTTGATGAATTGAGATGGGAATCCAACTTTATAAAAAGATTAAAAACTAAAAGCAAGAGCGACTTACTAAAAATATCATCCTAACAGGAACTCCAATACTTCAGAGCGGGAGAGAGAGAGAGAGAGAGAGAGAGAGCTCAAATATCCCCCTCCTCCCAACCACAAAATATGAAAATTCAATAACAAAATGCTAAAGATTTACACCATAGCTAGCAAAATCTATAAACTAACATAACCCATATATCTAACAGCAATAATGAATCTATATAAAAAGTAACGTTGTGCTATAGTGTTTTCGAGTGGAAAATATGATTTTTGTACATGGGAGAAGATTATTTGACCCCAGGTGATACAAATTCAAAGTTATGGCCAGTGGAGTTGAACTGTAAGTTAAAAATGACCATGACAATCAATGAGATAATAGTAGTTGATAAAGCATGCTGACAACAACAAAACACCTAAAGCCTCTAAGAGTAAGTTGTAAAGCAGGGTTTCTACGCCCCTTACAATTACAATTAAATATGGAATGAAAGCAAGCCCTTTTCACTATCTATCATGGATACTTTTTTGTCCTTGCACACCTTGACTAGCACATGCCATACACAACCAACGTCAAAACCTGTACTCTATGTCGAATAAAGAGGCACATGACTATAGGGGCTCATCAGGTACTTTATAATTTATTGCCAGCATAACCGTTTTGTAATACCATAAGCAATATCACAATAGGACCAGGTATCATTTCCACTTGTTGCACACATTGTAATTAATTTATCTGCAGGTCAAGAAGTCAGTGTTCCAGTCATCCATGCTTAGCCCAACATGTCCATGCCTATCACTGGATTAGATAACCAACACTTCAACTTACATCCTGTTTAATTCAGAGAACAAGCTGCTACAGGAAGCTTATACGTTTCTAGTGAGATTCGACTCATTCAGAAATTTGTCTCCAACTCCTTACCTCGAGATGTTGAGCTGCTTCACTAGTCAACCCAACTGTCGCAGCAGCTAATCCTATCAATCCTCCCTGCTTCAAACAAAAAAATGCAACCAATTTAACTCCACAAACCTAAGTGCAAACCAAATAGCGTTTAAAGTTTAAACACACAAATTCCACACAGCTTCACCAATTCAATTATTACTCCTAATTCATTGAGATACCTTCCGGTGATTCGCCTGTGGCGAATATGTAAATTCGGTGGCCAACAAATGGATCACCGCCGAAATCTTGTCGTGATCCCCAGCCGCCGCGAGCTGCTTCACAATTCCTTCAACCTATACACACATAACACAGACACATATTATACGCATATGCAAGTCCTCCAAGATCCAATAAAAACCACCCAAAACCCTAGAGAAATTACCAAAGTGGAGAGAAAAGGGTAGAGGGTGTGAGAGAGAGAAAGGATTGTGGTACCTCAAGAGCGGCATTCTTGCGCTTCTCGTAGAGCTTGTCGGAGAGATTTCGAAGCACGGAGGCGGGAATCACAGAGAACACGTCGGCCATAGCAAACCCGTCCGATAGAACTATGCCCCCCTCCCCCAAGAAATCCAAGAATTTCAAAGTCGTTTACGGATCTTCTCCTGCTCGAATCGGAACATTTCTCTCTCAAGGGTCCTTAAAGTTTTTCCTTATTCCAAAGATCCCGGAATCGACGAAACCGATAATGGAATCGGAATTGTAACTTTGGGTTTTGACCCAAATTTGAGAATTCAGATCTTCAACAAAAATAAATTAAAATTAAAATTCCCACAGATTCCTTCTTCTTTTTTCCTTCCGACTTTTCTTTTTTTCGGTCTGTAAAATGAGTCTGTGTCACAGTTTCTTCTCTCGGCCTCGCAGTCGCCGCGACACAGTAATGTGAAGGCGCTAAAGTAGAGTGGTTGTGGGACGTCGAAACGGTGGTGGAGTATGCGTGTGATTAAAACGTCCCCGTTTTACTTACTTTTATGTGGAATTACCGAATTTATTCAAATTACAATCACCTCAACTTTATTATAGTTTCAACCATTGTTCTCCAATTATTATTTTTTTTTTTATAAGTATTGTTCTCCCATTATTAAAAAGTTGTAGTGTAAAAAAAAAAACAAAAAATGACCAATTAATACAATTTTTTTCATGAAGGGTATTTGTGTAAACTTTTTAGCGTCTTGAGAGGATTGTTGAAAATTAATAGTTTAGGGGAACGATAATAAATTGGGCAGTAAATTGAGGAAGTAATATAGTGACATCTTAGGTTGCATTTCAGTAGTGAGATGATTTCAGATATTCTGTGAATAGTAATAAAAAATAATGATAAAATAATAAATAATAATAAATGGTAGTAAAAAATAATAATAAAATAATAAACAGCTGCCCAAACTAGCCCTTAATCTCGATCTCCCCCGAAAGAAAGACTTTACGGCAGCATCTAGATGCTGAGGTGATCAGATGATCTGAGTTAATATATGAATAGTAAAATTTGATGGATCTCATTAAGATATGTTTAAATGTAAATATATTGAAATATATGTTTGAATGTATGAAGTAGGTTGAGATGAATTAAACTTTTTATAGAAATAAAAAAAATAGTGAGTCTTGACATCCAAACATCAATCCCTTGGAGTATGTTCTACCAATTGCGTGAGGATGAAACCACTAGATGGCACTAATCCCGACTCTCTATAGTCGAAAATAATGGCTATAAACTTTTTTTTTTTTAACCTGATAATAAGATAGAGTCGGATATTGAAGATCTCATGCTTCTCTAACCCAAATTTTCTAAAATAGAGTAGTTTTTACCATCAAATTATCTATGAAAGTGTAATTACTATCTTCCATACTTATAATGATCTTCCCTCATGTTTGGGAAAAAAGAGAGAGAGAGAGATTACAGTTTTAATCATTCTTTCATTTTACATTTTACTTACATGTAAAGTCCACTTGTACTAAACTCTTTTAAGTAGTTAGGTTTACCTCTGTTTAGTAACTTTTTCCGACTCTATAGTCATGTATATAAACAGAGGATTGGATGTACTTCAAGTTCAAGTCGAATATAGAGAAGTTTTACTCTCAAGATTTTATTTCTTTATTCTCTCAAGTTCCTTTTGTTTCATGGTATTAGAGAGGATACCTTAGTCCACTTAGGTTTTTACTTTTTCGTTTGAATATATGGCAACCACTCCCCCTGCTTCACTCATTCCAAATGACTCTTCTGCAAATTCATATCACTTGCAGAATGGAGATTCACTGAGTACTGTTCTTATATCTCTAGTCCTTACAGGAGATAAGTATAATACTTGGTGCCGATCGACGTGGATGGCTTTAAAAGCCAAGAACAAAATTGGGCTTATTAATGGGGTAATAAACTAGCATGATGATGCAGACCAATTGTATAAAGCATATGAACGTTGCAATAATATGGTCCTATCATGGATATTGAATTTTGTGTCAAAGGACATTGGTGGAACCATTATGTATGCAAGAATAGCAAATGAGATGTGAGAAGAATTGAATCAATTTTCTCAAGGAAATGGCTCAAGAATTTTTCAACTCCAAAAAAGTTACACGTGTAGAGCCTTCAAGAATTCTAATTGTGGAGATGTGCATGGTTTCTTGGAGTATCAACAAATACACCACATTATTCAATTTCTCATGGATCTGAATGAAGTGTTTTCTCATGTTAGAGGACAAATATTGTTGATAGACCCTTTACCACCTATAATAAAAGCGTATTCTTTAGTTATCCAATAAGAAAAACAAAGGGAAGTTGGGTCTGGAAATGTCTCAAAAATAAGAAAGTTCAAGAACAATTTTTGGAAAATAGCAAGATAGAAGACAACTCTTTTGCACTCATTATGGAATGACTAATCATACAGTGGACAAGTGCTACAAGATTCACGGATATCCACCAAGTTTTAAGCAAAAGAGATGGTTTATTTTAGCAAGTCAAGTCATAGCTCAACTTGAAAGTAACCCTCTTGATTCATATAATTCTTTGCTTTTTTCTCAAGAAGAGTGTCGAAAATTACTAGCTTTACTTCACACACAACCATCTGATGGAAATATTCATCAAGCAACAAACATTTATTCTACTTTGAACTTATTATCTTCCTCTTCTTCAGGTAATCTTTCTAATGTCCAAAATGCTTGCTACTTTAGTTTTTCTTTTAAAGTCACAATGCCTAACTTGAGTCATGACACATGGATCATAGATATAGGTGCCACAAACCGGATTATCCATTCCATAAAATCCTTCACTATCATTACATGACAAGTTCATACTTCAATTAAACTTCCAAATGGTGACAATGTCTCAATCACACATATTGGAACTGTACAAATATTTGATCATTTGATTCTAAAGGATGTATTATGTGTACCATCCTTCTCATATAATCTTCTTTCAATTAGCAAACTAACCTCTCATAAAAAAATGTTGTTTTATTTTTTTACCTGATGAATGTTATATTCAGGACCTTACCCCATGGAGGATGATTGGGAGGGGTAGAAGATTTGCGAGGTTATATGTTCTACAACAACCATTAATCAATGCTATCAAGAAGATTTCCTAATTGCCAAATATCAATTTTGTATCAAATATCAAACTTACCATTTGGCATAGACGTTCAGGTCATTCTTCTATATCTAGGTTACTTTTTCTTTCTCAATCTGTTTTAAATGTTCAGTTTCCAAATAAATCTGTGAACATTGATCATTGTAATGTATGTCCATTGACAAAGCAAAAACAATTGTCATTTCTTGTTCATTCCCATAGTGCTACTTTTCCATTTCATTTGGTGCATTGTGATGTGTGGGGCCCTTTTTCAATTCATACTCTGATAATTTTAGATTTTTTTTAACAATTCTTGATGACCATTCTAGGTCAGCTTGGATATATCTAATGAAATCAAAATCTGACATGAGGCCTATCTTCACATCATTTTATAATCTAGTTCACACACAATTTCATTCAAAAATACAAAATGTGAGGTCTGATAATAGTCTTGAGTTTAAAATGACAATTTTTTTTTCTTTTTTTTTGTCTAAAGGGATTATTCTCCAAACTTCCTGTATTGAAACACCTCAAAAAAATCTAGTAGTAGAGCGTAAACATCAACACCTTCTAAATGTAGCAAGAGTTTTGAGATTTTAGTCTAATGTTCCTATAAGTTTCTGGAGAGAATGTATACTTACTGCTACATATATTATCAATTGAAATCCTTCTCATATTTTCCAAAATAAGTCTCCTTATGAATTATTACATGGAACCAATCCATCTTATGAACATCTGAAGGTCTTTGGATGTTTATGTTGTGCATTAACTCTAAATCAGAATAGATCAAAGTTTTCTCCCCGTGCCAGAAAATGCATATTTGTTGGATATCCTTTTTGGCACAAAAGGATATAATTCATTTGATGTTGATTCTCATACTTTCCTTATATCAAGAGATGTGGTCTTTCATGAAAACATATTCTCATTCCATTCAAAATAATAATAAAAAAATTACTTGTATCAACTCAGATTATTTTACCCAAACTTATTCCAGATACTTTTTCTATCAATAACTATCCATTTACTTCTTATTCTCCATCCATAATTGAGTCTGTTCCTCCATCCAATACAACATAATCTATTCCTACATCTAGAAATGAACTTGACCCTATAGCTGAAAACAACTCTAGTATACCTCCACTCCAAGATAATAAACATTTTCCTCCTATTAGAAAATCAACTCGACAACATAAGTTTCCAGGCTAGTTGCAAAATTTTCATTGCAACTTGGCAACTTCTACACATGTCTCATCCTCTGCAAGCCCATCTACATACTCAGGTAATCATACAACATTTTTAAATTCCTTTCATATTCTAAATTGTCATATTCCCATCATATTTTTAGTGTTTCAATTCCATGTCATGAAGAATAAGAATTCTATCACCAAGTTGTAAAGCACTCTTATTGGAGAGATGCCATGTCTACAGAACTTACTACACTAGAATCCAATCAAACCTGGACACTCACAAATCTTCCACCCAACAAAACTCTTATTGGTTAAAAGTGGGTCTATAAAATCAAATATAATGCCGATAGTTTTATTGAGAGATATAAGACAAGATTAGTTGCCAAGGGATTCACTCAAAGGGAAGGTTTGGATTTTTTTTTAAATTTTCTCTCCTGTGGCAAAATGATTACAATGAGATTTTTTTTTCATTGGCTGCAATACACAATTGGTATTTTGTCCATTTAGATGTCAACAATGCCTTCTTGTATGAAGATTTAGAAGAGGATATATATATTTATATATATATATATATATATATGAAAATGCCACCTAGTTATCTTAGCAAGGGGACACAAGAGTATGCAAGCTACAAAAATCACTATATGGCTTGAAGCAGACCTATCGATAATGGAACTCTAAATTTACTTTAGCACTACTTAAACTTGGTTTTAAACAATTCAAGTCTAATTATTCTCTTTTTATAAAATAAGAAGGCACTTCATTTTTTATTTTGTTGGTATATGTTAATGATATACTCATTGTAAGTACTAATATCACAACCAATGGCGGAACCAATAATTTGTTTTAGGGGGGCTAAGCAAAGTTAAAACTATAATAAAATATTTTTTTTCTATTTCTATACAATTTTTCTTGCGGCATAGAACAATCTAATAGTAAGATCTAAAATAAAAATAAAACACGTTTAATATAACCTATGTATTTTTTATTTTTTATTTTTAGAGGAAACTTTCAACACTTTATTAAAAATCAAGAGGAAAAAGGATTACACGGTTGGTCTTTACACGGTTGGTCTTTCGACCAACTCAGTCACATCCTTAGCTAGCTCAAGAGAACTCTTAGCTATACAGTGAGCAAGACAATTGCCACTTCTTCTTCCAAAAGCCACTTTTCAATGATTTATTTCTGATAACAAAACTTTAGTGTCAGGTAATATCAATCCCACATTGTCCCAATGATCAATCTGTTGATTAAGCCCTTTAACAATTTGCTGAGCATCTCCTTCCAAGATCACAGAACTTGGTCCCATATCCCTTGCCCAACTAGCAACTTGAAAACCTCCTTGTGCTTAAGCTAGTAGAGGATCCATGAACCCAATCTTAGACAGTTTCTTAGAAGCCAGTATGGAGCCCTCATGGTCACGAGCCACCAATCCAATCCCAATTATGTCTTTAGTTGAATCCAGAGTTGCATCCCGGTTAATTTTAATGAAACCTTTAGGTAGGGGAATCCAAACATGAGGATCAACTTGAGACCCCTGGACATTTTTCCTAGATATAAGTTGTACTGACTTGAATTCTTCCAAGGACTTAATTGCCTGCTTAGCTATCTTAGTGGGGTGAGTGAATGAGTTCTCAAAAATCAGTTTGTTCCTCCTTATGCATATGCCTCGAGCAATCACAGAGAATATCTCCATTAAATTCTGATAAGAAAGAGAGTGCAGCTTCTCAACCAATTCTTTGAAGCTACCTGCTCTACTAGTTCTTTTTTGAAAACAATAGGCCCTTGACTCCATACATCGATGGCAGAGATGCAACTCCACAAAACATGAGTAGTTGATTCCTCTTCCCTGCAACAAATAGAACACAAAAGGAGAATCTACAATCTTTTTCTTGTACAAGTTCAATTTAGTAGGCAATGACTCAAGACATACTCTCCACAAGAAGACTTTTGTGGCATTTGGAATCTGAAAATTCCAGCAATGGGTCCAATCTTTAGCCTTCTTTATTCCCTGAGAAGTTTGACCCTTATCCAATTCCAACAACTCCTTCTGCTTATGATAAGCACTTTTCACTGTGAATAGGCCATCCTTAGTTCCAATCCAGATGAGTTTATCCCTTGCACCTGATGCACTGATAGAGATCTTCAATATTATGTCAACAACTTCAGTCCCAAGGACAGAAACAACCAAATCTGGATTCCATTGCTTGGTCTCCATATTAATCAACTCAATAACCCGAGCCTCTTCATGCAATATTTGTGCAAGAGAAGGGACCTTGTAGCTTGAAGGTCAAGGCAGCCACCTGCAGTTCTAGATTTTAATGTCCTGATCATTCCCTACTCTCCACAAAGATCCTTTCTCAAGCAAACCCCTGGCAGCACACAAGCTCCTCCAAATAAAGGAAGGTCGAGAGCCCACTTTAGCTTTGAAAAAATCTGTAACAGGAAAATATTTCAGTTTAAGAACCTGAGCTGCCAAAGAATCAGGGAATTGAATAAGCCTCCAGTCTTGCTTAGCCAACAAAGCTAAGTTAAAACTTTCAAAATCTCTAAAACCCAAGCCTCCTACCCCCTTATCTTTTCCCATCTGACCCCAAGAGACCCAGTGCATCTTCTTTTAATTGTGCATATGGCTCCACCAAAACTGATGCATGATTCTATTTATTTCACTTAGTAAGGACTTAGGCAATTTGAAAACCCTCATGCAATAGGTTGGAAGGGCTTGAACTACGGCTTTCAATAAAATTTATTTGCTTGCCTGGGAGAGAAACTTTGTTTTCCAATTTCTGATTTTTCTTCTAATTATGTCCAAGATTCCTTTGAAAGCTGAATACCTTGATCTACCTATTAGAGCAGGTAAACCCAGGTAGTTCTAATAGCAAGAGGTAGATCGAGTCCCTGCAATGCTCAGGATATATTCCTTGGTAGCCTTCCTTGTACTTGCACTGAAAAAAAATAAAAGGACTTGATAAGTTTCTGACCTGAAGCATCTTCATATAATAGAAGCATTATGTTGATAGCAGCCCACTCTCTTGTATTTGCTCTACAAAATAGTAAACTGTCATCTTCAAAGAAAAGGTGGTTAATGCTTAGTTTGCCTCTACAGATAGGAAAACCATGAATGTCTTTGACTGTTTCAACATGATTCAACATACCACTTAGCACCTCAGCAACAAGAATAAACAGATAGGAGATAAAGGATCCCCCTATCTAATGCCTCTTGTGGGAACAAAACTTGCTTGTGGCATTCCATTCACTAAAATTGAATAAGAAACAGAATATATGCAGCTCATAATCAGATTTATCCACCTCTCATTGAATCCCATATTTTCCATAGCCTTCTTTAAAAAAATCCACTCCACACTATCATATGCCTTGCTCATATCCAACTTGATGGCCATGTAACTTTGTTGCCCTCTTCCTTTAGTAGTAATAGAATGCAAGGCTTCGAAAGCAACAATTACATTGTCTAGAATCATTCTCCCAGGAACAAAAGCACTCTGTGTAGGGGAAATGATTTGAGGAAGAACATTATTGAGCCTGTTAGACAGCACTTTTGAGATAATTTTGTAGAGCACTTTACATAATGATATAGGTCTAAAATCCATCACTGTTTTGGGGCTCTTCAACTAGGAAATTAACAGAATAAAAGTGTCATTTATGAGGGTCAAATCTCATCCATGGTTAAGCACCTCAAGAACAACCTTTGTGACATCACTGCCCACTATCTCCCAGTGAGTTTGATAAAAAAAAAAAAAAAGAATAGTTGAGAATCGATCTGAACCTGGAGAGCCCAAATGATTCATTTGAAAAAGGGCATCCTTGACTTCCTCTGCAATGAAACTTCTTGAGAGGTTAATGTTCATGTCCTTAGTCACTTTAGGTTGTATGTGCCTCAAGCATTCTTCGACTCCAGTAGGGAGCAATGTTGAGAAGAGGGTCTAGTATTACTAACAGAAAGTTTCAGAAATACCTTGCACATCATTAATCAACCTGCCATCATTAAGAACCAGGTTCTTAATCTCATTTGTCTTTCTTCTTTGGTTGGCACACCTGTGGAGGAACTTAGAATTCCTATCTCCATCCTTCAACCATGATTGTTTTGCCCTTTGCTGCCATTTGACACTCCTATTCAAGTAACTTGTCAATATCCTTCTGAAGAGCCTTAAATGCAGCTGTATTGGAACTAGTATTTGAATTCTGCAATGTGGACAGCTGGTTAAGCTTTGACTGAGTTTCCTTCTTGTGTAGTCGCAGAGAGTTCTTGTTCCACTGATCTAGAGATGACCTGCAATTGACAAGACTTTTTTGGACATAGTTCAAGAACAAACCTTGTTGAGAGGATTGATTAGGCCAACTAGCTTGGATGAGACTGCTACATTCCTCGTGTAAGTTCCAACTTGCTTCAAGTCTGAAACTCTTCTCTCTACCCCTCTCCTCATGAGGCAATCTCCTGCCTCCATATCTCAAGAACAACATAAGTGGACTGTGATATGAGGATTGAGCCGCTATAGTACAAATACTGTAGTTATCAAACAAATAAGTGCATTGCAAATTGCCAAAAGCTCGATCAAGTCTCTCATTTGTGAATTGGCTTCCTTCTCTATTATTGCACTATGTAAACTTATGACCTTTATAACCTAAGCCACTCAATCCACATAAGATCTGAATACTTCCATTTGCTGGTAAGGCATAATGGCAGCTCCATACTTCTCATGATGATGCAAGATATCATTGAAATCACCAAAGCATAACCAAGCCTTTTCTACCTTAGGTCTCATCATCCTTAGTAAATTCTAGCTATCACCTCTTTTGGCAGTTATTAGAGAACCATAAAGGCCAGAGAGCAGTACCTCTTGCTTAGACTCTTCATGCTGAAAGGTCATAGAAATATGGTTTTGAGAGTAGGACTCGAGCTTCAAGTCAAGGTTACTGTTCCACATAAAGGCAATCCCCCCACTCAACCCAATGCTATCCATCACAAAGCTAGAATCAAAGCCCACTTTATTTCTCACCTCCTTCACCCTTTTCCTACCGCACTTTGTTTCCATTAAGAAAACAAACTTGGGCTACTTAGACTTCAATAACAAGTGAAGTTCTCTAACTATACGGGGATCCCAAGCCCCTACAGTTCCAACTAAGACCTATCATTGTTGCAACCTCCACCAACTCAGTGTCAATGTTGTAGACATCAAGACCTTTGCCAGCCCTTTTTTTCTTAGCAGGTTCAGCCTTATCCCCCTATGCACTCACCCCCCTTTACCTCCTTCCCTTTGATTTAGTTCCCAAATCCAAAGAGCCATGTTGGTTTACCTCCATTGCCCTTTTTTTCCACTTGGCCCCTTTTTTCTTGGGCTCTTCTGCTTTTACAATTGGAATGGCAAGAACAGAAAATTCTTTTTTGTCCTGGGGCATCACATCTAAAGGAGTATCATGTTTAGAAACACTTATCAAAACTGGGTTCAAAGACTCGAGTCCCATATGGAAAGTGGACCCCTCATTTGCATGTCCCTTAAGATCACATAAGGGAATATCTGCCTACATATCACTAGCTGAAAATTCACCCACAACTGGTGCTGTCGAGATCTCCCTTGTAAGGAAATTGCCAAAAATATTGCAATTAGTGTCCCCTTTTAACAGAATCACTTCATTGACAGCAATTGTTGGAAACTCCATGATTTGCTCCTGATCAACAGTCTTTCCATCTTTGGTCTCATCACAGCTGCCACCAAGAACCTCAGGCTGCTGCCACCTCTGCTGGGGTTTGCACCACCATACCTATGGGTCTAAAAAATCTTGGAGTTCATTGGTTGTGCCCTTAGACATGGACCAAATTGCGAAGGTTTTGAATTACCACTCTGGAATAGTCTTCTCTACAACTGACACCCTTTTGTTTTATGAGAAAGGATCTCACAATGAAAACAGAAGGACTGTAATCGTTCATACTTCATAGAGACCCAATACTTCTAGTCCTCCATCTGCACCCATTTACCACGTAACAAAGGTTTGCTTAAGTCCACGACAACTTTGACCTTCATGCACTTGCCCCATGCCATGCCATCTGAATCAGAGTCAACATGTATCACATGACCAATCGAAGAAGCAAGGCTCCTTCTAATGTCTTCTGTCATTGCTACTAGAGGTAGACCATATAATTGAACCCATAAAGGTCCAAATTGAAATTACACTGCACTCAGCGGAATGGTTTCATTAATATCTTGAAGAGAGACTAGGTTTCTATCAAAAAACCAGGGACGCCCTCCAAGGACTCTCTCTTTATCAGCAAGAAACTGGAAATCAAAGAAAAATTTGTGGTCCCCAAGGTCCTTAAACTTCACCCATCCATCAAACCTCCACACTTGAGATATTGTCACTCGAAAGGCTTCATTGTTAAACCCCTTCTCTGCCATCACCCCCATACAACACAGAACTTCTCACGTAAACCACCATCCTTCACGTCAGTAGGAGAAACAAAAGAATTTCGCTTTCCTCCATGGACAGTTTGAGGTTCTCCCATCTCCTTACTAAGTCCTCTTCCTCCATCACCATACTCACATAAAAAAAACACTCTAAACTCTCACTAGAAGAGACTTGCACCCTTGCACAAGCAAGGATACTAAAACCTTACTCAATCTCTAGAGAGAAAGAGAAGGACCCAATACAACCTATGTATTAAAAAAGTATATGATATGTCAAAAACAATATATCATTGAAATAACATAAAGACACTCATACAAATATATCAAACAAAAGAAGCACAGAGTATCTAAAATTGTACCTTGTGTTCTTTTTTTAAAAAAAAATCATCAAGTATTGATTCTAAATCAAAATTCTTAGTTATTTCTCTTTCAAAATAGACAACTAAATTATTTGCTAGAAACTCATCTTCAATTTTGTTGCGAATCTTGTTTTAACAATCTTCATAGCTGAAAATACTCGTTCACTGGTCATTGTAGATACTGGAAGAGTCAAAACAAGACAAATCAATCTATCAATAAGATAGCATGTCTTTGATTTCTCTGTCTCTACCAATCTTCGACATAAATATGCAATGGATGACAAATTTTGAAATTTTGGATTAGTAAGCACATCAACTTCAAAATGCTTCAATTGAAACTTTAAATTAATTTTCTCGTTCTCAGAAAAATCAAGAGGATAATACTTTTCCGCAAGATAACAGATATAATCAATATTAAAGGATTTATAAGCATAATTTGAATCCAAAGCTGAGCTAAGAGTTAAAGTTTTTTTGCTCCTTCACCAAACCTACTGTCAAGCTCTTGCATTTGAAAATCTATAGTAGTATTAAATATTTCAAAATGATAATGATGTTCAATCGTAATGTGATCTTGTTGATGACGACCACAACCTTGTACATAACGAGAGCTCAATTCTAGAATGTCAACATCAAATTTTTTGGAGAAAGAGACAACATTCTCAAGCAGATTTTTTCAACCTTCATTTCTCAACTTTTGAATGAGTCCTTTTGTAGTAGAAACCATATTCATGGCATTCAAGATGTTTTGAGATTTTTACTGCAAAACTTGACTAAAAACATCAATAATACCCATGATTTCCTTCATTAAATGTAAAATAAATATAAATTGGAATGATATAATCATTTTATAAATAGCATTTGCATTCCCGCATTAAGAGTAAGTGGATCTTTCTTTTATTATGTTTTCAAGCATCGAGCAAGTGGCTCCAAACATTTGTAGTAGACTGCAAATAAAATAAAAATGAGAACCCCAATGAGAAAGACCAACTCGTTTGACAGTGTCAATTTAGTTAGCTCATTTTCCACTTTCAAGTTCATCAATAGCTATCATTTGTGCAATTTATGTTGCCTGAGCAGCTTGCAGTTCATCATGATGTTTACATGAAGTGCCCACCACATTGATAATGAAATTCAAATTTGAGAAAAACTCATAAACAAAAACAAAACTACCTATCTAGATGCAGCAACTAATGCTAACTGTAATCGGTGAGCAAAACAATGAACATAATATGCATATAGGCAATTTTTAAGAAATAATGCTTGCAATCCTTTCCATTCCCCACGCATATTACTAGCACCATCATATCCTTACCCACAAATATTTTGAATATCAAGACAATGATAAGAAAGAACTGTAGATATTTCATTCTTTAGAGTCAATGCCGATGTATCTTTAACATGTACTAGATCAAAAAATAGTTCTTGTATAAAACCATCATCATCAACAAATCTCAAAATTATAGTCATTTGCTCTCTCTTAGACTTATCTCATGCCTCATCAATAATAATGCAAAATTTAAAATTTTCAACATCTTCATGAATTTTATTTCTCACTTTCTTTGTAAGAACTTCCAAAATCTCTTTTTGAATTTTGGATGAAGTATACTTTGAAAATTTAGGAGCATTTTCCAAAACAAGTTTTCCAACCTTGTCATTATATGAAGCCAAGAGTTTAAGCATATCAAGGAAATTACCTCGATTTTTTACTCAGGGGTCTCATTATGACCTTTAAAGGCACATCCTTGAAATGCAAACCATCGAACAACATCAATAGACGTTTTTACTCAGAGTCTATTGTTGAAAATTTGTTCGGAGTTTTGTGCATTTATTACTTTATCAATATGTTATGATTGTTTTAATAAATCCTCACAAGATTTCACAACATTATTATAACAAGAGCAAGGATCCTCCTCAATATGATTAAAAAAGGCACAATATTTTTCATCATTAATCTTCTTCCAACTTCTAAATCCTATGATAGTAAATACATCCCATCCAGAACATCGAGATGTTTTCATTGTAAAAAGATAATAGGATAAACAATATGCAGCATCCTTTGATGGAGAATACTCTAGCCAAGATGCAAATTGTACAAACCAAGAAGCTTGAAAGCGACGGGGATGCTTTTCAGAACCATAAAATTGATATTTTGAGAGACGTATCTGATATGGACCCATTTCCAAGTAAGCTCTTGTTATTTCATCATGTTGATCGACTGGATAGTCCCACATAGGAGGACGTAATCCTGGATCTCGTTGTAGAGAAGATATATCAATCTCTTTAGAATCAAGTGTTGACGATGTAAAACGAATCTCTTCAGACTCCACAATTGGAGTTAAAATCAAGATTTTTCTCAAGTTCAATTCTCGGAATTTTAGAAGAATTTTCTGGAATATCAACTTAAATTCTTTTCAAGAACGAGTCGATAGTTTTTAATTTAGAAATAATTTATGAACCTAAATTTAAAATCAAATTGAAACATATAAAATAAAGTTAGATATATATGAATTCAATTACTCATGAAACATAAATTTAAAGTTAATCTTTAAGCACAAAATAAATAACCATTCAATAAACATAATTATATATAAGTCAAACCAAGTGGTAATCAATCTATTTCAAAAATAAACAAAAATACAACCTCCTCAATACATGAAAGAAGGGGAAAAGTGAAAAAAAAAAAAACTTCAAAAACACTACATCAATAGATTCAATACAATTATATATATGAAAGAAGAAGAAAATAAAAAAGCAAAGGATACAAAAAAATAGAGAAAAATCAAACCGTGTATTAGGCAGTGGCAGAACTATCAAAAGCTCATGATATTGTTACTGTAGCTTGTAGGTCTGTCGTCTGCACCAAATCTTTGCTTCAAGACGTACAACACGTAAGCCCCATACAAGCTACAACACATAAGGACAAAAGCTATCATTTTTGGCCTTTTGGCAGATGGTAAGGACAAGACTTTTGGCAATACAAAGTTAGAACTGCAGAGGAGAAGAAAACCATCCAACTTCCTTTTTTTTATTGATAATAAAAAACGTGTCATCATTTTATTAGATCATTTTATTTTATGTGAGATGTGTTTTATTTATTTTAATTTTTATAAATTAGACTTATAAGTAATTAATCTATAAGATTAAAATAATTTTGTGAAGGGGGGCCAAGATAATTTTTTAGATAGGGGACACCACAAGATGAAATTAATATCATCCTATTAAATCATAAAAAATTAATATGTATTATTTTTTTTTCAAACTTTTGGGGGGGCCATGGCCCCCCTGCCCCTCCATAGTTTCGCCACTGATGACAGCTGTTGATTGTATCAAATCATCTCTAAATGATCAGTTTAAATTGAAAGATCTAGAACCTGCAAAATATTTTCTTGGAATGAAGATTGCTAGATCAAAAAGTAGTATATCCATCTATCAAAGGAAATATGCTTTAGAGCTTTTATCTGGTGCTGGCTTATTTGGATCCAAACCTATAAAATTTCCAATGGATCCTCATTGCAAACTTGTTAGAACAAATGGTGATTTACTTGAAGATGCCTTTGGTTATAGAAGACTCATTGGAAGACTATTGTATCTTACTAATACAAGACCTGATATAACCTCTGCAGTGCATCATTTAAGTCAATTTCTTGATACTCCTTGAGTACGACACATGCAGACAACTCTTAGATTTTAAAATACATTAAAAATGCACTTAGTCAAGGCATTTTTCTCTCAACATCTTCTCCCATTCATGTTAAGGCTTTTGCTAATTCTAATTGGGCAAGTTGTCCAGATACTAGAAGGCCTGTTTCTGGGTATTGCATATTTCTTGGTGAATCGCTGATTTCTTGGAAATCTAAGAAACATAAAACCATTTTTAGATCATCTGTTGAGGTAGAATATCGTTCAATGGCATATGTTGTGAGTGAAATAGTTTGGATCATTTCTTTACTTCTGATCTCAATCAAACGCATCCTCAACCTTCATTACTTTTCTGTCATAACTAAGATGCCCTACACGTTGCAATTAATCCAGTGTTTCATGAGAGGATGAAACACATTGGGTTGGACTGCCATCTGGTCAGAGAAAAGACTCAAGCTGGTTTCTTAACAACTCTTCAAGTTTCATCAACTTACCAAGTTCCTTATATGCTTACTAAGTCGTTAGGTTTTGTGCCTTTTCATACTCTCATGAATAAGATGAATGTGCATAACTTATACCCATCAGCTTGATGGGGACTATTAAAATTTTAATCCTTCTGTCATTTTATATTTTACTCACATGTAAAATCAACAAAGTCAACTTTTATTAAACTCGTGTAAGTAGTTAGTTTTAGCTCTATTTAGGGTGAGTTTGGTTACCAAACTCATCTCAACTCATTTTAACTCGTCATTACAACCTTTTCAAATCCCAATACAAAATATAATAAACAATTCAACTTTTTCAAATTCTAAAATAATAATAATATTAAAAAATAATATTCTAACAATATTTTATCATCTCAACTCAACTCAACTCAACTCATTTCAACATCTAAACACAACCTTAGTAACTTTTCCCGCCTTTATAGTCGTGTATATAAACAGAGGACTGAATGTATTTCAAGTTCAAGTTGAATATAGAAAAGTTTTACTCTCAAGATTTCGTTTATTTATTCTCTTGAGTTGTCTTTGTTTCAAGAGAAGAAAGGTGGCCGTTATGCAATCAATCCTTCAAATCCTGCCTCCTCCCCTCCACTTCCCTTGAAACTCTCTCAAACTGAAACCTCCACCTCCTCAATAGTCCCACTGGAGGAAGGGAGAAGCTTCGCTTTCTCTCCAAACTTGTCCTACTTCCCCTAATTTCTCATCTTTTTCTTTAGATCCATTCCTCTTCCCATTCCACTTGATTTCCTCCTCTCCTGCATTCTCCTTCCTTCCATAGTTTTTTATCATTTTTCTGTAAATTTTTTCATAATGCTTTCAATCCTTAGAGGCTAGATTTACAACCATCCGCCCACCAATAGCCTACATGCACCCTGCCAACAATAATGCCAACTCTAGATCATTATTTGTTTACTATCCCACTCCAACATACACGTGTTTACGTTCCTAAGCCTATTTTGATCCTTTTTTTTTTTCTGTAAATATAAATAAAGCAACGTATAACAATATTACAAATTAGCATCTAAAACAAGAAAAATGATAGTTGTAGTCATGAGTGCATAAGCGTCGCACAATCACTTTAAAAAAAAAAAATTTGGGACCTACATGAAAAAAATTAATTTTTTAATAGTGAATCTCATTTTTTTTTCAAAACGACTGCACGACACTCGTACACTTCACCACTGAATATAACATTACTCATCATAAAATAAAGGGTGGTTTCTATTATGGAAATGAGAGAATGGTGTATAGGGCAAGCTGACATGAATGCATCTTCAGGATATAGACGCAACCTTTATTACAAATTATAATGCGTATTTGTATTTACACTACGGGGGATTAGAGGAAGTAAGCAATCTTTAGGATCTGCAAGAAGATCCCTAACGTCTTGCATGATTGGTGCAATTTCCCAGTTGATAGTTGATGTAACTTGTTTATGAAAAAAGTTATTCATCATCTTAACTTTTATCATCATTCCATCATTCTATAATGTGATATTAAATGATAAATTCATAATTAAAATGTAATAAATAATTTCTAATCATCTAATATTATATCATAAGATGATGAAAGTTAAAATAATGAGTAGCATTACTCCTTATTTATAGCCATGTAGACAGATCTCAAAGTCCCCTTCCAGGAATGATGGCTCTTTTGAACACTAGTAGTAGACGAGCCACTTTTTGATCTTTCCTAATTCTATTTCTTTGCTTTATGTTAGCTTAATTGTACTCGTGAGTATTTGTTGTTCCCCGTGTCACCATTTATATTGGCTATTATATATATATATATATATATATATATTTTGTCCATAAAAAAGTTTGAGTTCTAGAAAGAGATCGATTATTTGAAAGAAAATGATAGGTACACCGACGGAGTCTACCTATCATTTGTATTGATCAATCTTTTTTTTTTTTTTTTGTGTTTGTTTATCTTTTTAGTATTGTGTTTGTTTATTGTTTTGTATTTTTTTAAAGAAAAATTATAGTTACAATCATGAGTATGTAAGCGTTACGTAATCATTTTAAAAAAAGTAAATAAATA
Organism: Juglans regia; assembly: GCF_001411555.2. Classification (NCBI taxonomy): domain Eukaryota; kingdom Viridiplantae; phylum Streptophyta; class Magnoliopsida; order Fagales; family Juglandaceae; genus Juglans; species Juglans regia. Next base: position 8,376,458 of record NC_049916.1, read on the forward strand.
TTAGATTTATATAAAAAAAAAATTAATTTTTTAATAATAAGTCTCACTTTTGTTCAAAATAACTGTATGACGCTTACATACTCTACGACTGTATGTAACATTAATCTTTTTCAAATACATAAAAAATTCTTTGAAAAAAAACAAAAATTTACCCCGTCGGTACCGAATTTGGTACCTTTTATCAATAGCTCTAGCACCACCCTTTATCTGAAACCCTAAGCTAAGCAGGATAGAGTCATAGGGAATAAGAAATGGTGGAAGCACACAGGAGAGAGGGCGCCACAAAGACAGGTGTGAAATTTATATTAAGTTTATATATTTAGAAAAAATTATATTTGTTTTTTTTTTTTGAAAATTTCATCCCTCTCAAATATAATGAAATCTTCAAACTTTCGAGTAAATTATCCAAAATCTCCTTGGTTCAACTTCTCTTCTTAAAAATGGTATTTTATTTATTAATTAATTCTCAATTAAGGGTAGAGAAGTGATTTTCGAGAGTATTTTAGACAATTCACTTCAGAATGTATAAAAAGAATTTTCCTTTTTTCTTTAAAAAAAAATTACGGTATCTCAATTTTATTGATAACCCTAATTTATGACAGAAGAATATATTATATAAAATGAGCATGTGAGTTACAACCAAAATCTTAAAACCAAACCCCTAAGAAAAATTAAGAGTAAGAATTAATAATAAAGGGTGGTTTGGATAATGAGATGAGATGAGATAAGATGATTTTAAATGAAAGTTGAAAGTTAAAAGTTGAATAAAATATTGTTAGAATATTATTTTTTAATATTATTATTATTATGAGATTTGAAAAAGTTGAATTGTTTCTTATACTTTGTGTGGAAATTTAAAAAAGTTATAATGATGAAATGAGATAGTTTTTGTATCCAAACAGGACTAAGAAAAAGTTATATTATTCTTTCATGTAAAAATATATTTGAGACTAAAAGAAAAAACAGTAATACTTAAACGGTAAAATATAATCTTAAATATCAAAATATTCTTAAGGCCTAAGGAGTTGGGATTTAGTATTAAACGAGTTAACCATATAATAAGAAAATCTGATTTAACAAGATTGAAAATAAATCACAATTTAAAATCTCAATTGATAATTTAAAATGAAACTTTGGGTGCACCAATTAAAAATTTCCCTTATTTTCGTAATACTAATATAACTACTCTTATCCAATATCTCATCCGTGGAAGGCCACAGAAAGCAAAGGAATCGATTTTTTTTTTTTTTTTGTTTAAAAAAAAACCAGAAAATGTATTTTGAGCAATAGGCTTGAATAATGGTATTTCCGAAAGGAAAAATATTTGCATCAGCCCCACACCAGCACACACTCAACCTATTGAGTGTAAAAAAAAAAAAAATGATGTGAAGTGTGTGCTGGTGTGGGGCTGATGCATAGCATTTTCCTTTCCGAAAATGGCATCACCATAATGCAACTTGTCTAGTAGAAAAGCTTTGAGCTTTGGGGTCAAAAACGAGTTTGACCACGTGCAGGTGAAGCAGCTTGCTTTTGTTTTTTTTTTTTAGGCTGCGTTTGGATCTTTAGTTGAGTTAAGTTCTCTATAAATTATAGTCAGTTAAGAATAGTGAGTTTTATGAGACCACCTAAAATAAATTTAAATATATTTAGATGTTAAAATGAGTTAAGATGTATTTATATAAAATTGAAAAAACTTATGGATCTCGCGTGTAAAGATGTGTTGAGTTAACAAAGGTTGTGGGTCTCATGTGTAAAGAGGTTTTGAGTTGAGATGAGTTTAGTGATTTGAGAGTTGGGTATTTGAATGTTAGAAGATGCCTAAATCTAAAACGGCCAAGGAACCAAATGCAGTCTACCTCGTTTGTTTTCATAGATGAGTTGAGATTAAAGTTACAAGTTGAATAAAATATTATTAGAATATATTTTTTTAATATTATTTTTATTTTGAGATTTGAAAAATTTAAATTGTTTACTTTATTTTGTGTGAGAATTTAAAAATGTTGTAATAATTAGATGAGATGAGTTGAGAGGAGTTGTGAAAACAAACGAGGTACAAAATACAATTATATGAGAAATGATTAATTTTAGGATAGTTTTAGAGATGGAAAATGATATTTGAAATTATTTGAAGTGCAAGTTGAAAATGATATTTGTAATTATTTGATGTGTAAGTTTCGTACACTTATTTTGAAAAAAGTAAATAAATATACGATTTATATAAAAAAATTATTTTTTTAATGATAAACTCTATTTTTTTCAAAAGAGTAAGCAGAGCTAACATATCTTAAAATTGTATATAATATTACTTTTTAGAGATACTCCAAACATGAATTGAAGGTGCATTTTTATAGAAGATCCTAGTAAAGTGATTGCTGTTGAACTCTTGTCCCACATTATATAGGTCGGAGGAGCCATAAAGTTGCCAACTAAAAGTGGCAACAAGAAAAAGATTTGGTAGTTTCACGGGCTACCCAAAAGATACAGGTGGTTAGATAGTGCATATTATCACAAGAGTTATGCAACATACAAGTGTGTATTAATACGCTATTTGTAATAAGAATAATGTTAGATATAATTATCAGTTATGTAAGTATCGTACATAAAAAAAGAGTGTGGTTCACTTTTAAAAAAATAATTTTTCATGTGAGTCTTATATTTACTCATTTTTTTTTAAAAAAAGTGTGAGATGTTTGTGCATTTTATGACTATAAATATCATTTATCTTATAACAAATAAGACAATATCAAGTAGGACATAATCAACTTTAAAATATGTTAAAAGTACTACTTATTTTTAAAGATAGCTTATGCGGCTTCCACATCGGCAGTAATTTTATTTTACAGTTATTTTTCATTTCGAAGTGTTTTCTTTTTCATTTTGCAGTTGATTTTAAGTTCTTTTATTTTTTATTTTTATATAATATGCTAATGATCTAGCATGCTAATTATATCCCTTTTTTGTTGGTTATGTATTTGTGATGTGTCATCGTATAATTAGTTTTAGATGTGACATGTGAGTACCATGCTAGCCATTAAATTAACATATATTGGACAAAGTAATCACTTCGAAATTCAAAATATACAACAAGGATATTTAAAAAAAAAATAGAGTAATGTTGAATATAGTCTTAGGGTATGTAAATTTGTACACTCTCTTGAAAAAAGTGAGACCTACCATTAAGAAAAATATTTTTTCATGTAGATTTCAAATTTGTCAATTTTCTTAAAATAAATGTACAAAATTTGCACACTGCCTACCAAAATGAAGGTGGAAGGGAAGCGCTCACATTGGTCAACTGAGAATGGAGTAAGCCTAGCATGGCGCCAAGGGCGTTTGAGATCAAATAACCCTTTGTGTGCATAGGGTTTGAGATTGGGGCGGGCCCACATTCATAAGTGGGGGCCATTGCCGTCCTAAGATTTTTTTTAAAGAGAAATACTTTAGTCACAAATGAATTACACAAAAAGAAATCTACAAACTGGTATAGCTTGATGTAGTACGTTAAATTGTAAAGTTACTTTTTATGTAAAATAAATCTAACGTATCATATGAATTTATATCAATTTGTGAATTTATTTTTGTATAATCTATTTATGCTTGTAATAGTTCTCTTTTTAAAAACCTATAGAGATATAAAAGTTTTCAAAATCATCTCCTAAATTACAGCTTTGACCCCAAGATAAATTATATCATCTAATCTCGTTCCATTGTAAGTTTTTTCCTTTTTCAATTTGATTTTTTCACAATCAATCATGCACAACTATTCCATTCAATTGAGTACACGCTATTTCAAAATAGTCTGAATAAATAAATTATTTAATCTAAAAGTCTAAAACTAAAAAAATATATTATCTTTTCTTATCACCGGCTACCAAAAGTAAAAGTTTTCATGTAACATCACATTTTATATTTCCAATGCTATAAACTCAATGACCCTTATTCATATATTTTTATGTGTTGATTATTTTCCTCCTTGCACTTTTCTAACGATTCCAAATTATAGAATTGATTGGATTATTCCTATCTTGTTACTCTCTCAATTCACCCATTTGTAAAAGTCTCAAGCAAAATAAGAATTTTTCGTATATAATTTTATGATGTATAATTATTATTATTTTTATATAATTACGTGCCAAAAAACAACTCCCTAGCCGCCTAGTGAGTCAATAGGGTTGGGACAATGCTGCCTCCATGCACAAGCCTACCGTGCGCAAAGGGGATGAAGACTAGCCCACACACATAAAAAAAGGTTAGGTTTGGCCTCAGCCTCTCGGTGCTGCGCATCCCCAACTGTAATATGTGAAGGCAGAGGATAGAGGTCTATCCCCCGGGTGATTCTATTTTTTTATTAAAAAAAAAACATCTGTATTTGATTTTTTTTATTTTTTTATAGTTTATTTTTTACATTTTAATTTATTTCTTAGTATTTTCTACATGATTTTAGACATTTTCTAATAATAATCAAGTGCCAAGTACTCATAACATTATCATATCCAATTTGAATATTTTATAGCATTTCTATTTAGAGAACCAATATCTAAAAGATAACACTCATACAACACCATAAACCGTACAAGAAAACTGTCAAAAATTATTATTAAAAGAAAAAGAACTTATCAGTGACTCTTCGAGTTCTCGAAAGCCTCGGTAAACGGCCTCTGTCTGGTTCTGCGGAAGGGCCAACCTCCGAACCTCAGTCATATACCTGCTATTCCAAATTCAATGAGACGAAAAGTAAATCTTGAATATGCCTTCTATGCAGTTCCTAAAGCATATACTAAAACTTGATGGTTTGGAACCTAGCTTATCTTTCTTGTAATGTGAAAGAAGGACCATTAAATTGTGAGCTCAAATTATTTTCTCTACTGCTATTAGGCATGGGCCTAGCAACCAAAAAAAAAGAAAAAAACAGAGCAGATACAGCTACATGTGACATCCCAAATCCCACCTTATCAACTCAAAATGCAAGTCAAATGAAAGTTGGCTAGAAGTTGATAACCATCTAAATTGTCAACTTGTGGAAGGAAGATTTGTTATCAAAGTAACAAATTCGTACAAATAGATAGAATTCTCCATTTCCCTATGTGTTTTCAGTTTTGGTAATTTCAAGCCCTGGGAGAAAGAAAGAAAAAGAGGCAAGAACATCCCAACAGTCGTAGTGGGAGTGGAACTCAATTCAGAAGTGGAGCACTACTTTCAACGAGAAAAAACAAGAACACAGTTCAAAACAAAATGGTTAAAATATAGCCCGAGTATACATCCAACAACCAGAAGACAATAATGGATCAAGAAAGCAAAAATTAAAGACAAATTACTCGAAGATCTCCACAATCAGGTTTGTACTGGGACTCCAAATTAAAACATTCCAACATAAAGACATTGCACAAAATTTACTACAGAACTATAGGAAACCCCAAGACGCAGTCATTTGTGATAGGCTGCTAATGAAACTCTGGTATCAATGTGTTTCTATGAAAGCTTAACAGTGGTTGGGAATCACACCGAAATTTTGCTCTTCAAAAGTAGTTGATTCTACTTATACATTGCAAATGAAGTGGATCCAGCCTGTTCCACATTCAGCACACCCCAGATAGTCCCAAGAGAACACCCAGGGGTTGGCTCAAGTGGTAAAGGCTTTGGTCTTGGTGGTATGCTCCCTCTAGGTCTAGGGTTTGAATCCTCTTTGGTGCAAACCTAGGGGGCCATCAGACTAGGGGATTTTTCACTTGAATTACCCGAGGTGTACTTGCGGGAAACTTCTTGCCAAGGGCTCGTGCACCCCCGGGATTAGTTGGAATGTTGTTCCCAGACACCCGGTGCCAATAAAAAAAAAAAGACATTCCCACGAAACCAATGGATCCTTACCCTCCCAAGAACCATAAAGCAATAGAAAAAGAATATAACTAAATGTGACATTATAAAAAACATATCAGCCTCCAAAGTTACTACTTTGGCAACCAAACATCCACCTCTGTATTCACAAGCTTCTCAATCTTAATTATATCGGTTCTTTAATTACTCCGTTGAGCAAAGCAAAACAGCTTAATGGGTCCTCATACTATCGAACTTATTCACCAACACGATAAATCTGAGGCTCTAACATGACAGCCAAATTCATAAGTGCTTCCTCTATTCGTTTTGTAAATAACTGAATAAACTATACCTATAAAAAATTAACTGAATAAACTATATGAAAAAAATTATGTTGACAACATTCATCTAGATAAAAGAACCGGGATGATAATCATACTTGTAGAAATAACTTTAACATGCATTTGAAGGACATTAACTCATATAGGGAACTGGGGACAGAAAAATGACATCTATGAGTGGTGTCGGCCCTTTTCTAGTTTAAAGAAGTATGATATTTTATAGCATACCGACCAGATATGTAACACTAATTAATCATTCTTGATTAACAATTTTGGGCGGCAGCCCATAGACTATCAATATGCCATGAATAATGAGATGCCATTAGAAATGGGTGAGGGTTTTATGTTTGTGTACTACTTAATCAGACAGAACATGCAAGGTGAACTTGCAAGAAACATTTGAGACCATAACCCAAAATTTTCATTTCATACAGTAGCATGACATTCGAAAGTCAATTTGAGGATCCAACCGGGAAATGAAGGCTAACCAACAAAATGATCCCATATAACATAAATAATAAGTCAATTCATATGATACGAGGAAAAAAACAATTCGTATAATAAGAGGAACATGAAAAATAACGAGTTTACCTATTTGCTGCACTTGTGATCTTATCTCTAACTCCTTGGTTAATGACTGCTGTTTGCTCAAGTGAAAATGTTCCACCTAATATTAAAGAAGCCCCCGTTGCGCTAGTACCGATTCTCTGTGCAAATACAGACATTGCCCACTCACGAAGTACCAGTAGCACTGATCGGAGAAGGCGTAACCTGAGCTTTGGTGATGGCAAAATAGCTCCATTTGATAATAATTGGTCGTAAGTGTTCAACACAGGTTCTGTTGCACCCTTGCAAGCAGCAAGGAGAGCTCTTGCAACATCTTCTTCTCCAACAGATTCAATGCCAGATTCAGATCTCTCCTGAAATAAGGATGACACATGAAGGCAAAACTCAAATATTTCCACACGTTTCTAGGCTCAAAAAGGGAAAAAAAGGCAACACTCTTGCTTGCTGTAAATATTAATTAGCTAAAGCTGCAAAAATATATGCAAAATCTACCAGCGCAGCCTTCTCAAGGTGAAGGCAGAGAGTGTCCAAAGGTAAAACAGCTCCATCTCCGGGATAAATGTGTGAACCGACTCTTTTCAGTACTGAACATGCTTCAGCAATTCCGCCCCTTGAAAGAGCCTGATCAATAAGTCTAGCACAGGTTTCTCTTACAATGCTACTATCAGCATCACCGGAATAGTTTGCAAAGTACAGCATTTCCAGACATATCTGAACAAAGGAAAGGAAAAGAAAGGGACTTTTTAATAAGATGGAGAAAAGAAAAAAAACATAATTTCAATTACAGCACATTCCATTTTTTAAAAGATATAACAAATTGTTTTAAGGTTGGATCTGCTGTCAATCTGGCCAAAATTAAATTTACTACTAATACCCAAAATGCATTTTTTTTTTCCAAGAAAGGAGAGGTCAAAGCCTCTTATTATTAATAAGCCCCCACTGAGGTGGAGGAAAACCAATAATAACAACTCGAAGAAAACAATACATCAATGTCTCGACATCCAAATCCATTAACTGGGCATTTGTGATCTGAAACAACCACAGACAGCCCATGGCAAAATACCAACTCGAATGGCCAAACACCACTAGCACCCCATTATTAGCAAAACTCAACCCTGCTAAATCCTAAAACACACGTCCATAATCTAGCGGAGTCCCTTTTATTTATTTATTTTATAAATAAGAAAAATTTTATTAAAATGAATGAAGTAGGCGTAGCCCAAATACACATGGAGTATACAAAAGAAACACCTAGTTACATTCTAGGAACCAGAAAAATCATTAACACTAAATCCATTGAGTACATGCAGAAAACCAAATAACTAAGGTGTGCATGAAGAGATTTCAAAGTTTCTCCAAAGTGCGCTCCCCATTTTTAAAGCTCCTATCATTACTTTCAACCCATATACGCCACATTAAGACCTACGGGAATCAATCTCCAAACTGCAGCCACCTGGAGACAACCTTGGAGACCACTCCAACAAGCTAAGAGATCCACTACCCTCCTAGGCATCACCCATGCAATTCCAGTCCTACTGAATAGCTCTTTACCATAATACCCTTGCCACCTAGTGGAGTCCTATGAAGGCATCAACCTCAAAATCATGGCCCACTCTGAAAAAACTAACATTCCCCTTGGAGGAACAACTAGTTACCTTTAATACATAACCTATTAAGCTTCTCTGCACTAAATACCTCTGAGAAAGCTTCTCTGGGGGCCCCATCTCAACCCCATCCTCTTTCGATGCCACAACCCTGCTTCATGGGTCCCATAAGCTTCACTAGAACACCACCCGCCACAAGCATAACTCAAGGGCTGCAAATGAACCAAGTTGAGTCGAATTTGAACAAGGGTACTCGAGCTCAATTAACATGTTTACTCGTTCGAACTCGGCTTGAACTCAAATAAAACTCGAATATCCTTGTTTGAACTTGGCTCATTAACCATTAATGCTGTTTGAATTCGGCTTGAGCTCAACTAAAAATAAACAAACAACTTGAGCTCAAACTTGTTTTTTATTTTTATTTTTGGAAATTTCTGAATTTTATCTTTTGAATAATATTTTTTTTTTTTAATTTTTCAAAAAACTCTCCATTTAACTATTCAACCAAATTGTTATGATTAAAAAAATTCTTATGGTATAACTTTTTATAAAACAGTTCTTCTATATACAGGCAACTTCACGCATGAAGATGCACATGAATCTGCCATGTCAGCACATATTTTATTATAAAAAAAAAAGAAGAAAAGAGAAGAGAAAAACACGAAAAAGAGAGAAGAGCTGGTTCTGCTCCTGTGAGAAACCAGTGAGCAAACTGCAAACCCAGATCCAATCGACTTGCAGGAGGTTTTGTTTCTCTATTCCTCTGTTTCAGTGTGCAAACTGCAAACCCACCTCCAACCAAAGCGTTAGATCCTTCACGGAGAAGAAAGAAGACGAGGCTCCTTCTTCGCGACCCACCTCCTTGTCAGATCTGAAGGTCGGCTGCACTCCGCAGCTCTGCCACCACTCCGCGTTGTCTCTGGTTGGTGCTCTTGCTTTGCTTGCGTCCATTTTTTTTTTTTTTTTTTGAAAAGAAGCCCATGACTATGAAATTAGAAGTAGCAAAACACATCAAATCTTTAACATGGTATATTAACCAGAAAATGGTTAAGGCATTGCATTTTCGTTTCCCACTTACAATGTGAATGGAAGACAGACAATAACTCTAGCAGTAAATGTAATAGTTGCAGATGATCATATTCAAGCTGTAAAACAGCTGGGAAAAGCTTATTCAGCAGGTGTCCATAGAATTCATCATCATCCAACGGGGGAATGGAGATGGGGGAGGAGATGGAGGAGAGGAGAATCAAACAGGGGAATGGAGGAGAATGGAGAAGGAAAGAAGGGGATCATGAAATGCACCGTATGCACGAATCAAACACACCATTTCGTTCTTATTTTTCTCTCTCACCAGCATTCCTTGCAATTTTCACTCCCGCCCTCTGTTTCTCTGATACACTCCGTTTTATTTTTGAGCTGGCATGTCAGGTTGTTCGTCTGCAAGGTGTCCGCAAAATGGACCGAGGATAGACTTTTTCTTTATAAGATAAATGTAATAAACTAAACTATTTAATACATACAGATAACATCATAAATCAAAAGTTCTAGTTGTATGATATATTATTATACAAATTATCCTATACACACTTTGGGAACATAATATATCTATATATATTAAATAACTACAAATAAATTAGTAATATATAATTAAATATATAAAATATAACTAACATGTAATAAATATAACATGTGCATATATAAAACATATTATGAGCTTCAAAACGAGCTCAAACGAATCAAGTGGAGCTTATATGAGCTTTGTTCACGAGCCTAAACCGAGTTGAGCCTAGTTTATACGAGTTTTGCTTGTTTAATATTCGAACCTATATTAGTTTTTGTGAACATCTCATTCATTAAATGAACTGAGTTCGAACTGAGTATACACAAGCTGCGCTTCAGTTGTTCACGAACTGCTCTGTTCATTTGCAGCCCTAAGTGTAACCAAATTTAGAATCTACTACCACTTTCCACAAGGCTTCCCTTTCATTTTGGTAAGGCCAAATCCACTTCCCTAGAAGAGCTTTGTTAAACAAAGTAAATTTCAAACCCCCAAGCCTCCCTCAGAAATCAGAGAGCACATATTGGCTCGGTGAGACACAATAGGATATGTTTTTGACAAGTAATAATGATTTTATTGATGAAAATAATAGGATATTAACCATGGATAACTTGAGAAAGAGATATATCATAACAATGGATCAGTGTTATATGTGCAAGTAGAATGGGAAAATATTAATCATCTTCTGCTAAATTATGAATTTTCCAAGAACTTATTGACAGCATTACTCATCACTTTTGATACAAATTAGGTTATGCCTTGATGGGTGGTCGAATTGTTGGCATGTTGATGGAATCCCTAGAAACTCAGAAGTTTGGAGGCTGGCCACCATGAGCTTAATGGTGCTTATGTGGTGTATCTAGCAAGAGTGTGATGTTCAAACTTTCAATGACAGATAATATTAAAAGCCATAATATTCCACTCCCTCAATGTTTGGATGGCTGCTCAAAACAGCTCTCAATAATCTAGTCTTCTAGACTCTTTAAGGGTTTTTGCTCTCTTTTATTTTCTTACTAGTTGGGTGCATTATTTTGCATACTTCTTGTGCACTTCATTTGTGGCCCTCTGCATATTTATAAAATTGCATGACACATAAAAAAATAAAATAGGATTAAGTACAAAAATAGTTCCTGGGGTTTGCTCTGAAATCAAATTGCTCCTGACTTCTTTTTATTGACCTTCTTAGTGTGGTTTTGATAAAGATCAAATTGGTCAGTTAGAAGCGCCACATCAGCCAATCAACTTTCAACACTTGTCACTCGAGTTAAAAAAACTAAAAAAATGTAAAGAAAATTCAACTTAAAAACAATTTGATAAATCCCCTCCCCGTTTAGGGAGGGTTGGCTGGTGGGAGAGTATCTGGGTGTGTAACGCCCCAATGGAAGGCCTAAACCACATGGCCTATACTCCAAAAGGACTAGTCAATGATACAATTAGAGCCCCATTGGAACCTTATAAAGAGCAAGAACTTCTCCTTCTCAAGCAATGTGAGATCCTATACACCACCTACCCTTATCCATATCATATGGAGTATCACAATCTACCCCCCTTAAATTCCCGACGTCCTCGTCGGGCCTGTCCATTGTAGGTGGTATGGCTCAAGTCCCACATTTCTGGTTGGAATAGACTCTGATACCATTTGTAACGCCCCAATGGAAGGCCCAAACCACATGGCCTATACTCCAAAAGGACTAGTCAATAATACAATTAGAACCCCATTGGAACCTTATAAAGAGCAAGAACTTCTCCTTCCCAAGCAATGTGGGATCCCATACACCACCTACCCTTATCCATATCATATGGGGTATCACAATGTTTAGTAGTAGCACACTGGCTCCTCTAAAATTCTAAAATGTCTTTTCGGGAACGGGGTGTTACAGGATGGCCCAAACCAGGCCTCCCAAAGTTGGCTCTAAGCCAGTCCACCCTCAATGTGAGCTACCTCTGGGTCCCTACTCCAACCACCGCAGCACCACCTTTCCTGGGGTAATTTTTTTTTTTTTTTTTAATTTTTTGTATTCTTTTATTTAAGTGGCAGGCGACGAATGTTGATTGATTGGCGTGGCTCTTCTAATGGATTTCCAACGGTAGGGATCAATTTCATCTTTATTAAAACTGAATAAAAAGTTCAATATAAAAAGCCAGGGAGTAATTGATTTCAGAACAAACCACAAGAACTATTTTTGTATTTAACCCAAAAAACTAAACAGTTTTGTGTAACTACAAAGCAATGCCTAGGTGGATTTAATAGTGTATCTATGTACAGTTTTTCTTCTTAAATAAACACAAATTAAAAGAGAAGATGAAAAAGGGGAAAAGAATGCCTCTATATCGATAGAATGGACAGAGCAAAGAGGATGATAGAAAGACACAAGAACAACAAATATAAATGGCCAATTCATACTTATCATCCACCCCTAAGCAAGAAATATGATTTTCCAACAAAACTTGATGATGCATTGAAATCTATTTTGCAAAATAACCAAATTCATAATGAAATTTCAGATAAAGAAGAAACAGCTGTATGGAACGGCATATCTTCAGTTTAACATGTTTTGAACTTTCAAGGTAGTAGTACTGTGGAAATTATACAAAACCTACCAAAACACCAAAGCAAGCGCAACTAAAATTGTAAATAACGATAGAATACAGAACTTAAGTATTTTTTAGCATTTATCTTTGGTTCATTATTATCTCGTTTTGTCTAATGCAGCAAGATGTATTCTTAAATAGTTATGATATTAAAACAATTCAACTCATGTCAGAAAACTTCATTCCATAGTGCTTATTTATTGATGAGGAACATAAAGAAAGTACCTCCCAGAGCTCAAATGGAACGGCATACTCATTATATAGTTGAGTTATGCTCTTTAATTCTAAGGATAGCTCTTTAGCCTTTTCACGTGCAGCGCTTGGAACATTGGCAGCATCGGCAGTCAAACTGCTTTCAGGGAGTTCATTTTGAGCAGACTCAGATGTGCCAGGTGAAGCATCTAACCTGGAAGCTATAGCTTCCAGTTCTTCTTTGATCTTTATCTGAAACCGAAGAACAGCAAGCTTCCCTTCAAGCAGATCTAGCAGTCCATTGTCAAAACCAACTTGTGCAGATCCAACCAAACCATTACTGTTACTTGCATTCTTTGCCTGTAGAACTGCATTACTAAGGTACTGATACCTGTGTTTGACAAAATGTAAAAAGCTGTCATTTACACAGAGCTGGGACAATTTTATCCGACAAATTTATTCTATTGAGGGGAATGGCAGTTCTAGAAGGATCTTTGCTTTTGGCAGGAGCCTTTCAAATTCATCTTTATAGATAGACATAGTGACCGTTACATAAAAACAAGGAAGCTACAACAACTTACATTAGATTGTCTTCATTTCATAGTCCAAGTTTATTAGAGTGTTTTGAGGGTCAGAAAGTGGAATCAGTAAATGTTCCACAGAAGGGTAAAAGTTGGGTGTCTAGTAAGAGGTGTCGATAGACCAAAAATATTCTCTGAATTTGTTTCTGGTAAGTTCTCTCTCTGAAATTTTACTATGATGTCAGGGAAAAAGATCTTGGAAGGAGATTTGGCAACTTGTGCACCTTCAAAAGCATCCAATTTCATTTTGCTGCTTCGCAGGAACTATCGTCACTATGATTATTACTTCTCACTATGATTATTACTCCCTCCGTCCCATATGAAGTGTGCATTTTTGCAAACCCAACTTAACACTTCGTATCCTTGTCTCTTGAAAAGAAATTACTATTGAAGAGTTGGACTACGAGACAACCTTTAGAGGGTAATTCACAAGGTTATAAAATTTTCTATACTAAATTAAGAAAGTGGGCATTCATTTTGGAAAGTTCACACATGGAATGGGCAGAGCAAATAGAGAGAGGAATATTCATCCCAAAATAGTGCTATATGTGCAAATGCAAGAGTGACTCAACCCTGCATCTCGTACTTAAATGTCCAATTCAATGGAAGCTACAGGGGCTTTATGTACCTTCTTGGTGTACAAGAGGCGAGAACCGTGGAGGACTTCTTCAGTCAAGTTTGATTGGCTTGGGTCATGCTCGAAAGAATTATGGATCTGCTAGGTGGCAAGAGCCAACCTTTTGTGCTTTTTCATAAATATTTATCTCATAAAAAAGGTGGGAATTGTAGTTAAGGTATTGGATGGCTTAACCGGGGATTTTTTTTTTTATTGGCACCCGGGTGTCCGAGAGCAAATTCCCAACTAATCCCAGGGATGCACAGGCCCTTGGCTGAACAGGAGATTTGAAAACAAAAAGAGATGCCTGGTAAGAAAATAGATTATTATGTTTGGTATCAGGTGTTTGAAAGGATAGAATGGACACATGTTCCAAAGAAAACAAGTGCTATTGCATGAATTAAGTTTCGTTTTTCTATGGAGCCCTTTTTTGCTTTCTTGAAGGCCTCCATTTGTTATACAGGTCACTTATTTTCTTGAGTTTTTAGAATCATTATCATATGTTAATTAACATGCTTTTAAAGGGTTGATTTTCTTGTCCACTTGGCAGTACCCTTCCTGGACAGTTTTAGAATGGTGGAGTTCTTGATTGCAGTATTTGATTCTGTCTTTGATTACTTGCTTTAGTACAGATGCATTTTTCTCTCTGGTAAACTAAAGCCAAGGGTCCATTCAATTTTAGGTTATTTAAACCAAAGCAAGTTGCAAAATTAAACAATGAACCATTCTTCTGTAAATCAAAAGTTGGTAATAAAAAACCTTAATAAAGTGAAGCTGCCAACCTCTTTTCAAGAGAAGGAACATCCCCCACATCAGTTGAACGCCTCTCAGCCAGTCTTAGCAAAACATGAGCTGCAAGCATATGCTGCCGTTTCAAGACATAGTACCGTGCCAAAAGATCAAAGTACTTGGATTGATTAGAGTGTATAGGTGCTCCTGATTGACCCATAAGAGAAGTAGCTGATGTCACAGAAGAAACAACTCGAACCTACAAGACAGATAATAGAAACATGATACTAATCCTCCAGAAGGATGCTTATACAAACCAAGTGTTTTCGGAGAACTGCAAGTTTTCAACACATGGTTGCAAATGTATATACAAACAAAATTTAAGATAATGACAACAATTACCAATGCTTTAGATCAAGTCTACAATGAAATAAATAGAAATAAAAATAGTTTTAATTTTAATTTAAGAAAACCTCTTGCATAGGTTCACGGCCAGCACTTTGCAGAAAAGGCACCAAATCGGGACCTCCGTACTCCAACAACTCATTTTCAAGGCCAAACTCAATCATAGCCCTGTACAAGTACTCATGAAATATTTTGTCAGGTGATTGGACACCAAGTTGAACAATCTGGCATATATATTTCTTCCGAGAGGCCTGATCAAGGGAAGATCTTGCAGTAGCAGGCCTAGCAGGAGACCCAAATTCCCTCTGAGAAGCATCACCCTTCAAAGAACGCAAAGCACTGATAATTATCTCATAGCACTGTTCACGCTGAGCAAGTGCATATTCTCGAGTAGCTGTATCAATTTGATCATTATATGCATCACCTGCAGGGTCAAGAGCCTGTGCCTTCTGCAGCGGTAAACGAACAACAGCTTCATAGAATCTGCAATGCCCCTCTAAAGATCAGGTTCTTGACATAATAATCTAATAGAGAAATCAAGCAATCAAAAAGGACTCTGGCCTCAAGCACTCAGCTTAAAAAATCAACTGACCTTAAATCCTCAAACCGCTTGCAGACAGTTCGTAAATCAGCAGACTCTGGAACTTTACTCAAGTAGTCAAAGGCCTCTCTAGCAAGGTTCTCCTTTTCCTCAGCATCTGGAGTTACAGCAGCCCTCTCAAGACATTCGACAGCTAAGAAAAACTTGTAATCAGGCTCCTTGTAATAGCTTGGACAACCCTCCCTAAGTTTTGCACTGATATCATCAACCGTCCCTCTGCCATCAGGACCAGTATAATACTGAAGAAATGAAGAATGTCAAATTACGAAAAATATTTAAAATTGAAGATAATGTCAGATAAAACCACACATAGCCACTAAAATTGTCAGACAAGAAAAGGAAGAAACTTGTTGGCAAGTAGAAGAGCTTGTGTAAGTGGAGCTTCATTAAAGGGTTTCATCCGAACTTCCAATTACCTCCATTAGAGCTGATATCAGCATTGTAGCGAGGCGATCACCCTCCTCAGAACAAACTAGTTGATGGAATGTCAATTGAACTAATGCCTGTCTTAGATTAGCATCAAATCCCTGAACCAAGCGTGTGACATGATGCTGAGAGAGAAGTTGGAGTAAAAACAGGGCTTCGCCAGATCTAAGAAGCAACTGCCTAATACATTCCATTGCCCTCACCTTTAGCACAACAACCAAAGAGTTAGCAAATGAAATAACAAGTATAAAGACCTATGTCTACATTAGCAACTTCAACCTACCTCCATGGCAGCCAATTCTGCAGGACTATATGGTAATCTCTGCCTTTTATTAGATGTCCCACCACCATTGGAATCGACATTGCGTGAATAAGAACCAAATAAGTTCCTCATCATACTCTGGTCACCAGTACCAAAGTCCGAACCAGTTCCATAAAGGATAGAGCCTGTCAAGTCTCCTAAACCAGCTACACAGCCATAAAGTCCCCTCCTTTGGTTCCTTCTAGACCTTAGAAACTTCTCTAACGAGCGAATCTTGTTTTCAATGACTTGCATGGCCCCAACAGAGAGTCTGCATACGACTACCCCATTTTCAGGCAAGGCATCAGATGAACCTAAACCACCTTTCAGAACCATAACAGGAAGTTCCCACAGGGGAAAAAGCAACCTTGATGAGCACAAGCAGAGCCCTTCATGTGCACCTGAAAACATGGGCTCAGCCTCCTGTACAACCTGACCCATGCTAAATCCCCCAGCAGTGGTTCTAGTGTTTGACAATGCACTGCTACCTTCAACTTGTGGCATTCCAACAAGTCTTGGGTCCTCAAAAGCTTCAGCTGCCTTCTCAGCAACAACATTGCTTATAAGATTTTCAGAATGGACTATTCTTGCAGCAAGCATTAAACACATTCCAGCTGCCTCGCCAGCACCAAAACGATTGAAGAAATCTTCTAAAATTGATCTTGGTGAGTTGGATTCTAACAACCTCCTTAGAATGTCCACAGGCCTGTTTAAAACTAATTCCATCATGCCCATGGTACTGAAAATGATGATTCTCCTCCTGGGCAAAATGTGTTGGGTGGAAAGGTCACCTCTGGCCCAAAGTTTACCAGATACTTTTTCACAGGACTCCCCCGAGCTTTCAAATCCTCCAAATTCAATTTCTGAAAACAGAGACTGCACGGTATCTGCAGTATCTGGCAAGGGTAAGACATCTGCCACAAAAAGCATTCGTCCTTCTACTGGTATAGAAGAGACAGATTCCCGTAATGCACGAGAACTCCTTGTACCTGTCCCTAAACTACTTGAGAGGGACGATTGTGTGCTTGAATCTCTGTTTACAATGAGAAGTGAAGACAAGGTTGGTGGTGATGAATCAGAAAGAAGAAGAGTTCCTGCAGAATAATATGCTGTCTCAACCTTTAGTGAGAGATCCTCATTCTGAGGTCTACCAGCAAGAGACATGGCTCCCAAAGCAAGTCCACTACTGACCCCCAAAGGAGGAGAAGGCCTAGTTGTCACAACTTTTAAACAGCTTGGTTTATGATGGTTAGAATTAAATCCACCCAAGTTTCCACTAGATGGAGAAGTGGAAAGGTACATCCTTCTTCCATCAGACAAAACAGCAACAAGGTGTAGCCCCTTTGATTCCAGCAGAGATAGAGTTGAAATGCAGACAATAGATGGTTTTGTCAACCGATTCGTCGTCGCTCTTGTTCCGGTTGATTGTCTACCTCCATAATGTGCATCCCTTTGATTAATAAGATTCTTTTCTTCTGCCACTTTCTTGAGTGGACCATCACCACTTGGTCCCGTAACAAAAACCTGAAGTTTCATCTCTTCAGTACGTGTGTATAAAATTTGTCTTTCATTATCAAAAACCATTTCGACAATGGGGTCAGCAGCTCCAAATTTAAATACACTTGGTACAACCCACCTGAAAACCAAGGGTATGTTCTAGTTAATATATAGAAAATCAAATCTCAACAACGCACTTCCTAAACCAATAGTAAGGCAGACTTGAACAACAAAACATACCTTGAAATAACACTTCCTAAACCAGTAGTAAGGCAGACTTTACGACAACGCTTCTGCCAGCCCGAACCTGTTGTGTAATGCAACTCATAAATGTGGCCATCACGACCAGCCAAGAAAATACGACCCTTATCAGTACATGTAATACAAGTCATGGTGACTCCATCAGATGGTATTGTGTACTCTGGCAAAGGTTGCAATGAAACCTCTGCAAACGGATCAGTACCAACCTCCCCTCCAGAGCAGCATACTCCTACAAGAATCAACTGATAACGAAAGGATGATAAGAAAAGGTAAGATCATCACAACCTAGAGAATAAGTACTAGGTCTTGAGCCTATCACACCACTTTTTTTTCTTACAACGGGAGAAGGTGCCATTTGAGCCAGAATTCATTAGCACAATAGATGAAGTTCGTGGCTTGCAATAAATTAATCCCAATCTTGGAAAAGAAAAGGATATATTAGAAAGAAAAGAAAATTCAGCAAACCTGATTTAAAAAGAAAAAAAAAAAAAAAGAATCCTCCAATATTTTGCAAGAAAGTAATTAGGCATTTAAATAATACTCAGGAAAAGTCTTAATCAGCAGACATAAACGAGGATGGCACAGTAACCATGTAGCAATAACTTTTACCAGCATGCATTGAAAAGGTACTCTAATTTTTTTTTTTTAACTTTTCTTTAAAAATAAAATAAAATCTGAACATCTCCCTTTCCTCTGTTAAATACGAAACTCCTACTTTGTAACATACGGGTCCAAAATTAGGGTTTAGAATTATTATTATTATTATTAGTATTTTTATTATTTTTAAGATCTATTTTGAGATAGTGATTGTATTGGATTGGGTTCCTTCCACAGTCTACACCCGTATATCCGTCTATTTGATTTCCTAATTTGAATAGTTTCCTAATTGGAAACCAATTCACACATAAAAAACCCTCTCGTAAATCCTCTCTTTTCCTCATAATATTCCCTTCAGTAAACTCACAGAACCCCCACAGCCAGAACCTCCCCATGTGAAAACCAAAATTTCCCTACCCATACAGCCACCCTGCTGGAAACAACCACAGAAGACACCGCCGGTAAGTCTTCCTCCCCTCACGACGTGCGTCGACTCCTAAACCCCCCTCCGTCGCTCTCTCTCCACTGTCAAAAACCAAACAGGCCATGTGTGTTGTTGCCACCGCCCACCGTCGACCTTAGAGGACGTCGAATCACCTCACTGCAGCTACAGAACTCGCCGACCAGGCAACTCCCTCCACCTCGCACTATTCCGAGGGAACCTCCAGCTGCACCGCCATGACTTCCAGCCACCCAGTTGCATCTCTTTTCTCTCTCGTTCAAGAGCTACGACGTGAGATTGTGGAAGCAACGCTAAGAGGTAAGTAGCATGATCATAATTATGTGTGCTGTAATTATTCTGATTGTGCATAAAAAATGTGATGTTTACCTATGCAACACTACGAGCCAAGTCAAGGTTAGGCCCCTTTTCACGAATCTTGATGAATTACGATGATATGCTTATGATGCTATGCTGGTATGGATTGTTAGATGGATGAGATGTTATGAAAATCACATGTATGCCATGTAACGTTCATGTAATATTTGGATCATGTTATGCCATGCCTATGATATGCTATGTGGTGTAAAACTCATTAATATGCCATGTATAATGTTATGCCATGCACAAGAGTATGCCATGCCAGGTAAATTCATGAATGTCAAACATGTTCTCATGCATTATGAAAGTTAGCAAGAATACACATGAATGACAAGTGAACTTTAAAATTGGTCTCATGTTATGAGTGCATGTGCAAACCACGAACTCAAGCGTGGTCCACCACATGAAAGATATGATGTTTTGAGATGACACGGACCCAAACATGCTTCACCACAGGTTGCGTTATGCAGTGTCACGGACTCAGGCGTTGTTCACCATATGATATGTGATAACACGGACCCAAGCATGTTTTACAACATGTTATGATACATATGGAGTGCTATGGACTCAAGCGTAGTTCACCATATGATATGTGATAACACAGACTCAAGCGTGTTTCACTACATGTTATGATACGTTATGCAGTGCCACGGACTCAAGCATTGTTCACCAGATGTTAAGTGATAACACAAACCCAAGCGTATTTTACTACATGTTATGATATGTTACATACGGTCAACGACAATTGGACCGATGTACACATTTAATTATTGCCACTAAATAAGTGAAAGACAAGATGAACACGTCATGTATGATTGTTAGGAAATGCATGGAGTCAGTTATTCATGCATCCACGTTACATGTATTGCCATGATTATGTATGATTCCGCTCATGTTACTAATGAATGATATATGTGTTATGTGAATGTGTGACAATATATGTAAGTTTTCATAATTGAGCCTAATGTTAAACTAAGTTAAGTTTACAATATGATGTACTATTACTGAGTCTTTGACTCATTTGTTTGTTTCTATGTTTTTAAGTCCCAGATGATGATTTCGTGGATACAGAGCAGGAGTGCCAAGAGTAGAATAAATTTCCAGAGATAGTGTGTATGCTCTAGACATTTAAGCAGTGTTGGTTTCACATAGAACTAGCTTATGTCATTTCTCTTATTTCTCAGCTTTTATGTTATGAAAGACTGTCATACTATATGAGTTTTATGATTCAATAAACCAGGCAATTTCATGACTTCAAATCTCTTCACCAAGCATTATGTTATGAATGTACGTAATATTCTTGACCTACGAGAATGGGTGTTACAAATTGATATCAGAGTCCAGATCGAGAGATTTAGTAGACTTTTAAAAGAAAGAATTCTAGGATAGGAAATATCTAGGATGACTCTTAGCCAACTCAAAGTTCAAGAGAAGTTATTTACTATTATGTTTGATGCTTATTGCCATGTTCTTGATTAATTGCATGATTGATGAAATATTTGTACTATTATTTGCTCATTCGCATGAACTGTATTGTTTAGAATGGCACCGATGACTAGAACTAATGCGCACCCTGAAGGGTCCGTAGAACCACAACCGAACGAGCCTGAGATTTTGGTTGCTGCTGCTACCAGATTTCTCCAGTATTTTGCCGACGGTCAAAGCATAGGAGCCAGGACTCCCAAGGTTGGTGCACTCTAAATCAGTTTACACAACAGCATCCTCCAACCTTTGATGGCAAGTCAAAAGCACTTGACGCTGAAAGTTAGATTAAAAGGATGAAGAAGATATTTAGGGCTCTCTTCTGTACTGATGAGTAGAAAGTGGAGTATGCTACCTATGTATTGGCAAATGAGTGGTAGTCTTCTACACAGGAATTATTGCAGCTCAAACTCAGCGAAGGAGTACCTATCACTTGGGATCGCTTCAAGCTAGCATTTTTAGACCAATTCTTTTCCCCAGCACTCCAGGAAGCAAAAGCTAGACAATTTCTTGATCTAGTACAGGGAACCATGACTGTAGAGCATTACGCTACGGTGTTTGTGGCATTGTCGCGTTTCGCAAGTTACCTAATTCCGGATGAGGAAAAGAAATGTGAGAAGTTTGAACGGAGATTGCATCCAAGAATTCAAAGTCGCCTTTGTCAATGGACAGCTTTGTTGTCCATAATCAATCTTTTTTCTTCTATTCTTTTTTCCTTATTTCACCTTTACTTAATTTCCTTAGGCTTGTATAGTTAGCATATTGCCAGATTATATAGTTTCCATATAGGGCTAGAATACTAGAAGCACTTGGCAATTAGTTTCTTTCCATGTATAGCTCTCTTGTAAAGTTCATATATAATATACAGATCACTCAAAGGCCAATTTCATTCGACCAGTCACACAATTTTGACATGGTACCAAGAGCAGGTTCCTAATTACCGTGCCTCCTTCGAATTTTTTTTCTCGGGCTTGTGGGTTTCATAGTTTCGACACCTTCTGTGGTGAGTCGGACGTGAATTCCTCATCTTCTCGGAATTGTGTTTCTTCTACTTGGTGTTCTCTTAGTTTGGCGCCTTCTATGGTGAGTTCGACGTGAATTCCTCATCTTCCCGGAATTGCGTTTCTTCGACTGGGTG
This sequence comes from Juglans regia, assembly GCF_001411555.2. Taxonomy (NCBI): domain Eukaryota; kingdom Viridiplantae; phylum Streptophyta; class Magnoliopsida; order Fagales; family Juglandaceae; genus Juglans; species Juglans regia. Next base: position 8,398,577 of record NC_049916.1, read on the forward strand.
TTCTCAGCACTTCTGTGCCTTCGTGACTATCGCAGCACCCTTGGGTGAGATTCTCGGCTTCTTTTGGTTGTTCTCGGGGCTTCTTCTGGTTGTTCTCGGCATGTCTATGCCTTTGTGGTTGTCGCAACAACTATCTCGATCTTATTTCAGCTTCTCTGTGTAGTTGTGGCTCTTGATCTCTGTTGAAAAGTGTTTTGTACCTCTTGCTTCATCTCTTAAACACGTCCAAAGTTCTTATCACTATTTATTTCACTCTCCTGGATTTTTTTTTTTTCTGTTTTGCTTTGTCTCGGGATTTATTTATTTGCAATGGACTCTGCCCCTGTGTGTGTCAAGTTTATAGGCAAAAATTACTCTACGTGGGCTTTTCAATTTGAAATTTTTCTAAAGGGAAAAGATCTTTGGGGCCATATTGATGGCATGGATTGTGTACCTCATCCTAATAAATCTAAGGATTCATCATCTTCTCCTTCATGGGCTGTACTTGATGATCGGATCATGTCTTGGCTTCTTGGTTCGGTGGAGCCACATATTGTCACCAACTTACGGGCTCATCGTTCCGCTCAATCCATGTGGAATTACTTGAAGAAGGTTTATCATCAAGCTAATGATTCTCGTCGCTTTCAGTTAGAACATGTGATTGCCATGTTTCAACATGATAGTCTTTCTATCCAAGACTACTACTCGGCATTTTTTACTCTTTGGCATGAATATACTGATTTGGTTACAGCAGGTATTCCTGTTACCGCTCTTTCAACTATTCAAAATCTTCACGAGACTAGTCGGCGTGATCAGTTTCTTATGAAACTATGCCCGGAATATGAATCTGTTCGCTCCTCTCTGCTGAACAGATCTCCTATTCCCTCCCTTGATATTTGTTTTAGTGAGTTACTTCGCGAAGAACGTCTTAGTACTCAAGCTATTCTTGAGCAATTGCATGGCAGTTCAAGGACGATAACTGTGGCTTATGTTGCCCAAGGACGAGGACCACCTATGAGTTCTAAAAACTTGCAGTATTTCTACTGCAAGGAATATGGGCATATTGCTGCCAATTGTCCTAAGAAATACTGCTCTTATTGCAAGAAGAACAGTCACATTATAAAAGAATGTTGTATTCGCCCCCAGAATCGTCAGGCCCAAGCATTTGACTTCTGTTATTACCCCTCCAGCAGCAACTTCTGCAGCACATGACTCTTCTTCAAGTGCTTCCTTTGTTCCTGCACCTCTTGCAGCGAATTACTGCACACCAGAAATGGTGCAACAGATGCTAATTTCAGCATTATCAACAATGGGGTTCCAAGGTAACAATTCTACTAAACTCTGGTACGTGGACTCGGGGGTCTCTAATCACATGACGAATAATCCCACTGCTCTGTGTCATCTTCGACCCTACGCTGGTCATTCTACTATTCAGACTGCCAATGGAAATTCTTTGCCAATAGTTGTTGGAGATTCATCTTCTAAGTTTACTGATGTGTTTCTGGCTCCTCAGCTTTCCACGAATCTTATTTTTGTTGGTCAATTAGTTGATAACAATTGTGTTGTTAATTTTTCTGGTGATGGTTGTGTTGTGCAGGACTAGGTAATGGGAGAGCCGATCGTGAAGAGACCTAAAGTGGGGCGCTTGTTTCTACTACTTTTATCTATTCCAGCACTTTCTCCAGTTTCTTCTAGTAAGTCTTTTACTTGTAATAATGTTCCAAATCTTAGTTTGGAGTGACATTGTTATTTAGGCCACCTCAATACTTAGATTTTATCTTATGTATTGCACTCTGGTTTTCTTGATAATAAAGAACATTCTTCTTTATCTCTTGAGTTTGATTCTTGCAAACTTGGTAAAAGCAAAACTCTTCCCTTTCATTGGCATGCTAGTAGAGTTTCTCACTGCTTTGATCTTATCCATAGTGATGTTTGGGGACTTTCCCCAATTAGTTCACATGAAAAATTTAAATATTATGCGACTTTCATTGATGATCATAGCATATTTACTTGGGTCTATTTTCTTCGCTCCAAATCTGAGATTTTTCATACTTTCACTGAGTTTTTAGCATATGTTGACAACCAATTTTCTACTTCTATTAAAACATTACACACAGATTCTAGTGGTGAATATTTGTCTACTGAGTTTCAGACATTCTCAGCTTCTAAAGGTATTATTTATCAATGATCATGTCTCACTACTTCACAACAAAATGGAGTAGCTGAACGCAAAAATCGTCATCTCCTAGATGTGGTACGTACTCTCTTGTTAGAATCTACTATCTTATCCATGTTTTGGGTCGAGGCTCTGAAAACTGTTACTCACTTGATTAATCGTTTACCTTCCCAAGGCTTACACATGGAGTCTCCCTATTTTCACTTGTTTGCTAAGCAACCTAGTTACGATAATCTCCGTACATTTAGTTGTGTATGTTTTGTTCATTTACTTCCTCATGAGTGACATAAATTATTTGTTCAATTTGTTAGATGTGTATTTTTGGAATATAATATGTATCAAAAGGGATTGGTTTGCTATGATCCTACATTACGTCGTACACGCATTTCTAGGAATGGTATTTTCTTTGAAAATCAACATTTCTTTCCTGTGTCCTCTGTGCCTTCCCCTTCTACTTTGCTTCTCCCCCTCCTTTGAGCAACAGTTCCCGGATCTTCATCAAGTCAGCTCTTGCTTTAAACCAAGTATTGTGCATACGAGACGCTCCCGCCCACAGTCTCTTCCAGTGGCTCACCCGATATCTGATCCTACCACACTCTAGAATCAGGTAGTTACAGCACCTACAGAGGCTTTGGTACGTCGCTCTCCTCGAGTGTTTGTACCTCCGGATAGGTATGGGTTTTCTTCTTCCAATTCTGGTCATTCTATTTCAGCTCTTATTGTTGCATTGTCCAATTTTGATATTCTCACATGCTACTCACACGCTGTCAAGCATGACTGTTGGCGACAAGCTATCAGGAAGAAATTACAACTCTAGAGGCCAATCACATATGGGACATTAAGCCTTGTCCTCCCACCATTGTTCCTCTGGGTTGCAAATGGTTTACTCAATCAAGGTTCGATCTGATGGAAGTTTGGATCGTTACAAAGCTCGGCTTGTTGCACTTGGGAATAATCAAGAATATGATGTCAATTATAAAGAGACCTTTGCACCTGTGGCTAGGATGACTACTGTTCATACTATCCTTGCTTTTGCTGCTTCCAATGATTGGCCACTATATCAGATGGATGTCAAAAATGCTTTTCTTCACGGAGATCTTAAAGAGTGTATTTATATGAAACAACCCCCGGGATTGTTTTCTTCTGCAACTTTGCATGTGTAAACTTGGTTGCTCCCTTTATGGTCTCAAACAAGCTCTGAGGGCCTGGTTTGATAAATTTCGAACCACTTTATTACAATTTTCCTTCAAGCAGAGCAAGTATGACACTTCCTTGTTTCTTCGGAAATCAGACCTGGATATTGTTGTTCTTTTGGTTTATGTTGATGATATTGTGATCACTGGTTCTGATTCTGCTTTACTTGGCCAGCTCAAGACTCATCTCTCCGAGTCATTTCATATGAAAGATCTTGGATCTCTCATATATTTTCTGGTTCTTGAGGTGCATCATAGTCCATTTGGTATTTCTCTCAACCAACAGAATTATGCTAGTGATCTGGTGGCTTCAGCCAACCTGTAGAAGGCCACCTCTGTTGATACTCCCATGGAATTGAATGTCAAGTTTTGCAAAGAATAGGGTGACTTACTTGCTGATCCCAGTTTATACCGAAAGTTGGTGGGTAGCCTTGTCTATCTCACCATTACTCGACCGGACATTTCCTTTGCAGTACAGCAAGTCAATCAGTTTCTTCATACTCCTCGTCATCTTCATTTGGCTGTTGTCCGTAGTAGGGGTGAAAACCGACCCCTTCGGTTCGGTTCTTGGGCAAAACCGACGCCGACCGACAGGTAATTTGCGGGGAGAAACACCGGCCGAAACCGATCGACGAGGAGGAGAAACACCGGCCGAAACCGTTGCTTCCTTTCTCTATCGGTTCACGGTCGGTTCCCGGACCGAGCTTCCTCTGAGAGAGTAGAGAGAGAGATTGTTGCAGAGGAGAGAGAGAGAGAGAGGATGAGAGCTGGTAACTGGTAAGAACGCGAGGAAGAAGACGCGAGGAAGAAGATGAAGCTATTTTGAAACGACGCCGTTTGGTTTAAACGAAACGGCGTCGTTCTACTTAATTTTTTTTTAAATCGTTATAAATTAAACGACGCCGTTTGGTTTAATACCAAACGGCGTCGTTCTACTTATGTTTAAAACACAACTAAGGCTTAAAACGACGCCGTTCCACTTAAACTTAAGTAGAACGGCGTCGTTTTAAGTTTAAAATATATATAAAAAGAAATAGTTTATTTAGTCGGCCGGTTCAGCGGTTTTAATCTGGTTCAAACCGACGCCGAACCGGCCGATATCGGTTTTCTCTATTTTATGCCTCACGCCGACCGGTTCCCTGCCGGTTTCGTCCGGTTCCGAGCTCCGGCGGCCGGTCTGAGTCGGTCTAGGTCGGTTTTTCGGTTTTTTGTACAGCCCTAGTCCGTAGGATCATACGCTATGTTTCAGGGCACTTCTACCCATGGCTTATTCTTTCCTTCAGGCAATTCTCCTCGTCTTACTACTTATAGCAACGCTGATTGGGCTGGTTGTGCGGGAATACACGTCGTTCCATCACTGGGTGGTGTGTGTTCTTAGGTGATGCATTGATCTCCTGGAAGAGTAAGAAGCAAAACAGGGTCTGTAAGTCATCTACAAAATCTGAGTACCGGGCGATGTCTCTTGCTTGTTCCGAAATTATTTGGCTTCGAGGTTTGATTGCTGAGCTAGATTTTTCTAAGACTGATCCTACACCTCTACATGCTGATAATATGAGTGCTATTCAGATCATGGCCAATCCTGTCTATCATGAGTGCACGACGCATATTGAAGTCGACTTTCACTCTATCCGTGAAGCATTTGAAGCTCGTGTTATCACTCTTCCACATGTTTCCACTGAACTACAAATTGCTGATATCTTCACCAAAGCTCTCACTTGCCATCAACATTACTTCTTAAGTAGCAAATTGATGCTTGTTGATCAACCCACATCAATTTGAGGGGGGCTGTCAATGGACAGCTTTTTCTGTCCATAATCAATCTTCTCTCCTTTTATTCTTCTTTACTTATTTCATCTTTACTTAGTTTACATAGGCTTGCACAGTTAACATATTGACAGAATATATAATTTCCATATAGAGCTAGAATGCTAGAATCACTCGGCAATTAGTTTATTTCCATGTATAGCTCTCTTGTAAAGTTCATATATAATATACAAATCACTCAAAGGCCAATTTCATTTGGCCATTCACACAATTTTGACAGCCTTATACCACTCAGGATCCGTAATTTCACTAACTTGGTTACTTGAGCCACTTTGATAGAAGAAGATATGAGGCCGAACGCAAAACTATTCAATCAAAAGAAACGCCAACAACTACTACCAGAGCCCAATAGAAACAAGAAGCCTGCCCCCAGTTACCGTCCGCAACTGTCTTAGAGTAGTCCATTGCATCCAGTTTGCAAGAATTGCAGAAAAAGGCATCCAGAAAACTGCTTAGTGGGCTAGAATGTTTGCTTCAAGTGTGGACAGCCAAACCACATGGCTCGGGACTGCGCAAAAAGGAACGCACCAGCTCCAATTACAAGGAGTGGCCAGAGGGTTACAGCACCAACTAGAGTGTTTGCTCTTACTATTGATGATGTGGTTGCAAGTGATGATATTTGTGAGGATGGAACTACAAGAAAGGAATTGAACCAAGGAGACGAGACAAAGGCCTAGGAAGTTTTGACATGCTCGTTTATGATTTTATTTTAATAAGCTATTTTATTCAGCACAGGAGACTTGCTTGATTTTTGTGCTTTGCAGACTCTCTTTTGGATTTTAGTATTTTAATAAAGATCATTGTTTATTTTATGGAACCTTTTGGATTTGGCCTTTTTTTAAGAAGAATTTTGTCAGGAGCAAACTGATTCCTGTAGAATATGTGAAGTATTCCTCAAGGTGGTATCGATGAAGTGAATGAGTAGGTTTGGGAAGAAAGGCATGTGAGTCCGAGATATTTAGGACCTTCCGACGTATCATCTCGAGGACCAGATTCTTTTTAAGGCAGGGAGATTGTAACATACAGGTCCAAAATTAGGATTTAGAATTATTATTATTATTATTATTATTATTAGTATTTTTATTATTTTTAAGATCTATTTTGAGATAGTGATTGTATTGGATTGGGTTCCTTCCACATAGAACTAGCTTATGCCATTTCTTTTATTTCTCAGCTTTTATGTTATGAAAGACTGTCATACTATACGAGTTTTATGATTCAATAAACCAGGTAATTTCATGATTTCGAATCTCTTCACCGGGCATTATGTTATGAACGTACGTAACATTCCTGACCTACGGGAAGGGGCATCTTATATCTCTTTTTTAATAAGTAATGAAGAATTTTATTGATGAAAATAGTAGGAAGAGCCCATGTGTGCAGGATTTATATAAGAGAGACACCTATGCTTGATCTTATATCCCTTTTTTTTTTATAAGTAGAACAGGAATTTTAATGATAAAATAAATATGCATAGCCTCTGTTCCATGTGTCTAGCTTACATTCTTGTCACCAAAATCAAGTTAAGTGTTTAATTTTTAACACATGGATCCACTTATGTAGATACAGAAGTTCGATGTGTTTCATCTCAAGTTCAAATGGGTAAACATGAAGGCCAAGGGACTTCAAAAACAAAAATGCTACAGATATACCCTACTTCATCGTACACCTCATTCCAGGAACAGGTCAGGTCCAAATAAACATTAAATATTCATGGTTCCGCCATTATTGATAGCTTTCTGAGGAAGAGCATCAATAACACTTGCAAGGAATGATATAAGATATGGAGATCTTTCCTTTAATCACTCGAGCAATGACCTTTACAGGTAAAGAAAACAGGAAATGGTGTGAAATTATCTCGTAACTAATGCATAATTATTAACTGGATTAAAAAAGAAAACTCCCAGAACTATTACTGTGACAGGCACATTAATAGCATCTCAACATCCTAGAATGCTAGTCAATTTCAAGCATCCATGTTAATTATGTGTCTAACTTAAGAAGAAATTTCACTGTTTGGAACTTATTATACTGGAAGAGAGAGAAAAAAGGATTAGAAATCGTTACTACCTCAACGGGTGTTGCTAAAATTAAAAGATATTGGATAGCTTCAACAAAAACACCAGGTTTAGATTTGGCAAGGCCAACAGCACATATAGCTTGTTCCTCCCCACTGTATTCAGGACATTGACCATCCCTAATCAAGAGAGAGTTAGAAAGAAAGTATCAGGAAGTATGCAGAAAAAAAAAAATCATTGGATCATATTTCAAAGCTCAATACAAAAGAAAACTAATTTGGAAAAGCTTAAATGATTCACAATATTAAAGTATCTAGTGCATCTGTCCCACACAAGCATCACAGGCAAGTGCTTTGTATTAACAGGCTCAAGGTTGAATCAACTAGGGAAAAAGACAAGATCAGAAAGCAAACCAGTTTTAGGAGAGAATAAGACGGTGACTATATAACTAAAAAGTAGTAGAGAGATATTTTTTTTTATAAGTGAAAAGAAATTTATTAATCCACATAATTAGGCATAGTCCAAGTACACAGGGACTATAAAAGAGAAAACACCTAATTACAAGTAAGAACTGGAAAAAGCAACATATAAATCATGAAAACAAGTCATATCCAGTACAATAGCCGATGCCCAAGTAACAATATATGGAAGAAAAAATCTCTAATCCTTCACAACGAACATTCTCTATCTTTGAAATAACGTCCGCTCTTCTCATTCCATATACACCACATAACACATAAGACATAATGGAACCATCTTCAAAATGGCTGCAATTTGACGATTAGCCTGAATTCCTCTCCAACATGCCAATAGATCCACCACCCTCCGAGGCATCACCAGGCAATACCAAGCCTAATAAATATCTCGTCCCAAAGAACCTTTGCCACTTCCCAATGGAGAAGTAGGTGATCCACAGATTCACCCATTCCTTTTGCACATAAAGCACCAATCCATAATATATAGACCACGCTATCTCAAATTATCTATAGCCAAAATTTTCCCATGATATGCCAACCAACCAAAAAAAGTAACCTTAAGAGGCACTTTGCTTCTCCAAATGCACTTCCAAGGAAAATCATCAGGGGGTTGAGTCGACATAACCTTGTACAATGATCTGACTGAGAAGTTCTTATTCCCGGGATGAATCCAAAGCAATCTATCCTCCCCACCACTCTCCATATTCAAGGCATACAACATGCTGTAAAAATCTGAGATATCCCCCACCTCCCAATCCTGTACAGCTATAATAAAACTCACATTCCACTGTAAAGAACCATTGGAGTTATACCTCTTGTATACCCCTTTGTGTACTTGGGCTATGCCTATTCTTATTAATACAATTGTTTACTTATACAAAAGAAGAACCATTGGAGTTATAATCTGCCACAGAACATCCAATGCAATCCTAAAAAGAGAAGGGAAAGCATTCATTAGGGTAGCATCTCCACACCAAATACCATGCCAAAATCTAATCCAAGATCCCCCACCCACACAACAAATCTGAAATTCCTAATGAAATCCCCCCATCCATTCCAAATAAATTTCCACACTCCCACACCGTACACACCTCTCACTTCATTTGAACACCACCCTCCCCAAATGCTCCCAAATTTGGTGTCGATGACATTCCTCCATGGAGCATCCCCTTCCTGTTGATACCGCCATAACCATTGTAGTAGAGATATATAAACTTATACAAGAATTCTAATAAAAAAAATAGAGTTAATAGAATAATTAAACTAGCAAAATGAGTACCACAATTGAAGACCTTTTTTTTGTAACAAGTCTTATCATTTAATAAGGTGGCATGTTTTTTGTGTCAGCCCTGCCCTACCATTAACAGGAACGAGTCAATCGTGAACTAAAGAAAAAAATGTGCAACTGGAACCCTTAAGTGCAAAACACCAAGGCCGAAGAGCTTTGCTTACCAAAAGCAAGTGCATTTACAAAAGGGGCTTTTTAGTGCTTTTTTTGTTAGCTTTAAGTGTAGAAATGCAGGCTTTTGTAATTTGGTTGGAAAAAATATCAAATATTAATTCAAAGACCCAGAAAACAGGTATTCTTAAGTATTTATTTATACTGAAGATCATTCATGCACTATGGTGCCAAATGTGATAATATGTGTTATGCTTTGATCCCATATAATAGTCCAAAATGACTTTCTAGATGGAATGACATTTGATTGCTCATGTTGGCATAAAAGTCAATACCTACAATTTTGTGCTTTTCTGATCATGGCCTTTATGGTAGATTTTGATTCAACCATGTACTTTAATCCGATTAATGTATAAAATATCATAAATATGTATATTTACTAAAGCACAAGAGAATTGTATAAAATGCTTTGTTTATATTGTATGTAGATAGTAGATAACTTAATTGTCATGTTACATATTACTCTTAAGTCATGTTACATATTACTCTATAAACGTTTACTTATAAAAAAATAAAACTTATTACTCTAATAAAGATACCACCATCTTGCTCTTAAAACCTTTATTTATTGTATTTTATGGATTTTTTGTAATTTATACATCATTTTTAATAATGTGTGCTTTACTTCAACCAGGCCTGTGCTTCTGCTTTGAGCCTTGCACCTGGGCTCTAGACAGCATTTGTGCTTTTAGAGTGCCTCACTTTCACTAATCACCAATACTGCACAAATCACTTGCCAACAAGAGGATAATTATCATATCCATGTAAAGAGCAGCTAAATTATTAAAGTAAATAATTCACCGAAAGTCGAGAAAAGCTCACCACTTGTCAAAGCGCCAAAGAAACAAAGAATTATCTACCGATGCCCATGCCCGACGAATTTCGGGAAAAATTCCACATAAAGCAGTTCCTTCCCCACCAGCTGCATTATATCTTTCAATCAGTACTGGAGGTAGCTCCGAAGTATCCACCACCTCAACCAAGGGAGGCCACTGCAGTGAATTCACACAACATTAGACTACGTGGAGATGGGAGTAAACAATCCATTTCCAACAATCCAGGATGTATATAGAGGCAATCTTTACTGTCTAAAATATCAAAAAGTCAATGTAAAGAGCAAGCATTAGGAATGAACAGAAAATGAACATAAACATAATGATAGTGATGACAATAACAATAAAATATTCTATTTCAATGAATGACATTGTAAACCATACACTTACATTAGTACTTAAGTTTATGGTTATAGCAGACAAAAACAAAGCTAAAAAGTCTCTCTTCGTGCATTACACACAAAAAAAAAAAAAAAATGGAAGGTTGTTTAAAACTCCACCTCACAGATTAAGTCATTGAATAAAACATTCAATTAGCTAGAGGTTTTAATTCATTATAAAAATATATATATTAAAAAAAAAGTAAACAAAGAAAAACACATATCGCTTCTTGTTCTTGCTAAAAATGCAATAAGATGACCTTAGTTAAACACAGTGCTGGGAACTATCATTCTTATCTATCCTGCCTCCATGCAGACAGATCCCAACACCACCCCCTTTCCCACCTCTTATGATCCATCATAACCAAAAGGTTACAAGACAATAAAATTGGGTTACTTCTATATGTTACTCATTAAATACTGATGGCAGACTGCAGTAACCACATTACAAAAGGAAAGGCGTCTTCAAAACTGTAAAAGATTAAGCATCCATGCAGGTAATGGGATCATATCAAGCATGGAACATCATTAATCCTAACAATTGACTTATTGTTTCGGAAATATTTTTATATAAATAAAAAACTACAAAAACATCAATATCAATCAGGTTATTTATTCTTAAAATCACTAACTACCCACATATAATTCGGCTATACATATCTCACTAATTATAATCTGCGCATATCAGAAATGTTCTTCCAATATAGCCACAACATGCCTTTATTTAGCTGAAGAACATGCCGTTCAATGAACTTATGAGCCTTACAAGCATCAAATATTTTTTAGACAGAAAAATTGAAAATAGATATTTTCTAGTTTCCTTCTACTGCCCGTCATTATATTGAAAAAGGATACCACCCAACTAGCATCAACAACTGTAATGCAGTATGACTTTTGTCACATAACATCAGATACATTACCATATAATGAATGTTTTATGGTCAAGCCACCAGTCAGTCTCACTGCAAAGCTGCTGTATGAAACAACTATCATAGACGTATGATACATAAAGCTACTCACATACATGTTGTCTGTGCCAATCCACTAGAAGCAAGTGTAGAGTAGATGTGGAATTTAAAAAATTAAAAAAAATTATCAGATAGAGCAACTAATTTGTGAAAATACTTAAAAAGAACTCAAGGCAACTTTTATATTGATCTGTAATTCTCAAGTCTGATTAGTTCCTTTAACTTACTAATTACTAAAGAGTTTGTGATACTAGGATTGGTTTAAACTGAATTGTGAAGATATTATATGTGCAAAGTCCTCACATTACTCGTGGAGCTACCAGATCTGATGAACAAAGATGGGCCCCAATAATAACTAGTACTTTTAGGATATCACTTAAAAGTGACTACTGCTTTTTTTTTTTTATCAGTAAATAGGAATTTTATTAAAATTAGGCGAAGCCAAGTACACGGGACATATACAAGAACCACATCTATGCATGACTGTCTAAAGATATAAGAAAATCATGTACGTTCATGCCATTAAAGTCTATTACAATCGACCAATGGAATAATGTACGAAGAAAAAAAGTTTAAATCTTGTCCATTGTCCATTCACGATCCTCAAAACTCCAACCATTCCTCTCCATCCATATGCACCACCATAGGCAATTTGGTATCATCTTCCACATTGTTGTGATTTAAGAATTACCTCGAATGCCTAAAAAGTCAACAACCCTTCTTAGCATTACCCAAACGAGTCCCACTCTAGCAAAGATATCATTCCATAAGGTCATGGCTACATCACAATGCAATAATAGGTGATCCATAGACTCCCACTTTCCTTACACATATAGCACCAACCCAATACAATCAATTAGTGTTTTCTTAGATTATCTAAGGTAAGAATCTTTCTTAGTGAAGCTGTCCATACAAAAAAAAAAAAAAAGCCTTTAGGGGGCCTTAGTCTTCCATATGTTCTTCCATGGGAATGTTCTTATAGATTGTGTCATGAGGGACTTGTAGTATGACTGTACAGTAAAATTCCACTTCTTCGATTGTGATCACATAACCTTATCCGTTGCTCCAATCACTCTACAAGGATACACAAGGTTGAAAAAGGGCTCGTTTGGATACAGAAATCATCACATCACCTCATCTCATCTCATCATTACAACTTTTTTAAATTTTCACACAAAATATAATAAACAATTCAATTTTTTCAAATCCCAAAACAATAACAATATTAAAAAATAATATTCTAACAATATTTTATTCAACTCATCTAAAACCATCTTATCACATCTCATCTCACTATCCAAACGAGCCCAAAATCTATAAATGTGTCAATTTCTCAATCTTGGGCAGCTCTAAGGAAAGTGATATTCTACTGAGGAGAGCCACTAGAGGGATCCATGTGCTCTGCTATGGAAGCCTCCTCTCTTCGAGCAATGCCGTATAGTGTTGGGTAGGCTTCTTTGAGGATTCAATCTCCACACCATAGGTCATTTCAGGATTTAATTATGGGTCTTCCCCAACTGCAAAAATGTGTATCGATGAAGATTGATCCAAACTCTTCTTATTTGTTTTCAAAGCCCCACCCCATGTGTAATCCGCTCACTTCATTCGAGCACCATCCTAGCCACAATTCACCATATTTTAACTCTATAATTACCCTCCATATGGCTCCCCTCTCTTCGTGGTATCTCCACAACCATTTACCCAATAAAGCCTTGTTGAAAACCAACAAATTCCAAATTCCCAGCCCACCTTCTCGTATTGGGGTACAAACCGTAGCCCAATTCACCAAATGAACTTGAATTCTTCATCTATTCCCCCCATAGGAAATCTCTTTGCAATTTCTCTATCCGGTGAGCCACTTTGCATGGTATTGGAAATAAAGATAAAAAGTAAGTCGGTACGTTGGATACAGTACTTTTTATCATTGTAACTCTACCACCTTTGGACAAATAAATCCTCTTCCAACTCGCAAGTTTATGCTCCATTTTTTCCAACACTCCATCCTAAACAGACAACGATTTTAAGGAGGCACCCAATGGAAGACCGAGATACTTCATTGGCAAGGTGGAGACTTTGCATCCCAGAATATTGGCCAAGCTCAAAACACTTGGAACATCTCCAACCAGAACTAATTCTGACTTGGCGAGATTTACTTTCAAACCCGAAGCCACTTCAAAGCAAAGTAAAAGAGCCCACAAGGCTTGAATATGATTATGACTACCCCACAACAGACGAGTATCATCTGCAAATAAGAGTTGAGTCATCTCAAGTGTGCCGATTCTTGCATCCCCTACAACAAATCCAAATAGAAATCCACCTTCCACAAGACCTGCGATCATTTTACTAAAAACTTCCATTATAAAAACAAAGAGTAATGGAGATAGGGGATCACCTTGCTTTAAACCTCTCGAACTTTCAAAGAAACCCATTGGGGTACCATTCACGAGGATAGAGAAATGTATGGTGGAGATGCAAAATTTGATCCAAAAGCACCATCTCGCTCCAAGTCCACACCTCTCGAGCATGTGTAACAAAAAATTCCAGTTTACATGATCGTATGCCTTCTCCATGTCAACTTTGCATCATAACCTGGGTTCAACCGACTTAATGCGACTCTCCAAACATTCATTGGCAATGAGAACCGAGTCAAGGATTTGCCGACCTTGTATGAATGCATTTAGGGATTGGATATGATCTTCTCCAATATCGCACTCAATCTAATAGCCATTACCTTCGAAAGAATTTTGTACATTCCACTCACCAAACTAATAGGACGAAAGTCCTAAATCTCCACCACCCCAAGCTTCTTTGGGATAAGAGTAATGAGAGTAGCATTTATGCTTTTTTCAAAAATACCTCATTCATGAAACTCATGGAAGAAGCTCATGATGTCGTCTTTAACTACCTCCCAACATGCCTTAAAGAAGGTCATAGTGAACCCATCAGGACCAAGAGCTTTGTCACCAGCCATAATTCTCACCACCTTGAAAATCTCCACCTCCTCAAAAGGCCTATCTAGCCAACTTGCTTCTTGTTGATTGATCGACTAAAAAACAAGGCTATTCAAACAAGGTCTCGAAGAAAATTGTTCTGAAAGTAGTTGTGCATAGTAGTTGGTAATATGATTCGTGATCTCAGACAAATTCAATGAAATCCTCCCATCTACCAACAAGGACTCAATGATATTGTCTCTTCGATGCAAATTAGCCATGCAATGGAAGAACTTGGTGCATTTACCCCTTTTTTTAGCCATAAAGCCCTCGATTTTTTTCTCCATGAGATCTCTTCCATTAAAGCCATCCTTTCAATATTCAAGGTGACTTGCATTTTGCGAGCCTTTTCTTCTTCTGAAAGCCCCCTCTCCTCCTCCACATCCTCCAAAACCTGTAATTCGTTGAGGAGGGACTTCTTTCGGTGTTCCACATTCCCAAACATTTGCTCATTCCACTTCTTCAAGTCCTCCTTGAGAGCCTTTATCTTACAAGCCAGCACAAAACTCGGGTTTGCCCTATATGAGATAGGAAGAACACCATTGTCTAACTCGCACAACGAAACCTTCGGATTTCAGCCATGTTCTCAAACTTGAAATATCTTTTACCTCCCTATATGCCTCCACAATCAATGAGAATGGGGAAGTGATCCAAACATAATCTTGAAAGCCCTTTTTGGATTAGATCCAGAAAATGTGCTTCCTAGGGTGTAATCAGTCTAGTTTTGGACATATTTTAGAACCAAACCGATATATACCGGTTTTGATATTTGAAGAACCAATACTGTACCGGGTATACCCCTAAACCAGTACTTCTGGTTTTACCGGTTTTGGTCCGGTTCAGTCCGATTTTTCCGATATATTATATAGTATATATAATATAATATAATTTATATTATAGTATATAATTATATAGTGATAATATATTGTAGTATATTATAATTACATTATGGACTATAGTGATATATTATAATATATAATATAGTGATATATTATAGTATATTATAATATATAGTGATATAGTATTAGTATAACTACTAATAAAATAGACTATAATGATAATATATAGTTATTTATATATGATTTTAAATTTTAATATTATATTAATTAATAATTTATCATATAGTACAAAATTATTTTATATATAATTATATATATTATATATAAAAATCATATATACTGTTAAAAATCATATAAATAATATTTTATACAATATAAAAAATTAATATATATGAACCGGTCCGGTCCGGTCCGGTTCAATCTAGTGTTAGAAAAAGTAAAACCGGAACCGGATCGATTTTGATCGGTTTTGAGAAAAATGGAAATGGAACCGGACTGAACCGAACCCGGTACTGGACGATTCGGTCTGGTCCAGTTTACCGATTCACCAATTTTTTTTTTCACCCCAAGTGCTTCCCAATCAGACAAAATGAGGAATCAATCAAGTCTTGACCAAGCTAGATGTTCTCTATTACTGGACCATGTGAATATGCCACCCACTAGAGGAATGTCCAAAAGATCTTGCTCATAAATAGTCTGAAAAATCTGTCATTGCTAAGCTAGAGCTAGGATCTCCTAGTCATTTGCTTGGGAAGCGAGTGAAGTTAAAATCTCCCCCAATGCACCAAGGAAGGCTCCATAACCTACAAAGACCAGCCAATTCATCTCACATGCCTCTTCTCTCAGAATTAGTATTGGGACCATAAACACCAACAAAGGATCATTGATAACCATCTTCCAAATTCGTGAAAGAAGTAGCCACAGTATATTCCCTCACGCACTCATATGTTTTTTCCACCACTATTTTATCCCACATTACCAAGATGCCTCCCAAAGCCCCTTTAGATGACAAATACGACCACCCCACATGACAACAATTCCACAAACTCCGTATGATGTTATGGGAGATGAGTTCCAATTTTGTCCTGAACATACAACATCCATTCTCCAACTATGAAGCTGGTTTCGTACTTTGGTGCACTTCTCTAATTCGTTCAGCACCCTTACATTCCATAAGACTATTTTGAGCTTCATAAAACCACCAATTTTGCCCTACCCTTTGTCCCACCACGACTCGCACTTCCTTCATAATTGACCGAACAAGTCGCTCTAATTCCCTTTCCCTTTTCTTGGATGAAAGGCTCTTTATGGTTGCATTGGACTGCCCAACTTCGATGGCAGCAAGGCCAAGAACTGATCTTCATAACTGATACATGGGAGCCCAACACACAATTGAATCTCCTATGCTTTTAAAACCCAATCTGATGCTAGTTGTTCTTTCAGTGGGGACACTGAATTCAACGAAGTAGGCTCAACCCAATGATCATCAGCTCCAATATTCCTACCTGCTGCTACCTCCGCTAGCTAAAACTTCCCCTCGTTATTATTGTGTTCAGAGACTCTAGGCTTGAATATAACCAAGGTGCCAACATCGGTTTGGTTGTCACCCTCAAAATTGCCCCCATCAGCATCTTAGTCTCCATTAGAGGCTCTCGTGCAAGCACAGCAGCTATAGGACTTCCAACTGTGTCAAAGCAAGTCGCCAGCTCACTCTGGCCCTCTTCCTCTATCCGGTATAAAAATAAAATTCCGTCTGCCACCATTGCCATATGTCCATTTCGAAAACAAAATTCCGTGACTACTCCATCCCCGGATAATGAAATAAAGATATCAAAATAAAGCTGTGCATGAAGGCACAACAGCGCAACACGAGCCTTGATAAGGATGATGCGTGTCAAGCCTCATGTTAAGCATGTATTACATTAATCTAGGCTTTACAGGGTATTACATGCCAAGGGTTACTAGTCCTTTTAGACTATTGCACAAACGTGATTATCGTATGCTTAGATCATTGCAAAAGTTTCTCTTTTGAGGCTACTCTCTATACTTGCATTGTACCTTTTTTTATAAGAAAAAATTTTATTAGAAACGAATGTATAGGTGAAGCCCATGTACACATGAAGTATACAAAAGAAAACACCTAAATACATTCTAGGAAAGCCCACGTACTTGCGTTGTACCTTTTGCATTTTAAAGAAATATTTCTTACTCAAAAAAAACATCTATAGCTTAGAGAAAAATGTAGCACTTCACATCTATTTTTTGATCAGAAACTTCACTTCTATTTTTTGTTTTGTCAAGCCATGAAACACAAAAGTCAATAAAGAAGAATAAATGCATATGAACTGCAAAACAAGCAATTTAGTTCCAAAACTACACTAATCACAAAGCTTCTAGTGATATAGGACTAATGCAGTCCACCAAATTATGTAAATAAATATTGGAATTGGTCTTCAACCATATACGATCAGCTCAAACTACAACATTGCATTGTTCTTACAGTACACTCCTCTTTCTAGCTGCAAAGTGATCATTCTTTTTTCTTTGACAAGTAAGATAATGTTATATTAATAACTAAGAGGATGAAACATCACTACAGAGGATGTATACAAGTGCTAAAATTTTCATGGAATGTAGAAATAGAGGGCTCTACACTATTGAGGACCACTATTCCCATTCTTCTTGATTGTGAGCAGCTTCAGGGTGGTAAACAATATTTCAAGTTAAAAATATGTGAGCTAAAATCAGAATCCTAAGGAAAACGTTTAATGGTGGGCTTGGTATAACTTTCAAGACACTCAAGTTATACTTTGGCATGTAAACTAGAAGCTAAGCTCTGAAAAATGGATTTAAGACTTTGGAATGCGGAAATATTCATTGAACTTGGTAAGAGAGAGAAGCTTCTGTTTGAAGAGTTAAAAGGGCATTGAAGTGATTGAGGAAGATAGACTATTGGATGTTGAAGAGAAGTTGAGGAAGGAAATACTTACCGGTGATTTGGAAAGAACAACCTTGTTGGAAAGGATATGATGGAGACAAAAATCGAGAGCACCATGGTTTCAGGAGGGGGATCAATGTACAAGTTCTTTCGTAGAGTGGCCAATTCATTAGGAGGAACAATACCATTGACTCATTATCTATTAATGGTTTCTTATGATCCTTTGGAGATTAGTAATCACATCATGTACTTTTATCAAAATTTGTAATTGGAATAATTCACTTGGAGGCCTATGTTGGATGGACTTTCCTTACTTTGCTTAAGGATGAAGCCCGATGGTCGGACAGACCCTTTTAGCATTTGGATGGGACTAATATTTTAGGATTCTTCAAAATCCTAAAAGATGATCCAGTTTGGATGGAATAATAAGAGGGAATCCAAATGCCCATGAGAATCCGGATTCCGTTCCCAACCCCCATTTGAAGGGAATGTGGATTTTCCCTTTCTAAATGAGAGGGAATCCACATTCCCAATTCCTTGGGGACTCCTTTTTATTTTAAATGGGAAGATATACCCCTTTTTATTTTTTAAATTACAAGTAATTTTATTTATATATAAAACTAAGTGCCTATTTGGTTTCGAGTTTGAGAGCTTAAAAAGTACTTTTCATAGTCTAAAACTCTTTTAAAGAAAATGATACGTTTAGTAAAATTTGAAATAGTGCTTTAAGAACCTAAAAAGGCTGAAAATCCATCTTTTTTTTTTTTTTGATAATTAATAAACTTTGTTGATCAAATGCAACTAGGCAAAGCCCATGTACACAAGAAGTATACAAAAGAGACCAAATTACACTCTAGCAAGTTTAAAAGAAAGTAAAAACTCATGAACATTCCCTCCCTTTAATACAATTGCAGAAAACCATTGGACTAGAGAAGATACAAAAAAGTTCCAGATTGAAACTTGAAAAAAAAAAAAAACTTTTGTTGAAAAGCACTTGCAGAGAACACTGAAAACCACCCTAACAAACTTTATAAGCGCTTTAGGTGTATGTTTCCCAATCAATAAATAGCTTTCCAAAGGTAGAACTTTTTAACAAAGCTTTACAATTTAAAGCTTTGTTACCTACAACAATCCCAAACGGGAAACCAAACTTATTAGGCCAGAAAGAATCAAAGCAGAAGATTTACTTATAGCTCATACACGTAAGTCCGATTATTTTTTTTACTTTGATCGATAACTAAAAATATGAATATGTGATTTAGGTTCTCATAGATACAGGAGCGAGTCCATTCTATATGGTATAGCTGACACTGATCTTTAGTCAATAACCTTTTTAACTTTTTCATTAACTTTTTCGGTTTTTGTTGGACATCATTTCAATTAATGCAATTTTATGCTACTATTTGACCAAGAATTTTTATATTAATTTGTTTTTTACTCAATGAAATAAAAACAGAAGAAATATTTAAAAAAACCTTATATAGCTCAAATAAATAATATATGGATATTTTGGGGAAAAAAGTATTCCTCTAGGAATAAACCAAACGTTGGACTGTCATGTTACAGTAAATCCCATCATATTTCTAGTTATTTCCAAAAGTTAATCACATTCCTAGGAGTCTAGATTCCCAAGCATTACATTCCTAAGAATGAAGATGCTGAATGAAATGTTAAGAGTCCACAAACCAAATGCCACATTTGAGGAATGTGAGGTGTGGGAGGTAGCAAAAGCCATGAAAGGTGACAAGGCAATGTGCCCAGATGGTTATTCCGGGGCCTTTTTCCAAGTATGTTGGGATGTAGTGAATGATGATGTCATGATGGCGTTTTGGGATTTTCATTGGAAGGGCAAAGAAATTCAACATGGCGAGAGAAAGAAACTCTGAACCATATATTTACATCACCAAAGAAATTCACAGAACGCACAAAATGGAGAAACCAAAACAAGAAGATAAAGTCTACATCCCCAGCTGAATTGACAAACTGCTCACAGTGAGACATAAAAGGAGGAAAAATCTCGTGTACCCGACCAATTAATTTCACTCTATTTATATATAGGAACATACATTCATATACATATACACATTCAGAAATACATCTTGTTCATTCTCTCGGCAAATTTATAACTACTTAAACAAAGGAATAAGAATGAAAAATTCTTATATAAAAAGCAATAAAAACGAATCATTTCCAAGACTTCCAGTAGATAGTAATTCATAAAAATAAGAAAATAGACGGTAATTCATACAATTCACTTCTCTTCAAGTATCCAAAGAAAAGTTGAAATCACCTCTCTGGGATGAGTCGTATACGGGTGGCTGGCGTATCTCGAAGCTTCTAGGGCTTCTTCGAGATCGAGCTGCGACGCAACTTCTCGGCCAATGCGGTCACTTACAACGAGACCAGCATTCATGACATCCCGCATCACAATCTCTTCTTCCCGCGACATCTCGTTTGAAACCCTAGAGCCGACGCAGAAAGCGAAATTGTTTCTGAATCCCGGAATGGCCTAGGGTTGTGAAATTGCGAGCTCGAATAGGTCTGCCTTCCCTCGCTTTCTAGGGAACCAAACGAGGGAAATATCGATTTGGAGAGAGAAAATCAAATTGTGAGGAGAGCGGGGAGTTTCATAGAGAAAAGAAAAGAGACAAGGAGGGAAGAGGACCGTCGCAAGTATAGGGTTTTGGCGAGGGTTTTAGCCTTTTAGGCCCATTTGGATGAAAGAAATATTTAATTTTATTATAATTTTCTCAAAATTTTATATAAAATATAATAAATAATTTAATTTTTTTAAATATCAAAATAATATTAATATTAAAAAATAATATTGTAATAATATTTTATTCAATTTTTAATTTTTATCTAAAATTATTTCATCTCATCTCATTATCCAAACGAGGACTTAAAGTTTTATTACTGCTAGAGGGCAAATTAAAGTCTTGCTTTTAAATTAAAGAGATTTGCTATATATAGTCGTTTTTGTGCATTCTCCTAATGTGATTGACCGCATCAAATTTTTTTAATATATAGTCAATCACGTCAGTGGAGTACGCAAAGAGTATACAAATTTTTTTGTAAATTAAATTGATAAATTGATTTGACGCGATAGATTATGTTTATTTTATAATAATTTTTTTATAATTTAATGTGATACATTAAATCATTTTGATTTATATATTTAATTTCATAAATAAAATTATAATTAAAATATTTCTTTTAAAAATTATTTTTAAAAAAATTAATTTAAAATAGATTATTTTAGGTTTGATTTTTTTTTTTCACAAATCATATTATTTCATCATTACAACTTTTCTACGCTCCCAAACAAAATATAAAAAAAATTAAATTTTTTCAAATTTTGAAATAAAAGTAATATTAAAAAATAATATTATAACAATATTTTATTCAACTTTCATCTTTCATCTCATCTAATTTAATTTATATAACCAAATGAGGCCTTAATCTATATTCTAATGACTTCATTTTGAAGAGGCCAAGCTGTGGGCAAGCAACATTCAAAAAATTCAAATTAAGGATAGTAAAACTCTAGAATAATATTTTAGATATCACATTTAGTGATTATTATTCTTCCAATAAGCTTTCATACATACATTTACAGCTTAATCAATGTTCTTTTAACATAAACAGACATACTCTCATTATGTGTTTGGACAAATTCTAGAACAGCATTGATAAGAACTCTATCTGTGTCTAGGTTTAGGGCTAATTTTGCTAGGTTATGAGCTACATGATTTACTTCTCTTAACATGATAGATTTTTCAATTGTGCATGACAGTTAATTGAATTCTAGTATCTTATATGAAATGACCATTGTTGGTCAAATCTTCATCTAGTGGTGGGCAACAATTTACCTAAACTTGTCATGCTCGCCTCATCCACTCATCCCGCTGGGGGACGAGCAGATGAGTTGAAGGTGGGATACCCACCAACTTAATTTTACCCGTCTGCCCATATATCTATATATAAATATATAAAAGCATCCTAAACCAGCCCTAATCTTATCTTTGTTCCTAGGTACCTGCCGCTCTCCAAAGTTTCTCCCCTTAATCTTCTCCTCATTCTCTCCATCTTTCTACTTTGAGAACTTTTGTCACAAAGAAACACACGGCATGGGTCACTACCCCTGCAAAGACCTATGGTTGTAGGTCTTTGATATGAGAATTTATTTCACACATTTTCTTAGTCCTAATTGTTTTGATTTAGAGTGTTTTGTATGTTTCTGAACTTGTTTGTCTAGAATTTTAGGTGTCTTTTACATTTATTTAATTCTTGAAAATTCTTGATATTTTAAAAGTATTTAATTATTGAATTAGGTTGAAATTGGACGATGTGAAGAGGCAGAATTCGGGCTAGGCCTAGAGAGCAAATCCTAGTTGGTCTAGTCTAGTCAAATCAAAATACTGTTTAGTTTTTGGGTTTTAACTGGAGCTACAGATCTCGATTTCAACTTTTTTTAGCATGCTAGAAAGTTAAGACATAGGCCTAAAACTTTTATGAGAGTCCAAAACCCAGTTCTACCGTTTTCAAGTTCAAAACTTAGCAAAAATGGAGAAGTCTGAATCTACCCAGAAGTTTACTATAGCCCAAATCCTGTTTCAGTTTTCAACCTGTATCTAGAGTTCTAGAAGTCATAATAAAGCAAGCTCAGGTGAGTTGGAAAGCTGATAACGAGAACTAAAACTTTCGTGAAGGACCAAACTCCAAAATGTGTCATTTTGATTCTCTAAATCTAATTAGAAGTCGATCAGCCAAGAATTCCAGATTTTCAGTAGCAGATATGGGGAAATCTGTTTTAAAATTTGAAAGGAGAATTGGTTTTGAGTTGATTGGATTTTCAACTCAAAACCAAAAATATTTTAAAATTAAAAATAGATGAGACCAAAGGGTGCAAAACTTCTAGCTAGCTACGTATTGAGAGAAGTCTAAAAAAACAAAGACTAGTAGAGAAAATAATAGAAGGATTGAAGGAGGAGCTGTAACGAAAGGAAGAACGAAACTCATGATTTTTGCAATTACAGAGTTCTTTTTTTCTTTCTCTAATTTTTAGTTGCTGAATTGTTATTAAGGATGTTGAATTCGAATTTATGTTAGAGAAATAATTGGATTGTTTTGTTAGTTATGATTTGCTAGTTTTCTTATTCTAGGGCTAGGATGTAGTCATTGAATTTTGGATATGATTTGAGTATAGTTGTATTGAATACCCTTTGTTAATTACAATTGGATGATTTTGGTTTTCATTCTTGCAATTTACTGGCAATGAATTGCATGTTTAAGATGTTGAATGAAGTGACGAAAATTGAAATTCAATATTAGTTCGTGAATTCATCAAACCTTGACAGTATAGCTTAGAAATAAATACACACCCTTGTGACATACATTCAGGAATTTCACAGAGCATAGTGAATTTATATTAATTTATGTGATCACGACAATAGACATATGATTAATATCGGTATAGGTGTTATACCTTAAAATATGATATCACATAAAAAATGGAATTTGGTTATTGTAATTAGCAAAACATTAATGCAAGCAACCAGAGTGACAAATGACATAATGATCTAGAAATGCCTTTGGGTGGGTGTGTGGCCTAAGAATCCAAGTCCCTTGGTGTTCCCCATGTAAATCCTTAGGAAGATCAATATTTGCTCTTCCCAAAGTGTCATTCTCCATGTAGGATCTCTTGGGACTCTTCACGATGACAAGTGGCGTGAGGTGGGGTCCTTGGTGTTCCCCATGTAAATCCTTAGGAAGATCAACATTTTCTCTTCCCAAAGTGTCATTCTCCAAGTAAAATCTCTTGGGACTCTTCACAATGACAAGTGGCGTGTGGTGGGGTCCTTGGTGGGTGTGGGGTGGGTTGGCCAAAACTTCAAGGGCCTAAGTGGCCCTTCTCTTAGGCTTTGGTTGCCTAATCTAGAGGCCCAAGGCCTTCATCAGTCTATACCTAATTCATGGCCCTTAATAAAATAAAACTTAGGTAACGAAAATACAGATAAAAGTTTAGCTAAGTCTGGGTTATCACACTACTCCCTCATCATAGTACCCGACAGCACGTATGCCTTGACCACAATACCAGGAAGATCATATACTCATTGGTCATAGTAAAAATTAACTGATAAATGTTTCATGCTTGACTCAAAAATAATTCATGACTGACTCTTATGCTTCATAATATGACATATGACAGATGTTCATGATCGATGTTTATAATGACATGATATGACATAACATGGTAATCATATAACCAAAATAACATGGCATGAAATAACATTATAATCATGGCATGACATATTAAAACATTTATAATAAACATTAATGATAGTTTCTTACCACCACACATACACAAATATCCTGAAAGTAAGTTATAGGCCAACTTATAATGACTGTAGCGTGACGAAAAAGTAGCGTAAAATAATGTGAACTGAAAAGAGATATTTCTAAGGGTTATAATCTTCTCACTAAAATATTTAGAAACATAAAATCACTTACTTATGGAAAAATTATAATTTTGCCCCTCTATTTGTGAAGAAATGACCATTTTATCCATAAATTAAGGATTTTGCATCTTAACTCAAAAACTCACCAAAATTTACATTCTTGATGTAACTTTTATCCTTAAGCCAAATATCTAATCAGAAGAATCTAAAATATATCACAATTATGATAACTATGTTTAGGCCAAAACATACTTAGGGTTAAAATCCTTGATTTTTGTTGCAATTCGATCCTACTTCAAGCCACATACTCAAGTTGATTTAGGCAACATCTAAAGATCACATCATATGTTTCAAAATCATGCTAAGATCATAAAACATACACTTCAAAAATCACAAACTCCCTATGACAAGAAAAGTGTTTTACTGCACTTGGACTATGTCCTTTCCAATAAATTCCAAGGACTTTGAAAGTCCATAAACATATTCCTAACATATTTATAATTCAATCCTAAGAAATAAAAAACATTTCATAGATCACAAAATTCACAAAACATCATCCAATACAATCGGCTTGCATACTAACTTCAAAACCGAGTACCTCATGCTTTGATTTTAGATCAAACCACTAGATCCAAGTTTCTCATGAAATAAACCTTCAAGAAATAAAATAATATACCTCATATTCAAGTTCTAAACTTGGTCTAAGCATTAAACCTAGTATCACATAGCAAAAATTCATAAAAACACAAAGCAAACCCTTGAGCCTCAAGTTTATGTCCCAATCGGACCTTAGCATGCATAACAATTCATCTCATCAAGACTAAAATATTTATTCTCCAAAAATAACCTTCTAAAATATATATAAAAGTCATAAGAACCACATATATAAATATCAAGACCATAGGATCATTTTCCATAATAAAGATCAAAACTTTCTCAAAACAGAAACTCTTTTTACACATCTAGTTTCCAACTTTTCAAAATCATACAAAACTCTTAGTAAAAACTCTTAACATGCAACAAATCCAAACCAAACTTGCATGTTAACATGTTAAATCTAAACCATAAAAAGATCAAACCAAAATTTTGCCAAAAGCTTCATCAAATAAATTAAAGTTTCACATAATATCTAAGACTTTCACCCAGTATGACCTTTTCATGCTCAAACCAACTTTTCACAAATCACACCTCATGAAAAATACACAAAATATACATCAATTAAAACTAGACTCAATGAGGAACAATTTATATGCAGGTAGTTTCATGAGAGTCTACCTAAAAAGGCTTCAAAAAATTCAAGCAAGATCAGCCAAAAACATTGTCTAAAACCTCCTCTCGAGTTCTCTCCAAGAAAGTGAAACAAAAGTGATAAAAACATGTAGGGCTGGCTTGGAAGACTTATATAGGACAAGAGGGTAGGGAGGGATGTGAGGGTGACCATTTGATGGTGGCTTTGTTAGCCAAAACGATGGGCAAAACCATGGGCAACATCACATGGTTTTTAGCCATGGAAGCTGTCGTCCATGTGATGGGTGGTGTTGAGGAGGCTGATTGTCCTCCCATCAGCTACTATTTGGGCTGACAAGGGTAGCAAAAGTATACCTAAGGTAGTGGGGAAAACATCCTCAAGAAGCCTTACTTGGGTGGAGCTTTTCGGTGGGTTTTAATGGGCCCAAACCGATTGGGCCTCATTTAGGTTTAAAGAGGGTTTGGTTTGGGTTTCGATTTCTAACAAACACAAATCTATTTTTATTGGCCCAATGAAATTACCAAGGTATAAAAGAATAAATGAGGGTGTAATGACATGAATTTTATTGGTTAATAGCATGTCAAAATAATTTAATTAAATTATTAAACACTAAGCTAAAACTGGCCAACATTTAGGGTTTTGGGTAACCATTTGGGGTTTGGGGAAACCTTTTAGGGTTTTGGATTTCACCAAGGTTTTGAGATTTCAATTGGATCTCAAAGATCTGGGGTTTCATTAGAGTTGAAATTCTCTTTGGTTTGAAACAAAAATGAATGGTTGGATGTAATAGTGTTTGGCTTAGGTGGCATGATCACAATGCTTGATTTTCTTTTATTTCCTTCACATGTCCATCTCATGGTTTCTCTTAGTGCCAAGTGTCCTATACTATTCACCAAGTGAGGCTAAAATCTTGCCAAGTCTCCAAATAACACTTCTCTTAACTAATTTGGACAATCCACATTGTGACTTGAAAACAATTGGACTGAGTGCCACATGGCTCTATCACAAATGTTATTATTCACTTCGAAAAAGATGAAATAAATTGTGCACCATAAAATCCTAAATAATCCTACAAATCTAATAGTGCAATTTGTTTCACAAATTTTGATTCCTAAATGTCTCGATTAAATCAAAAGGCATTTTTGAACGTCTATCATTCGAAAAACAAAAACTCTATTATTGTATCGTAAAATCCTAAATATTCATTTGAGACTAATGATGCAAATTTTTTCTCGATCTTATACTTCTAAGTACCTTAAATAAATAAAATCGCATTTCTGTCACCTAAGTGGGTAAAAACTGACTATGCTGACAAATTAAGACTTGCGTGATTGCTCGATATGTGAAACATTTTCGAGATTTTCATGACGTTCCTAAAGCCTAAATAAATTCATCCACTGAATTTCTGGCGGGCTGTTACAATAATTGCTAAGAATATTGGTAACATGTTAGTGGGATTAAAGCTCATTTCTGCATGTTAATTGTCTATCTGTGACTTGAAAACAATTGGACTGAGTGCCACATGGCTCTATCACAAATGTTATTATTCACTCCAAAAAAGAAGAAAATAAATTGTGCACCATAAAATCCTAAATAATCCTACGAACCTAATAGTGCAATTTGTTTCACAAATTTTGATTCCTAAATGTCTCGATTAAATCAAAAGACATTTTTGAATGTCTATCATTCGAAAAATAGAAACTCTATTATTGTACCGTAAAATCCTAAATATTCATTTGAGACTAATAATGCAAATTTTTTCTCGATCTTATACTTCTAAGTACCTTAAATAAATAAAATCGCATTTATGTCACCTAAGTGGATAAAAACGGACTATGTTGACAAACTAAGACTTACGCGATTATTCGATACGTGAAACCTTTTCGAGGTTTTCATGACGTTCCTAAAGCCTAAATAAATTCATCCACTGAATTTCTGGCGGACTGTTACAATAATTGCTAAAAATATTAGTAACATGTTAGTGGGATTAGAGGTCATTTCTGCATGTTAATTGTCTATCTGTCCATTATTGCACCATTATATTTTACCTTTACTCATTATAATATGTTCATTGGTTCAAACTACCTACACTGACTTTCACATATTGAGTTGGTGAACTCACACATTCTCTTCATTATTTTTTTTATATGGAACTATATAGCAGGACAACTATTGAAAACTTTACGAGTACAACAGTTACAATCTTTGTAGATAATCATATCCAGTTGTCAGATAGATGAATGCAAATCCATTCTTGGTAGGGGTGGGTGGCGGGGCCTCGCCTGGCTAGGGCGAGGGCGAGGGCGAGGGCCCCCATCTGTCAAATGTGGGAGGGGCATTCACCCATATCTTGGAACGATGAGAGGATGGAGCCCAGGCTGGGCCCAGACCCGCCCAAGATATCCCCTGTCCAACCTACATATAGCATGACAACCATTGAGAACTTTACAAGTACAACAGTTACAATCCTTGTAGATAATCATATCCAGTTGTCAGATAGATGAATGCAAATCCATTCTTGGTAGGGGTGGGTGGCAGGGCCTCGCCTAGCCAGGGTGAGGGCCCCCATCTGTCAGATGTGGGAGGGGCATTCACCCATATCTTGGAACCATGCGAGGATGGGGCCCAGGCTGGGCCCAGACCCGCCCGAGATATCCCCTGTCCAACCTGCATGTATGTGTATATATATATATATGTTTATAATACAACGATGTCATTTTGGGTATTCCCAAAATGGCATCATTTTATTAAGGGTTAATGCCCTCCTCGATGTCTTGAAACTGAATCACTCTCAGCTCTCTCAGTCTCTCTCTCTCACCATTCTTTCTCATTCATAGACCTTTCACTCTACTCTCAACCTCTCTCTTGTGTAGTCGTTGTCTTTGTTCGTAGCTCACACCGTCTCCAAGGCCAAAAACACCTTATCTTCTCTTCTCATCTCTGTAAGTGTGAGTTTGAAACCCCAGTCTCGAATGTTTTTTTTTTTTTGCAATGGAGTCATGGACTATTAAGGATGGGATTTTTCATTGAATTTGGAGGATGGGATTGTGTTTTCTTTATTGTGGAGAATTGGATTGTGTGTATGTTGATCGTGATTAATTAAGCTTTCAATTTGAAACTCCCATTTATGTTAGGGTTTCAATGAGAAACCCTAAATTAGGTTAGAGGCTCATTATGAAATCACTAACCTAATTTTATTCGGGGTTTCAAAACTAAAGTCCAGGTAATTTTGGGATTTCACTTTTGAAATCCCAAACTTTTTTGCAGTTTCAATAATACTTTGGGGTTTCAAAAGTGAAACTCCAATCAATTTTGATTTGTATGATTTTAACTGTTAAATGATTTTTGCATCATGTCAGGTATTTGTCAGTTTGTGACTCTATGGATAGTTGGTCAAGTCCAAATACTAGCACTAGTACTAGCTCCACTACCTGTACCCCTACACCCATGAACCCATCAAAGAAGAAACTCACTTCCATTATGTGGGAATACTTACCTAAGTTAGAAAGTGGTGACCCTAATAACCCACAAGCCAAGTGTAACCATTATGATAAGATTTATGGATGTCGCTACAAACAAAATATTACATCCCAATTGAAGGTCCATTTAGGGCTAACTCCAATTAACTCTGACTACATCCGACACTTGCTCCAACGCTAACTTTGTCGGAGTTGAAAAAATTGGAGTTTGGATTTGGAGTTTTTGTGTGAAAAATAGTCGGAGTCAGAGCCGAGATAGCCTCTGAACTCTGACTATTTTTAAAATAAAACAAATTTTCAAAGCGACATCATTTTACATCTAATAAACCCATAGTTAATATGCTATTGATTGAAACAACGCCGTTCCATTTAAAGTGGAACGATGTCATTTAAGTTTATTATGGGGTACAAAATGCAGAACCCTTTCCTCTTCTTCCCCCACACTTTTCCCTCAGCCTTCTTACTTCTCAATCTTCTCTAATCTATTTGTTTTTCCCTGTCATCGTGATGCCATCTTGCAGCCCGCCCAGCCTTACCTTGAAAAGTGATCCACCATGACACTCTTGTGTTCTTAGTGTACTCTTTGTCGCCCAAATTAAGTGTAAAATTATTTATTTCATTAGATGCTAATTAAAATTTGGCCAGGGTTTGAGAGTTTGTTTAATTTTTAATTTTTTAGTGTTTGAAGATTTGGGAAAAATTTCATTTTATTTATTCACTGTCTGGCTTGTTTCATTTTACTTATTTGTGTTTTTTATGGTGACTTTGTGTTTATTTGTATTGAAAGAGTTTTTGATTCCATGTTGATTTGTGTTTTCTATTTACTTTTACTTGTGTGATTTGGAGAATTAAGGAACATCATCTATACTTCAAGCCTTTTAGACATGCTTGTATTACATTTAATTCAAATTATGGCACTAGCTGCCCGTGGCGTTCTTGGGGGCAAGTTTTGCAAAATTTCTTAAATGTTGTCTACACTAACTAAAATGCTACCATCACTTGCAAGTTAGGGCTTGTGATAAATTACCTCATCCCATTTCTTCTTAAAAAAAAATCTCTGAATTATCACCATGTAATCAGATTTCTTAGTTTTCATGGCTAAACTCCAGCTGGGCTTTGTTTCCTTATTTATTCCCCTAATTAACTTTTAGAACATTGCAGGCTAATAATCTAGAACTAAAGTAAGTTGGGATCATGTTTAGTTGATTTTCATCAGACCATCTTCAAATTTATACCTACCCTTCATTTGTTCTCTTTACAATAGGGTGGAAATTTTTTAACAACAAACAAATTTTTGAAACCATTCTATATCCTTTTTATTTTTTGAGCATCTTTTTATACCCAATGTTATTCCAAGGAGGTCCCAGATCTGTTATATAGTTGTATTATAAAATCAAATATCTACATGAATGTTGTAGGTTATATGTCAGATCTTTGAATAATTCAATGAATAAATAAATATTGGAAAGTTGGCTTGTTATATCAGCGAATAAATCAATATTTGAAAGTTGGCTTATATGTCTGATCATTAATAAATCAGAGAATTGGATGCTTATTTTTGTAGGTTTTTAATCTATTTGCAGGTTTTTGAAATAGTAGATGTATTGATTTTCAATTTTGGGCGCTTGATGAAAGTTTTCTATGTGAAAGTTTTTCTGCTTATTAGTTATTACAGTGTTATACTTCATTGAATCATTTTTATGTTTCAATTATCTTTATAAAAATTATATCCCATTGACTTGCTAAGTTGTTGTTGTTTTGAAGTGGATATGGATATGGATGCTATACCTACTTTGGATGATTGTACTAATGTGGATGCTTCAGTGCCTACATCTACGCCGACAATAGGAACATCCACCCCTAGACCCACATCTTCAGCTACTACTTGTACAAATAGTCGAGTACCTAAAGGTCCTAAACCTAATGAATTAGATGAAGTGGAGTGTGGTGACGGTCGACCACCATGACCTAATAAGAGAAGGTCGTGGACATGAGACCATTTTACCAAAATTGACAATGATCGTGAGAACCCGCAAACAGTCACCATTGTAGGGATTGTTTTAGTTATCATTCTAAGAAGCAAGGCACGTCAGTGTTGATCACACATTTGAATGGTTGTATGCGGTATAAGATACATATGGGGTTGGCGGCTAAAGATCAAAGGAAGCTAAGTTATGAAACAACAACCGTGGAAGATGGTACGAGTACTAAAAAACTGTCAATACCTCATTACAGTGAGAAGAGAGTGAGGAAGTTATTAGTAGCTATAATTATAACAGATGAGATGCATTTTCTCACCATTGAGGGAAAATGTGGCGCCCTCGACCCCCACGTGTTATTTAAGTGGAGTTCGTGACACTGGGATGATGATCACACGGATCACGCACCCC
Source organism: Juglans regia (assembly GCF_001411555.2). Classification (NCBI taxonomy): domain Eukaryota; kingdom Viridiplantae; phylum Streptophyta; class Magnoliopsida; order Fagales; family Juglandaceae; genus Juglans; species Juglans regia. The sequence goes on from NC_049916.1 coordinate 8,430,229, forward strand.
ATCGACCAGTGCTCAGAATGTGTACAACATGCAATAAGTGTACAAAAATATACGCAGCGGAGAAATAAAAAGTCTTTCTTTATTCAGTACCAGAATTTGATCAAAAACAGTAAAAATAACTTTACAAAAATTATACAGTCATCCGACAGATAAATTAAAGACATGAATTAACAGAAGGAAAACAAATCCCAAAACGCTGAACAACAAATCAGCAACTTATACACCTGGCAGAGACGGCCCTTCAGGTTCAAACTCGGGCTCTGCGTCAGACTCTACGGCACCATAAAACGGAACCATAGGGTAAAACACCATAATGAGATTATGACATCTCAGCAAGTAATTAACCGAAATAACATCCAAGAGATATATAAAATCACGCGTCCCCATACGGACATAATCCACATAAAACAATAGCACATGTTCTTTTTCCCAAAATACCATTTTTAACCACTCACGCCAAAATCCCATTTTGGTCCAATCATAACCATTATTTTATTAAGCATGCGCCACGGTCTCCCCTATGGACCGTTCACACGACCTGGCTCTCTTCGTCACATCACGGGTAACGTCCGTGCATGAGACTTCGTAACGAGCGATGCCCAGTTCCGCGCTCAGCGTGTACATGGCCAAGCATCCTCTAACCTCGCCAGCCAAAGGTCACGGAATCGGTACGAGAGCGTTACCGTCTCGTCCGTTCCTGTCGTCACCCTGCGACAACTCAGGGAATGTCACGTCAGTCTGTTACGTTCCCGAGTGACCAGAGGAGCTCCACCGAGATAATGCCCCATCTCGGCTTGGGGTCGTGAAACACACGCATCCACGCAATAGTATCAATATCCAACAGACTTCGTGACATCACCGCACAATTTAATAAAACGATAAATATGCTTTTCAACAGTTTATTAGAATACGCATTTAAATACTTCATTTACAAATTCTCAATAAATGTCGAAATACAGTTTCACAACCACAAGCATAATCTCATCCTCCAATCCGGCCCAAGGCCCAATTTTCCACAACATCGTTTAAAGCCCAACACTTCAACAAATACAATATATTTCCAATAAACCAACAATTTATAATTAAACAACAGTTATAAAGCTAATTAATATCACTTGATGGAAAATTACATACATGACGAAATGGACAATTGTACAAGCGGCAACGCAACAATGGTACACGGCAACATAGTGCCCGACAGCCCTCACACTCACGGTTTTGATTCACGGAAACAACCAACAAAATTCCTCAATTTAGAACAAACACCAAGCACGGCTAAAAGCAGCCTCAAGCTTTCGGATTCCCAACAAAATCACAGAGAAATAATCAACCCAAAAATGATAGAGCTAAAGAGGAAGTTGTTCTCAGATCCCCCAACAATGGAGATGCCGAGGCCTATAAATAGACCAAAGTGGCGGTTTACAAGGCACCCGTGTCGCACGGTGGAGGAAGGAAATAACGGCAGCATGCTGTGGAGAAATAGAAGTCTTCTCGAGGACGCGTGGCAAGGCGGCACTCACGGAAGCCATGCCCATCGCCACCGAGGAACTTGCGGAAGGACGAGTGACCGTGTGATGCCACGGGTTGACATCAAGCCCTCGGGGTGATGCCGAACAACACGAGAGAGTGAGATGTAGGTGGAGGTGGCTCACGACTGGGATCTACTTTCGGCAGCAGCTGCGTGGAATTCGGTGGAAGAAGCAGAAAAGAGGAAGAAGGAGCAGGAAGAAGAAGCAGCAGGGTGCGGCGCATGAAGGGAAATAAGATGGAGCCCTAGCTCCATCCAAAACGGCACCGTTTGGGTTAGTGGGGGGCTGGGTTCTAATGGGCTGGGCCGGTCTTCGGCTGGGCTTCAGCAAACACACACACAACACACACGGCCCAAAAATAAAAACAATACAAATAATCAAAATAACACACTCTAAAATAAATTTAACAAAACAATAAAATAAAATACCAAAATAAATAAAATAACAAACAACATAATTAATTAAAATAACACCTCAATTAAAAAAATAATAAGAATAAGGATTAAAATACAAGCAAAACTAGAGATCTCACAGAAAAGGGTTTCATAATTTTGTAGCTAATCTTGAGCCTTGATTTTCCATTCCTTCACGGTATACGATCATGAGATATTGTTTGAAGATGCATGCAATTGAGAAGGCCTGCATGAATGTTTATGACCAATGGACAAAGAGTTTCTTTTACAACTGATATGTGGAAGTCAATTCAAAACTTGAGTTATATGTGTATCACAACCCACTTCATTGACAGGGAGTGGATGTTGCATAAGCAAATTTTGGGGTTCAAGCGGATTCAAGATCACAAAGGGCATCTTTTGGAAGGGAGTTGGATGATTCTATTTTCTGAGTGGGGAATTGAAAAATTCCTTATCATCATAGTTGACAATGCTAGTGTCAATGACAGTGTAATGGATTGGTTAAAGTAAAATTGTACAGTCTCAGAAAATACAATTCGTGACCATGAGTTTATACATGTTAGATGTTGTGCTCACATTATCAATCTCATAGCCAATAAGGGTCTAAGGAAGTTGATGAGTCAATTATCAAAGTCAATATTGTCAAGTACATCAAGTCTTCCCCCCCAAAGGCTTGACTAGTTTAAATCTTGTGTCGAACGACTATAAATCCCATGTGATATGTTGACCTTAGACGTTCCCAGTAGATGGAACTTGACATACACGATGTTGGATGTAGCAGAGAAGTATCAGAGAGCCTTCGAGAAGATGGAGGTATGTATCATACTTTGTCAGAGGACACGCTGGGGAGAGGGGTTCGAACTACTAGACACTAGAAATTAAGATAATGTGTGGTACTTTGTTTAGTTTTTGAAATTATTTTATGATACCCCTGTTAGCATATCTAGTAATTTATATTGTACTGCAAACTTGTACTTTGAGGAACTTTCAGAACTTTATGACCTCTTGCAAAGGAGTTGTGAAAGTAGTGTTGGGTTTTAAATGATACGGCTATGAGGATGAAATACAAGTATGATAAATATTGGGGGGATGTTGAGAAAATCAACAGGTTATTATTTGTGATTGTGCTTCTTAATCCTCGATATAAGTTGGTTATTGTAAAGTTTTGGATTATGAATGTCCTTGGTAATGAGAAGGCTGATTAGTTCATTAGAATATTGAAGAATGATATTGAAACTTTATATCACCATTACAAAAACAATGGTCAATCTTCCAATGCAAGTGGGAGCTCTTCAAGACCAGCAAGTTCGACTTCTTCCTTATATGACACATATACTCTAAGTTCTATAGTTTTGATGCGGATGTATTATCAAATCCAGACATCAAGGAATATTATGCAGTATAAATATGAGACTGAACAATACTTTATGGAGGGTGTCCAGGCACCTAGTAATACATTTAATAACTCAGCTTGGTGGAATTTTTATTCCACTAAGTTTTCAATCCTTTTCCGAGTAGCCTGAGATGTGTTAGTCATTCTCATTACTAAGATTGTCTTTGAGTCAATATTTAGCACCGAAGATCATATATTGGATGCTTATCGAAGTTCATTGGCTCCGAGAACTGTGAAGGCCTTTATCTGCACACAAAATTGGCTAAGGTCAATGCCTATTGGACTAAATAGTGTTGATGATGTCGAGAGCTATAGGCTCGAGTTGGATAACTTTAAGCTTTTAGCCTTAATTTTTAAATGATTAGTTAGATATTTTTATTGCTTTAGTTCTTTAATTTAAACTTTTTATTGCTTTACAGACCTACCTATGAATCCTATAATACTTGCAAAGGATTGAGACAATAACATTGTGGGAGGGAGTCTGGTAGATGAATCATGAATGATATCATGTTAACTTTGTTATTAGTATTATCCTTTAGTTAAGTAGTGTAATGTCTAATTTTGTTTAATTTTCAATACAATGTAGGATGCTTGGAGTTGAGTGGTAACTTGGTGCTTGGCGGGAAATATGCTTTTGTATACAAATGCAGTTGAGATTGTTAATTTTCATTGTTTAATTTAATTATAATACTCTATAACATTTGAATGGTTGTGGTTTCACTAGTTTGTAACTTTGGTTGTTAAATTGATGGGATTAGGAGAGGGAGTCCCAGAGGGACTTGTAACTTGTAACTATGTAATATCCGTCTATAGCTACAAATATATTTATTAGTGAGTGTGCTCTTGTTTGATTTTGCACTTTGTAGGGATGTGCATTAAGATCTTGGGTTTCATGATTGCGTTTTAATGTTTGTGATTCTATTATCTATATTTGATTATTTACTTTCTTATTATAGATGGATTATAATAATATAATTTATAATTTTATTGATGATGATGATATCTTTAATTTACATTATGGATTTAGGTGTTATGTTTCCTTGTTTGTTTGTCAGTTCTAATAATAATCATATATTATTAATTTTTTATTATTCGTTGGTTCTATTAATCATCTCAAATAATCATCCATTTTTTTCAGTTTAAAGAGGTAAGGGATAGGACTATTGGTTTAAATTGACATGATATGTAGTAATAGAAAGTAATAGTCATTTTATTAAGTTTTTTTTTTTTTAATGTTTTTATTAGGTTTTTTTGGCCCATTCCGAAACAGTAGACCATTGGACTGGCCCAACCCTGATTTGGGGTCCAATCTCTGAATCCGACTCCAAAGCCTGATCGGAGTCAAAGTCCACTCCTGATCGGAGCTAGAGTCAGAGCTAACCTTGGCCTTCGACTCGAAGGTCGGAGTTGACCATTCCAACTCTATCAAAGTGGAAGCCCAAGCCTAGGTCTATTTAGAAAAACAATGCAAGAAGTGTAACTTCCCGACCCCATAGGTCCGAAAAGTTAGCTTTTGTAACCTAAAATCATCTCCTATAACGTATTCATATACTCCAAATTTCTCATAAAATATAAACTCATTAATTCAAAACCAAAAATATATGTTCCTCCATCAAGACACCAAATAAATACCTCAATGAAATAAATTAAAAGTTTCACAAAAACTCGAGAATATCCATGACTCAAAGTACCAAAATAACATAAAATCACCACTTTGACACTTATTCCTCTACGATCATCAAACCTTATTAACGCTTCCTACTCTTGACTCTCAGTTGAGGTATCAAAATTATCTAAAAAATATTGTGAAGATAAGGGATAAGTTATCAACAACTCAGTAAGCAAGGAACATATACTAGTATGTAAACATGGGTATTTACAGAATTTAGAATGCAGAACAAAACATTTACTTTCAGAATGCAAAATCAAAATATTTGCTTTCAAAATGCTTAATCAAAACATGTTGTTAAAAATATCAGAGCGAAACTTTCATAAACATTCTTATTCAAAAATAAAATCATTTGGCATATCATAATCTGAGACATCATCTTCATATCATATCAGAGCATCATATCAGGATAGATTCTATGTTTAACCCCTGTGGTAGGGTTATAAGTCACCATTATATCTGTGGCAGGGTCGTATACCATTATTACCACCCGTGGTATGGTCGTATACCATTATTATCACCTGTAACAGGGTCGTATACCACTACTATCACCCGTGACAGGATCGTATACCACTATTATCACATGTGGCGGGGCCTTAACTGAACCAAATCGAAAAATAGAATCAGAATGCCATACTAAAGGTTTTTCAAATACCACATCATATCAAAATAGAGTACTTAATAGATTCAGATCATTTCACATATTCAAAACTGATTCAGAACATCTTCACATCACATGTAAAAATTTTTAAATTTCATATTTGCTCTTTTTGCCAATTCAGAAACAGAATTTCAAAAATAAGCTTATGTTTACACCACTCATGACAAAAAAATATTTTTCTCTTTCATACCGATTTCATGAGTAATGCAAAAGAAATAATTGAAGTTGTTTCAAGTTTCTTTTCATAAAAAAGTATGCATATTTTTCAAAATTAATCTTAGTTAATTTCTTTTATGCAAAGTCTAGCATAAGAATCCCGCTTACCTAGACTTTTTAGCTTTTCAGAATTTTTTCACAATAGTGCCGAACAAATTAATCGTCACCTATAAAATAGTCACATAGCTTCTATAAATTTTTGATCAAATACGTATTTTGATGCTTAAACCTGAAATACTAAATAACTTGTTTTCCTAAAAATCTAAATTTCTCGAAATCCTAAAATATCATAAATTCTCAAATACCTTGATATTCACTTAAAATCTCTGACTATTTAAGCTCTAACTTATTTATTACCCAAATCTAATTATAAAAATTTAATACTAAATAATATAATTATAAAACCGTAAATATTTTCTGTTAAACCACTTTTTGGACTAATTTAATATGAGCTGGAGTACACTTAAAAATAACAAAGAGTTTTTCTACAATGAGACCCAGCCCATCAATGGTAAAATCTAGTCTAATGAAATATTCATAAAACCTCTTGGTAGTTTTATAACTAGAAGGGCAAAATAGTAATATCCTAGACTAAAATTCCTACACGTAACTTTACGTAAAGAGTAAAACAACATGTTAGCATGCATGGAAGTATGTATGTTAGACCCAAGGTACTCGTGCAACCGAGGCTCACCGTGAGAGGAGGGGTCACGATGGAGCTTGAGTGGCAGGTGGCTATCTCGAGAACTGGTGTCACACCTTTGCCTCACACCTTTGCCTCTCTTTCTTCATTATGATATGCTAAACCATACACAGAAGAGAACAAACATTACATATATATAGTGAAAATGGTGTTGGAAATCCTAAACGACAAAATTTGGTTCTTCGCCAGAACTGGTGTCGAGCGTACCTCGAGCGAACAACCAATCGAAGATTGGCTCAAATGGTTTATCGAGCGCTGCTTAAGTGAACACTAGGGTTAGTGATTCACTCAAGCTCATTATCGCATGAACCTTGAGCGAACAATCTGTCTGATCTTCGCTCAAGCATACCTCAAGCGAACTCACGGGTTGAGTTTCACTCGAGTAAAAGTCAAGTGAACTTTCTATCTGCGCCTTTTATGCTCACAAACCAGGCTCCACATGCAACCCAACATGGGTTTGGAGCGGATTGTGATCATAATGGTTGACATTACATCGTCTAATGATACCGCACTTGAGTATCTTAAGAATAAGCTTAGAGAGGACAATAAGTCAATATTGGGTGGTGAAGTTTTGCATATTCAATGTGCTACACATATCCTTAATCTTATTTTGACCGATAGTTTGAAAGATGTTCATGGGTCGGTTGCAAGAGTTAGAAGTATGGTGAGGTTTGCGAGATTCACTAACTAGGCTTGAAAAATTCAAGATCCTACAAAATGGAACTCAACCTTCTTGATGTTAGAGATGACCGAGCAATATAGACAGGCCTTTGATGCCATGGGTGAGGAGGACATGAAATATGTCTGCCACTTTGAGGAGATGGCCTTTGATGCCCACTGATGATGATTGGATAATGTACGAATTTTTATAGAATTTTTTATCCTTTTTTATGAGGAGACATGCACCATTTTCGAGTCTTTGTACGTTACATCCAATGACTACTGTCATTAAGTTTGTCAAGTGAAAGAACAATTGGATGAAATGAGCGAGAATGCTAATCCTACTTTACGAATTATCTTAATGAGCATGAGGTTCAAGTATGAGTAGTATTAAGGAGATTTGAGTAGAATCAACATTTTCCTATATATGGCTATTGCTCTTGATTTACGGTACGAATTGATGGCATGACATTTGGCTTGAAAAGCACTAACGGGAAGGCATGGGTGGATTATATTGTGGCAATGGTTAAGGACACCCTCAGTAGATTGCATGATGATTTCGTCGTATTCAAGGGTGTTAATATTTCGGCACCTACACCTACCGCATCACCTCCTCCTGATGTCGGGATGCTAAAAAAGCATAGGTGGGCTGAGAAGTTTGGCGACATTTCCAAGTTTCGGAACTTCAGATGGCCAATCGGACTTGGATAGATACTTATCAGCGGAGATTTAGTACCCATATACAGCACAATTTGATATCTTAGTTTGGTGGAAGGTCAATGTTGTCAACTATCTCATCCTTAGAGAGATAATCCATAGTATTTTGGTCATCTTTATTTCTACCGTAGTCTTGAAGTGTGCCTTTTGTGCAGATATTGTATCTATTTTGAGTTCATTGGTCATCATTATTTTGCTTTTGCTTATAATATATTGTATTATAATTATTTGACAGACTTAATTTCAAATTCAGTTGTCGTAGGGACAACTTCGAAAAATGTGGCTACATCTCAATCTACATCGGTCGCAAGTTGACTTTGATCCACCATTGTTATTGGTTTGTTAACTTTGTCTCTTAATTATTTGTAGTTTTTTACATATGAATATAATGTTATTAATTCATAATTTCATATTCTCATTTTGTTTTTCTGATTTTATGTCATGTCACTTGCCACTTCACTTGGTGTAACCATCACATCTTGCTACAAGCCTTCAAGCCTATGTTCACTTTTTTTTTTTAAAAGATGTATATCAAATCTTGAAACATTTTTATTATAATTCTCAATTTTTTTCAGGTTTTATAATCTCACTTTAAAATCACAACGTAACCATCTCAATGATCTCATTTTGCTATAAGCCTACAACTACAAGCTTATAATCTCATTTTTGTTTACTTTTTTTTTAAGATGTGTTGCAATTCTAAAAACTTAGAATTATATTTGAAACATTGTTATTCACTCAATTTATTTGACCATTTGTAATATTTTTAGATTAGTTTTTAATGGTTTTATATTAATGTGTAATATATAGTATATAGTAATTGTAATAACTTGAAATTATTGGTTACAACTTAGAAGCTAGAACTTAGTAACTTTATTAGATATAATTGAATTTTAAGTTTTATGCATTTAAGTTTAATTTATTTTATTATGTATTTAATTTTTTCAATTATTTTTTATTGAATTAGGCAAAGAAAGAATGATATATAGGCCCATAATGGTTGTTTCTAGGCTAGTTTTGGGCCTAGATGGGCCTAATGGGTGGACAGGTGCGGACCAATGGGCCAATTTTCCCCCAGGTAGTCGGACGGGGGCCCCCAAACTCCACCCCCCCCTCCCCCACCCATGTAGTGGGGGGCAGGGCCAGGCCTAATTCTTGGGTAGCTACCTGTCTCAAGATAATAAATGACCAATGACAGGATGTATGGGAAAACCCCTAGTTTCCCTCTAATCTCCTGATTGTGGAAGTTGTACCAACCCCTAGTCGCCCCTACCATAGTAGTCCCTGCACCTCCACCAAAAAATGATTGACCAGATTTTCCCATGGAGCACCTGTCCCTTGAGGAGGGAGATTTGAGTGGGACTTATCTGTAATAAGGGTAGAAGTGTTTCCGCAACTGTTCGGGATGGAAAATTTTTTTATGTAATCCTTTTATGTATAAGAAAGTTTTGTGTCTTTTATTAGTCATTTTGTCATGCAAGATACAATCTACTTTTTTATATATGGTTCATCCTCTTGATCTGTTATGATGTTCTTGACATATTCACTTCCATTAGCCACTTGTGCAAAGTGCTCGCCACCAATGTGCATTACGGAATATAAGTGTTCGCTACTTGGAGAGCAACGTAGGAAGGATAGTACTCGCCAACTCGATGAGGTAATGCAAGAAAGGATGTTGCTCGAATGCTAAGTGAGTATTACGAGACTCAATTACTCGCCACACAGTGATCAACATAGTGAGTGATATTACTCACCATCTCAGCAAGGAATAGAGAGTGTGTGGTAGATGAGCATTACCGTAGGTAAAGTGCCTACCTCAATGCGATAATTATGAGGCTTAATTGCTCGCCCTTTGGCGAGCAATGCATAGAATAATAGTAGTCATCATATCAGTACGTAACATAAGGAGTAATAGTACTCGTCATCTTGATGAGCAACCTATAGAGATAAGCTCATACGGTATGCAAGCAATGCCACAACAAAGTTCTGGCTATTAGACAAGCATCTTGGATATTGCCCATTTCTTGGCAAGCAAAAGCACAATTGAAGTGAAGTGCTGATACCTCAGGGGAGCAACTTTGGGACAAAATGAGAAAATGATTCAAATGGGAAGAAATGATAAGTAATATTATAAATTTTGAGAAAAAATTGTTGGGATATTATTAGTTTTTTTTTTTTTTGTGGGTAATTTAAAAAATATATATATAGGCCATGACAACCACAGTCTTATACAGATTTTTCCTAAATTGATGGTCAATGTGGTACTTTATTAACTTGGTCCGATTTGCCTACGTATCACATTATAAACCGTACCACAAAATGACATACAACTCTTGATTGTGAGGATTCAAATTTAGTATTTTAGTGAAACAATCCCAAACTATGATCCTAGTTCTACGCCCACAACTAGACTTATTACTTACATGGGGGGAGCCGAGGAAGGCCTTGTCCTTGTGCTTGTGTTGTATCATTAAGATTTTCCATAGTAGGTTTGGAAAAAATTTCTATTCGAGCATCCACTTAAAATAAAATAAAATGAGTTGCGTGAAATGATGTCGGCTAAATTGAATCTAAATGACATGCAATTTCACGTAATTTGGGTGATTATGAAAACCCTTTTGAATTGAGTTGAGATAAGATGAGATGAGATTGTTTTAGATGAGTTGAATAAAATATTGTTAGAATATTATTTTTTAATATTATTATTGTTTTGAAATTTGAAAAGTTGAATTGTTTATTATATTTTATGTAAAAATTTAATAAAATTGTAATGATAATATGAAATAAAATGAGATGAGTTAAGTGCACTTCTCAATCCAAACGGGATGTCAATTAGCACGGTCTTGTCCGGGTGAAAAAACCTCACCTTTGGATCGAACGAAAGACCGGATTTTATCAAATTCTTTGATCGAGACCAACCAGTCTAGTCCAAGGATTCGTTCTGTTTTTTCATTTCGAAACCCTTTTTATAGCCTTGCATTTGTTAGAACCAACACAATAGTAGACATCACAACATTCCACCTCAGCCACGATTTCCCACAGCTCAGCAAAGGGACAGTAGCAAAACAATGATGATTCTAGAATAAATGAGCTGTCATTCTGTTAGAGATTTTCTATACAATTAGTTAGAGAATCAGATTCTTTTATTCATGCATGTAAATACTATAAATAGGAAGTTCTGTAGATTGTAAAAAGCAAGCAAACATATCAATACGAAGAGCAAATTCTCTACAACTACATTATTTTTTTCTCTCTGTTTTCTTATGCAAAACATTCAGTTTTATTAAAACTATTATGGTACCAGGGCCATAATGGCTTCAGACACCAATACCCCACTACCTCCTCCTCCAACCATTAAAAACCCTAAAGATCCCTCTAGCCCATACTTTCTTAATCCAAATGATGGACCTGCAACTTTGCTCACCAATCATCTTCTCACTGCTGATAATTAGCATTCCGGGGCATGCACTGTTTGTCGCTCATTACGAGTCAAGAAAAAATTGGGGTTTATTGATGGTATCTTACGAGAACTTACCACTCCTAATGATCCCTTGTTAGAATCATGTCTTGAATGCAATGACATGGTTGTGACTTGGCTTCAAAATGCAATGTCCCTTGAAATAAAAAACAGTGTTGTGTATGTTGAGACAACTCATGCACTATGGCTTGAGTTGGAACAACGATTTGCACAAAATAATGGACCACGAATTTATGAATTGAAGCAATCCGTTCATTCTCTTACCCAAGGTGATGACTCTGTCAGCCTCTATTTCTCCAAATTGAAGGTTCTATTTGATGAACTTCTCAATTTTGAACTTATCCCATCTTGCACCTGTGATGCTATGAAACATGTGCTTAAGAACCAGCAAAGTGACTGGATGATGCAGTTCCTTATGGAACTTAATGATTCCTTCACCAACATTAAAGCCCAAATTATCCTCATCAAACCCATCCCCACTTTAAGTGAAGTTTATGCTCTTGTTCAACAAGAAGAAAATCGTAAACATCTCTCCAATATTCCTAATATCCATGACACTCTTGCCTTGGCTACCAAAATTCATTTTCCAAACACCCAAGACAGCAACAAGCATTTTGGTTCTCACAAGAGAGAAACTTTTCTGCATTTTTTGCAAAGTTTTTGGCCATTCTTTAGAAAAATGCTTCAAAGCCAATCCACACCTTGAAAAACCAACCTGCACTCACTGCAATATCCTTGGCCATAATGTTGATAAATGTTACAAATTACATAGCTATCCCCTAGGCCATAAACTTGCCAATCAAAGTAAAGGATTCAACCCTTATGCCAACCAAATCAGTTCTTCCAACCAAGAACAGATCACTGAGGAATCCCAAGCAGCTCTAACTAAAGAGCAATATCAACAGCTAATTGCTTTGCTCCAGTCTCAGGTTACACAGCCATCTGCCAATCAAGTTCAGTCCATTGATAAATCTCAAGTTAACTCTAATTATCTCTCAGCTTCCACCATGTCTGGTATATCTTCTTGTTCCTCAATCTCTCACACAACATCTTCACACAACATTCCTTGGATCATAGATACGGGTGCAACAGATCACATGATCTGCTACACATCCTTTTACACTTCTTTGCCCAGCAAAATTCATTTCAAAGTTAAATTTCCAAATGACACCCATGCCAATGTTACTCTCAAAGGCACTGTCCAACTCAATAATACTCTTACTCTCAAAGATGTATTATGCATCCCATCATTTAATTTTAATCTTCTTTCAGCCAAAAAATTAATCCAAGACCTTAACTGTTGCTTCATTTTTTTTTAATAATGAGGATTATGTGCAGGACCTTTTCTCTTGGAGCACAATTGGGAAGGGTGAGGCTCATAATGGTCTATATCAATTGCAGTTGACAGAAGTGTCTCCCACAACCCCCTCTTTTATTTTGTCCCAATTACCTTATAATCATTCTCCCATTTCAGCTTCTGTTACTCCTCAAAATGATCACAGTTTATGGCATTGTATAATGGGTCACTTGTCTGACTCACGTTTATCTTTATTGCAAAAATATTTACCACATTTGAAATTAATGAATCACAATGTTCCTTGTTCCACTTGTCATTTGTCCAAACATCATAGATTACCTTTTCCCATCAGTGAAAATCGTGCATTAAAACTATTTGATCTCATTCATTGTGACATATGGAGACCTTGTTCCCAAATGGCACACGATGGATCCAAATACTTTTAACAATTGTTGATGACTTCTCAGGATCCACATGGGTTTATCTAATGAACAATAAATCACAAACTAGATCATTCCTCCAATCCTTTTGTTCCCTTGTTGAAACACAATTCGAAACAAAAATTAAAGTCATTCGATCTGATAATAGAAATGAATTTGCAATGACAAATTTTTACATACAAAAGGGAATTATACATCAAAAGAGTTGTGTTGAGAGCCCCTAACAAAATGGAGTTGTCGAACGAAAGCACCAACACATTTTAAATGTTGCCTGTGCCTTAAAATTTCAATCTAACATTCCCCTTTCATTTTGGAGTGATTATATTTTGACTGCTACATACCTCATTAACAGAACGCCATCTCCCAATTTACAAAATCAAATACCATACGTTCTTCTTTTTCTAGCCAAACCAATTTACACTCATTTGAGAACATTTGGTTGCCTATGTTATGCCTCCTCATTAAAACAAAATAGGCACAAATTTGATTCCTGAGCAAAAAAATGCATACTATTTGGCTACCCTTTTGGCATCAAAGGCTATAAGTTACTTAACTTAGAGACTAAATCTGTTTTTCATTCACGAGATGTCATTTTCTATGAACAGATTTTTCCCTATAAAAGTGTCACTGTCCTCTCTAATTCACAATTACTCTCAACACCTCTCACTCCAGAAAACATTACCCCTTCACTTAATTTTCAAACTGACGTCACTTCAGAAAATACCCCATCAGCCCTTATTTCTCCCACTTCTGAAACCACTTCTGAAAATACTTCTAACATTTCTCATTCTTCCAACCCCTCCCTTTTTTAAAACACCTCTTCACAAATTCAAGCACCTTCTCGCAGATCAAACAGACCAAAGAAACCTCCATCCTACCTTCAAGATTACTACTATCAATAGGTCATTGTGCCTACTACTTCTCCATCTAGCTCCAAGATAACAGGTACTTCACTTACTACTCCTCTCTATCCATTATCTTCTGTTTTATCTTATGTCAAATTATCACCTACCCATGCTGTTTTTGCTACTTCTATTCTTAACCACACTGAACCAAGCACCTATGCACAAGCTGTAAGAAGCTTAGACTGGTGCAAAGCCATGGACAATAAGATTGTTGCTTTAGAATTGAACAAAATATGGGATATCATTGATTTGCCTATTGGAAAGAAAGCTATTGGTTCAAAATGGGTCTATCTAATCAAATACAACTCAGATGGGACAATTGAGAGACACAAGGCACGTTTAGTTGCCAAGGGTTACACCCAAGAAGAAGGGCTTGATTACCATGAAACATTCTCTTCCGTTGCCAAACTTGTAACAATCAAGACATTGCTTGCTGTTTTTGCCATCAAAGGTTGGTTTCTACAACAATTTGATGTTAATAACACCTTTTTACATGGAAAATTGGAAGAAGAAGTATATATGAAAATACCTCATGGTTATTCAATTTAAGGACACAATAAAGTTTGCAAGTTAAAAAAGAGTTTGTATGGCCTTAAACAGGCCTCTCGACAATAGTATGCTAAATTCTCATCTTCATTGCTCCATTTTGGTTTTACTCAGTCCCGAGCTGATTATAGCCTTTTTATAAAAGGAACTGATCAATCTTTTGTAGCATTAGTTGTGTACGTTGATGATATAATTGTGGCATCAAATGATCATCATGAAATTTCTGCTCTCAAAGCATTTCTGGATTCACAATTCAAAATAAAAGACCTTGGAACTCTTTAAGTACTTCATTGGTTTGGAAATAGCTCGAAATTCAACTGGCATTCAACTATGCCAAAGAAAATATGCCTTGGACATTTTGCATGATGATGGTTTACTTGGTTGCAAGCCAAGTTTAATTCCTATGGATCCAAACCTCAAATTCAACAAAGATGAAGGTCAGCTGCTACATGATCCCTCTGGATTCAGAAGACTCATTGGAAGACTTCTCTACTTAACAATCACACAGCTTGACCTATCATTCTCTGTTAATATGCTCAGCTAATACATGAGTACACCTCGTGTTCCACATCGTCAAGTAGCTTACAAAATTTTACATTATGTTAAAAAGTCACCTGGCCGAGGATTATTTTTTCCTTCATCTTCTACTTATCAGCTTACTTCCTACTGTGAATCGAATTGGGCTTCATGCCCTGACACAAGAAGGTCAACTACTGGTTATTGTGTCTTTCTTGGAAAGTCACTTATATCATGGAAATGCAAGAAGCAAACCACTATCTCTCGAAACTCTGCTGAAGCAGAATATAGATCCATGGCTACTGCATCATGTGAGCTTGTTTGGTTAAAATACTTGCTTGCTGATCTCACAATTCCCCATCCTCAACCATCTACCCTTCATTGTGATAGCAAATCTACTCTATACATTGCCTCGAATCCCCTTTTTCATGAGAGGACCAAACACATTGAATTAGATTGCCATCTAATTCAGGATAAAATTCAAGACGGTCTGATCTCCACTGCATACAGACCATCACACTCCCAACTGGCTGATATTCTCACCAAATCACTTCATTCTCCTTTGTTTTATTCTTTGTTGCTCAAGATGGGAGTCATTGACATCCACTCTCCATCTTGCGGGGGGATGTTAGAACCAATACAGCAGCTGCCATCACAACATTCCACCTCAGCCACGATTTCCCACAGCTCAGCAAAGGGACAACAACAAAACAATGATGATTCTAGAATAAATACTTAGAGAATCAAATTCTTTTATTCATACATGTAAATACTATAAATAGGAAGTTCTGTAGATTGTAAAAAGCAAGCAAACATATCAATACGAAGAGAAAATTCTCTGCAACTTTCTTCCATGCATTTATTTTTTTTCTCTCTATTTTCTTATGCAAAACATTCAGTTTTATTAAAACTGTTAGCATTTGCATTCCATATCTACTGCTAAATTTGCTCACCATAACTTGCTTGAGAAGAACTTCCTCTTGTTCTGTTGACTATCTCATTCTTCAAGTGGTAAGCACTCTTAACCGAGAAATTTCCATTTGTTGAACATTTCAAAACATGTCTATCCTTCTAATTAAATTATAACATAGGGAGAGATTCAAGATTAGTTCAGCTTCCTCGATAGAGAAGATCTCCTTTATGAAATTTGTCTTACATTCCTTTAAATTTTTGTCAACTAGTTTTTGATCTACCTTTACTTTCTTGTTGAGTATTTTCTCGATAAGGACTTATCTTCCTCGTTTGTTTTTACAGATAAAATGAGATGAGTTGAGATTAAAGTTAAAAGTTGAATAAAATATTATTATAATATATTTTTTTAATATTATTTTTGTTTTGAAATTTAAAAAAGTTGAATTGTTTATTTTATTTTGTATGAGAATTTAAAAAAGTTGTAATGATTAGATGAGATGAGATGAGTTAAGAGGAGTTGTGAAAACAAAGTTTTGGAATTTAAAAAAGTTGAATTGTTTATTTTATTTTGTATGAGAATTTGAAAAAGTTGTAATAATTAGATGAGATGAGATGAGTTAAGAGGAGTTGTGAAAACAAACAAGGCCCTTGTGAATAAGGACTTATCTTATTCCAGCTCTTCCAATCATTGAAGGTAGACCAAGAAACTTCAAAATTTTCCTGTGGATCTAACCCTTGACAACTCCAACAAGTTGTCTTGTAGCTTTTTGCTTGTGTTCCTACTAAATATTTATCAAGAAGCCCTCTCATAAACTGCTAAAATCCCTTGTAATCTACTCCATTCTAGTAAATTGGCTTTAATGAAGAGTAAGCTGTCATTAGACAAAAAAAAAAAGACCTTTGGATAAGAGATACCAAAGTTCTTTTGATAGACTCAAAGGAAGGAAGAACCTTCTTGTAAAATCTGTAAAATGCTTCTGCATACCTTAGCACCTACTGACTGCCAATGAGATTGAAAGAAACATGCTGCAGATCCGTCTGGCTTTGGGGATTTCATTGCTGACATCTGGAACAAAGCCATTTTTACCTCTTCCTATATAAAATCTCTGATGAGCTCTTTATTTATATATGCTGTCACTTTGTTCTCAATCACCGTAGTGGAATTGTAAAATGGTTGATAAAAACAGACTTATAGCATCAGGATCCTGTAGCAAAGTGTCATCCACATCTTCTTCACTTATTCGAATGGGTTTCCTTCAATGGGTTGCACACATAATAATACTTTGAGTTTCGGTCCCCATATCTTACCAGTCTTGCTTTGCCCTTTGCTTCCATTTTAGATCCTTTTTTGTAGTCCAGCATATTATGTTCGGGTTTTCCTTTATGGTCATAGTAGTGTCAATTCTTTCTTCCTGCAACTAAGTGTAACACATCTTGGTTCTGTGTAACACATCTTGGTTGAAACATAAGCAACCAAGTTCAGCTTTGCAATCATTAAGTTTTTGTTTGACTGCTAATAGGTCACCAGCTTGAGCACCTTCTCTATCTCATGTCCTTTGGATCACTTCCTGGCATTCCTCATCTACACTCCAACTTGCTTCATATCTCCGCAGCATTATTTTATACTCTTGTTCCCCCTTTCTGAATTGGAAGACATACCAAAAAGGGGTTATGATCTCAGGTTAAAGCTGTATCACTGTTGTTTGAGTCTGGCCATAATAGATGTCTATTCTTTGGTTGCCACTACTCGATCCCCTTTCTAACTCTTGTTTCGAAAGAAAAGCAAGACCACCACTACTCCCAACACTGTCAATTGCTAGACATTTCACAGTCCATTTTCATCTTTAAACCTTGTACACATCTACTTTGTAACTTTGTCTCCATTAGAAATACTACCATTGTAGAAAGGACTCGAACTGTTTGAGGGTTTCCAAGCTCCCGATATTTCCAACTTAGGAGACTCATTGGTCCCACCACGGGTGGGAACCAGCCGTAAAAGTTGTGAAATAAGCTCTCCTATTCTCATTTGACATGATCACTTAGTCAAGTTCCTACAATCTTGTGTCATATGAGGACTCGTATCTTTACTCGTGCTCTTTCTTTTTACATCTCTTAACCCCTTGATTCTTTTGGTTTCTACCCTTCAAATCCTCCACTACATCAACTTGACTCTCTCTGTAGGATCTATAATAGAAGGCTTTAATTGGTTATTATTAATCAAATCACGTAGACTTTTCTCAGAATCTATAATTGGAACATACACATCAGAAAAATATTCTCACCCACAGCAGAGAAAGTGAAACCCCCACCAAGCTTTCATACTTTACTCGTGGTTGTTTTGACGATATCTTTATTCATCAATTTATATTAGAAATTAATCTTCCAAATAGGCAAATCGATATTTGAGTTACGTATAAGTCTTGGGTATCCGAAAAATTTTCTGGTTTCCCAATCTAAGTTAGTGCATTCCAAGCACTTGCCATCCATCCTAGAACCAAATGCAAAGTTCCAAATTTTGATTTATGTTTTATCAACTTTTTTTTCCTTTTTTAGTCCTCAAGTGAATTTTACGATCTGATGGTTGGAAATTGAGTACATCTACTTCAAGTTGTCTTTATGTAAACTTTGAACAATTTAAGTGGCATCAAAAGACACTCATACCTGTGAAATTTACAATATTCGAATATTGTCATTCTTAGAAGAAAAATTAAGAGATGCTAACGGGTTTTGTTTGATGATGTGTGCGAGAAGATTTTGGAAAACCTGATAATTTCGAGTAAAAATTAAAGGAGAGGAATTTCAACTTGTTTGATTTGGATGCTTTTGCTAATTTTGCTGTTTCTGGAAGTTACAAGGGCTTCCAAGCTTTCGAAATATGGCCCCGTTTGGATTTAGAATATGTTTCATCTCATTTCATCATTATAATTTTTTCAAATTCTCACATAAAATATAATAAACAATTCAACTTTTTCAAATCTCAAATCAACTTTTTCAAATCCTAAAATAATAATAATATTAAAAAATAATATCCTATCAATATTTTTTTTTAATTTTCATCTTTCATCTAAAACAATCTAATCTCATCTTTGAATCCAAACCAGTTAGTTGTTGCTCTATATACAGCTCTTATTCACATTTGGTCACTTTGTTTGTTGGAGATGAAAGACACTACTTTTTTACACAAACTTTAAGTACATATATATGGTCCTACTGACTTTCAATCATGTCTTTTATGTTGCTTCATCTACAACTCACCAGGATACTTACCTTTTGCCAATCTTCTAAACGACAATAAAATTTTCATGGCCTCGACAAAAGAAATTTGTACAGAGTCTTCACCCCAAGTTCAGATTGAACACCATTGTTCAAAAATCACAAGGTGGCAACTTCATTGTGGATGAAGAAATATTTTTGGGTACTTATATATTCTCAAATATTCTGAAGATATCTCATTACTATTTATTATTTTATTATTACTTTTCACCTACTTTTCATTACTATTCACTATCATTCAATATTCTATTATTACTTTTTTACTACTATTTACAGAATATCTGAGAATACCTCAATATCCAAATGCAACCTACTTGGTTCGCCCGGTTCGCACTTATCAGAAAGACTAGGCAGTTATCACAGCTTATGTACTGTGTCACAACTTAAAAGAAATTAGCTCAAAAGCAAGAGCACATATTATTCTCAGTAATAAGAAAAGCTTCCCAACCCTCAGATTCATAATATCTATTGCCAAAATCACATAGGTACAACCGCATATGTTTACCAGTACATGTTTATCAGTCAAATATTATAAGAATACAGAGATATGTGAAGCAATCAATTTCCTTTCAACTACAAAATCATACAACAAAGAAACTTAAGCATCTATGTAATAACTGCACATCAATTGCCCCATTTTCTGTGCAAGCATAAGAAAGAAGTCATACAGAGGCAAGAAGAATGAAGGAACTCCAAATGGCCGTAAAACAGACAATGAGGCTCAGTTGACAAGTTGCTGTAACTTCTTGTCAATAAAATTTGGTGAAGCTTTCCTATTTCTGCCTCAATTTTCTGTACAAACAGATGAACAAATTGTGGATACATGAACCCAGACACTAGGGAGTTCCTATCTTTTCTTCATACCTGTTCACTTCCCTTGAGAATGTTAAACTTGCACAGTGGACATGTTGCATTCATCTTCAGCCATTTCACAATACATGTAGAATGGAAATGATGGTTGCAGGGAAGAGCATGGAGCTCTGCTCCATCCTCATATGAGGTGAGACATATACAGCATTCCTGGAAAAAGAAACCGTCAAAACCAAAATCTTAAAGAGAAAATGAATTCTTTTATGAAATAAAATTGTTGGGGTGTTCGCAATTTAACTACTTTTAAAAGAAAGTCGGTCAATAGTAAATCCATGGCCATCATTGGCACAAAAATGAAGATCCTTCATACATGACCAACATCCAAGTCCTAAATGTGCTTTTGCATAAGGCTAATCAGTTCAAGTGTCTCAATATTGGCATACATATCCAACAAAAGATATTGAAGAATGGGAACTCCCACCACTTATAAACCAAAATGGGCAGAATTTCTGATCAAATATATAAAAAGGTGATATTCCACAGAAACTGTAATGCAATTGTGAAAAAATACCATTTTCATGAAAAAACAATATAATACCGGATCACTTATC
The DNA here is from genome assembly GCF_001411555.2 of Juglans regia. Classification (NCBI taxonomy): domain Eukaryota; kingdom Viridiplantae; phylum Streptophyta; class Magnoliopsida; order Fagales; family Juglandaceae; genus Juglans; species Juglans regia. The sequence continues at coordinate 8,450,978 of NC_049916.1, forward strand.
ATTAAAAACAAAATAAAAAATACCGCATCCTCAGGTAGAAGTAATTGTTCATTTGCCAGATATCCACTGTTCGTTTCTACGGGAACCATTGACCCTGCTCCCCCACTAGGCTTTTCCACAGTGCTTAATACTTGGAATCTATATTTTGGAAGTATACTGAGATCTGCTTCTGATGCTCCTTCCTATTTTATCACATAAGAAACAACATTAATCAGTTACAAGAATTTATTTCAGAACTTGATCACAGTTAATAGTTCTTTCTTCATACCTGTCCTGCAACAGCATAAAGAATTGCAATTATGCATGGCAAACAGCAACAGAGAGCAATTCCAATCAAACATGCCAAAACAACACAAAAGATCGCAAAGAAGACATCAAATGCCAGGAAAACAACAGCCAACCTGCAAAAATTCAGAATCAGAGATCCCTCTGCAAAAAATGTAACACGCATCATTGAGAGAGAGAGAGAGAGAGAGGCATAAAAATGGATCTATAATATATCTAAAGGGACTATGGTTCTATTATAAAAATACACCCGAGGAATTCTTCTCTGCTTCTAGAAAGTAATACTTTCCTTGACGAATCATGGCACATTACAGCAAGAGAACTGAAATTGTGAGAGATTCGTGGTTTTTGACAAAATAAAATGCAATTCTTTACACTAAAGGGGAACGAAGCTTAGATCAAACAACGTGTCAATATGAGCTGATGACCTGTACCTAAAGTTCCAAAAAAATTAGCAAATTTGTAAACTTAGAATTTGAAAGGAAAAATATTTATATATAATAGTAATAAATAGTGATCCAGAGATATCAGTGGTAGGAGCATACCAGTACAAACGTGGAGCATTTTGCATCAGTTCATCACCACCAGAGACAACCCAATAAAAGCCAACTATCCACCAGAGAAACGATGCCATTGTATTCACCGATTCACAACGTTTAGCGAAACTAGGCCAATCACAATCAAATCAGCAAGGGAGGAGAAAATATTTTCATAAAAATTGTAATGAAGTTACAGATGAGCTTATAACAACAAATGTAATTGCAGATGAGACAGGAAGCACCAAATGAAAATAAAAGTTAACATTATAGCATGCTCTGGCAAGACATTTTGCAGCTTTGTCAACTAGGGCAGGGATATACATTGTCACTGATCAGCGTAATTAATGAGTATTCATATTACGGAAAACAGAAGCTACCAGACACCGTTATCCAATCATAAAGTGCTCTGAAAAGCAGCATCTCCAGCTTAGCCATTGATCGCTTGATGCCTTCAAATTTTAGAGCATTTCCTGCTCTCCAAATGCATTGCATGAGATATTAAGGGCATGTTTGGGTAATGAGATGATAATTCTATGAATAGTAGTGAAATGGTTTGAATTAAGATGTTGTATTGAGTTTTGAGAAATAAGAGAGAAACAGTTGAATAAAAATATTATAAAGTTAAAAATATTGTTAGAATATAATTTGTGATTTTTGTTTTGAAATAAAAAGTTGTACTGTTTTTTGTGTTTTGTTTAGAAGTTTGGAAAAGTTGTAATGATTAGGTAATGATTGGATGAAAAAGTTGAAGATTTGAAATTGAAAAATATTTGTGTATGAGTGATGCTTGGGAAGGAAATTATGAAAAGTTTTTAGATGAGATGAGATCATCTCACTTTCCAAACAAGCCCTAAAAATGCATTCCTGATCATGCTATCTCAATGCCTACCAAAATGCCCTCTCCAACAAGTGACATTTACACAAGTCTTATGTATAACATACTTGTGCAAAAACAGCGAAAAGACTAGTGACCAAGACTCCTTAGCACTAGGAGAATGCAACATAGAGTCCCATCACCACTAAAGACCCCTTCTGCTCATGCTAGCTCCTCTTTCTTTCATCATTGATCTTCTCGCTACGAGAATCTTTCCCAATGCCAGCAACCAGCCAAAATAACTAACAAATGCTTTTCAAGGAAAACTACATCCAATCTCCTTCTTAGTACTTGATATCATGTTCGAACGTCAAACTTACAACTCTTTCAAGTGATCAAGCGCCTCTATCACTGCATTTCTTTTATAATGTAAGATTTTTTTTTTTACAAGTAAGAAAAAATTATTGATCCTCATAATTAGGCAAAGCCCAAGTACACAGGTAGTATACAAGAGAGATATACCTAATTACAGCCTACTAACAAAGAAAGAAGCATACAAATCGTTAAAATTAGCCCCCTCTAATACAATAGCCTTAGCCCAAAGTAACAAAGATTGGTAAAAAAGTCTCTAATACCCCCCGCCCCCCAAAAGCATTCTCTTCAAAGCATCGTCCATTCCTCTCATTCCATATGCTAATGTAAGAATTTTTATAATAGCAATCTCGGCGAAGCCCAAATGCATAGAACATATAAAAGAGAAGACACCTAGTTAGGATGAAGAGGGACAAATAGATACAAGGAACTCATGAACATTAAGACCGTTAAAATTTATAGCCATTGTCCAAAGAAATAATGTCTTGAGAAAAAGACTTCTAAGCTCATCCACGGACCATTCTTTGTATTTGAAGCTCCGGTTATTTCGTTTCCTCCAATCTATCACTGCATAATTATGGTTTCCCACAAAATGCTAGAAAACACCAACTCATTCTCAACCCAACACTGCCCTAACAAAACCATGGTACAGTGAAATTTTATTTTTGATAAGTAAATATAAACAAATAGCACTGTTGCACCATGGTACAGTGAAATTTACCAATGGAACACTCCATAAAAACCAACACAACTGTAAAATGCAATTAAAAAGCTCCAAAAAAGTTTTTAATGGAGTCTTCCCTCACCAATAAATTATTTTTTTGAATCAGTAAACAAGAATTGAATTGATGATATAAATAAGCATAAATCAAGTACACAGGACATATACAAGAGCGACACCAAAGCAAGAGTGTCCAGCAATACAAGAAAATTATGGCTATCTTGATTTATCTTGTTCACCACCCACAACCTCAATATGGGAGACATGACAATGTTGGTTTTAAGGCTATCTTGATTTAAGTTGGTTTGGGCACAAGCACTGACCCTATGATCAACATAGAAATGTCTCTACCTAACATGCACTTTTATACTAGCGAAAAACTTACTGCAAATTTTTTCCCCAAGGATGCTCCCTTTTTAGGTCCTTTTACTTTTATCTCTCATTCTTTCCATGAACCAGTCACCAGTGTAAACGATAACACCCTTCCACACACTTCTCCCTTTCTTCTCTCTTTCTTTACACTCTTGATAAGTGGGGCAATTTATTAAGGCGCAAAGGGGTACAACCCACTGTACATGAGAGACATACAGGAAAAAGCACTCAATTAGGGAGAAGAATATTTCTTCACTCTTGCAGAGTATTTTTTTTTTCCTTCTCTCAGACTCCGCTCATTGAGGACTTACTAACACCATCTATAGCAGATAACCTTTCTATTGTGATTTTCTTTTGACACTTGGATGACTCATTATTGAAGGGATCTTAGAAACTAGAATACCATTGCAAGCTTTCCTCTGATGCACAAAGTCTGCCACCAAGACATCTTCTAGGTCCCAGTCGAAAAATTGGTTGGAAGGAAAACTTTGTAAAGGATATTTCTACACCAATTCTAATACCAAAAGAGGTCTAAGATTTTTCACATTATTCTTTTTTTTTTTTTTGTATAAGAGATAAATATTATATATATGAATGAAGTAGACAAAGTCCTTGTACACAGGAAGTATATAGAAGGACCCCTAATTACATTCTAAAAGCGATAAATTAAAGACAAGAAATCATGAACATTATCCTCATGCAATACAATAGCGGAAAACCAGCACATTAAAGTATGGAGAAAAAAATTCTTCAACTCGGCCATTGTGCATTCCTTATCTTCAAAGCATCGAGCATTCTTTTCTGTCCAAATGCACCACATAATGCACAACGGAATCTTCCACACTACAATCACTTGATGACAACCTTGCATCTTTCTCCAACAACCCAACAAATCCACCACCCTCATAGGCATAACCCAAGCAACATCAACCCTTTGAAAAGTCTCATCCCACAACACCCTAGTTACCTCACAGTGTAATAAGAGGTGGTCCACATATTCTCCATTCTTTTTACACATGTAACATCAATCCATCACTACACATCCTCTCTTCCTCAAATTGTTCGGGATCAATATCTTCCCAAGAGTAGCATTCCAAACAAAAAAAGCTACTTTAAAAGGCACACGAATCCTCCAAATATTCTTCCAGGGGAACGGAGTATGCTCGTGTTGTCAAGATGTTATAATACGCCTTCACTGTACATATCTTATGATCATAAGACCTCTACGTCAATCTATCTCTATGTGCCCTATAAGTCCCCATAGAATATAGTAGGCTAAAAAAATCTGAAACAATAGATAATTCTCAGTCATGGAAATCCCTAATAAAAAGAATGTTCCACTGATGCGCACCAAAAACTTTCAAATTCCACTTCTTCAAGTCTTATTTCAGTGCCTTCAACTTACTTGCAAGAATGTAACTTGGAGTACCAATAAATTGATATGAAGACCACCAAGCACCCACCCTCTCTACAAACTCATCCGCTGTTAACCACATGTTTTCAAACTTAAAATACTGACGCCCCCTGTGAATACCCCCACAATCCAAAAGGATAGGGAAATGATCTGAACTAACTTGAGCTAACCATTTCTGACTTACTTCCGGATAGTGAGCTTCTCACGAAGGAGATACAAGGAATCTATCCAATCTCGACCAAACCCACCCGTTTGACCACGTGTACTCACCCCCACCAGGGGGAGATCCATGAGGTCCATATCAAAAATAAACTCGGAGAATTCTTCCATGGCCACCGAATACCGATAATGTCCTGATCGTTCACTAGGAAAACGAGTAATGTTAAAATCACCCTCCATACACCATGACACATCCCATAAGGAATAAAAACTCACCAACTTCTCCCACAATCTTCTCCTATCCCTATCCACATTAGGACCATAGGAGCCTACAAATGCCCATTCTCATCCATCAACCACATTTTTTAATAGAGTCGCAACCGAGAAATCTCCAATACACTCCTCAATCAACTCAACCACTCTTTTATCCCATATAAGTAACACTCTACCTGAGGCTCCCAAAGAGGTCAAATAAGTCATGCGTGCACCCCCATAAACTTCGCACAATTTTCCTATCAATGAATCACAACTTTATTTCTTAAAAACACACCACATTACCCTTCCATATCCGTAATAATGATTTAATACGAAGGCGTTTATTGCGATCATTGAGCCCCGTACATTCCATGATAGAATCAAAACCAAGACGTTTAATTGAGTACGAAATTCCAATTCCACTTGAGAAAATAAATAGCAATCCCAAAATCAAAAACTCGATCTGAAAAGTGTAATAAAAGTCGCAAAAAGAAAGCACTCACCTGGACCGGCTGAAACTCGCGGAGACCCTGTCGACGCCATGCTCCTCGTCCTCGCTATCGTTGGCTTCCCCCCCAGCCTCCACCTGATTCTCATCGTCCGTAGTAGACAACCTCCGCGTGTTCCTACTGCGATACTCCAACCAGACGAGCACGACGTGCACGGCGCACTGCAGCGCATAGCCGCAGATCCAGAGCCGAATGGGCGTGTTGGGACGCTCTTCCAAAGTGCAAAGAAGCATGACGGCGGAGACGACAACGAAGGCGGTGTTCCACATCATGTCGAGGGCTACGACGGGCTTGGAGTAACCCCAGTCGGCGCGGCGCTCCTCCAAGTGGCGGGCGGCGGTTTCACGGACGAGCATGGAGGGGCCTCGGCGGCCGGATGCGCGGCCGAGGAGGGTGGCGAGGGTGGCAGGGCGGGCGGGGGAGGGGGGAGAGTCGGAGTCACCCTGGCGGGGACGGAGGAGAGGGGCGTTGGAGTCGGAAGAGGACTGGGTCGACATGGCTAGAGAGAGGGAAGAGGGTGCACCGTTGCGGTGGAAGTAGCAGAAGAAGAAGAAGAAGAGAGGGGCAAGGGGAGCATCAGTACTTGTTTTGTGTGTTACCAAACCACAAAGTCGAGGTTCCGGAAGTCTTTCGTTGGCGTTGAATGGTAGATACACATACATACGCCTCATTTCTTTCTTTCTTTTCTTTTTATTTCTTTTCATTTGATTTGCGGGTGGGTGGCCCACCGTGGCCGTGGAGCAACGGAACACCACCTTCCCCCCTCTTTTACTTTGTTTTTGTTGTCATAGGGGTATTTTCGTCAATCCATCATAGCAGACGAACTCATCTTTGTTTTTAATTATTTTATTACGAGTATTTGTTATTCTAAAACCTCTTCACCATGCTTATTACGTTTTCAACTTAAAATTAGAATTGAGCAGGTCGAAAATGTCATGTATCGCTTTCCAGCCACCCGAGTGATGTACGCGCCCACCAATAGTTTAGAGATGAGAATTGCTACAGATAAAAAAAAATTATACAAAATAAACTTACAAGCTGATGTGATTTTATGAAATTTATTAAATCTACTTTAAAATAAAAATAACTTTACAATTTGACGTATTATATCAAACCACATCAGTATATAAATTTACTTTTATGTAATTCCTTTGTAACTAAAATATTTTCCTTTAGAGATTGTCGATTTACAACCAAGAGCATCATTTCAAATGGACCAACACATGAGCTACATGTGTTGTATCGCTCGACTCTTTGGTCTCATATTTTTTAAAAAATGTATTCATCACCCTTTCACTATTGGTGCATGAGCCTCATGTTCCGATATAGTGTTGCATCGATAAATGTCGTGCAACACTTTTTTTTTTTTTTAATTCAACTATGTATATATTCATTTCATCAACTATTCACGTGTTATATATTTTTCCTTTACAATCAAATTGTACACAGTTGCTGGAACTTCCTCTATCTAGCATTGTTCTTCATCAGACTATAAGCTTAACTTAGCCAACTAGTGACCCACTTCATTCCTTTCCCTTCTTATAAAATCAACAGTCCACTTCTTCCTTTGCTAGATCATATTCTTTATATCTTCAATGAGCTGCCCATCCCATGCTTCATTTCTGATATCAGCCCTCACAGTATCAATGACTTTTGCATCCCCTTCAAAATCAACCACATGGAAATCCAACTCATTACATAAGCACATAGCCCTCCATAAGGGATTACATTCAGTCATAAAATGGGACCTGACATAAGCTCTACTAGCACCCATTGAAGCTAAAACATCCCCATTATAGTCCTTTATCACCATACCTATATCCATCCTCTATTGAGTTAGTACCATTGCAGCATCGAAATTAGCTTTGAATCTATCAACATTTGGCTTCCACAGCCCCCTTCTTCAGACCACAATTCCCTTCTTTTCCTTTATTTGTTTGCTAAAATTTATCCAACGATGCATTAGCATTCTGTATCCCTACTCTAGGGCAAGAAAATTTATCTTCAAAATAAAATTTATTCCTTCTTGACCACACATTCTTCATTATTACCACCACTTTCTCTACTTTATCTTTTGGTAGTTTTCTATACACTTCTGTCCATAGCTGTGAAAAATTTCAGCAGTTGTTCTTCCATTTATTCATAGGACTAGAGCATTTTTTGCCCACACATCAGAGGCAGCAAGACAACTCCATAGAACATGAATGACAGATTCCTCTTCTATTTTACAGATGGGGCACCTCGAATCATCAATCACTTCCATTCTCCACAAATTGAGTCTTCAAGTTAGAATATTATTTATGGCTCTCCACATAAAGTGTTTTGCAACCCTAGGTATCTCCAGCTGCCACACCTGCCTCCACACCTTAGCCCTCTCCCCTTCCTCATATGTCCCCTCATCCCCTTTCTTTCTTTGTTGAGCTACGCATTTTTCACAAAAAAATTTCTATTTTTTTAGAAACCCCAGATCAGTTTATCTGCAACACTAGTTTTGCTAATAAGAATAGCACATATCATGTTAGCCTCTTCCTCCATAAAAATTTATTTCCCTAATTCTTCATTCCATGTTTTTCCATCTTTACCGAACAACTCATTAACCTTTGAACTAGCATTGTGGAGTTTCATAGGAGACTAGACAAAATAAGAGGTAGGATTTGGTAGCCACTTATGTCCCCAAATTTTAATGTCTTCACCATTCCCCACTCTCCACACAGCCCCCTCCCTCGCCACCTATAATGCTGACCATATACTTCTCCAAATAAATGATGGTGACTTGCCCAACATTGCTTCCCACAACTGAGAATTCTTGAAGTATTTCTCCTTGTATATTCTAGCAACAAGTGATTATGGCTCTTTTTGTATCCTCCACCCCTACTTAGCCAACATGGCACTATTAAAATATTCCATCTCCCTAAACCCCAATCCACCAGCTGCCTTTCCTGCAACCAATTCCACTTTTTCTGATGGATACCTCTATTCTTCTAATTTTAATTCCACCAGTACCTAGCTATTAAGGCTTCAGTGTCACTACACAACTTCTTAAGCAATCTAAATACACTCATTGTGTATGTAGGAATTGCCTAAAGGACTGCTTTTATAAGCACTTCCTTCCCAGCTTTGGACAAGAAATTATATTTCCAGATTTGAATTTTAAGCAACATCCTCTCTTTAATGCTACGGAAAGCATTATACTTTCACTTGCCTACTACAACAAAGAGGCCCAAGTGCTTCTCATAATTATCACACACTACTACACCAGCTTCTTGAAATATAATCTTTCTAGTCTCATCTTTTGTATTAGAGTTGAAAAATATCAATGTATTCTGCTTGTTTAACACTTGGCCAAAAGCTCTTTCATTTGCACCTAGAATTGAGTAGACATTTTTTCATTATTCCACCATTGCTCTGCAAAAGATCACACAATCGTCAGCAAATAAAATGTGGTTCAACCTAGTCCCTCCTCTAACTGCTATAGTCCCCCTTATAACTCCTATACTCTCTGATTTAATCATGAGTTGGGTAAGACCCTCATCACAAATTATAAACAGGTAAGGGGATATTGGATCTCTTTGCGTCAATCCTTTTGAAGGAACAATAACCTTTCTAAGTACTCCATTCACCAACACATTTTAGCTCACAGTCGAGACACATTTCATGATCAGGATCACCATTTTTTCACCAAACCCCAATCTCCTCATCATTCCCTCAAGAAAAGGCCACTCCACCCCATCATAGGCCTTTGACATATCCAGTTTAATAGTCATGCTTCCTACCCTCCCTTTCTGCTTTGTCTTCATGGTATGTAACATTTCATACGCAATCATTATATTGTCTATGATCAGCCTGTTGGGATTGAATGCACTCTAGTTTGAGGAGATAATCTCAGACAACACTTTTTTGATTTTGTTAGCCAACACCTTGGTGATTAATTTATACAACAAGTTGCATAAACTAATTGGTCTAAACTCCATCACAGATTTGGGGGCCTTCACCTTTGGTATCAAAGCTATATTTGTTTGGTTAACTCCCTGCCCTATTTCATATTCTTTCATAAAATTCCAGAACAGCACTGCATATTTCCTTCCCTACAATTCCCTAATGGCTTTGCTAAAACCTTGCCTCAAAACCATCTAGACTAAGGGATTTCAAAGCTAATATTTACTCAGCTTTAAATTCCCTCTCCAACCCCACCATCATTCCTTTTGTTATCCTTTTTTTCAGTCGCCATTGCACACTCATTTAACTCAGTTGTAGAATGATGTGATGAACTATATATCCCAGAGAAATGGTTCCAAAAAGCCTCCTCCACCTCTCCCTCTTCTTTTACCTCCTTCCCCTCTGAGTTAACAATCTTAGTTATCACATTTTTCTTCATTCTCTAGTTTGCACATGCATGGAAAAATTTTATATTTTTATCCCCTTGTTGCAGCCAATGCCTCTTTGCCCTTTGTTTCCACCATAAGTTATCTTGGTCTAACAGAATGCCCAACTCCCACTTTCAACAGAATGTGGTGCAACACTGAATCGTCAGAGACCCTATCTCTTCGACTTTATACATCTAATTATGTTATCATTTTCTCTGAACAAGGATATAGAGATAATGGACATAGAAATCTCCAACAAATGTGTCAAAACGGCTGCTTGCAATATCCCATTCCTTTCAATCCACTTCTTGGAAAATAACAAGGATTCAAACTATTGGTCCATTGCCCATTGTTTTTTTAATTGCTGTAAACACTGTAACGAGTATTTGTTCGGAGCATCTCGCCTCCTTCTCTTGTACTGCTGTTTTTAATCTAATACGAGTTCGCTTGTTAAAAAAAATAATTTATAACATTTTAATGATTTGATGTGATATGTCAAATATATTTTATAATAAAAATTCAAGATCTAACATAAGATTTTGTACGCCTAGTCTTATTAATAATTTCGATATCACTTTATAAAAATATTAAATAATATACTTTAATGGTGAAAAGCGTATTTTAAGAAAGAACAAAAAAAAAAAAAAAAAACAAAGTCTATAATTTTATTTTTTATTTTTTTATATATATCAATGACATTTCATTCAAGCAAACATTACATATGTTTATCTATCCACATAACTTGTGAAATAATATCTTGAAAGGAATTCCCAGATAAAGCACTGATAAAGAATGCAGGAGTATGATAAAGAACTTTAGGACTTTGAACAAATTATTTACAAGCTTCAGTTATTAAAATATCAAATATGGTGCATGGCAGCCTATATTTTGATTTTTTCTAAATTAAATTTAACAGCAATTAGTGTATTTACTCACCAACTTATGAGTAATAAAATTAATAATTCTCTTCCTAACTTTCCAAATTTTTTTAATCATTTTTTTCCCTTTTATTGATTAGGTTAATTTAGGTACATCTCCACCATATTCCTCATGATCTTTCATAGCACTCTCATAGCTTTCATTTATAATTTATTAACTTACTTATAAGAACAAAAATATATATAAAACACTTCTCCAGAAACAATTGAGCCACTTTTCTCACTCTTCCTTTTTACCTAACCCAAAAATTAGTTTGCAACAATATATATCAACCAAAATTATAATGACTTAAAACTCAAACAAATTGGGATTCTCGGGACCAATTATGAATTTCAGAGACTTTTTTTTTTTGTTTATATGGGAATGTAACATTAAGGTCCTGTTTGGATAGTGAGATGAAATGAGTTGATTTAATATGAAAGTTAAAAATTGAATAAAATATTATTAGAATATTATTTTTTAATATTATTACTGTTTTAAGATTTTAAAAAGTTGAATTGTTTATTATATTTTGTGTGAAAATTTGATAAAGTTATAATGATGAGATGAGATGAAACTATTTTTGTATTCAAACAAGGCCTAATAGTGTAATTTTTTTCAAACAGTTTATATCTTGTGGATATATCATATATTGTATAATTATGTGGAAAAATCTTGTCCTAATTTGCAAAGACAATTAGTATTTAGACAATAAAGTAGATTCGTTGTAACCTGAATGAACTACATAGGTTTATAAGTCATTGCATGTCTGTGGACAATTTCTAGAAAATATTTTCCTTGGAATAATCTATAAGGTGGCTTGTCTATAATGAAGTGAACTCCCATGCTAAGTCAAAGCGGATAATTTTGGTAAAATTGATTTAGAAAAATATTAAATTAAATGAGTCTTATAATATTTATTGAATATTTAAATTTATAAAGAGCCCGACTATACATCAGTCGGCACTCTCCACACACCGTGATTGTTCTTTTTTCTTTTTTTTAACTCAACATACTGAATATGTTAAGGATACAGCCAACACTAAACTGTTATAAATAATTTTTCATTTATAAAAGAAATCTGTATGTAAGAAGAAAAATAAATGATATAGGACTTATTGTGTGTGTGTATATATATATATATATATATATATATATATAATATCTCTTTACTTTGGATTATATAATCAATAAAAATTACTAATCCATGGTAATTTGGTGTTATCGATTTGTGTAAGCGGTTTTTAGAGAGCTCACACAATATTGCGAGATTGTCCTTCAAATATATTATATTTCTTTTATTTTTCTCAAATTACATGTTACGCATGTTTGGTTTCATTTTTTTTTCAATTTTTTCTTTTAAGTTTTTTTTTTAACTTGAATTCAAACACTTTTTAAATTATAAAAATTATACTTTTGGGAAAAAAAAAACATTATGTAATCATTTTTATAGATTTTTGCAATAAAATTAAGATCTAAAACAACTTTGAACAAAACCTAAAGAATCTTATACAAACAACCAACTTTTCAAACCTCCATACATACTTTTATAAATCTTAATACAAAGTATATATCAAAATAATTTGAGTTGTGATATACGTACTTACAATTTTATTTACAAAACTTATTTTATCAATTTTTTTTTAAATTAAAATTTTGAATTTTAAATTTTATAATTTTTGACATATCAATAACTGACATGTCAGTATGTATTTTTTTATGAGTAAAAATTGTAAATACAAATATCATTTTCCAAATAATTTTATCAAAATAATCTCCAACATTTCTACCCATTTCATGATAAAATTTTGATGTAGTTTGTCAGATTGTAAAATTAATTTTATTGTAAAGTAGATATAACAGATCATATGAAATTACGTCAATTTATAAGATTATTTTTATGTAATCACTTTATAACTATAACACTATTCAAAGAAAAGAAAAATACGTCTCAAAGATTTTTCTTTTTTAAATATTTAAAAAAAAAAGAAAAAAAAAGCCTTCTCAAAAGTGTTAAGACTTTTTCTTCACTCTTTTTGGCGGTGCATGCCTTTCCTGTCGCTTGTCATATAATCGTATCGTGTAGACTTAGTGGATACAAATGTAGTTGAAGTGTGGAATGATTACTACCGTTTAAAGGAAGGAATGGCATTCACCCACCCATGCACGAATGTGAGATGTCATACGGCGGCCACCTAATTCAAATTTTCTGTTTTTTTCACAATAAAAATTCTAAAAGGGAAAGAGGCACGATATATGAAACTCAATCATACTTATAAATGTCATCTAGACATAATATAAATTAAATAAAGTCTTTTTATTGATATATTAAACATATATATCACTGATATGATACACTTTTTATGAATATAAATAGATATCATAATATGTTTTGTGGTTAAGAGGTGCTACTTACATAAAAATATCTCATAAAAATAAATTTACAAATTGACATGATTTTATATGATACATTAGATCTATTTTATAATAAAATTAGTTTTATAATTTAACGTACTATATCAAACTATATCAGATTGTATATTTATTTTTATAAAATCTCTTTATAATTAAAGTATTTCTCAATCTCAAATAGCATAACTAATATAAATGTACGTATTAATAGCAATTAATACATTACATTAGATCTGCCAGTTTTCATCAAAATTTTGAATAAGATCTAGTTTGGATAGCAAGAGTCTCACCTATCATTTCATCTTATTTTAATATCTAAACATTACAAATAAAAATATTTTTCAATTTTAAATTTTTTCATCTAATCATCACAACTTTCTCAAATTTTAAAACAAAATATAAAAAACAATTGGACTTTTTCAAATCTCAAAACAAAAAATTATATTCTAAAAATATTTTAATTTTATAATATTTTTATTCAACTTTTTATTTCTCATTTTCTAAAATCTTATAAAATATCTCAACTCAAATAATTTTACTACTATTTACAAATAATTTCACTATTATAGGATAATGATATGCTTACTACTCTCTTACCATCCTTTTATTACTCTGTTGTATATTTGAAATTTTTATTTTTTTATTATTATATTAAAGTATTTTTTTAACATCGTTAATCATTAAAAAAATTAAAAAAATATACAACTTTATTAATAGTCACTTTCTTAACCATTAAATAAAATATATAAATAATAAATAATATAAAATAATAAGCCTATTATTATCCTATTTATAAATCATCATTTTTCATTTCAAAATTCAACCTTCACCTTCACCTCCGCAATATATATATATATATAATAATAATGAAACTCACCTAGAATTCAAGGTGGATGAATGATAAACAAAGACAAACAAGTACACAACGTGTGGAGTCGTCCGAATTAATTACCAGCCAACAATCTAGCCACGTATTGAATGTACGCCTGCCCAACACATTATCAAGCCTTTCTTTATGACTCTTTCTTCAAAGTGATCAGGTTTGGGATCCCAACCCCACTATCTTTTTGGAAAATCATTAACTACTTAATTAAATGATAATGATTTTATGTATTTAGAAGAGTATTTCAATTTATTAGTTGTAAGTGGTTGAGACCCACCAGCTCGTACGTGCCGGTGCCATTTTGATTTTCGGATTAACTAGCTGCCATGTGATCATGCTAGCTAATGTTTTCAACATCTGCATGCTTTGTCATGTCCAGCATGCGCCATGTGATGCAACTTCTATTTTGAATGCAAAAGAGCTCTTTCCTTGTTTTACATTTCAAAATTTGAAGAGTTATTCTATTATGTGAAAATTATGCGTAAATTAATCATATAATTCACATTATTTAAATAATAAGATGTAATTTATAAAATTTAAATTTAAAAAATTATTTTTCAAATTAAATTATGTCATGAGTCATCCGATTTGGAGAGAAATACATGATATTATATATTTATATGGAATTTACATTTCTGAACCTGTATGTGGATAACATTTTTACTGTAGAACTTAAATGTCTCTCCTATTTTTTAAATAGAAACGAATATAAGTTTAATACAACTAGTATTAAAAAAATAATAGTTTTTTTAATTACTTAGAGTAGTGATAGAGTTACTATTCTCTTACTATCCATTTACTATTTATAGTGTATTTGAAGCTTTTTTATTTTTTTATTATTTTCTTTTAAGTATTTTTGTAACATCTTTAATCATTAAGAAAAAATTAAAAAATTAAAAAATAATTTACTAATAGTCAATTCTTTAATCATTAAGTAAAATAAAAAATTAAAAAAATCAAATATAAAAAAAGTAATAAATGAGTAGCAGGAGAGTAGGAACCCTATCATCATCCTTTGTGTGAGTATAGTAAGGGGAATTTATTAAGGATTGTGGTAGGGTTACTACTCTCTTACTATTTATTTATTATTTATAATATATTTGAAATTTTTTATTATTTTTATTATTTTTTAAGTATTTTTTTAACATTCTTAATTATTAAGAAAAAATTAAAAAAATATATACAATTTTATTAATAACTATTTTCTTAATTATTAAATAAAACTAAAAAATAAAAAAAATAAAAAGAATAATAAATAAATAGTAAAAAGTTAGTAATCTTATCACATTGATGCAATATTAAATGTTTATAAAAGAGCGACACGAAATCTCTTTATTTTCATAATTAAATTATCTAATCCGATTAAACAAGTAGATCTCTATTTAAAATGGGTAATGCCAATCTTTCCAAAAAAAACTTCATCTACATGAATTGATTCTAAGAATGCACTTCATATGCTTCTTTGTATTTGCCACAAGTGATGGCCATAGGTAATGAGTAATGATGCGATGTTTATGCACGTTCTAGTAGATAAATATCCACTCCAAAAACATAAATTATTTTTAACGAAAGTGAAAAGGGACTTGATTGAATCACACACACGTACATTACATGCTTTCAAACTTATTGTACTGAATGTAGTATCTTCTTTCGCCGTTTCAAGGATGAGGTAGTTCACGAACGGTAGTGTCTTTGAGATGATATGCTTCCGGGAAATATCTAGCTACCACGACGTATGACCTTTTCCATCAGAGTCCCAACTTTCCCTCCTCTGCCTTAGTTACTTTGGTTTCTTTTAGAACCAAGCCCCCCACTTTAAAGGACCTCGGTCTTACTCTTTTATTGAAATAATGTTTCGTCTTCCTTTTGTGGGCTGCCACTCTTATTTCGACGTCTGTCATCACTTCTTCCAACAGGTCCATATTCTCTTCCAACTTGTTATTTGCTTCGACCTCAAAGCTTTCCCTTCGGCGATTGGGCAATCCCACCTATACTAGTATCATTACTTCACTCCCGTATGCTAAGGCAAACAGTGTTTCGCCTGTCGAAGTTTTTACTGTAGTCCTGTATGCCCACAAAATTCCAGGAATCTCATTCGCCCATGCCCCTTTTCTCTCGTTTATTTTCTTCTTCAAAAGTCCAACAATGGTCTTGTTGGTTACTTCAACTGCCAATTTGCTTGTGGATGTCGGGAGGAGTACTTGACCTTGATCCCAACTTCGGAACACCATTTACGATAATGATCTAAGTCAAACTATTTACCGTTGTCTGAGATAATGCTTTGTGGCACCTTGAACCTACATACTACATTCTTCCATAAAAACCTCGTCACGTTTTGGGCGGTCACTGTCGACATCGTCTCAGCTTCTACCCACTTGGTAAAGTAATCGACGATGACAATGATGAATCTGGTTCCCCTTTTGCTTGGGGGTATAGGGCCGACTAGGTCTATACCCCATTGAGTGAATGACCAAGGGGAGGTTATCGATCTAAGTTCTTTGGGAGGAGTGTTCGGGACTGGCGCATGCAGTTGACATTAAATGCATCTTTTTACAAACTTTTTTGCATCTCTTAGGGCGTTTGGCCAATACGGTATGCCCTCATGATTTTTGTGGCAAGGGATCTCCCTCCTGAATGGTTTCCATATACTCCTTCATGCACCTCTTTCATGACGTATTCAGTCTTTTCTCTCGATATGCACCTTAATAATGGGGCTGAAAAACCTCACTTGTATAACCTCCCGTATACTATGGTGAATCGAACCGCCCTGTTTTTGACTTTCCTTGCTTCCTCATGGGAGGTAGGGAGGTCTTCTATTCGTAGGTGTTTGATTATGTTATCCACCCACTCTAGCGTGCTACCTCCTATCTCCAACACTTCATTTCCTACGATCAGCATGTCAACAGCATGCATAGTGACCTCTCATGGTAAAGTTTCATTTTGCTTCACCGAGGCTACTCATGCTAATTAGCAGGCTTTCCAGTTATCAACTTGAGGGATTCGCTCGATTCGAAAGGATTGAAGGTGACTGCACCCTTCTTGGACTTGATGGAGGTACTTGATTAGTTTTGGTCATTTCACCAAATACTCTCCTGTGATTTGGCCGATCACGACTTCCGAATCAGTTGTCATCTTGATTTCCTTCCCGCCTGAGGTCTACACTACGACCAACCCCACGAGCAATGCTTCGTATTTAGCCTCATTATTTGTTACCTTGAAATTTAGCCGTATTGCACGATTCAACTCGGTCCTATCATTTGTCACTATGTGCACGCCCACGCCATCTCCTGTTCTGCAAGATGACCCGTCAACATACACCTGCCACAATGTTTTCTTTGGAGTCTTGGGCATCTGTTCTTGAAAATTTGCGAATTCTGCAACCAAGTCAGGTAGGACTCATCCTTGGACGGCGATTTTGGGAACATAACTGATGTCGTATTCACTCAGTTCGATGGACCACTTAACCAACCAGCCCGAGGTGTGGGGCCTTTGCAGCACTTTCTGTAAGGGCGATGAGGTAAAGACTTTTATCGAGTGAGCCTGAAAATAGGGTGGCAAATGTCGTGCAGCCGTCACCACGACGAAAGCAATTAACTTTATCTTCGGATATCTTATCTTAGCTCCTTTTAAGGCTTGGCTTACATAGTTCACAGGTTTCTGCTCCTTCCCTTCTTCCCTTACCAACGCGGTAGATACGACATCTAGGGTTGTGGCTAAGTACAACGACAACGGTTCTCCTTGCTTAGTCTGGCTAAGCAGCAGTGGGTGCGCCAAGTATTCCTTGAGTTATGCAAACGCTTCCTCGCATTTAGAGTCCCAGCTTCGTGCTTTTTTAAAGACTTGGAAGAAAGGGAGACACCTATCGAGACACCTAGCTGTCAATCTGGACACGAACCTGTTGAGTGCCACTATTTTTCCCGCCAACTTTTGAACTTCTTTTATGTTTGTGGGCAACTTCATCTCAATGACTGCCCTTAATTTATCAGGATTTTCCTCGATGCTTCTTTTTGAGACCATGAACCCCAAAAACTTGCCTGATTGTATTCCGAATGTCACTTAGTTGGGTTAAGTTTCATCTTGTATTGGTGCAGCACACCAAAGGCTTCTCTTAGATCCTCCAGATGTTGTCTGAACTCCATGCTCTTCACCAGTAGATCATCCACTTATACTTCCATGTTTCGGCCCATTTGTTGTTTGAGCATCTTGTTTACCAATCTTTGGTGCGTCGCCCCCGCATCTTTCAAGCCGGAATGCATGACCTGGTAACAGTATAATCCCCGATCAGTTATGAAAGCCGTCTTTTCTTGGTCAACATAACTCATCTGGATTTGATTATATCCTGAGTAGGTGTCTATAAAACTCAACACCTTGTGTCCCGCTATGGTGTCGACTATCAAGTCTATGTGGAAGAGGAAAACTATCCTTTAGAAAGGCCTTGTTAAGATCCGTGAAGTCCATGCACATCTGTCATTTCTCGTTGGATTTTTTCACCAACACTACATTTGACAACCACTCGGGGTATTGAATTTCTCTAATGAATCCAACTGCTAGTAACCGATCTACCTATTTTGCAATTGCTTTGTACTTCTCAAAACTAAAACTCATTTTCTTCTATCTGATTGCTTGAGCGCCAGGACTGACATTCAGTTTGTGTTCTATCACCTCTACATCGATTCCCAGCATGTTTTTATGACTCCATGCAAAGCATCTTTGTACTCGAGGAGGAGTTGTTTCAGTAGCCGCCTTTCATTACTCGTCATTCTGGTTCCAATCTGCACTCAGTTTTCTGGTTGGGCTTAATCAACGTTGATAAGCTCCAAGGGTTCGTCTGCCTCGCCTTATCTCAAGGTGTCTTCGTCTCTCGTTTATGCTTCTGTCATAAAAATTTCAGGTGGTAGTGGGAGGGTTGCTACAACGTCATCCCGTGTCTTGAACACTTCCACTTCTCATTCCCCTTGCTTGAGCTCTTGGACGTAGCATTCTCGGGCAAGCACCTGTTCACCATGTATCTCACCAATCACCGTTCTCATGGGAAAATTCATTTTCAGATGGTAGGAGGAGGTGATTGCCCTCAAAGCATTCAATGTAGGTCGGCCAATGATAGCGTTATACGCCGATCAAGTTCTTACTATCAGGAATTCTATCATGGTAGTGGCATGGTGGGGATCTGTCCCTACCGACACTGGTAACGTGATAGATCCTATGGGTTGTACTGCTTCCCCTGTAAACCCTTTCAAAATAGTCTGCACCAGGAGCAACTGGTCTACATTGATTCACATTCTTGTGAATGTGTCCCAAAATAGGACGTTCGCGGAACTCCCATTGTCGATCAATATTCTCCGTGTGGTGTAATTTACTACCAGCGTTGTTACTGCTAATGCATCATCATGCGGGTAGACTACTCCTTGATAATCATCATCATCAAAAGAGATCGTGGGTGAACTTGCACTTGAGGTTGCTTGGAAGGTCTCCCTATGCTGTATACTTCCTTGTATCTGGCCCACCTAGCATATGCTTTCCTCCCGAAAAATGTGGGGCCACCTTTGGCATATCCTCCAGCAATTGTCCGTATCTCACCCACGGGTGGGTTCCTTCGATTTTCGTCTTGCCTAGGGTGCCGCTCTTAAAATTCTTGTGACCTTCTTTCTCTTCTTGGCAAGCCTTTTCTTCTTGGGCTTTCGCTCCGTTGGCGTTTGTGCTCCTACCTTCTGTCACCTAAACGTTGAGGGGGAGTAGCATTCCCGGCAACAATGCGTTCTAGCTAGCCGTTTCCCCTTATCTCCTTAATCTTTTGCTTCAGTGTATAACAATCTTTAGTTCTGTGGCCACTCATATTATGGTAGGTGCAGTACTTTTGGGTGTCACCCATGCCCTTGTTCCACGCCACGTTTGGCCTCTTTGACTTTGTCTTGCATGTGCACACTAGAGTAATGCACATGACTGCTTGTGTAGGCGTCTCGCCTTCCTTCGTGTGGGTTTCTCTTCGATCTCGATCCTCCATCTCACTCATTTTTTGAATTCCCTTTAGGCACTTGCTCTTCCCTCTTCTCTAGTCTGGCTATCAAGGCGATCAGTGTATCTTCAACGTTGATAAAATCATCTACCCTGTCCATAAATTCTTGTAAGGTGGAAGGGGTCATCCTCGCCAATTCGGCCCTAAAGGAACTTCTTGGCCAAATTCCCCCGAGCAGAGCAACCAACATAATTTTTTCATCTTGATCGTCGGCTGTCATTGTCTCCCTATTGAACAGTGCCATATACGACTTCAGGCTCTCCTCTTCCCTCTGCTTCACAATTAGTAGGTATGTTGTTGGCCTTCTCCGCCTCCTGCTAGCCATGAGCTGGGTTAAAAACTGTCTGCCCAATTCTTCAAAGCTATCAATGGATCCCGACTGCAATGCTTCGAACCACCCTTGGGCCATTCCCTTCAAAGTTAAAGGAAATGCCTTACATGCGATTTCTCAGGGAAATCTGTGGAGTATCATGTGAGCTTTGAAGGTTTCCAAGTGCTCCACTAGATCTTTAGATTCGTCGTACATGTCTACTGCCATGATTTCTGCGATGTACGCCATATTAGTTCTGGTTAGCAATTGATCCACTGAAAAAGCCGTCCCTAATTTTTTGGCCATCTCTTTGTATTTGTTCATCAAACTGCGCAGGTCATGGTGCAATTTTCTCGTTTCCTCATTTTCTTAAGGAGGTTGGCCATCTCCAGCGCTATGTGCTTCCATCTCGACCCGGTCGGCTTGGCTGGGTGTTGTGTCCTCCCTCGATGGCCTATTTTTCTCCTTGAGGGTCACGTTCTCCTTCCGTAGTGAGTCTAACTTGACAATGAGTTTTTTTACTATTCCCTCCATTTCCGCGAGCCTTCCCTCCATGTTTCGCGATGTCACTTCCTGGTCTCTGGTTACTTGAGATCGAGTAGTAGTGGGCATGTGAAAAGCACACTGGTTGTAGAACAAATAGAAATCCCACAGACGACACTAAGGGCAGGTTTGGAGGGTGAGGTGAGAATTTTGTGTTTTGTTTTAGTGTTTAAAATATTATATTTTAGTATTATTATTGTATTGGAATTTGAAAAAGTTGAATTGTTTATTATATTTTGTATGTGGATTTGAAAAATGTGTAATGATGAGATGAGAATTTTGTATCTCATCGCACAAACCTGCCCTAACTGTTATTGACGTGTTTCACAGCTTCACTCACTTGATCACCTACAATTAAAGAGTTGTGTGGCTTGGAGGTTTTGGGGAACGCCTCTGATGCCTAAGTCAACGATCACAATGAGAATCTCCTTTTCTAGATATATGAATTAGATGATCTTCACATACCAGGGTGGTATGTATATATAGAGCCCCTGATATTTTTGTTGCCATGCGATAGCAGGTTTATCTGTAATTTAAAATTCAAGTCTTAGGATGGAGAACTTAGCCAAATCCAAATGATCGGATAGCTCTCCTTGTCTAAGAGACTCTCAATCAGTTATTCCTTCAACGACTAGGATGGATTGGGTTTTCAGGAGATTGGGTTATTGGCCTAAGTTGTAGCCCAAGCCCATGAGGCGGCCCAATAGGCCTCGAAGTGGTATTTAGCATCTTCCATGCCTTATTTATATGGAGCTCAATAAAATAGCATACAAAGCATGTGAGACTTAATGAACTAGTTTAAGATGCCCCTTAAATTTAAGGTGGAGTGCAAGACACCAACTTGAACTTGGTAACAAGATTGTGAAATCTTCCCGAAGGATATGACTTGGTAAAAACACTTGCAAGCTGATTATAGAAAGTAATGGAATGAAGTTGTAGCGAGCCTTGAAAAAGATGGTGACAGATAAAGTGACAATTAGTTTTAATATGTTTGGTCAGTTTGTCAAAAACATTATTACGAACAATTTGAATAGCACTCATGTTGTCACGGCATAGAAGAGTTGCGGATGAGAAAGAGACTCATATTTTGAAATAGCCACCACAACCAAAGAGGCTCGAATGTAATGTTAGCAAGACCATAGTATTTGGCCTTAGTGCTAGATGAAGTAATTGCAATTTGTTTCTTACTATGCCAAGAGACGAGGGAATTGCCAACTAGAAAACAATAACTAGTTCTATAGCGCTGATTTATAGGATCACCTGCACAATCGGCACTAACATAAGCAAGCATTTGAAGAGCAGACTAAGAGGAGAGATGTTAACCATGAAACAATGTTCCCTGGAGGTAAGGGAGGATGGGCATGAAGCATGGAGCAGCCATGAATTGACTCGCTTGATGGACAACATATGAAATATTATGTAGGGTAATATTAAGATAGACATAACTATTACCCAAATGCTTATACAAAGTGGGGTCATGAAGATGTTCGCTCTCATCTGGATTGAGATGAGCATTGAGTTTAGTTAGTGTGTTAGTGACCGTAAAATCTGTTATGTTGGCATGTGAGAGGAGATGATAAGTGTATTTGGCCTAACTCAAATAGGAACCAGTAAAGGAGAAAGAAAACTCAAGACCACGAAAATAATTGAGAGGCTCAAGATCCTTCATCTCAAAGTGTTGACTAAGGTATTGCTTTCGCTCCTAAAAACTTGATAAGATCGTCTCCAATGATAACCATGTCATCTACATATAGCAAAAGAAGAATGGTACATTTGGTTATGCGAGCAATAAACAAGGCTGAGTCATAGGAGCTGATGGAGTAGCCAAGACTAGAGATAGTGGTGCTGAATTTTGCAAACTAAGCCCTAGGATGAGAAATCCAAGAGGCGGCTGCATATATACTTCTTCACTCATATTGCTATTAAGGAAGATATTTTTTACATCCATTTGAAAAAGGAACCAATGACAAGAGACATAAACATCCAAAAGAGCATGGACAAAAGAGAGACAAGCAATAGGAGCAAAGGTCTCTTCATAATCTATATTGTACTCTTGAGTAGATCTTTTGGCCACAAGACGAGCTTTGTATCTATCAATAATACCATCAGAGCAACTCTTAATTTTAAAGGCCCATTTAGACCTTGCAATAGAATTTCTTGGATGCCAGTCAAGTATGGCCCAAATATGATTCTTTGACAATATATCAAATTTCTCTTTCATTGCTGCCTGGCAGAAAGGGTAAGTGGAAGTCTCATGATAGGAGTGAGGTTGGTGCAAGTCAATTAAAGCATGAAAATAATGAAAATCATGGAGATGTGATGGGAGAGGTCTTACCTGAGTGGAATAACAAAGGTTTGAAAATGGATGGTCGATTGGATCCTTGGATTGGACAAAACCTAAGGACTTAAACAAAGCATCATCAAGATCATCAAATGTGTGTGGTTCAAGTGAGTTGGAGTCTAGAAAGATAGGAGTATGACGGTGGAGAAGAAATGTGTGGTAATGGAAAATTGTAGAATAGATGGCTTGTGAAACTTGCCAATCTCGTGGAACAATCAATGTTCTCAGATGACTACATGACTGGAAATTAGGAGACCTTGACTCAGAATCATAATACTTATAGCTTTTTGCATTGCCCCACCATATCCAAGAAAGCAACACAATCGAGAACTGGGCTCAAGTTTGCTGCACTCATGCTGTTCGAGTAAAACAAATAAGTAGAATCAAATATGTGTAGGTGATGGTCAATAGGAAAGGAGCCAGATAGCTTGTCATAAGAAGTACTATTATCAATAATAGGACAAGGAAACTTGTTGATGATGTAGTCGGCCGTGAGAGATGCTTCACTCCAAAATGGTGTCGGCTTAGACAATGATAAGAGTAGAGAACAAACAGTATCTGAAATGTGTCTAAGTTGACATTCAGCCTTCCTATTTTGCTGAGAGGTACTTGGACATGAAAGTTGAAAAATAGTGCCAAAATGTCTAAGGATCTCTTGAAATGTACGTTGAGTGTATTCTAGTGCTTTATCAAAACGAAGAAAATTTAAACACTTTCAAATTGTTTAAAGTCTAAACACTATGGAAAAAAACTACTTTACCTCCCTATTGTACCGCTTCATTTGACCGCTTGACATAATTTTTTTTTTTACGTAGTGATTAAGGAAGTGATTTTAAATATATTGGGACAATTTTTTATTTTTTTAAAATATTTAAATTATTAAAAAATGTGAAAAGAAAAATGAAAAAAAAAATGAAAAAGAAAGTCGGTCAATTTGAGCGGGCTACTCTAGGCGGCAGAGTAGCCTGACTCAAACACTATTCATGTGATGCATCCACATAATCAATTAGATTATCGACAACTTTTCATCGAATGAATGTGGCCTCTAAAAATGATTTATGGCCAATTGTTCGAATCTTGGACTTTGACAGAGCATACCCCAAAACTAGGGTGCGTTTGGAACTTAAACCACTCTCAACTCATCATTACAATTTTTTCAAATCTCAACATAAAATATAATAAACAATTCAACTTTTTCAAATTCTAAAATAATAATAATATTAAAAAATAATATTCTAACAATATTTTATCATCTCAACTCAACTCACTTTAACATCCAAACGCAACCTAAGTCTCTTACCACTTAAGCCAATTCTTAGAAATTCATATTTTTGTTACATTTACGACACGTTGACATATTTTGATGAGATGAAATTAATGGATTAGAGTTAGCCGTATTGTTTACAGTAAAAGACATCTTATTATTTTCATAAATGAGAAAAATGATTAAAAGACATCTTCAAAACTCATGAAGACACCACCCAACCATGATGGATCAAAGATTATTTTTTTAGGGGTAGATGAATAGAATTTTGTTATGATTATCTTAATGGAATTAATATTAAAAATGGGATAATTTTGCAAAATCTATGAAAATTTGCACACTATAAAAAGTTGGAGCATGACTCCAAGGCAGAATACAAATGCACAATACAAAATAATAGACTTTATCACAAGGCTAAAAGAGCGATTGTTGTATAAACTATAAAGGCATATGCATGAATGCCAATAAAAACTAACTCGAATTAAATATTAAAAACAAAAATTTAACGGATATAAGCAATTCATACGGACGAGGATCATAGAAGAAGAAATGGATTCGCTGCTCCTTGGCGGAGGCATGAGAGGGCAAGGATAAAAGCTTTTGCGTTTGAAGTTACTTCGCAATTCATGAGAGGCATGATAATGTGTTGAAATCATTTGATAATCTTATTGTCTTTAATGTTGATCTATAGTGTAGGAATTGACAAAACATGGAGAGATTTGGAACAATACTTATAATTAAGATCAATAGAATAGATGAGAAGTTTGATTAGACCTTTTTTTTTTAAATAAGTAGAACCTTTATTAAAAAACTTCACTGAGTCGGATGAATAACCATATACAAGCAATCAAGACGCTAGGACTTATCTACGTAAATAAGACAATTCCAAATAGTCCATTCGCAAAAGACCCCAAAACCGTCCAATAATACTATTAGACCTATTCACCATTCACCACCCCAAAGTTTAGTCCTTAGTTTCATCGATGGGTTTAGCTCTAATAATACTATTCTTTCTTTCCTTTTCTTTTTCCTTCGGCACTCTAACATCCTCTCTTCTTCAATGTTACACGGCTTCGAATACAAAGAAGAAATCAATTTAAAGGAACACTTGGATCTTTCTAATGTTTGCATTATATGCTGTCATTGAAGCTGTTACAAGGATCAGTGTTCAGAATCAAATTCTATAAATTCAGCCTATTTCACATGCATACAATGCTACAGATCTGACAAAAATTGTACCATTTTAGCAGGCGATTCCTCTAGGCTCATAGCTCATAAATTAATTGATCCATACACTCAACAAGTTCCATAGTCGAGATTTTCTAATATCGAGATGATTTTCCAAGCAAGCTTCTCATCTGCTATCGACCAAGTGCAGCAAAAAAACACTGCTTCACATTTATTTGGAGGACTGTCAACTATTCTGTAAGGGCACCTGTCCTTCAGACAGAGTGATACACTAAATGACTCTACTTGAATTTGTTCCCCAAAGTATTGGATGTTTCCTCCAGAAAGTTCGTCTGAAAGTTTAATGTACAACATGGGAAGCCAAGAGCATCTGCCAGACATGGAAAGTGCATTACTTGATGAAGATACATCTGTGCTCTTGGTGTCTTCTAAATTGTCAGTATTTATGGGGAAACAGTAAGCAAACCGAATGTCGTGCTTCTTTTCTCCCAACATAAGAAGAAGCTCGTCTTGGTGAACGATCTTTGCTCTTTTACTCTTTTCCTCAACCAAGATCCCTTCAGCTGCCCTTTCATCTTTTACCTGCAGCCATGGCATGAACTTTCCATCTTTTAAACGCGAATCGGATTCATCTTCTGAACTGATTTTAGAAAAATTGAAGTTTGGATTCAAGCTACTTCGAATAAAAGTGTTTGAGGCTCCTACTTCCACATGATGAGTAGAAGGAATGCAAACTGTCTCGTTGTTTGCAGGGTCATCACATCGAATTCCCAATTCCGAATATATTCGTCCTTTAAGAGTAGCCATCTTAGGTTTCTCACCATGTACTAGGATCACATGTTTGGGGGAGAGAAACTTGACAAGATCCATAATCCCTTTGGCATCTGTATGAGGACTGAAAGACAATTGATGAATCTGGCAACATAAGAGATGTTGAGGTGAACTTTGGATCAAATGGGAAAGATATTGAAGATGGAAAAGAAATTCAGTTTGTACATGGGTGTGTGTGTGTGAGAGAGAGAGAGAGAGAGAATTAGTTTCAGAATGACTAAGCATTTTATCCAATTTAATGCGGAAAATAGAATTTTGATAGGCAGACACACTTGCACATCTTTGACAGGAAATTTACTGTTACTTCTTCCTGTTTCTGTTTTCTGGAAAGAGATAATATTAAGCATATAAAGAGCACACTGTCTTATTCTGGTTTTGAAATCAATTTATTTCAAATCTGGTTTTTCCCTTCCAGACTATTAATCAAGATGCTAATATTAACTTGGACATTAGCACAGTGAGCACTCTTTAAGAAAGAAAAGAATGGAATCCTGGTTTTCTATTTTGGGTGATGTGTATATCCTAAACAATGCTGTCATTGTTAATGTAGAAAGAAACTCGTTTGTAAAAATTTTCCTAAAAGAGAACCAGAAAAATTTAAAAGCGAATACCTGATTTCATTAATCTAGCAGAAACACAAACAGTTAGAAAGAAGATTGAATAAGAGAACTCTTAAATGATAATCAGCAAAGCTCAGACAAAAAACATCCAAATGAAGGGAAAAAGACTAAGATTTATAAGATAATTAAATGTAGACACGAACTGACTTCCTGCCAACCCTTTTTTTGGTAAGTCTTAACCTTTGTGGGGTTAAGATTGTACAGGAATCTAAACTGTGTTTCCTAAGCAATTACTGACATAGCTATCCCATACTTGTAATTACCATGTAAAAGACTGCACACACCTAACCTCTGACTCTTTAAACCATTTTAACTTTTCATATTTTGAAAGGCTTTATTTTTCATTCAAAGGACATGAGTTTTCAATGTCCAGAACTCTTCAATGAAAGCAGCTTAAGAGGCATTCATCACACAAAGTCGACTAGAGGTAAATTCAATCATATATCCATATATAAAGATTGTAGACATTCATGGAGGGAAAACTTACTTCATTCATTGATATACAACAATATATATAATGCATGCAATTGACGACTATACCCTCACAAGTTACACTTATCACACACATGTCCTCTAACACTCTCCCTCAAGCTGGGGCATATATATCATATAAACCCAGCTTGAAACAAATAAGCTTTAACCAACTACAACACAATGACTTAAGGCCTCGTTTGTATTCACAGCCCATCTCAACTCATCTCACTACTATTCACTACTATTCAGCAACTTTAACTAACAAATCTCACTACTATTCACAACTCATCTCAACTCATCTTCGAATCCAAATGACACCTTAGTAAACATAACTGCGAATTGATCTGTAGACTTCACAAAAGGTGTAGAAATGTCACCACTTAGTATCTTATCTTGAATGAAGTGACCATCAATCTCTATGTGTTTAGTTATCTCATGGAACACAGAATTAGAGGCAATATGCACTGTAGGATTATGACAAAATAACTGAAGAGGGACAAGAGCTGGAAACCCAATCTCTTGAAGGAAGTGTTGCAACCATGTCAGCTCAATAGTAGTGTGAGCCATTGCCCTATATTCAGCTTCTGCACTAGAGCGAGCTACTATTGCTTGTTTCTTACTCTTTCATGTAACCAAGTTATCTCCCACAAAGGATATGGGTGGGGGACCAAGTTTTTGGACCTAGAACCCGATTTCTTTTTCACTTTTGTGCTGTGGTTGTTGTAATGGGGTGTTTGTTGGGGAACCTCACCCCCTCCTTATGTATTTCGTTTTCCGTTTCTTAATAAAATATTTGCTTGCTTAGGAAAAAAAAAAAGTTACCTCCCACAAAAGTACAATATTCTATAGTAGATATTCTATCTGAAGGGGATCCTGCCCAATTAGCATCTGAAAAAGGCTTCAACCCTAAGATGTCCATTTGGTCGATACAACAATCCAAGGCCAGGAGCCTTAAGATAACGAAGAATATGAATTACAGCATCCCAATGTGAGACCCTGGGCGTTTGTAAAAATTGACTCAGTACACTTACTACATAAGAGATGTCTGGTCTAGTGATAGTTGTCAAAATGGTCTGAATGCCCTTTTCATAGGGTTTCCTTTCATTATATATAAGAGGTTTACATAGATTATGCCAGATTTCCAGCGCCTAAATGCTATACAAGGTAAGTATTTCCAACTTATTTACAACCTAATTATCTGCTATATACAATCTAGATATCAAGGAAATCATTCCTAAAATATGACAAATCAATCTCTAAATTATCTCCGTAACATCCCCCCTCAAATTGATGCTGGTGAATCAAGAAGCATCAATTTGTCAACCAAGATCTGATGTCGGTGCCGAGAAAGAGCTTTAGTGAATATGTCCGCAGTTTGATGTTCGGTAGAAATGTGAGGAAGAGTAATCACATGTCTATCAAAGGATTCACGTATGGATTGACAATCGACTTCAATATGTTTCGTACGCTCATGGAAGACAGGATTAGCGGCGATCTGAATAGCACTGGTATTATCAGCATGAAGAGGAGTGGAATGAAGCTGAGGAAAACCAAGTTCACCCAATAACCCACGAAGCCATGTGAACTCAGAGCATGCGGAAGACATAGCGCGATACTCAGACTCAGTGGAAGACTTAGAAACTCTGTCTTGCTTCTTACTTTTCCAAGAAATGAGTGCATTGCCTAAAAACATGCACCAGCCAGTAACAGAGCGACGAGTATCAGCACATCCAGCCCAATCGGCGTCACTATACCCCACTAATTGTAAGGAAGATTCCTTAGGAAAGAACAACCCACGTGTAGAGGTCCCCTTCAGATAGCGGAATATGCGGCTGACAGCGGCTAAGTGAAGGTGTCGGGGGGCCTGCATAAATTGACTGACTTGCTGCACAGCAAAAGAAATGTCAGGACGAGTAATCGGCAAGTAGTTCAAACTCCCAACGAGTTACCGATACAAGGATGGATCTGATAGAAGCTCGCCGTCCTCCTGATGAAGCTTAAGATTTACCTCCAAGGGAGTAAGAACATAATTACCAGATTGGAGACCAGCCAATGAAATCACTTCCTGCGTGTATTTGTGCTGGTGTAACAATGTACCAGTCGAAGTAATCTGCACCTCAAGGCCAAGAAAGTACTGCAAAGGCCCAAGATCTTTCATGTGAAAACAGTCATTGAGATGCTGTTGTAATTGCTTAATTAACTCAATATCAGAGCCAGTAATCACGATGTCGTCAACATATACCAGAAGCAATACAATTCTTGTAGAAGTCTTGCGAAGAAACAGAGAGGAATCAAACTGACTCTGAGTAAAGTGAAAAGCAAGCAGAGTAGAACGAAATTTATCAAACCATGCACGCGGAGCTTGTTTCAGTCCATACAAAGATCGGCGTAGCCGACAAACCTCTGAAGAAGGTGTAGCAAACATGCCGGGAGGTGGAGACATATAGATTTCTTCCTTCAAATCTCCGTGTAGAAAAGCATTCTTCACGTCCATCTGCCGGAGAGACCACCCCTGCGACGCAGCAAGTGCCAAGATAGTCCGTACAGTTGTCATTTTGGCAACAGGTGCAAATGTCTCTTCATAATCAATACCATACTCCTGCCGGTTCCCAAGAGCCACGAGACGTGCCTTATATCTATCCAGTGAGCCATCAGATCGAAACTTAACTGAGTACACCCATTTACAACCAATAGGTTTGACACTAGAGGGACAAGTTACAAGATCCCAAGTGTGATTGTCTTGAAGAGCTCGGATTTCTTCTTGCATGGCCTGCTGCCAACATGCTTGGGTGGCTGCCTGAGTATAAGAGTGA
This sequence comes from Juglans regia, assembly GCF_001411555.2. Classification (NCBI taxonomy): domain Eukaryota; kingdom Viridiplantae; phylum Streptophyta; class Magnoliopsida; order Fagales; family Juglandaceae; genus Juglans; species Juglans regia. The sequence continues at coordinate 8,481,392 of NC_049916.1, forward strand.
GGAACAGAAACAGTGTCGAGAGTGGCAGTAAGTGAGGTATGAGAAAAACCATACCTATCTGGTGGATGTGTAACCCGGGTGGAGCGTCGAGGTATAGGAACCGCAGAATTAGATGACGGATCAGTGTCTGGAAGAGGCGTTAAAGGAGGACGTCTATGATACACTACACCTGGTTTAAATCCCTCAATAGAAGAAGGCACATTATCAAAAGCAGGTAGAAGAGTAATAGGAGGATCAGAAATAACTTGAGACTGAAAGAAATATTGATTTTCGAAGAAAATCACATTCCGAGAGATCCGAAATTTGTCTGCATGAGCATCATAATAGACAAATCCTTTCTGAGTAGGGCTATATCCCATAAAAGCACACATGACAGACTGGGCAGCAAACTTGTGACGATCAATAGGTGGCAGATGAACAAAACAAACACACCCAAAAGTATGAAAGGATTGATACTCAGGAGATATGCCAAATAATCGAAAATAGGGAGAATCATAATTTAGAGTGGCAGTAGGCAGACGATTAATCAAATAAACAGCAGTAGATAAAGCTTCTACCCAGAACTTAGAAGGTACAGAAGAATCAATCAACAAAGTACGAACAACATCTAAGAGATGACGATTCTTACGCTCAGCGACTCCATTTTGTTGAGGGGTATAAGGACAAGAGCGCTGGGAAATAATCCCTTTTTGCTGAAGATAAATCTGAAAGGAATGAGACATGTATTCCCCCCCTGAGTCGGAGCGTAAGATTTTGATACAAGTGCTGAACTGTGTCTCAACAAGCGCAACAAATTTTTAAAAAACAGAAGATAAATCTGAACTGTGTCTCAAAATGGTTTGAATGCCCTTTTCATAGGGTTTCCTTTCATTATATAGAAGAGGTTTACATAGATCATGCCAGATTTCCAGCGCCTAAATGCTATACAAGGTAAGTATTTCCAACTTATTTACAACCTAATTATCTGCTATATACAATCTAGATATCAAGGAAATTATTCCTAAAATATGACAAATCAATCTCTAAATTATCTCCGTAACAATAGTGAGATAATTCAATTTCCCAACAAGTCTTTGATACCTACCTAGATCTCAAAACAACTCTCATTCCTCTTTCAAGAATTTATGATTTGGGTCCATAGGAGTGTCAATAGGTCGTGCACCCAACAAGCCAATTTCTTTCAAAATGTCAAGTATATATTTCCTCTAAGATAGGTTGATATCCTTTTCAGATCTACTAACTTTAATTCCCAGGAAATATCTAAGCTTACCCAAGTTTTTGTCTGAAACTGATCATGTAAAAATTGTTTCAACCTAGCAATTCCAACAGTCACTCCCAGTAATTACAATGTCTTCCACATATACAACCAACAAAATGTGACATGCATCACTGTGTAGGTGAAATATCAAATGGTTTGTTTGGCATCTATGAAGACCAAATACCAATACAACATCAGAAAACATCACAAACCTTGCTCGAGGAGATTGTTTCAAACCATATAATATCTATTGGATTTCTTGGAAATAAGTTAGGAAACTCTGTTTTAAATAAAACTCTGTTTTAAATATGTCGGATTTCTAGGAGATAAATTAGGAAGTTCTATTTCAGATAAAATCTGAAATAGTTATATTTCTGTTATAGCCTAGAAATTTGCTGATTTGATTTATTGATTAGGTGGCTTTCCTGATTTGGTGGCGTTCCTCTTCTATTTATATTGTAATCGTTTTTGTTGGAAATTAATAAGAATGATTATTCTTCTTCTAAAAAAAACTACATGGTATCAGAGCTTCGTGCTCTTTTTCTATTTTCTCATTTCTTCTGATGATGTTGTATAAGTCGGCGATGACCCACGCCCTAAGCAATCCTATCGTCTCTTCAGACTCTTCTGGTACTTCCGAAACAATTCCACCCAATTCCGCTATCCCTCCCACACATGTATCTACTGATTCCTATTCCCAGAATTTAGCCCTTTATCTCACAGCTACAAAACTCAATTGGCACAACTATCTTGAGTGGGCTCAGTCTGTCAAATTGGCAATCAATGGCAGAGGCAAGTTTGGGCATTTGACTGGTGAAATATCAAAACCTGCAACTGGTGACCCTAATAAAAAAAAATGGCAGTCAGAAAATTCTCTTGTTATTGCTTGGCTCATCAATTCCATGGAACCTACCATTGGAAAACCTCAGCTATTTCTTCCCACTGCTCAAGATGTCTGGGAGGCTGTTCGAGATCTTTATTTGGACCTGGAGAATTCTTCTCAAATTTTTGAGTTGAAAACTCAACTTTGGAAATCCAAGCAAAATGATCGCAATGTTACGACTTATTACAACGAATTGGTAACGTTATGGCAGGAACTTGATCAGTGCTATGAAGATGTTTGGGAAAATTCAAACGACTATGCTCGTCACAAGAGAGAGGAAAACGACATGATTTACATGTTCTTAGCCGGCCTTAATCGAAGTTTGGACGATGTCCGAGGTCGCATTCTCGGCAGGCAACCATTGCCCTCTATCCGGGAAATTTTCTGAAGTTAGACGTGAGGAGTCCAGGAGGAAAATCATGCTGCGCAATACCGAAACTGGTTTAATCCTGGAACCTAAAAATTCTGCTCGTGTCAAAGAGTGTTGATTCTGACAATGACGGGCATAATAAACCATGGTGTGAGCATTGCAAAAAACCATGGCATAAGAAGGAGACGTGCTGGAAGCTTCATGGTAAACCCGCAAATTGGAAGCCAAAATCCAAACGAGATGGCCGTGCCTACCAAGTTGCTGCTGAAGAGACTCAGGAGCCTTCTACCAACTCAGATGCAGTACCTTTTACCAAGGAACAATTAGAGCACTTGTACAAATTATTTCAATCTCCAAAACTGTCCTTAACGCCGTCTTGTTCTTTGGTACAGAAGGGTAAAACTCTTGCTCATGCGTTTTTAGGTGTTATTCCTAATTCTGTTCATTCTTGAATAATTGATTCCAGTGCAACTGATCATATGACTGGTTGCTCCAAATTGTTCTCATCCTATAGTTCGTGTGCAGGTCAAAATTGCAGATGGTTCACTCTTAGTAATTGCTGGGATAGGAACTATCAAACTCACTTCATTGTTAACACTCCATGATGTGCTCCACGTTCCCAATTTGTCTTGCAATTTGTTGTCCATCAGTAAAATTACCTCTGATCACCAGTGTCAAGCTAATTTCTATTCTTCTTATTGTGAATTTCAGGACTTGACCACGGGGAGGATGATTGGCAGTGCTAAGGAAAAAGATGGACTCTATTATTTTGAAGATGGACCTAACTCGAGTAGACAATGTCAAAATACTTGCTTAAATTCTATTTCTGTTTCTAAGGAAAATGATATTCTGTTATGGCATTATAGGTTAGGCCATCCTAGTTTTCAGTATTTAAAATACTTCTTTCCCAATTTATTTCGGAATAAAAGTTCAACTTCTTTTCAATGTGCAGTTTGTCAATTTGCTAAACATCATCGTGCATCTTTTTATACCCAACCCTACAAACCAACTACTCCATTTACTGTCATTCATAGTGACATATGGGGCCCTTGTAGAACATCTACTCATTCTGGAAAAAAATGGTTTGTGACATGTATTGATGATCATACGAGATTAAGTTGGGTTTATTTGATGACGGAAAAATCTGAAGTCGAAACAATTTTCAAAACTTTTTACACCATGGTACACACAATTTCAAAAGAATATTCAAATATTGCGGAGTGATAATGGTTGAGAATATTTCAAAAACATTTTGGGCTAGTTTTTTCTTGAAAAAGGAATTGTTCATCAAAGCTCTAGTGTCGACACTCCGCAACAAAATGGTTTGGCTGAAAGAAAGAACAAAAACTTATTGGAAGTAGCTTGGGCTTTACTTTTTACCAGTCAAGTACCTAAATATCTTTGGGGTGAAGCCGTTCTTACTGGAGGTGCTGTCAGAGAAAGGATCATCCGAGCCTTTTTGGTGGAAGAGTAAAGATTGTGAAGAAGGTATTGAAGATAAAACAGGTTTTTGTTAATACTAACTTTCTGCTGGATTTTCTCTCTCCTTATTTTCTCTCTGTACACTTTTTGTTTGCTTGGTTGATGCTGCTCTTCATGGGAGGTTGAGCGACTGTTTACCGCAAGTATGAGTAGGAATACGAGCATGTTGAATGCTGTTGTTATTGATCGTAAGGTATTTGAGGTAGTTAGAGTTGGGCGATGGGTGAACATTACAGAGAGGGGCTGGAAGTTAGTGAGAAGCCTGCATTTGGAGTTAAGCTCGGCTTGTTGGTTTACAAAAGCTTTGGAGGATTGCTCAAAGGTGGGAAGAAGGGAGTTTTATTTGGCTCATAGAGAGGGACAGGGGCTACATAGCCTAGAGGTGTGTTAACTCCGAAGGGGCATTCATGGTGTTGGTGGAGTTCAGACAGGGGGGTTGGAGAAATAATCTTCTCATTCCTGAAGGGACAGATGGGTGGGGGTGGAGTAAGCTGGTGGAAGTGTTGAGGGTGGCAGGCAGTGGCCGTGTAACGGATTCGTCTCCTCCATTGTTGGTAGCGGCGACGACAGCCCAACCCTCGACATCGTATCTGGAGGCTCTAAAAAAACCGAAGGTAGTTTACCCACCCTATCAATCTGTCAGTCTGAGAGGAGGTGCGTTGTTGCAGGCTGGAGACGTCGCTTCTTCAGTAGAGGTGCAGAAGAGGGAAGGGGCTGGCAGTGGAATTGTCGGAATTAATAAGGCAAATCTTTTGCGGGTCGTGATGGAATGCAGAGGAAAATAGACGATGTGCAGGCTTATTTATATTTATTGAAACGGTGCGTTGAAGATGAAGCAGGGGTGGATGTGGGTGTGGATCAAGGTCTTCAGAATAGGCCATGGTCAATGGGCAAGCAAAATGGGCCCAGGAGTTTCACGCAGGCCTCAGGTAAAGGAATGGATGTTGGGCCTTGGGGTTTTCAGCCGAAACCAAAGAGGCCCGTGTGGAGGAGACGTGCTGCGTCTGCTTCAGGCCCATCGGGGCGTGGGCCTCAGCCACTGTTGCCTGCAAAGAGCCATGTGGCCCTGGCAAAGGCGACGACACCGCTGATTGAGGCTAGGTTGCCGGAATCTACTCCGACGAGAAATGGAGTGTGCGATTTGTATCAGGATCCTTCCGCATGTGCGATAGAGGCCGGTAGCTCGACGGCCATAGCACCGACGGCGGCTCCTTTGCCATCAGTAGAGGAGAGGCACTTTGAGGCTTCTTTCTGCGAGGAGATGCCCGAGAAGGGGGTTGTACAGAGAAGGAGCGGGATGGCTGTCAAGTGGAGTTGGTGGTGCTACCACCACCGTGGGACGCCGATATTGTTTCAGATACCCAGAAATTGCCGAAAACCATGATGGGAGGCTCCTTTCCCCAGATGGAGGTCCAGTGTCATCCTGAGGACCATCTTGACTCTATCGTGGTGAGGAACTTTGGCTCTGAAGCTCAGCTAGAGGCTGAGGAGGCAGGGGTGGAGGTGGTTCCCGAGACCCAATCTGGCTGTGATGTGTTGATGGTCCCTGAGACCCAATCTCCCACTTGTACTGTTGTGGTTGAATGGGAGGGGAGGAATCTTTTCGGAGAGGAAGGGGGGCGATTCCAAATCTGCAGTGGGCTTCTAATGGGGACCCTATCCCACTGAATCGTTTGCTACCAAGTGAATCGAAAGCTCCGGATTGGCTATTTCATAAGGTGAAAGAAATGCAACACTGGATAGGAATGGAATGTGGGGGTTATGAAGAGTAGTTTCTAGCTTTACTTACTGCAATTGAAGTGGATCACACACAGTCAAAGAAATCAACGTCAAAAAAACAGTGGGAGCTCAACCACCTAACTTGGTCACTGAAGTATGAAGGAAGCTCAAGTCGTAAAAAATCCAAAGGGAAGGGGCTCGCCTATTCTTTATGAAGCCGAAAATTGTGTCTTGGAACGTCCGCGGGTTAAATGAGGCGAATAAACGGCTTCGCATAAAAAACTTGTTACGAGAATGGAGGGTGGATGTAGTATGTTTGCAAGAAACTAAACTGAAAAATGTTTCTAGAAGATTAATTCGAAGCATTTGGAGTTGCACTTACGCGGATTGGGTTTATCTAGCTTCAAATGGGGCTTCGGGTGGAATTCTAGTGATGTGAGATAAAAGAGTTGTTGAGAAAATGGAGAAGTTTGTGGGGGAGTATACAGTGGCGTGCTCTTTTAAGAGCGTGGCAGATAATTTTGAGTGGGTTTTTGCAGGTTTATACGGTTCAAATGTAGACAACGATAGACGTTTCCTATAGGAGGAACTTGCTGGGTTACATAGCTGGTGGGAGCTTCCTTGGTGTATAGGAGGGGATTTTAATGTAATCAGTTTTCCTAGTGAACGATCGAGAGAGAGTAGGCTGCGCCCAGCAATGTCAGAGTTCTCAGATTGTATCTTTGATTTAAACTTGTTAGATATTTCTCTACTAGGGGGTTCATTCACTTGGTCGAATAATCAGACATGGTCAAGGCTAGATAGATTCCTAATTTCACCGAAGTGGGAGTTGCACTATCCGAAAGTGTGCCAAAAGAGGCTGCCACATCTTTGCTTGGAGCATTTTCCTAAATTGTTGGATTGTGGTGGCATTCGAAGCGGGCATCGATACTTTAAGTTTGAAAACATGTGGTTGAAAAGTAAAGGCTTTGTGGATAAAGTTAGGCAATGGTGGTCTTCTTATCAGTTCCATGGTAACCCCTCATACATCCTAGCTTGTAAGTTAAAAGCTTTGAAAAATGATCTTAAGCTTTGGAATACACAATCCTTTGGAGATATTGGGGAGCGAGAAAAATCCATGGTGGAGGAGATACAATAGTTTGAACAGATATTGGAGGTTAGAGCCCTTCTACCCGATGAGTTAGTGCGCAAGTCAGAGCTGGTCGCAGAATTAGAAAGAATACTATCCCTAGAAGAGATTTCATGGCGTCAGAAGTTGAGAGCTTTGTGGCTAAAAGAAGGGGATCAGAGCACTAAATTCTTCCATAGAGTTGCTAACTCTCATAGAAGAACTAATACCATTGAAATGCTAAACATTAATGGCATGGAATGTAAGGAGGCCCCTTTGATTCGTGACCATGTGGTGGATTTCTATGAATAACTGTTAACAGAACGTGTGGGATGGAGGCCAAAGCTGGATGGTCTTGTTTTTTATACTATTGCGCCTCAAGAAACCTCTTGGTTGGAGAGGCCTTTTGAGAAGGAGGAAGTGTATGATGTAGTCAGACGCATGAGCAAAGATAAAGCTCGAGGCCCAGATGGTCTCTCGATGGATTTTTTCCAATCTTGCTAGGAGGTGGTGAAAGTGGACATTATGAATGTGTTTCAAGAAGTATCCTTAGTTGGAAAGTTTGAGAAAAGCCTAAATGCTACTTTTATCGCGTTGATTCCAAAGAAGACTGGAGCAGTAGAGGTTAAGGATTTTCGACCCATTAGCCTTGTGAATGGGGTATACAAAATTATATCCAAGGTGCTTGCTAACACACTGGGGGCGGTTTTGGATAAGATCACTTCGAAACAACAAAATGCATTTGTTAAAGGGCGCCAAATATTGGATTCAGTCCTTATAGCAAACGAGGGTTTGGATAGCAGATTAAAGGCTGGCTCCACAGGTATTATTTACAAGTTATATATGGATAAAGCATACGATCATGTAAATTGGGATTTTCTCTTGTATCTATTGGGGAGGTGTGGTTTTGGGCCTAGGTGGCGTAATTGAATTAGTTGGTGCATCTCTACAGCCAGATTCTCAGTTTTGATTAATGGTTGTCCTACCGGTTTCTTCAATAGCTTTAGAGGTCTAACGCAAGGAGATCCTTTGTCCCCACTTCTTTTTGTTATCATAATGGAGGCTTTGAGTAGGATGACATCGGCGGCGGTTACGCATGGGTTTGTGATTGGATTTCCGATTGGCGATCCCAATAGGAGCATTATTACTTTGTCTCATTTACTTTTTGCAGATGATACACTCATATTCTGTGAGGCAGATCAAAACCAATTGAGAGCTTTGAAGGCTTGGTTACTATGCTTTGAAGCAGCGTCAGGCTTGAAAGTGAACTTTGACAAGTCAGAGCTAGTGCCAGTGGGAAACATGAGAAATACTAGATAGCTAGCTAGTATTCTTGGGTGCAAGGTAGCCTCTCTTCCTATTACTTATTTGGGTTTGTCGTTGGGGGCAGCAGCAAGGGCCTCATCCATATGGGATTCAGTCATAGAGAAGATAGGAAGGAAATTGGCAGAGTGAAAAATATTGTATTTATTGAAAGGTGGCTGTTTTACTCTTATCAAGAGTATTCTTTCTAATTTACCTACCTACTTTCTATCTGTGTTTCAATTGCCTGCCAGGGTAGCGGCTCGGATTGATAAGCTGTACCGTAATTTCCTTTGGGGTGGGATAGGGGATGAATTTGAATTCCACTTGGTCATCTGGGATAAGGTGTGCACACCACTCTTGTCTGGTGGTTTGGGTATTAAAAATCTAATAACTTTCAACCGGGCTCTGCTTGGGAAGTAGTTATGGAGGTATAATAACGAGACAAAAGCGTTATGGAAGCTGGTGATTGACTGTAAATATGGAAGCATGTGGGGGGGCTAGTGTACTAAAGAGGTGTACGTGGCTAGAGGTGTGGGAGTTTGGAAACACATTAGGAAGGAAGGGGGGGGGGGGGGGGGGGGTTTAGTAGCCATTCTAAATTGGTGTTGGGGAGGGGTTCTCGTATTAAGTTTTGGAGGGACATGGTGTGGGAATGAGGCCCCTAAAGGATACATTTCCAGCTATTTTTCAGTTGGCATGCAACCAGGAAGCTTCGATAAAGGACCTTATGCTTCTAATAGGGGACCAAGTGCAATAGAACGTCATATTTAGTAGAGCGACGCAAGACTGGGAAGTGGACATCTTTGAGGCTTTCTTCAACTTTCTTTATTCTGTGAAGCCAAATAGTCAGCAAGTTGATAGGCTATGGTGGACTCCAGCGGGTAAGGGCATTTTCTTGGTTTGATCCTTTTATAAGTCCCTTTCCCAAGCCGCCACCACCCCGTTCCCATGGAGGAGAATCTGGAGAAATAAGGTGCCTCCGAAAGCTATCTTCTTTACTTGGACAACAGCGTTGGGGAAGATTCTGACTACCGAAAATCTGAGGAAGCGCCAAGTAGTTATACTAGACTGGTGTTGCATGTGCAAGAGATTTGGCGAGACAGTGGAACACCTTTTGCTATATTGTGAGACTACTAGAGTCTTCTGGGTCGAAGTCTTTAGCCGGATAGAGTTAGCTTTTATTATGCTTGCAACGGTGGTAGATCTATTGGCTAGCTAGACACTTTTGAGAGAAGCGCAACAATCAAGGCGGTGTGGAATATGTCCCGATCTGTATTATGTGGTGTCTATGGCAAGAGTGCAACGATCGGACTTTTGAAAACAAAGAGCGGTCCCCGGAGGAACTTAGAATGCTATTTTTCCATACTTTATTTCTATGGGCCATTGCTTTAGATTTTAATGGCCTGAAATTCCATGACTTTCTAGTTTCCATTTCTGCGATCTAGATAGGTTTCATCTCTTGTATACCATCTTGTGTACTTGGGCTTTGCCTATCTTTATTAATACATCTTTGATTACTTATAAAAAAAAAAACATATCTCATAAATAGAATGCCAAATAAGGTTTTGAGCTTTGCAACACCTTTTGATATTTTCCACAAGTGTTGTCCAACAAATCGGCTTTCTTCTTCTTTACCACTAAAGATATTTGGTTGTACTGCTTTTGTTCATATTCATAGTAATAATCGAGGAAAACTTGAACCCCAAGCCACAAAATGTGTGTTTGTTGGCTATGCTCCCACTCAAAAGGGGTATAAATGTTTTGAACCTACTTCAAAAAAAATATTTGTTACCATGGATGTTACTTTTTTTGAATTACTTCCATATTTTACGCCTCATCTTCAAAGGGGGAACCAAAACAAAGATTCGGCTGGTTTTCATGATTTTTTCCAAACTGAAAATTTGCAAAACGATCCTTCTCCAACCTTGATTATTCAACCTGAAAACCCAAGCTTTATTATACCAAGGGAAAATGAGTCCAGTTGTTTAGATACTGAAAAGGTAGGTCTCTCTATAGTCCCATCTCATGATGTTCACAAAGGAGAGACAGAAACGGAAAACACAACGTTGGTACCATTTGACATTGTCTACTCGCGACAAAAGACAACTCGAAAGAAAGAGTCTTCCAATCCTTTGCACTGCCCAGAATCCGTAAATCCTCCAGGTAATGTCCACACCGAGCCCTTACCTCATGTTCAACCTATTTCATCTTCTAGTTCTGAACCCGAGTCTGGGTCAATCCTGAGTTTGATGATTCTGAACTTCCCATTGCTGTCCGGAAGGGTGTGAGATCTTGCACCTAACATCCATTATCCAATTATGTGTCATATGAAAATCTCTCATCTATTTTTCGTGTTTTTACCTCACAATTGTCTTGTATGGAGATCCCTAATATTGTGCAGGATGCTCGAAAAATTCCTGAGTGGAAGGAGGCTGTTTTCGAGGAGATGAAAGCTCTTGAAAAAAATGGTACATGGGAGTTAGTTGATCTACCAAGAGGAAAAACAACTGCAAATGGGTGTTTACAGTAGAGTATAAATTTGATGGCTCTCTAGAACGGTATAAAGCTCGATTGGTTGCCAAGGGATTCACTCAGACCTATGGCATTGATTACTTAAAGACATTCGCCCCAGTTGCAAAACTAAACACTGTAAGAGTTCTTTTATCACTTGCGGCTAATTGTGACTGACCTTTGCAACAGTTGGACGTAAAAAATGCATTTCTCAATGGAGATCTGGAGGACGAAGTGTACATGGATGCACCTCCAGGATTTGGTGAAAATTTTGGCACAAAAGTGTGTAAACTGAAGAAGTCCTTATATGGGTTAAAACAGTCACCAAGAGCCTGGTTTGAGAAATTCACTCAGTTTGTTAAAAGTCAAGGTATACTCAAGGGCAAAGTGATCATACGATGTTTACAAGACATTCATAGGATGGGAAAATAACAATTCTAATTGTGTATGTAGATGATATAATTCTCACTGGAGATGACACACTTGAGATGAACCGATTGAAGACTTCCCTCTTATCAACATTTAAGATCAAGGACTTAGGATCTCTGAGGTATTTCCTTAGAATGGAGGTTGCTAGGTCGAAGAAAGGGATTGTTGTCTCTCAACGGAAGTATGTTCTTGACCTCCTTAAGGAAACTGGGATGAGCGGGTGTAGGCCAGCAGACACTCCAATCAATCCAAATCAGAAACTTGGAGATGACAAGGAAGGTGATCCAGTGAATACAACTCGGTACCAAAAGTTGGTGGAAAAGTTAATTTACTTATCACATACACGGCCCGATATTGCTTTTGCTGTGAGTTTGGTAAGGCAATTTATGCACTCACCTTAGGAGAAACATCTTGAAGCAGTTTATCGGATTCTTAGGTACTTGAAAAGTACACCAGGCAAGGGTTTACTCTTCCAGAAGACCACACAGCAAAACATAGAGGCATTCATTGATGCAGATTGGGCAGGCTCAATTATTGATAGGAGATCCATGTCAAAATACTGTACTTATGTATGGGGAAATATGGTCACATGGCGAAGCAAGAAACAAAATGTGGTTGTAAGGAGCAGTGCCGAGGCAGAATATATGGCTATGGCTAACAGAGTTTGTGAGATGCTATGGCTGAAGAGAATTCTAGAAGAGCTAAGGATGGCGGTGAACATGCCAATGAAGTTGTATTGTGACAACAAAGCTGCCATATGTATTGCTCAAAATCCAGTACAACATGATCGCACTAAGCATGTAAAGATTGATAGTGGCGCTGTTTGCATGCCTTTTGTTCCTACTACTCAACAAATAGTTGATATCTTCACCAAAGGACTTTTCAGACCTAGTTTGAGTTCTTTGTAAACAAGTTGGGCATGATAGATATCTATGCTCCAACTTGAGGGGGGGTGTCGGATTTCTAGGAAATAAGTTAGGAAACTCTGTTTTAAATATGTCGGATTTCTAGGAGATAAATTAGGAAGTTCTATTTTAGATAAAATCTGAAATAACTATTTTAGATTTTAGATATTTATGTTTCCTGTTTTATAGCCTAGAAATTTGCTGATTTGATTTACTGATTAGGTGGCCTTCCTCTTCTATTTATATTGTAATCGTTTCTGTTGGAGATTAATAAGAATGATTATTCTTCTTCTAAAAAAAACTACAATATCTTTTTTAACTTGCATACAGAACCTCGATACTCCCTCTGAGCAACAAATCTAGGTGGTTGCTCCATATAAACTTCTTCATGCAAGTCGCCAGGTAGAAATGCATTTTTAACATCCACCTGAAATAAGGGCTAGTCTAAATTAGCAGTAAGAGAGATCAACACTTAGAATAGAGGAGACTTTGGGGATCGGGGAGAAAGTCTCCTCGTAATCAATGTCATATGTTTGAGTGTCACCCTTAGCAACCAAGCCGGCTTTCAAACGCTCTACAGAATCATCAAGATGAAATTTAATTGTATATACCCATTTATAGCCAACAAGTTGTTTACCAGGTGGTAGTGGAACAAGATCCCATGTTCCATTATGGTGAAGAGAATCCATTTCATCTTTCATAGCTGTCTTCCATCCCAGATCAGATAAAATGTCTTGAACTTTCTTAGGAACATGAAGTTTTGAAAGTTGAGAACTAAAACATGAGAATGAAGGAGATAATACATGATATGAGACAAATGGGCTAATCGGATGTTGAGTAACACAAGAACGAGTACTTTTGCGGAGAGCAATAGGTGGGAGAGTTTGAAGTGGTAACTCAGGATCTGAAGATGGAGACACGGTTGGTGGAGGCATGGGAGCCAGTGGTGGCAAGCAACGCAAGTAAACCTATAACGGAACTGGGGAATGCACTAAGGAGGGTTACGTAAGATTGGGTGAGAATGAAGGAGAAAGTGTAAGAGTAGGTAATGGTAGAGGATCATGCTCAACACTCGAAGATGTGTTCGAGAAATAGGATGTGGACTCAAAGAAGGTAACATCAACACTTGTGAAGTACCGTCTAAGAATAGAACTATAGCAACGATATCCTTTTTGAGTCCGGAAATAACCAACAAAAAAACACTAGGTAGAACGTGGATCAAGCTTATCAAAGCATGGGCCAAGGTTATGAACATAGCAAACACACCCAATGATTTTTGGAAGGAGAGAAAATGGCAGAAATGAAGGGAACAAAATGGAGAAGCGAGAGGAACCATCGAGAACTGATGAAGGCATACGATTAATAAGGTGACAAGCAGTAAGAACATCATCACTCCAAAAACGTTTAGAAACATGCATGTGCAGTAAAAGAGCTTGGGTTACATCTAACAAATGACGATTTTTGCATCCAGCCACTCCATTCTGTTGGGGTGTATAGGAACATGAAGTTTGATGAACAATTCCTTTATTACAAGTAGCAAAGGCATTAGATTGATATTCTCTAGCATTATCAAAATGCAAAACTTGAACCTTTTTGTTAAATTGGGTTTCAAATTTTTAATTTATTTCCAAAACACTTTGAATATGGAAAGAAGTTCAAATCTTGCCTTCATAAAAAACAACCATGTCACATGAGGTAGTCATCAACAAATGTGACAAAATACTAAAACTTGTTTGATTCAATGTTCATTGGTCCCCCTATATCAGAGTGAACCAATTCAAAAGAACTCGATGCTCGTTTATCAACACAAGGTACAAAAGACAAGATGATGTTTACTAAGTTGACATGCTTCACAAGGAAAGGGAGACACATTTCCTACACTCCTAACTTGACGCTTCAAGAGGGAAAGGGAGGGGTGACCAAGGTGACAACGTCATTCATAAGCAGATGATGTGGATGATATAAGGGCTTGAGTGGGTGACTATTTAACATCAAGATAATACAGACCACCAGCTTCATGCCTGTACCAATCTTGTTTGGTATCCTTTTTGAGTCCGAAAATAATCAACAAAAAAACACTTGGTAGAACGTGAATCAAGCTTATCAAAGCATGGGCCAAAGTTATAAACATAGCAAACACACCCAATGATTTTTGGAGGGAGAGAAAATGGCAGAAATGAAGAGAACAAAATGGAGAAGCGAGAGGAACCATCGAAAACTGATGAAGGCATACGGTTAATAAGGTGACAAGCAGTAAGAACATCATCACTCCAAAAACGTTTAGAAACATGCATGTGCAGTAAAAGAGCTCGGGTTACATCTAACAAATGACGATTTTTGCGTCCAACCACCCCATTCTGTTGGGGTGTATAGGAACATGAAGTTTGATGAACAATTCCTTCATTACAAGTAGCAAAGGCACTAGATTGATATTCTCTAGCATTATCAAAATGCAAAACTTGAACTTTTTTGTTAAATTGGGTTTCAAATTTTTAATTTATTTCCAAAACACTTTGAATATAGAAAGAAGTTCAGATCTTGCCTTCATAAAAAACAACCATGTCACATGAGGTAGTCATCAACAAATGTGACAAAATACTAAAACTTGTTTGATTCAATGTTCATTGGTCCCCCTATATCAGAGTGAACCAATTCAAAAGGACTCGATGCTCGTTTATCAACACAAGGTACAAAAGACAAGATGATGTTTACTAAGTTGACATGCTTCACAAGGAAAGGGAGACACATTTCCTACATTCCTAACTTGAAGCTTCAAGAGGGAAAGAGAAGGGTGACCAAGGTGACAACGTCATTCATAAGCAGATGATGTGGATGATATAAGGGCTTGAGTGGGTGACTGTTTAACATCAAGATAATACAGACCACCAGCTTCATGCCTGTACCAATCTTGTTCCCCCCCATCTTGAGATGCTGCAAGATACATGAAGAGGGATAAAAGGTTACTGAACATTAAAGACTTTGAGTAATCTTACTAATGGACATCAAACTAAAGAGAAAACTAGAAGCATATAGAAGAGATGACAAGGATCTAGTCAGCGAGCTTAGTGGATCCAATGCCTGTAACTTTAGCAAGAGAACCATTAGCAAGAGTAACACTTTTTGGAGATGTCACAGTATTTAACTTAGATAAGGCAGAGGACAAACTGGTCAGATGTTCATTAGCTCTTGAATCAATAATCCATGGATCTTGGGTTGATGAGACTAGGGTTGAGCAAAAATTTGAAAATCTAACACTGAACTTGGCTCCGCTTTGACTCCGACAAAACAAAGTCGGAGTCTTTTTTTTTTTTTTTTTAATTTTTTAGTCGGAGTCAGAGTTGGAGGTATCGCTGGATCTGACTTTACGCTCCGACTCTGAATCCGACTCCGATTTTGTACATATGTTATAAAAATATGTATTTATCTATATATTTATCATATATACTAGTATAGTTATATAACTAGAACTTATATAGTTAAATTCAATAATATACTAATATGAGCTAATTATTATAAAATAATATATTTATACTATAATATAAATAGACTAATGATAGTTTATTATCTGTAAACATCATAGTATTACTACCATGCATAATCAAGTATAGAAATAAATTAGACACTAGTATTTAAATAAGTCTAATATAATAAATTAATAACACATGTACTAATTTACTAAAGTATAATAACATGTAATTAGACACAAAATAATATGTAATACAAATATTAGTATAGAAGTAAATTAGCAGTGAACGATTTAGTTTTAATTTTAAATTTTTTGAAAAAATTCCAATTTCAAAGAAAGGCCACAAAAAATTCTTTTTTAAAATGGGCTAAATATGAAGCTAAAAAAAAATCCAAAACTGAAAGCCAAAATCTGACTCCGCTCCAACTCGGATCGGATCCTACATAAGTTGGAGTTGGAGTTTGGATTTAAACTTCGACAAAGTCAGAGTCAGAGTTAGATTTAGGGGAATCCGACTCCGACTAAGTCAGTGCTTACCCCTATATGAGACAAGACATGTGAACGATGTACTTGGGTGGGCAAGAGTAGCTGTGGAAGATTAAGCCCGTATGCCACCCAAAGCTAATCATATTCATCCTTTGATATGCTAAATCAAATCTGGAGTCGGGTTGTAGCTCGGTGATTGTGATGTGGCATCTTGGCAAATAGCCTAATTAGTGGATCCAGATGGTCTACCATGTAGATCTAAACAATAGTCCACCGAGTGGTTAGTGCGACCACAATGGGTGACTTACGAGAATCTCGACCTCGAGTGTGATAACCTTTGGCATCACATCCCTCACGTGGACCGCTACCCCCACGTGGACCTCGAGTGGCATCAGGTGGCTGTGGCTCAAACTTCGTCACCATGGACACAGGAAAATGTCACAATTCAACTTGGAGACAGAAAATTCACACAAAAATATTAAGTATGGATAACAAAACCGAAGTATGCAATCTGGAAAACAAAAAATCCAGCTCAAGTACCCGAAAAATCAACTTGAAAAACCAAATTCAGCTTTGTATCGATCAAAATCAGTCTATATCGGCTGGAACAGTCACGTATCGGCTTGGAATTGACCCGTATCGGGTCGAAATCAGCCTAACTCGGCCCGTATTGGGTCTGACTCGAACCATAACGGGTTTGAACGGGGCTTGTACAGGTACCGGTTTCAAACATTCCTTAAACTTGGACTATGTTATCCTAAACGAGATAAAGTGATCTGGGTATTACCTTATCCTCGTTACCAAACAGACATTATTCGAATAGGAACACGATCTTACTCCAAGTTGGGGGCAGCCACACTCAAGCTTGAATAGCTTACACTTGAAACCAAACACTCCAAGCCTTTTGGCGTTGCCGGCGATACCCTACCCTTCCGGCGGCCGATGATGATGGGAAACTCGCCAAACTTCATAGAAAATGACGACAAGCTCAAATGTGGTGCCCAATAACAAAGACAACCGGAAAAGTGCCAGAAACAGTTTGAAACTCCTATTAGCGCTGACAACAGAGGGAGAAGCCACCGATATGCACAAAGGACGACGGTGACCTCGAATCCGGCAGCCGAAGATACTGGTGAGCTTTGATCCGGTGACAAATACCAACTTAGATCCGAAAGTACCAACTCAAATCTGGAAACTATGATGGACTTCGAAAATACAAACTCAAATCCGAAAATACCAACATAGTACATCTACTTAGTAACTAACAAACAACGGCACCACCAACAAGTACTCGAACCTCTGATACCATGTAGACATTCATGGAGGGAAAACTTACTTCATTCATTGATGTACAACAATATATATACTACATACAATTGACGATTGTACCCTCACAAGTTACACTTATTACAACCATGTCCTCTAACAAAGATAAAGGACAAAATTTGATGCACAGTAACACAATAAAACGTCCAAGAAGGTGGCAAGACACATAACAAGGATAACCAAAGGAGGTCGATAACCCAACAAGCATGTATTCTTTTTGAATCTTTGAACCACCAAATACAGGACGCCTGGTGATGACAATGGTAAAATATGAGATAGCAAGTGTGAAGGGAAAAAATGTATTTTCTCTCAAGTTTTTGACAGGGAACTTCAGGTCACATATCACGAACAAACAGGTTGCAGAAACAGTTAACCTGAACTCCACTTTCATGGCATGATCAAAATTTTAAACTATCAAGCAAAGCATTCCTTATAAAAATTAATAATGAAAGCAGAAAAACAAAGGAGTGGAAAACTCAAAAAAGAGAACTTATAAGTCATTGTTTTTTATAATTTCTTAAAAGTCATCTTCTAATAATGGACTAACATACTTTTTTTTATAAGTCAACGGACTAATATACTTAAATGGCATGATTTTGTATTCAATATTATTAATTCCAATCAACACCATCAATTACATGATTTTTTATTCATTTTTTAACATCGTTATACAAAATTTTTAATTTCATTGAATTTGGATTATACTGCTGGCCAGGAGAGAAAAAACTATATCTATCTGCAGAAGGATTACAGGTTCATATTTTTCTGCAGTAATGAAGAAACATAAAGTTGATATTTACCCCAGTAAAAGTTAATTATGACATAGATACCATAAAAAAACAAAAATGCATGGAGAAGATGAGCTCATTTTTTCTTCTCCTAAAGAAGCTCTGCAACAAGGATGCGGTACCATCACTACCTTCAGCATCTGTCAGTATCCAGTGGGTGGAACTTTGATTTTCATACAAAATGCAGGGGAGGGGGGGGTGGTGGGGGGAAGTTGAAATAGGGTTATACTGCAGTGTGCTTAGATGTTTCCCAAAGCAAAGGGGGACTGTCATGCAAACAAAATTTCTCTCCTCCACAACATAGATGCCAAGATAGATTGTTATGTGTGATCTATGGCATGTATACTATGCAATCTTATACATTATGGACACTAGAAGAAAGTAAATCATACTAAACTATTCTAGCTGGCAATGTGCAACACAAATAAGTTGCACCAAGAAATTTTCATGTTAATGTGACAAATTATGAAGCAGATTATATATAAAAACATTCATATAAGAATTAGAGTGATAGTAGCATTCTTGTTTTAAGAAAAGCTGTAACTTTGCGGTTTTTTTTGTGAATTTTTAGACTACTATCCATTCTTGCATTCGATATGTGGATCATAATTCACATAATTCAATGTGGCTCTGCTACAAAACAATTAACTTCAAAAGAGGACATGTATGCCTTTAGGAAAATATAACTATCCAGTTTAGGACTTGAAATTCCTTTCAGCCGAGTAACCAAAACTTAACAAAAAAGAATAAAGATGCGATAAGATAAGGAAAAATAAAATAAAAAGGATAAAATACAGAAAGTACAAGAGGTAGACAATAATTATGAACCTGGCATCGCACATCGAGTTGAGTATCTTTGTCCAGATCAATTTTGGTGCGTTTACCCGACATCAATTTATGTCCTATGGTTCCAGCCGCACAGTACCTACAGTACCATTGTTTTTTGGAGATTTTTAGCAGTTTCAAAAAATCAGTTTTTAATGGAAACTTATAGCATTTTTCTTGTAATTTGTAATAACGTTGAGTGACCGATCAGTTGTGAATGGGGCTTGGCATGTGTGAATAGGACCACCGGTTTCGTGTAATGTGTCACCTGTCTAGTTTGATGTGCACAGGGTGGGTCTGGCACATAAACACACAGCTGGCTCTCAACAGAAACTGAATATCAGTTGTGCACTAAGAGAAAATGTCCAGAGTACTAGCTATATTATGTACTAAGAAATTAACTATAGTATCTGGGTACTTGCTAGTAGAGGTGAATTTCTCCATACAATAAGAATATGATGGTACGAGGTTAATTCTATTCTACATTCCAAGTTCAGCTCATCACATAAGAATATCAGAGCAAGATACATGAGGTAGGTATACAGAAATGTGCATTCCCATTTGCCTATTCAAACAGAGGTATCAATTACACTATATGTCTTAAAACAAGTGACATGATATTACCAATTGACATCTGTTAGAGGACATGGTTGTAATTAGTATAGTTTATGAGTATACAATGGTCATTTGTATGTAGTATGTATAGGATGTTGAATGTTAATGAAAAAGGAATTCATTCTCTCTGTTGAATGTTCGACTACATGGTATCAGAGAAAAGTGTAGTCAGTTAGTGGTGGTTGGGGTTGTGCGACGGCATTGTGGTATCACCGTCGTTGTGTGTGGTGGTTAGTGGCCGTTGTCCTCTTCGTTGTTGGTGGCCGGTATCTGTTTCAAGGTTTTCCGGTGACCTCAGGTGTCATCTCCAGTACTGGACACCAGAATCGAGATTGCCGACATTTTTTGTGCACACCGGTGTGTCTCCCGTCGTCATCAGCTGCTGGAAGCATGTTTATCGCCAGCGACGTCGACGTCTCAAAGTGTTTGGTGGTAGATCTCTACTATCCTGTCCTCGACTACGTCTGCCCCCAATCCGGTGTAAGGTCTTATTTCTATCCAAGATAACGTATGTTTGGTAACATGTATACGGTAAACTTATTCCTGTTTAGGATAAGTTATCCTCGTTTGGGATAACCTATTCCAGTTTAGGGTTAGTTTTTTAAGCCGGTACCGGCAATACCCAATACATACCAGTTCAGAACCGAAACAGAGTGGTTCAGACCCGATATAGGCTGGTTCATACCCGATACAAGCCGGTTCAGAACTGATACTTGCTTGTTTTGGCCGGTACAGGCTTGTTTCGACCAATACAGATCCGAAATTTGGGATTTTAATTTGGGTTTCTACTTTTCCAGATTGTGTCTCCCAGTTTTTCATCCATATTTCATATTTTGTGTGTATTCTTGACTCCAAGTTGAATTGTTGTGATACTTTTCTCCATGACAACTAAATTTGAGTCAATGTCTCTTGCACCAAACATTAATATGCCTATGAATTCGGTAAAGTTGAATGGAAAAAACTACCTGTTGTGGTCAAAATCTGTTGAAATGTTTTTGAAGCAAGGGCCTTCGTCGTACCCACTTGATTGATCCAATGCTTGGCTCAGCTAGTTCTACATTTGCTCAATGGGAGCAAAAGATGCTCAAATATTGTCCCTAATGTTGACCAGTATTGAGCCTAATATTTGCACCAGCTTAATACATTTTGACACCGCTCAAGAGGTGTGGAAGCATCTCAAACAGATGTATTTGGGTGCTGGGAACATAATCCGTATTTATGAGTTGTGTCAGCAATTCTTTGGGTTGGAACAGGGTGCTTTGGGCCTGGAAGAATATTATTCTCAAGTGATAAGCATATGTGAAGAACTTCAAATGTATTAACCTATCACTTCTGATGTTTCAAGTATGCTAAAACAACGGGAAGATTTTAATGTTGTTCTGTTTCTTGTTGGCTTAAAACCTGAGTATGAGTCAGTGCGTTCTCAAATTCTAGCAAGTCCACAACTTCCCTCATTCCCTGATGTGTTCTCCCGGCTTTAGTGAGCCATATTATCTGGACAAGGATCTCAATTTTCTTCAGATCAGAGTAATGAGAGATCCGCTTTAACTGCCTCCTATGTTGCTTCCGGTGGGCGTGGAGGCCGGAGTGGTATAGGGCACGTGGGGGGCGTGATGCCAGAGGTAATCGCACTCGAGGTCGTGAATCTCGTAAGTGCACTCATTGTGATCACACTAATCATTCGGTGGACTATTGTTGGGATCTCCATGGTAAACCATCTGGATCTGTTAATCAAGCTATTTGCCAAAATGCTACATCACCGTCAATGAGTTCCGACCCGACTCCAGAGATGATTAGCATATCAAAAGATGAGTATGATTAGTTTTTGGCTCGCACACGAGCGACTTCATCTTCCATAGCTACTCATGCCCATTCAGGTACAACGGTCGCCTGTCTTGTCTCATCTATTCAAGATCCATGGATCATTGATTCAGGAGCTAATGAACATTTGACCGATTTTTCTTATTCCTTATCTAAGTTAGATACTTTGACATCTCCAAAGAGTGTTACTCTTGCTAATGGTTCTCTTGCTAAAGTTACAGGCATTGGATCCACTAAGCTCACCGATTCTATATCCTTGTCATATGTTCTATATGCTCCTAGTTTTCCCTTTAGTTTGTTGTCCATTAGTCAAATTACTCAAACTCTTCAATGTTCTGTGACCTTTTATCCTTCTATATATATCTTTCAAGATCTCAAGACGGGGAAGAAGATTGGTTCGGGGCATGAAGCTGGTGGTCTATATTACCTTGATGTCAAACAGTCATCCACTCGAGCCCTCACATCCTCATCATCTACTTTTGAATGGCATTGTCGCCTTGGACACCCTTCTCTTTCTCTTTTGAAACGTCAAGTTAGGAATCTTGAAAATGCATCTTCCTTTCCTTGTGAAGCATGTCAGCTTAGCAAACACCATCGTGTGTCTTTTGTACCTCGAGTTGATAATCAATCATCTAGTTCTTTTGAATTGATTCACTCTGATATATGGGGACCAATCAACATTGTATTAAACAAGTTTCAATATTTTGTTACATTTGTTGATGACTATTCTCGTATGACATAGTTGTTTCTAATGAAGGCACGATCTGAACTTCTTTCCATATTCAAAGTCTTTCGGAAAGAAATTAAAACTCAATTTAAACAAAAAGTTCAAATTTTGCGTTCTTAAAATGCTAGAGAATACAAATCTAGTGTCTTTGCTACTTACTTAAATAATAAATGAATTGTTCATCAAACTTCATGCTCTTATACACCCCAACAGAATGGGGTGGCTGAACGCAAAAATCGCCATTTGTTAGATGTAACCAGAGCACTTTTATTGCACATGCATGTTCCTAAACGTTTTTGGAGTGATGGTGTTCTTACTGCGTGTCACCTTATTAACCGTATGTCTTCGTCAGTCCTCGATGGTTTCTCTCCATTCTCCATCTTGTTCCTTTCGTCTCCACCTTTTTCTCTCCATCCAAAAATCTTTGGGTGTGTTTGCTATGTTCATAACCTTGGCCCAGGTTTTGATAAGCTTGATCCACGTGCTACCAATTGTTTCTTTGTTGGTTATTCCCGGACTCAAAAAGGATATCGCTATTATAGTCCTGCTCTTAGACGTTACTTCACTAGTGCTGATGTCACCTTCTTTGAGTCCATACCCTATTTCTTGACAACATCTTCAGTTGTTGAGTGTGATCCTCTACCATTACCTACTCTTACCCTTTCTCCTGCACACTCACCCACTTTTACCCAATCCTCCTTAGTTCCTTCCCTTGTTCCTTTACAGGTGTACTCGCATCGCGTGTGGCCCCCAGCTCCCATGCCTCTACTAATCTTGTCTCTATCTTCAGATCCTGAGTTACCTAGTACTTCAGACTCTCCACTTATTGCTCTCTGAAAAGGTACTCGTTCTTGTGTTACTCAACATCCGATTGCCCAATATGTCTCCTGTCATGCCTTATCTCCATCTTTTTCATGTTTTACTTCTCAACTTTCAAAACTATCTATTCCTAAGAAAGTTAATGATGCTTTATCTGATTCGGAATGGAGGACAGCTATGAAAAATGAAATGGATGCTCTTCACCATAATGGGACATGGGATCTTGTTCCTCTACCACCTGGTAAACACCTTGTTAGTTGTAGATGGGTATATACAATCAAATTTCATCCTAATGGGTCTGTTGAACGTCTGAAAGCCCGCTTGGTTGCTAAGGATTACACTCAAACTTATGGCATTGATTATGATGAGACTTTTCCCCAGTTGCCAAAATTTCTTCTATTCGGATATTGATCTATCTTGTTGCTAACTTGGATTGGCATTTATTTTAGTTGGATGTTAAAAATGCATTCCTACATGACGACTTAAATGAGGAAGTGTATATGGAGCAACCACCTGGGTTTGTTGCTCAGGGGGAGTATCGAGGTACTGTGTGCAAGTTAAAAAAGACATTATATGGTTTGAAACAATCTCCTCGAGCATGGTTTGGGAGGTTCTCTAAGGTTGTATTAACATTTGGTCTTCATAGATGCCAAACAGACCACTCGGTATTTCACCTACACAGTGATGCAGGTCATATCTTATTGGTTATATATGTTGATGACATTGTAATTACTGGGAGTAACTCAGCTAGAATTGCTAGGCTGAAACAATTTTTACATGATCAGTTTCAGACAAAAGACTTGGGCAAACTTAGGTACTTTCTTGGAATTGAAGTCGGTAGATCTAAAAAAGGCATTAACCTATCTCAGAGAAAATATGTACTTGATCTTCTGGAAGAAACTGGCGTGTTAGGTGCACGACCTATTGACACTCCTATGGACCCAAATCATAAACTCTTGAAAGATAAAGGTGAGTTGTTTGGAGATCTAGGTCGGTATTGAAGACTTGTTGAAAATTTGAATTATCTTACTATCACTAGACCTGATATCTCTTATGCAGTGAGTGTAGTGAGCCAATTTCTACAAACGCCCAGGGTCTCACATTGGGATGCTATAATTCATATTCTTCGTTATCTTAAGCTAGCTCCTGGCCTTGGACTATTGTATAGACCAAATGGACACCTTAGAATTAAAGCTTTTTTAGATGCTGATTGGGCTGGATCTCCTTCAAATAAAAGATCGACTACTGGATATTGTACCTTTGTGGGTGGTAATTTGGTTACATGGAAGAGTAAAAAGCAAACAATAGTAGCTCAGTCTAGTGCAGAAGCAGAATACAGAGCAATGGCTCACACTACTAGTGAGCTGACATGGTTGCAACACTTTCTTCAAGAAATTGGGTTTCCAGCTCCTGTCCCTCTTCAGTTACTTTGTGATAACCAAGCTGTAGTGCATATTGCATCTAATCCTGTATTCCATGAGATGACTAAACACATTGAGATTGATTGTCACTTCATTCGGGATAAGATACTAAGTGGTGACATTTTTACACCCTTTGTGAAGTCTGCTGATCAACTTGCAGATATTTTTACCAAACTATTGTGTTGTAGTCGGTTAAAGTTTATTTGTTCCAAGCCAAGTTTATATGATATATATGCCCCAGTTTGAGGGGGAGTGTTAGAGGACATGGTTGTAATTAGGGTAGTTTATGAGTATACAATGGTCAGTTGTATGTAGTATGTATAGGATGTTGAATGTTAATGAAAAAGGAATTCATTCTCTCTGTTGAATGTTCGACTACAACATCAACACTGAGCAATCAACATAGAATGACTAGCAATAGGCACATTCAATTTGTTACATCTTCTGATGCACATAAAAACAGTTTCAACAACCCAATAAAACTATATGGAACTAAAATGGGCATTTGACCAAGATTTTGTGGATCAGCATCATATATTTACGAGGTTGCTAGCTACTATATCAAAGGGTTGGAAGTGGGTTTGTAATAATAATAACTTTCTCCCAAACTATGTAAAGTAATTCTTGATCAATATGCAAGTCACAAGATTGGTACCCAGGCAAGGTGATAAGATTCATTTCAGATGGAGCCCACTGCTTGAAAACCTCAAGCGAAAAACCGCCACTAATCCAGCCAGGTGTAGCAAAAAGAACGCAAGGTCCAGGAGCAGATATCATCGAACGGTCAAAATTGAGAACTGCATCATCCAAACACAATCAGTAAGCCGTAGTACATTAAAATGATGATAGTTCTATAGGGTTCATATATCAATTGATTTACATTTAGTACTGGGACATTTCTTTGTGGAATGGACTCAATACAACAAAACTAGACAAAAGATACTTATTTTGCATATCCCATTTGTCATTATTCAGAGAGAGAGAGAATATGTGAATGAAGGCCATCTTAATATATGCCTGATGTGGAACTCAATGCATGCCTCTGCAATGTCCTCACAGATGCACTACAGCTAAAAAATAAAATAGCATAGGATCTCACTTAAATCCCTGACAATCTCATCAGAGGAATCTGCATTGCACCTACTGCATCAGGACACATTGTATTTTCCTCCAGATTTTCAAACAAGGCAGAGTGATAAGATTTGTCTTTTTCTAAAACTTCTCTTTGGTAACTATAAAATCCATGGGTGTGTTTTATTTATCACAGGAAACATTATGAGAACATGACTTTTATTTGATTTTAAGTATCTCATGAGAACTTGACAATGTAATGCAGATTACGATATTATCAATTAAAAAAAAAGAACTGTCACCAAACTGAAGTGTACAAGTCAAGACCATAGAAAGGTGCATGGAAGAGAGAGGTCCGGGGAGAAATTCGAGATCTAAAGGGAGAAAAATAGAATAGTAAGAATCACATGTGCTAGCATGATCCATAGACGTGTTAGTCACATCTCTATGGCATCGAAAGGACAAATTACTATAAGGGCTATGCATAATTGGTTATATAGTCCAATTCTTCCTAGTACAGAACCCAGTATGGGACTGGTTGTGTACCAGGAAACTGGACTGTATGAGTAATTATAGGGAGCTGTCATTGTGACTAATTTGGCATATCTTGCAAATGTAGCTTGCATGTTGTGGATAACAATATTTCAACCGAGTGGGGAGGAAAGGAATTTTTTCTTAATAGGAACAAAATATTTTTCACAGTTGCAGTCATATAAATGAGAATACTCATCCAATCTGCAAGTATGTGCATATGCAACACAGTTGCAGTGATCAAGTGGTGTTACGTAAAGACTAAAATGAATAGTTATTGCCACTCCTAAATGTAATCTCTTTGAAAACATAATTAATAAGCACAAATGGCATTCTTAAAAGGAAAAACAATGTATTGCATGAATGAATAATGTGTTCAAGTCAAGCACAAATCTAACAAGTACAACTTCCAGCAAGGGCATGTGGCTAAATTCTCAGTAGTCTTTTCACATGGAAAAGAAACCCTCTCTAAAATACCCTAGTAAGTAAAAGGTTTGGCACAGGAAACTCGAAGTAAATTAAAATAACTAGAGTAAAAGATAAGTAGATTTTGTTGAAATAGCATAGAAGATGAGAGAATACGAAATTGCCAAGAAAAACTTCCATAGCTTAAGTTCCCCATTGATGTATTCTACTGTTATACAAGTGCCATAGAATCAAAACAAATATGTTGAGATCTTAGACTAATGATAGAATCATCAAATAACAGGAGAGCTAATCTTCCAAGACAATCATATGACAATTGAGCCTCAAATCTGTCACCAATCCAGCGCCAAATCTATCACCGTTAATTATGCACAAAGTCTGTCAACACTTCCCTCAAGCTGAGGGATAGAGCTTATCCAAGATTGTGTGGAAATTATTATTTGTGACTCGCTTTGTCAAGACTTTTGCAAGCTGTTATCCAGTCTTCACGAGAAGTGTGGAGATGATGCCTACGAAGTTTCTTTTTCGTAAAGTGTCTATCTATCCCAATATGCTTTTGATCATATTGGACGGGGTTGTGTGCAATACTAATAGCAGCCTTTAGCTATGTTTGGAACACAAACTCTCAACCCATCTCAAACTAATTATTGATGGAACTCACTACTTTTTCAACTTCTCATAAAAAAGCTAAACTCATCTCAACCTATTTCATACATTTAAACACATATCTCAACCTATTTACATTCAAACACATCTCAATGGGACCCACAAAATATTATTATTCTCAGATCATCTCAACATCCAAACACAGCTTACTGTCACAAAGCAACCTTATGGGATATTTGGTGACACATACCGATTCCTTCAAAACTATCTCCGGTCATAATATTTTCATGAGTCTTAGAGCAACTCAGCCTCTGCACTGGATCTAGCAACAACAGATTGCTTCCTGCCATGCCCAGTTACTAGATCTCCCCAACAAATGTGCATTATCATGAGGTAGATCACATATCGGTGACTGAACCTGCCCAATTAGTAGTAGTGTAGGCATCTTTTTTCAGGTAACCATGTTGAGTAAACATCAAAGCTTTACCAGGTGAAGAATTCAAATGATTAAGGATTATATAGACAGCTCACATGGAAATTCCATGTGATGAGTGCATAAATTTGCATACCACACTTATTGCATATGCAACGTCTGCTCCGCAGGATTGTCAATGGGTTTACAACCTAGCATTCCTCTTTCCTTGATAAATAAAATATGCCATGTCTTGATCTTGCCACCTCAATGTCCAGAAAGTACTTCAAATTTCCCAGGTCTTAAATATCAAATTCCTTGGCAAGAGATTGCTTTAGTTTTTGCACCTCCTCCTCATCATTTCTAGTCAACACAATGTCATCGATATATATAATGAGAGCAGTTTCTCATCCATGAGGAGAATGCTTAATGAGTAGTGTTTGGTCCGCCTGACTTTGTTTTTAACTACACTTATGCATAGCTCTGGAAAATATTTCAAACCATGCCCTCAGTAACTATTGTAGACCATACAGTGCTTTTTTGAGTTTACACACTTACGTTTACAACTCAAAAACTAAAGACTGTGAGAACTTCCAATATACTTCTTCTAGGTTGTCATGAAGAAATACATTCTTTACATCAAACTGATGAATGACTGGTCCAAATTTGCAGCTAGTGAAAGTAAAATGCTAATGGAATTCACCTTGAATATTGATGCAAATGTTTCTTCATAATTAATCCCTTGAATTTGCGGGTATCTTTTTGTAATCAATCTGACCATGTATCTTTCTACGGATCCATCGGCTTTGTGCATAATGGTAAACACCCATTCACATTCCACTGCCCCTTTTCCAATAGGCAACTCAAATAAATCCCATGTATTGTTTTTATTGAAGGCTTTCATCTCCTATTGCATTGCTCAAATAAATCCCATGTATTGTTTTTATTGAAGGCTTTCATCTCCTATCACATTGCTTCCAATCACCAAGTGCTTCCTGTAAATTTTAAGGAGCAGGCATAGAGGACCATTTCGATATAAATGACTGAAATGAGGGTGAAAGATGCTGGAAAAACACAAACTTAGATACGGGATGTTGAGTACAAACCTCACTACTTTGCATTGTGCAATAGGAAGATCAAAATCATTACCAGTAGGTATTAGAGGATCTACATCAGAGTTATTAGTAGAAAGACCCATGTCAGATGGTTGGCTAGGAGCTTCTCTCATGGCCTTACATTTGGAGTAAACCTTTAGTTCCTTCACAGGTGCCTCGTCAGACCTTCATCAGCAATAGGTATTTCTACATCCATCAGCAAAAAGTGCTTGGGAGCTGGAGGATGGTAACACCTGTAGCCTTCTTGAGAACCCAAGTCACCCAAGAAGAGACATTTAAGGGCGCAAGGATCTAGTTTACTCCAATGAAGATGGACAAAGCAAACACATCCAAAGACATAGGGAGGAATACAAATTTTGGAAGATATGGATGTGGACAAAATTCCAATTGGTGTCTTGAAGTCCAAGACACGCAATGACTTTCTATTAATGAGATATGTTGCTGTGAGCAAGGTATCAACCTAATAACTATGAGGAACATTCATAGTAAACAATAGATGAGTTACTTCTAGAAGGTTCTATCTTTCTCTTAGCCACACCCTTTTTTGGCTGTATTAGCACATGGTTTGATGAACAATGCCACGCACATGAAGAAAGGTATGAAGAGTATTAGATAGGTACTTGCTTCCATTGTCAAAACAAATGATTTTGACGGAGAAATTGAATTGGGTCTGAATCATTTTGTGAAATATCTTGAAAACAGACGGTGCATCACTTTTATTTTTTCAACATGTAGATCAATGTAATGTGCAAGAGAAATCATTGATGAAAGTAACAAACAAATGATGCCCAGACAAAGACACAAACCAAGAAGGCCCCCAAACATCAGTATGAACAATGGCAAAAGTCTTGGTACTTCTGTTGGTACTAGAAGGAATGACATGCGATGGTGTTTTTCAAGTTCACAAGTTTCACATTGAAACTTAGAAACATTATTATGCACAAATAAGGAAATATTCGATGCAATAGAGAAAAGGAACAATAACGAAGGTGTGGCATTGATGCCAAAGTCAACTCTTTCCTCCAGAATAGTATGACCGCACCACATGATATGCTTGTTGAAGTACACCTTGTGTTGTTAGCTGAGGGTCCAGATAACAAAGACCATCCCAGTAGGCTACCACTACCAAGTCTGAAATGGTCCGAGTAGGGAATGCCAACAACTTAAGGAGCTTGGCTAACTCGTGGGTTTACAAGGTATCTTAGAATGAATTGATCGAGAAGATTGTGTAGGTTGGCAAGTTGGAAGAGGTTGTACTTGTCAAAAGGAATTGGAATCACCTTAAACATGAGCATTCACTCAATTTGCCTACTTATTATCTCTCAATGTTTCCTCCTCCGGGCCGATGTGCTGAATCACATTAAGAAGCTCCAACGTGACTTTTTTGGAGTGGACTACATGAAGAATTTCAATTTCACCTGGTCAACTGGGATAAGGTATGCACCCCGATCTTAGGTGGTGGTGGGTTGGGGATTCAATGATAGACTTCAAATAATGGTGCTCTCTAGAGGCATAAGGTGCTTATGTTGTGGGCTTGTGGAAAAATATTAGACAGGGTTGGGGAATCTTTGCTCAACAAATTAGATTTGTGGTGGGGGATGGTTCGAGGATAAGTTTTGGCATGATATTTGGTGTGACAATACAGTGCTTAAGGACACTTTTACTACTGCATATCTCATTGCATGCAAGCAAAAACTATTGGTGGCAGAGCTATTGGAGTTTCCAGGTGGCTCTTCTCAATGGAACATTAACTTCCTCAGGGCGGCCCATGACTAGGAAGTTAGTGCTGTTACATAATTTTTCAGCTTACTACTCCACCAAAATAGGGAATCAAGAAGTAGACCAGATGTTTTGGAGTCCCTCCAAGAAAGGAAAAGTCTTTGCACACTCCATTTAGAGTACCATCATCAATCAAGGTAACAAACACTTCCCTTCGAGGACCATTTGGAGGAGTAAGGCGCTTCTAAAGGCTGCCTTTTTTATATGATCTGCATCATTAGGGAAGATTCTAACCATGGAAAAATTACAAAAAGGCCAAGTCATTGTATTTGATTGGTCCTGTATGTGCAGGAAAAGTGGTTAAACTGTGGATCACTTGTTACCCCATTGTGAGGCTGCCAAGGCCCTGTGGGATGATTTATTTGGCAGAATTAGGGTAGTGTGGGTTATGCCTAGGAGGGTGGTCAATATTATAGCTAGTTGGAGAAACTTTTATAGTATCCCTCAAATTGCACCAATATGGACCATCATATCTGGAGGGAAAGAAACAACCAGAACTTCAATATTAAGGAATGTTCACTAGAGGAACTCAAAAGCTTCTTTTCAACAAGTTATTTCTTTGGGAAATAGCCTTATATTATAATGGGCTCACTTTCCACGATTTGCTTGTATCTATTTTTTCTTCCTAGTTAGGTGTTTCTCTTGTATACAGTCCGTGTACTTGGGCTATGCCTATTGACATTAATAAAAATTTTATTTATAAAAAAATCTAAGAGGTTTTAACAAAAAGATTAGCAAGCCTTGCCATATATATCTTATGAAATTGATCTTGTTAGAAAGGCAGCTGATGGTAGCAGAATCAGAAGCTTCAGAAAAACTTTTAGTTCAATAATTTCTTTCTTACCTGTGAATATATATTAGAGCGAATTGCATCTCTAAATCCTACAGAGCAATATTAAATCATACAGAATTAACAGATAGCAATGTTAACTTACCATGTTTAAAATCAAATGCATTACGTGTGGAATATGTCTCTTTCACCTTCTGGCTGGTCCAACTGATAAGCATTTTATAATACATATTGGCTTGCATGGTCAGACCTAAAAAACAAATATCTTAATCACCAATTCAGGGGAAACACTTATAGGAAGAGAGCTATTGAAAAACTTGGCACATTAGTAAAATGCTTGGCCACATTTCCATCAAAGATAATTGAAAAAGGAGCAAAATCCCAACATGGGGATAAATACATACAAGAAAGAACCAGGAAAAAGCCTGTTAAAGACAATTTCATTGAGCTGGTGATTATCACCTTAGCATTTGATGAATCACCCAGTAAATTGTGGCCAAGCATCAAGCATGCAATTAAATGAGAGAACATCCAACAAGGCAAACCTGATGAAAAGTAAATGGGAATCTTTAAATTCATTCGCTCCCAGTAATCCTCCAACAAGATGCAGAGCTCCTAATTGATAATGGATTTGATTGTCAAAAATATTACTAGAGACTAGTTCACAAGAAACCCACATAATGTAAATATTGAGCTGACATGTGAGATATCTAAGATGCATCAAAAACTTGATAAAGAGTATCAGAATGCAGTAAGGCACTAGACAAAGATAGGGATGATCTTACATGACATGTAACAGAAAACAGAAAACAAAGGTTACAAAAACAATATAATAAAATAGCATCTTACATGATATGGTATCTTAGTATCAAACCTAGAGAATAAATGTAACTACAGAAGGTGATCAAGCACTCACCACTACACTTAAATGCAACACCAATCCAACAGAATTACATTCCTTTAATCAGGTAAGACATAATAGGCGAAATTTCATATGAATAAAGTACAGACTTAAAACTTAAAGTTCAATTGGAATTTAGAAAAAAATATAAATTAACAGCTATACTGATGACAACACCTGAGCTCTTCCGAGAGCAAATGTAGGAATGAGCACCTTTCCTCCTCCCAGAACACATTTATGAACCTACATTTGTTTGTTATGGAAAGAAAAGAGAAAAGAATTATTGGAGGCCATATATGTTAAACCTTTAACTATGAGTCAAACAAACAAACACATGCATAATATTACTCTTGACCCCAGTATTCGCGTGTTCAAAAAAATACTATAGTAAGATCACCAATTGTAATAACGCGGATTGAGTATAGGAAAGTGGTAAATGAAATCCCACTTGCTTATGGGAGAGAAGTTCTTGTCCTTTATAATGATTCCAATGTACTTCAACTGTAACCTTGACTGGTCCTTTAGAGCATAAACCCGGATGTGACTTGGGCTTTCCTTGGGTTGTTACAATAATACAATCAACTAAGAAAGTATATGTAGACACATGCATATCAAAATAAAGCATTCAAGAAAGAAAAGAAAATATGAATTTGTAATGCGAAGCATAACTAGAAAGAAACTCCGTAACTAATTTGGTCTATACTCTTTCGGATCCCCTTTTCAATAATTTTTTCATTCATAAAGTAACAATATATTAGTGCACAATAAATAGAAAATACTCATAACACTTGCTTGGGAGGGAGGTGGGATTTCATTTGATATGCAAGGTTACAATTGAAATCCCTAGGAATCATTATAAAGAATGAGAACTTCTACTGCAAGTGGGATTTCATTTACCACCTTCCTATATTCAATCCGCACTATGACAATTGGTGATCTTACTATAAGCCCGGATGTGACTTGGGCTTTCCTTGGGTTGTTACAATAATACAAGCAACTAATAAAGTATATGTAGACACATGCATATCTAAAGAAAGCAATCATTGAGAAAGAAAAGAAAATATGAATTTTTAATGTGAAACATATGCTAGAGAGAAAAAAACTCAGTACTTAATTTGGTCCATACTCATTTGGATCCCCTTTTCCATAATTTTTTTCTTCCATAACATAACAATATATTAGTGCACAATAATCAGAAAATACTCATAAAATTTTTATTGTTAAAATAAGTGGTGTCCAATTTACAACGCGACAAGTACCATACAATGAGAGACCTTTTTATCATGTGTCCAAAATCATACTGAAAAATTGACAGTACAACAAGAACTATCATATTTAAGAACTAGCATTTTGACTGCCTTGATTATTTCAACATTCGTTAAAACTAAAAGTACTTGATTAGAGGCATGATTTATAAAGGAATCAATATCAAGAAGTTGGAAGCACAAGTGTCGTACCTTGTACCTCCAAAAATTATAAACATTGGAGACAAGAACGAAGCAAAAAAAAAAATAGTATGTGCAAAAATATTTGAGATTTAGTAGTGCTGTTATTTTCATACAGCTTTAAGAAATTCTGCCTCCCGACTGTATTTCGAGTCACGTATAGTTGTTGCATATGTGGACCTGTAACGAGAATAGAGAGAACATAATATTCTATCATAAACCATTCAACAAAATTTACTCAAATATGGTCCTGAAAGTCTCCCTAATCCATGTGGAAACATACATATCGTGGCTCAAAAGTAGGGAGACTAAAGGCAGACATATTGCCCTAAAATTGTAGATAGGAAACATGAAAAACAATAGATAAGCACATAATAATCTAAACATGCATATGTTGCATACTCTGTGATTAGAAGGTCCAGCTGTAGTCGATCAATTTGAGCTGCTCCCAGATGTCTATCTGGTGTCATATTATAGTCTCCCGTGTAAACTATAGCAGAATCTCCCACCTTTGTGTAAAACATTGCTGCTCCAAGAACCTTATGGACATAATAAACAAGGAAATCTTGATGAACAACATGGGATGGACCCATAATATGGACTGAAAAAAACAGATTGCTTTCTCCAAGTTATTCATACAAACCATTGAAAGCTGCTTGCTATCGGAGATGATTATGTTAAAGTTCTTCTGATGAAAACCAGGTCAGTCAGATGCTAAAAAATGGAAAATCGTAAAATGCATCCTTTGTGGGCACACAGGAATGTGTTGCATCAACTAATACAATCACTTGGGGTAAGTCCGATAAAGTAAAGTTTTGTCTGCCACTTCAAGTAGGCAAGAGAAAGGTGAACAATCAAGCTTCAAAATCCATAGGTCACAAGCCGATGGTAACACCTCCATCGTTAGCCTCAGGCTTCAATCCAGCCGATTGTAACACCTCCAAGTGCACTGAGGATGTCAGCCGTGCCATCCAAAACACCACCCGACGCCAAGCAAGGCATTGCTGCGCTGCCAAGCCATGTACCCTATTATTTCCATCACCCAATTATAGACACCGCTGCACCACCAACACTCCCATCCTTTTTGGTTTTCCATCTCCCTAGCAAGCCACCGTAAGTCTCTCATGCACGTTATCTGTTGGTATTCTAGTGCCAACAGTGGTATGTTCATAGTTGGTTTCCATAGATGCTACCGGTTAGTGCATGCATTATGGGTTCATATGGTAGCTACCATCTAGGTCAAGTTGGTTATATGGGTCAATGAATAGTTACAGGTTGTAGACTTAGGAATAAGTGGGTTGTATTTCATGAATTAAGTGTTTTGAGTGGATGGAATCCGGTGGATCATGGATTTTTTTTTTTTTTATAGAAGGGGGTGGGGGGTTTCGAATCCAAGTTTTCCATTTGGAGAACCAGGCCATATCCCATCAGGCCATTAGGCTCTTGACAGATCATGGATTTGTTTTAATCATGAGTTGGATAAGTAAATTTCATGTTTAGGCGTCATAATATCTTCAGGGTCTAATCGCATGACTATTTGGAGAAATGGCATGGATATCAATTATTTGCGAGTGATGATATTTTAGGGTAATGAGGATTTAGATATTAGGGAAACACATGTTATTTAAGTTTTTTGGTTTTAACTACGAAGTACGTGCTTAATTAGAGATTTACGCACAGTTGAAAATTTATGCAAGTTAAGTGCCTATTTTATAGGTGATCGATCACGTGTCAGAAATATTGGATTTATACTATGAGGTAAGTAGCATGATCATACCCTTACACAGTTGTACGGTAAATGATGTCTTTTCTAAAAAAAGTATGTATGTGCACCCTTCATTGGAAGCCCTTTTAACATACCCAAGTCATGAAAGAAGTGATTTTTTACTACCATGATAAATTTATAAATGTCATGATTTCATGCATAAGTTCCTGTTAATTTACACATGCATCACGATATTTTATGAAAAGTCGTGATTTTATGCGAGGATGCCGAGGAGTCATGCATCAAAATATTTATGAAAATTCATGATTATATGCAAGGAATTACGCATCAAAATATTTTATGGAAAGTCATGATGAGAAAACATGTATCACGACATTTATGAAAGCTTATGATTTCATTATAAATCCATTATACGACAAGATATGATATGGCAAGATATGACAAAAAAATGTGCATGTATGATTATGATGAGGTATGACAGTTAAGATATGTAATGGCCTATGCTACGACAGTGAAGACACCATGTGGTTAAGGGGCATATTGCATTGCCAGGATGGACACGCTGGTAGTACACCCAATATTGTCATCCTTATGTATGGGTTCCCAACCCGTGGCCACGGATGAAATCAAAATCTTTGAGATTTGCTAACCCTAACTCACGGGAGTCAACAATGGATACTAACCAATGAGGAAAAGTGAAAGACAATTTAAGGCATTTCATGCACAGTGCAAGTCCATGCTCGTGTTATTTACGTATGTAATTATGAGTATGTACACTTTCCAAAAAATCCCCATGTTTATATTATGTCTACTATATGATGTGTTGCTTCCTAAGCATTCAACCCATTTTTCTATGTTTTTATTTTTTAACCACCCCAGGTGAAGATCTTTACAAAAATGGAACTGCAAGACAGGAATTGGCTCAAGTAGGCAAGGCAGAGGTCTAGACAAGTATGACCTGTCAATTGAGTCCGTAACCCACACAAGCATGCTTGCCAATTGAGAATGTAATTTGTAGGTAAAGTTCAGAAGCCTTACATGTCCTGCATAGTAGGCACGAATCATAAGATCTTTATCAACCTGTACCGTCTGCTTTACATCCACTGCTATAACTGCAATGAGGAACCAAATCAAGAAAACAAAAGCAAAAATCTATGTGGAAAGAAGTAGCAGATGTTGGATTTAGACTGTTGGGCAGCATAGATATGTCCAGAAAAGAAGAATCTTTGTTTACATATGTATCCATGTTAGCAAAAGTGCTTCATTCTCAGTATACTGCCTAGCATAAGATAAATGAGGGGGGATAAATGAGGGGGAAAAGACAGACATTATTTCAGAGACCAAGCAATTGTGTGTGTGTGTGTGTTTTTTCTTTTTTGTGAGTGGGTGGGTGGGTGGGCCCCTTTTTTCTGACAAGAAAAAAATTTATTGAAACAAGTAAATTGGCATAGCACAAGTACATACAAAATCAAAAACCTAATTACAAGTTAAGAACTCAAGAAAATAGTGAGCACTAGTTCCATAGAATACAATAGCCAAAGCCCAAAGAAAAAAGGTATGGAAAAAGAAACATATAAGTACTTATAAAAAAAAAAACATCTAAGTTCATCCAATGAGTGTTCATGATCTTCAAAACTTTGGCCGTTCCTCTCAATTCCAATGCACCACATGAGACATAATGGGATCAAGTTCCACACAACAACGATTTGAGAGTTATCCCAAAAGCCTCTCCAACAAGGTAAAAAGATCCACCACCCTCCTAGGCATCATCCACACTATTCCAATCCTATTAAAAACCTCGTCCCATAACACCCTTGCCACCTCATAGTGAAATAATAAATGATACACCGATGCGCCACATCTTTTACGCATGAAATATCAATCCATAACAGTGAAGTAACAATTAGTTCGCACTTCCTCAAGATATCCATGGTCAATATTTTCCCAAGAGATGCAGTCCAACCAAAGAAAGTGACCTTGGAAGGCATGTTGCTCTTCCATACGCACTTCCAAGGAAAAGAATGTGCAATGTTCAGACACGACAAAACCTTGTACATAATTGAACAATGAACTTCTTATTTCCAGAATGAATCCAAACCATTCTACCTATCTCAACCCTACCAACACTCGTGGCATACAACAAGCTAAACAAATTAAAAATTGCACCAGTTTCCCAATCTTGATTAGCTCTAATAAAACACACATTCCACTGAGGGGAACCACTAGATATGCCCAAAAGGTCTACCATCAAAGCATCATGTATGAGCAATCCAAAAGAGAGAGGGAAATGGCCAAGGTCCGAAAAAAAGGTAATGTAAAGTCTGCAAACAGTAGATGAGAGACATTAACAAAACCATTGTTAGTACACCCCACCAAAAATCCTGCAAGGAAACCTCCTCCAACCGCCACCCCCAACATCCGACTAAGTGCATCCATAACTATAGCAAAGAGGAAAGGAGACAACAAGTCCTATTGTCTCAATCCATGGGTACTATTGAAGAAGCCAACTACAATGCCATTCACCACAACCGAGAATCGGGCCGTGGAAACACAATACCTAACCCAATTGCACCACCTCTCCCAAAAGCCACATCTCCCAAGTAAGTAAAATAGAAAGTCTAAATTAACATGACCATAAGCTTTCTCCATGTCAAGCTTGCAACAAATACCCAGCACTCTCAATATAATTCTATTCTCCAAACAATCATTGGCAATTAACATTGATTCAGAATTTGTCTTCCTTTGACAAAAGCGTTCTAAGATTTTGAGATTATCATCTCCATAACCATAGTCATGGGGTAGGAAATAACTTTAGATATGATTTTATAAACCCCATTGACAAGACTAATGGGGAGAAAATCCATCACATCTAAGTCGCCACCCACTTTGGGATAAGTGCTATGAAAGTTGCGTTAAGAATTTTTTCTACTTACCATAAGAATATAATTTGTGAAAAACCTTCATAATATCTCCCCATACAATATAACAACAAACATGAAAAATGCGATGGTAAAGCCATCCAAACCAAGAGCTTTATCTTTGGTCATCCCTCTTACTATTTGTAGAACTTCATTCTCCTCAAATGGTCGTTCCAACCAATTAGTACTCGAACATCAAGTTTAGGCCTTCAAGCAAACTGCTCCGTAAGAAGTCTCTCATAAAAGTGGCTTATGTGGTCCTCAATTTCATAAAGCTCCGAAAGGCGACACCATCAGCCTTAATCATCTCGATAGCATTGTTCCCCTGATGAGAATTGGCCACCTAGGAAAAATTGTGCGCACTTATCCCTTTCTTTTAGCCAAAGATCCCTCGATTTTTGCTTCCATGAAATCTCCTCCATCAAGCTCACCCTCTTAAGTCTAGGATCAATATTAACTTTCCTCAAAGTCTCCTCTTCCGAAAGAGCACTACCCTCCACCCTATTCTCCAAACCCTACAACTCCTCAATAAGAGACTTCTTCCAGCAGTCAACATCCCCATAAACCTGCACATTCCATGTCTTCATAGCCATTGATTTGCCTGCTAATATAAAACTCGGGATGTCCTGAATCTGATAAGATGATCATCATTGTTTCAATATGTCCACAAAACCATCAGCTTGAAGCCACATGTTTTCAAACTTGAAGTATATTTTTTTATTGGCACCGAGTGTCTAGTTTAAAGCTCTGACTAATCACAAGGGTGAACAGGCCCTCGGCAAGGAGTTTCTCACAAGTGCACGTCGGGCAGTTTAAGGGGAGACTCCACTAGTCCGATGGCCCCTATAAATTGTTTGCACCCAAGGATTCAAACATTAAATGGAACATATCACCAAGACTAAGGCTCTTACCACTTGAGCTAACCCCTAGGGGTTAACTTGAAGTATCCTTGACCCCCATGAATGTCTCCACAATCCAATAGAATGGAAAAAAGACCCAAGCTAATCCGGGATAATCTCTTCTGATATACCTTTGGGAAATGTGCATCCCAAGAAGAAGATACCAACAATCTATCCAATCAAGACAAAACCCGATTATTGGACCACGTGAGTGCACCCCCTGGAAGAGGTAAATCCAGGAGGTCCAAGTCAAATATAAACTTTGAGAATTTTTTTTTTTTTATATAAATAAAAGTATTATATATATCAATAGGAGTAACCAAGTACACTGGACGTATACAAGAAAACACCTAGCCCATACAAGAGAGCTCCTAAAGACCCAAAAAGCCCGTGAAAAACTACCCAAAATACACCAAGCCCGAATTTGAATAAAAACACACCTCCCCAACCCCTTGTTTCCCATAAGACTAAGGCCTCATTTGTTTTCAGGAAACTTCTCAACTCATCTCATCTCATCTCATCTAATCATTACAACTTTCCCAAATCTCCAGACAAAATAAATAAACAATTCAACTTTTTCAAATCTCAAAACAAAAATAATATTAAAAAAATATATTCTAACAATATTTTATTCAACTTTTATCTCAACTCATCTCATTTGTAAAAACAAACAAGCCCTAATACTCCCCCCGAAACTCTCTCTACGAGAATGTCTTCATGATGCCTTCCCTTTAGTCTTCCCTCGACTTGAGCTACCACCATTAGCGTCGTAGTTGATTGCCCACGAAAGACGCTTTAACTCTCTGCTTTTCTTAAAACTTGATTTGGTTTCAAGCGAGTGGCTTGCCTCTATCGCAATGAGTAGTGCTTTAATGTGAGAGCCCCACGATATGCTGAATCTCGTTAACCTTAGGCAGAATCCAATCCGATGGTGAACCCGCTATATTGTTTATAGGAGGGAGAGAAACCATGGGGACAACATGATCTCCAGACACAATACCCAACTGCACTGCCGACCCGAAACCTTCCTCCTCACAAGGCACCAACGACAAACCCATATTTCCTCTCCGCCATATCCTGCATTCAAAGCCCGAACCTCCTCAACAGCTAAATGGTTGCTATCCATTGTTGTCACCATTAAGGGTTCCCTCCATCGACAAGGACAATGCTTGTATGTGCTCCACCCCCTGACAATCTTTTTTATGCCACTTTGTCAGACCCTACTGCTCCCTCATGAATAGAACAAGTAGGGGAAGCACTACCTTTTGTCACCCCATTTTCATCTTTCAAAGTACTCAAGACCCTGGAAGGACCCCCATCTTAAACTGAAAAAGAACCAACCTCATTAGCAACTGGTGACTAAGGGCAGTCAGACAACAAGCTACCGATGTCCTAAGTGACACCGACGAGAACAGTGACGCCTGCGTCCACCGACCCTATCTGTGATGGCGTCAAAATGCCCTTTGTCGGCGCACTTGAGGCCTTCAAACTCGTAGGATCTACCCCCGCCCCCCTTGTCCGTTTTCAACCCACCACCCAAACCCACGACTGGGTCCAGCCCCTTATCCACTTTAGTCATGAGATCACTCACATACTCCATAACTTCCGTTAATTGAGCTTTGACAGCCCAAAAGATCCCCTCCACTTCACCCAATGTCACCTAATAGCCTTTGTCCCCTACAAGTGTCTTACCCTTTCCTTCTGCCGCGAAGCTATTCTCAGTTGGACTACCAGCCCGTGACCTCAAAACTGAAGCAGACGAGGCACCTTTGACCGAGGAAGGCCTTCCCACTGTCTTTCCAACAACAAACTCCTCTCTGTTTGCATGCTTTAGAATAGCGGCTTTGGACCCAGTAACGCTTTGAATGGACTGCAAAATTTCCCCTCGAATGCACCAAGGCACATCCCACCAACTATGCAAAACAACTATCTCTTCCCACAAAACTCTCCTACTACTATCCAAATTTGGTTT
The DNA here is from genome assembly GCF_001411555.2 of Juglans regia. NCBI lineage: Eukaryota > Viridiplantae > Streptophyta > Magnoliopsida > Fagales > Juglandaceae > Juglans > Juglans regia. Next base: position 8,522,247 of record NC_049916.1, read on the forward strand.
GTATATTCCTGCACGAGCCCACAAATTCATCTTCCACATTTTTAAAATGACATGTCACTGAATACTCCCCGATACACTCCTCCATTCACCACTACCCTCTTATCACATATCACCAGGACACCACCTGAGGCCCACTTAGAGGCAAGAGAAGCCCATCCCACATACAACAACCCCACAAACTTCTAACGATACTTCTATCAATCCATCTCAATCTAGTTTCATGCAAGCATATAGTATCAGCCTTCTAAAGGCTAAGCAAATTCTTCATATGGAGGCACTTGATAAGGTCATTTTGCCCCAAGCATTCCAAGATAGGATCTAGGGCCTCATAAAAGCAAATTTGTCGCCCTACCCTTGGTTCTTCCTTGGCTTTCACTTCCCTATCTTGTTATCATAATTTTTGTACATGCAAATCTCTTTAACTCCCTACCTTGTTTTGAGGCTAACTTTGAAGATAGAGAATGTCCCAACTCAATAGGTATGAGCAATGCCCAAAATTGTTCTACAAAGCCCTCACAAGAAATTCCCACAGAATCTTGAATCTCTCTCACTTTATGGAACACCCATTCCGAAGGTGAAACCGCCATGTTGAGATGCAGAGGCAAGGAACATAAAGGTATTGGATCAAAACCAAGCTCCTCCCTCCCTTGATGATCACAAGTTTCGGCACAATCCCCATTTCTAAGCACCATCTACATGCACATCTAGACTACCCCCAACCTCCTTTGTTCCCTCATAAGGCAAGGTGAAGGAAACAAAGAACCCTACTCCAAGGCACCACCTTCCACAGGAGAAGGTGATTGCAACAAGGCATCCAACACCACCAGTGGTCTCACTCTCCAAAGCACCACCTTGTTTCGATACACCATACTAAGGTTGAGTCGGCAACTTCTAGCTTCGCCTGCACTAGAGAAGCTAGAATCACCATTGACGGCGGCAGAGGTAAATCCCAAGATTTTTCAACACTTTTGTCCCTTGCTGGAGAAGACATTGGCAACAGAACACTATTCGAAGGCACCGGGATGGCCAGAGACTTATTCTGGCACCCTATTTATTCATATCCTAAAAATATATAGTTGCTAAGAAACTACTGTATTGCAGAAAACTCAAGTATCCTTGTAACCACGACATGCAAAACAGAGATCTTGAACTCTGTTTTCGCGAGGGTAGGATCAAGAATCATAGAATTGCATATAAGTCCTATCTTTAGAAGCACTAGTCAAAATGGTAAAAAAATGTTAAAGTAGCAATAAAGCTTGAATAAACCAGTATAACATCATCAATTGTGGGAAACTAATATCTATTAAAGCATGTCAAGCCTTCAACAAAGATAATTGCGGCAACATAAAGGACTCATGGTTTACTGCCAAAAAAATATAGGAGTCAAGTTCCCATCAGCCATGTTGGTGATCCAGATAGATCATAGCCATCCAATCAGGCCAAGCCAATTTCAATACAAAACTCTTCAACTGGCCTTGATCTAAACTATATAAAAATTAATAGCACACACATTATATCACACAGCATAAGAAACACAAGAAAAAAAAAATCCTTGTACCTTTCTTCATGCATTCCACAATATGCTCCGAGGTAAATTGTTCCTCTTCCCCTCTTCGTTCAACCATCACTTTTCGATAATCCTCCAACATTGAAGGAGCCAATGCCTTTGTTGGATACTTCAATGCAAAAAATTTCAACATAAATATCCAAGTCAAATTCCCGATCATGAATATGGATGTCCACATAAAACGGGAGAAATCAGAGTCCATAGAATCTAAGCTTACATGTTTAGATTATTTTCAAAAGTATATGTTATGATCTTCATCCCATTCAAAGAAAAAGAAAAAAAAAAAAAGAACCTCAGACAAGCCATGAGACAAACATTTCATCAAACATGTCTCAGACTCACCGTCATGTATATGGGTCCACGGTATCCGCAGACTTCAGTGAAGTAAGGAAGAGCACCGATGTGGTCCAAATGGCTTAACCCAATGCACAATAAAGTAAACCAAGCCAATAACTTTAATTAAACAGAATAAACGAACAAATAAATGATAACTGGAGGAGGTGGTTTGAAAGCACCACATACAAGTGGGTGATGACGATGCAAGTGAGGGCTTTGTCGAAGTCGCCGGACTCGGAGATGCGGGAGAAATCAGGGTGGCGGCGGTGGTCGTGATATGCCATGTCCATCCCGCAATCGAACATTATCCGCTTACCATTCATCGATACTACCACGCAGCTCTTCCCGACTTGTTGCCCAGCGCCTGAGCCAAAAACAAAAATTACAGGTAATGAATACTAACAGAGACCCGTCAGATCAATAACGTGTAGACAGTTATGGAAAAGAGGGACTGGGATTACCGAGGACGAGACACTCGATCGCCATGCTGGGGAATTTTCTTTCTTTCTGGGATCCTCTTTGGCGCGCTTTCATTCAAATTGATCCTTTTGCATTGCCTTGTTGGCTTTTTAAACATGTTTTCGAGCTATAACGGTCCAACCTATCTATAATTTAACGAGATAACATGATTTTAGGTAAAAATTAATATTTAAATAAAATATTATTAAAATATTATTATTATTTTGAGATTTGAAAAAATTGAATTATTTATTGTATTTTATGTGAAAATTTAAAAAAATTATAATGATGAGATGAGTTAAAATGATTTTTCATTCTAAACAAGGTCTTTATCCTTTATCTTAATCTTATCTCACTATAATAAGGTAGAATATGGCATCAATTTTTTAAAATTTTCTTTTAAAAATATCAAGAATGATCTAAAGGTGATGAAAAGTACTACATTTTACAGTTTGATAAAAGTGGGATAAAATATGATTTGTAGCATCACTTGGGAAGATAGAGACGTTTGGATTCGTAACTCATCTCAGCTCATCTCAGCTCATCTCAACTCATCTCACTACTATTCATTACTATTCAGCAACTTTAACTCACAAATCTCACTACTATTTACAACTCATCTCATTACTATTCACAATCCATCTCAACTCATTTCAAGTCAACTCAAGTCATCTTCGAATCTAAACGTCTCCAAATGAAACCTATCATTTACGATTTTCATGCAATCCAACTGGTGGGCTATGTTATCACGATTAGGAGTTGTGGCAGTTAGAGGTGTGTTGCATCTTGTTGTTTTGAGTGAGTTAATGAAAAACTCCACTTACTTAAATCAATATCCTTGACAGTTGACTGGTTGTCTCTATGTTTGGAGATGGGAGCATTGGTCTATGCTTGACCCATAAATGGAGGCGCGCACTTTTCGTTGCACTCGACTTAGGTCGGTGGCAGTGTCCTCAGTCGAGTTGGCCCACCCGTTTCAAACTACAAGGGCATTTTTTTGGGGCGCGTTCAACATGTTTTAAGCCCACATGATGTTGGGACTAGAAAAGGTTTCTATACAGTCAAAAATAATTTTTTTGATGGTTTTTTCCCAATTGCGTGGCCAACACTTGGTCAGATGACTCATAGACTGTCACGACCAAGATTTTTAATTTTTATACAACCTTTAAATATTTTCTTATATATATGGCCATCCAAAACCTAAATATTTGTTATAATCTTTCTCAAAATATTCTATAAGTAAATCTTACCAAAAGAAATAATTAAGTAAATATCAAAATATTAGTCCTAACCTAAAATACTCCACATAGATAATATAGTCTTAGGATATTTTCTCAAACTTTATAATATCACAAATCCTTCTTTCATTTTCCCGTCCTATCTGAATTTTCTCATCCTATTTCACATTTCCATTATATCTTCAATTTTTCACTCTATTACATTTTTCTGTTCTATCTTCTTTTTGTCATCGAGATGCTCGCCCAGCAGCAAGCGCATTCTCTCTCTAAGTCTAGTGCCAAGGTGGTGAGCTCTTTTATTTTCAAAGTGCTCATCTGGGATACGAGCACTTTGTTTCTGTTGTGCTATTGCTCACCAAGTGGCAAGCAATCATACCCTGTAATGCTCACCTAGTGGAGGGCACTTTGCATGCAGTATTGCTCGCCTACCGCCCGAGCTCAATCTCTCTTTATATTCCTCGCCGAGATGGCAAGCACTATCCCTCCCTACGTCACTTGCTGAGTGGTGAGCAATTGGATTTTGTAATGCGCTTGGTGGTGAGTACGTAGTGAGCACTTTGCACGAGTGGTTATTGGCTAATGGAAGAAAATATGCCAAAAAATGGTGACATATAAAAATGATGTATTAAACAGTAAAAGTGAATTGTTCTTTACATAGCAAAATGATTGAAAAAAAAGGTTACAAAACATTATTGAATTATAATAGATAGAAAAATTTCCTCTTTTGGACAGCCATCGTACTAAACCTATCCTTCCTAAAGATAAACTACACTCAGATTGCTATCCTCACGAGACATGTCCTCTATAGGAAAGTCGAGAAACTCATTTCTTGGTGGAGGGGCAGGAATCACTACAACGAAGCTGGTATACCTTGACTATCAGGAGGTTAGAGGGAAAACAAGGATTTTCTCATATGTCCTACCATTGGCCATTAATTATTCTTGGACGGGAGCTTGTCTAGGAAAATACTTTCAAATTTTCATCGGGCATTTGAATATAATTATCAAAAATGATAGTAATTGTAATAGTCGCTAGAAATTCAATGGGGAAATTTTTATAGGTTTTAGAAATCTTGTGAAAACTCCGTAAGTTTCAAAAATGGACCAATCGCGTAAGTTTTAGTATGCTAGTATAGTTAGTATTACCACTCACTATGGCGCCAAAAGTGCGATTTTTAATTATTTGAGATAGTTAGAAGTATTAGAATGCGATATGGTTTACACCATTAGACTTAAAGGAAAATTTAAGATTTTATGACGCAATAAACTCATTTTCAGTTTTCGGACAAAACGCTTGTTTGAAAACGCGTTTGTATATTTTGAGACACTTTAGAGTTGAATTTCAATAAACTAATTGCACAGTTAAGTTAATGTGTATCTTTATGATTTTTCAGTACAAAGTTTATTTCATTTTTCCCAAAGTGAATAATAACATCAATAGTAGCATCAAGTGCAGTGTTTTCAAAACCACAATATGGAATATCCAAATTAGATTAGAGAAGTTTTATTTGAACACTTGATAAAATCTTAGGCACACTTAGTGAATAGTATTGGACACTTGGCACCAAGATGAACCATAAGATGGAAATGTGAAGGAAATTAATATGTGAGATCATGTGATGAGTGTACAAAAGTGCACTTTAAATATTCTATTATTGGACTAAAATGCTAAAATATGAATAGAAATCATATAAAGTAATTTGTATTTTTGAATTGGGTTTCTATTTAATTTGAGATGCTCCTAAGCAGGTTTTTATGTTTAATTTCAGAATCAATAAAAGAGCAAGTCAAAGCCAAGTCAAATTCAAATGAAGACTTTCAAGTGGACAAGACGTTAGAACAAGTTAAGAACTTTCAACGAGTGTAGGATTCTTCAAATAAGGATAATGATTAGGTTTGAGAACAATTTGGATTAAGAAAAAAAAAATCACAAAAGGAAACAACAAGAAGTCCATGTCAGAAATTCGCTAGGAAACAACCTAGACATATTTTAGTCTTTTAATCGTAACTTTCCAGTCACACATCCGATTAATGTGATTCTTGATGCGTTAGAAATTTATTTTAAAGGGCTACAAATTTGTCTCTAATAAGGATTCTAAATTCAAACTCCTGAAATCCATACGTGCCTTTCAAGCTGAGTCCTAAAATTTAGGCATTTTTTATGTGGGAATCATGAAGATATTAGGATTTCTTCCCTACCATATATAAACATATCATTAACATGAAATTGAGTAGTTTTTAAAGATAGGAGGCACAGATCTAGAGAAGACAAAAATATTATGTTTATTTTTTAGTTCTTCTATGGAGAACTAAATCTTGGTTAAAGGTTAAGGCAAAAATTGATTGGTGAAAATATTTTGACTATATCTTAATTCATAGATTAAGCATTATTGTTTAAGATTTTAGGATTCAATTCTCTATTTGTTTTGGATATTATAAAATTGAGACAATTATATTAAATCTTGCTATGGTTTGATTTTGTTGAGTTATAGGATTATGAATATATGATTGTGACTTAAACAGGCTTTTCATGTTATTGACGTGATCTTTTGTTGCATTATTGTTTGTGAACATAGTGTGGTTTCTATATCTTATATTCATTTTTATATATAAAAATCGTGGTTTGTAAAAGGAGAATAGATTCTAGAATTAAATTTGAGAAAGTACATGAATATAATGGCATATCTTCCAATTAGGAATTTTGTGCTATAATTCTTAATTGTGTATATCGTTTGGATTAAAAAAGTTAGAGTATTAGACTTGGTTGATGGAAGCCCAAAACTTTACTTGTCTTCTTATTCATGCCCTAATCTCATTTTAATTACGTGTTTTAGGTAAAATTTTCATATTCTTGTCATATTATCATTTGATCTTTTCTTTTAAGCTTACGTCTTGTTATGTTTCTTCTATAACACCACGTACTAGTTTGGACGTAATTAAATTTTGGCGTTGTTGCTGGGGAGACTGTGGAAGATCAATACAAGACATAATTTACTTCAGCAGTTTGTAAATGCGGTAACTTCGTTCCATCTTTTAGCTTGTTGCATTATTTTTTTTCTTTCTTTTCGTAGTATTTTTAGTTTTTAGTAGATTTTTTTTTTTTTACCTTGCATGTACAGATATAGAGACGTCTTTGGTAGATTTGCTTGTAGGCCTGCGGTAGAGTCAAAATCAAATTTTTTAAATCTTTTATTTGACAATCTATCTAGTATCAAAAAAATGAGTGAACACGAAAATCAACCCACTAGAACTCTTCAAGATTATCTCCACCCTACACGCACAGTCACACCATCATGCATCATGTTTCCAACCAACACTCGTCAACTTGATTTTAAAACAGAGATGATACAGCTACTTCCTACCTTTCGTGGTTTAGAGAATGAAAATTCTTATTTACACATTTGAGCAAGTAGTTGCGACTTTCCATAATCATAATGCTACAGATGATGTTATAAGACTTAAGTTCTTTTCTTTCTCTTTTAAGGATATAGCAAAGAGCTAGTTATACTTACTAAGACCATGATCCATAGGATCATAGAATGAGATGACACAGGTATTTTTTAACAAATATTTTTCCCAACATAAGACCAATGCTTTGAATAGACAGATCTCCATATTTGCACAAAAGGGTAGCGAAACTTTGTATCAGGCTTGGGAGAAGTTTAAGGAGTTGTTGAGTATGTGTCATCACCATGGGTATGAGAATTGACGCTTAGTTAGTTATTTTTATGAGGGATTTACACCTAGAGAGTGCCAATTCATAGAGATGATGTGTAATGGTGAATTTTTGCAGAAAAATCCAGATGAGGCTATAGAATATCTCAATGAACTTGCTAAAAAAGCTCACACTTAGACCAGACATAGTGCTATTGAGAGTATAAATAGGTCACGGCCTACTGGAAATCCAAATGGTGTTGGAATTTACCATCTTAGAGAAGATAATAACCTAAAAGCTAAATTTGAGATGCTTACTATGGAGTTAGAAGTGTTAAAAATTAAGGATTTGAAGCCAACACACATGACTACTCGTGTAGAGTCATTTGGACCGTGTTTTGTGTGTGGTGATATAGATCATCTACCTCAAGAGTGTCCCACATTTGCTGAAATAAGAGAAATGTATGAGGAACAATATAATATCTTAGGTATGTACAAGAAGATTTTTACACCTTCTTTCAATACCTACAATCCGGGGTGGCGTAATCATCCCAATTTTAGCTGAAAATCTGAAAACCAGCAGCCTGCACAGCCACCTAGAGCTTATCCTACATCGTATCATGCATCATCTTCTTCTAGGAATCCCTTAGAAGATACTTTACATGTTTTTATTGAGGCACATGGTAAAACTAATCAAAAGTTTGAGTTTTTGATTATGCAGGTTGTTGAGGAAAATAAGGAGATAAAGAATCATGTATCCAAGTTGATGAGCTCTTTGAGTGTGAATGAGTATGGCAAGTTCCCCTCTCAAACTCAATCTACATTCCAAGGTCAACATATGACTTAAGAAAATTTGAAACAGGTCAATATCATTGTGACACGAAGTGGTAAGTCCTTACACATCCCAACAACTGATAAGTTAGAGGATGTTGAAAAGGAACAAAGCAATAATAGTGCCGAGTGGCCTAAGGAAGCCAAGGTAATCAAGAGCCCAGTTAAAGTACCATTTCCTCAAGTTTTAAAATCTGGTATGCGAACTTTGGATTCTGGCAATGAAATCTTGGAGAACCTCTGGCAAGTAAAGATCAATCTTCATCCTTTGCATGTTATTAAACAAGTTCTTACTTATACAAAAGTTTTCAAAAATTTGTGTACAATTAAGAAAAAACACCATGTTAAGAAGACAGCAATCCTGATAGAGCAAGTTAGTGTTGTAATTGAGCAGCAAATTCCTCTTAAATACAAGGACTCTGGTTGTCCAACCATTACATGTAATATTGGGAATCATGAGTTTGGGCAAGCCTTGCTAGATTTAGGAGCTAGTGTAAATTTGATATCTTATTCCATTTATTTGCAAATTGGTTTGGGTGAAATTAAGTCCACTTATGTTGTGCTTCAATTGGCTGACCGTTTAATTAAGAAACTGAGAGGGATAGTTGATAATGTTTTGATCTAAATTGACAAGTCTTACTAACCAATTGATTTTTTAATTTTGGACACTTAGTCAGTTGTTGAGTCTGACTCTAAAATTCCTCTTATATTATGTAGGTATTTACTTACTACTGTTAATGCTCATATTAATTACAGGAATTAACCAATAAAACTCTCTTTTAGGAATATGACTCTAGATGTGAATATTTTTTATATTGGAAAACAGTCAAAAGATAATGATGAGTGCCACCAATGACCACATGTTCATGATTGATGCACTCATAGACAAGGGAGTTCACACAACTCATGATTTTGATCATCCTAAATATTTCTTTGTTAATTCTGAGTTTGATACTATTAGTGATTCATCTGATGTTGTTGATATTTGTGTTATTTCTTATGAAACTCAGGATAAGGGAACACAGGATTTGCAACCGAAATTTGAGGATTTGTCTAAGAAAAGTGAAAAACAAATTCTTTCAAACATGGAGAGTCCCAAATTGGAATTGAAACTGCCACCCTCAAAAATAAAACATACATTTCTCGGCATAAGTGACACTTCTCTTGTTAGTATTTCTTCGAAATTAAACGCGGGTAAACTTAAGAAATTTCAGTTGATCGAGTTAGAGGAGTTGAGAAATGATACTTATGAGAACTCTAAAATCTATAAGGCTAAAATGAAAGCGTTTCATGATAAAAATATTGCTAGGAAGACGTTTAAGAATTATGACCGAGTATACTTATATGATTCTAGACTTCACAAGCACCAAGAAAAAATTCGGTTTAGGTGGACCAACCCTTTTATAGTGAAGCATGTTTTTGAAAACGGGGCGATAGGAATAGAGGATCCTAAGGTTGTTCAGATTTTTAAAGTAAATGGTCAACGCCTCAAAATCCTTATTGATAGGCAAGTGCCTGAAGTGGAAGACATTCCACTTACAAACTCGGTCTATCAAACTTAAACACACCGTTCAGTTCCTTTTCTTTCTTTTTGTTTGTTGCTACTTTCTTTGTTTTTTGTTTGCAGGATAGTGTCATTTCACCATTTCAGTTTTCCATCTCTTATGTTTACCGGGCTACCCACGTTACACATCAGGTGTATTCTACCATCTTCAGTTACTCCCCATTCAATTTTTATTTTTAAAAATTGAGAACAATGTTTCATTTAAGTTGGGGGTGGTGCAAATTATGCATTTACAAATGCTTGTTGAAACTCTGTGGCACGTTTATATGTGTCATAATTTTTTTTAGCATCACATGTACATCCATTCACATGTATACTTATTCGCATGCATCATCATCTTAGTGAATTCAACAAACCCATCTTGATCATTATGCTAAGGTATTCACAGGATTTCTAATGCACTCATCTAAATTTTGTGGTAAGATGTTGGTTTGACACACGTATCTGGAGAACTCTTTTGCTTAAGTTTTTATTTGTGAGTTTTGGAGAGGATTGAGAACCAACAAATGCTAGAAATTGTGATAAGCGTTCATTGATTTTTTGAATTCGGCAATTCTTTTGAAAATATCATTGTATGGTTTGTGGTATGATAATAGATATTCTTGGGATATGATGAAGGTCAATTTAGGATTAACGTTTGAGTCTTTTAAGCCAACCCTTTGAATTATAGATTTCTAATAGTTAACTTTGAGCCAAGAAACACATATATCCCTTTTTTCTTCATATACCAACATTATTTATACCTCTCCACATTAGAGTATAACCTATACGCTGATTTTTTCTGCCCTTTTTACTTCCAAGTGTGTACTAGATGTGAAATTCTTTTTTTGTAATGAATAAAAAAAAAAAAAAAAGAACACGAGTTATAAGGTGTTCAAGTGAGTGAGCTTCAAAGGTAAAAATACCAAAGTTGGGTAGAAATAGCAGAATATAAAGGTAAGATGCACGTGTTCACCAAATTGTTGAGCTAAAAAAAAATTATAAATGAAAAAATATAAACAAAAAGAAAAAGATGCATTATTTAGTGATTTGAAAGGTTGAAGAGTATATCTGAGGAATGTGGTTTATTGAGATATTTAATAAGGTTCTTTAGGTATGTACTTGGAAGTTTTTTAATCATTTTCTTTCATTCTTTTTTTTTCTTTTTTTTTTCTATATAGTCTAACCTAAGCATCATTATAACTTTTTGTTTTAACTGTTCTGATCTCAAGTAAGCTTGTGGAAAGAATGGTTCTGAAGAGTAATCTATTTTAAAGGGCAACAAATTTGTCTCTAATAAGAATTTCTAAATTCGAACTCTTGAGCGCGTACTTGGCTTTCAAGTTGAATCCTAAAATTTAGGCAATTTTTTATGTGGGAATCATGAAGACGTTAGGGTTTCTTTCTTACCCTATATAAGCATATCATTATCACAAAATTGAGCACTTTTTTAAGGAATGAGGCACAAATCTAGAGAAAACAAATGCAATTTTAATTTTTAGTTCTTCTATGGAGATCGAAATCTTGGGTAAAGCCTAGGACAAAAATTAATTGGTGAAAATATTTTGACTATATTTCAATTCATAGATTAAGTTTTATTGGTTAAGATTCTAGGATTCAATTCTTTATTTGTTTTGGATATTATAAGTTTGAGACAATTATATTAAATCTTGCTATGGTTTGATTTTGTTGAGCTATAGGATTATAAATATATGATTGTGACTTAAACAAACTTTTCATGCCATTGATGTGATCTTTTGTTGCATTATTGTTTGTGAACATTGTGTCAGTAGATCTGATATTCATTTTTATATATAAAAATTGTGGTTTGTAAAATAAGAATAGATTCTAGAACTAAATTTGAGAAAGTACATGAATATAATGTCTTATCTTCCAATTAGGAATTTTGTGCTATAATTCTTAATTGTGTATATGGTTTGGATTGAAAAAGTCAGAGTATTGGATCAAGCTGATGGAAGCCCAAAGCTTTACTTGCCTTCTTACCTGTGCCCCAATCTCATTTTCATTACGTGCTTTAGGTAGAATTTTCAAATTCTTGTCATATTATAATTTGATCATTTCTTTTAAGCTTGTGTCTTGTTGTGTTTCTTCCGACTTCCTGAGGATCGACACCCTGAACTATATTGTAACATCGCGTACTAGTTTGGGCATAATCATTATGCCACCTAAGAAAAATCTTATTTCATCCAACCAACCAATTCGTGCCAAACTAAAGATGGTTTCAACCCTAGTGAAACCCTAAAAATTTGGAATCCAATTGAAACCCCAAAAAATTTGGAGGAAATTGAAACCCTAAACTGTTACCCAAAACTTGATTTCAAAACACTATTGGATATGATTTTTAACACTGTGTTTAATCACTTGATTAAATCATTTTTACATGTACTTAAATCCATGCTATGGCATTATAATTCAACCCTTTAAACCCTGAAAATTTCATTGAATTCAGAAAAATTGAATTTGAGCATTATTATTCAACCCTTTAAACCCTGAAAATTTCATTGAATTAAGAAAAATTGAATTTGAGCTTAATAGCATCTCAAACACTAACCCAACCCTCTTTAAACCCCAAAATGAAGTCCACTTGTTTAAGGCCCACGAATTTTGGCCACCTTAATAAAGCTTCTTAAGGAAGTTTCCACCTTCTCAAGACTAACCATCCACTACACATGATAGCTCCAAATAGTCAATTGATGTGAGAGGAAAATCCACATCACAACCTCTCTTTTACACTGCAATAGCAACCCATTCCCACTCACTATTTGTATATTTTTGTGACTTAATTACCATCCATCAAGGTGTCAGTCATAGCCATACTTAACTCTTCAAAAGTGTTTTAGGTGTGCAGGTCATCATTTCACTTATTTTACCCATTTTCATTTTCGTTCATGAAGATAACACATAGAGTCCTCTCTTGGGCAATTTTCTAAGCTTTCTTACCTTCCAATTTCAAAGCCCTTGTAAGTATTATTTCACTAAGACTCATTCATGAAATATGTTCTTATTTGAGTCTAGTTTCAGTGGGTATTTTTTTGTTTATTTTCATGAGAATTTGATAGATAAAAAGCTACTTTAACCATGGAAATGTCTGTTTGGGCGATAAACTGGATAATGTTGTATTTTGGAGTTTTTTACCAAGTTAATGGACAGATCTTGGTCCGAAATTTTTATATAGTATTTTCAACATGTTTATATCAATGTTTTTTAAGGATTCATTGCTTTATAAAAAATTTTGATGAAATATCTTCTCAGATCTAGAAACTTAAAAACTGGAAGGAGAAAAATAGTTTATGTTTTAAGAAAGTTTGGATCTTTTATGATTTAATCTTACTCCAATGGCTTTGATATTTTTATTTGATGATCCTAAGCCTTTGGTCTACATGTTAGGATGTTTTTTTGAAGATTTTAGTTGTTTATTTGAAAAAAAATTATTTGTGTGCATAGGATACTCGGTTAAGTAACAAATGTGAGGTTTTTGGATAGATCCATGTTTTAGTTTAATTTTGGCTATGTGATTTTAAGTTTAATGATTGGATCTACTTTAGGAAATATCTTGAAACCATATGATTTTGTCGGTTTGAATATTTCATCATGGTATGTCTAAGATCATATGTTTGATCAAAGCAAAGTTGAGAAAACAATTCAGTTTTTTACTAAGTGTTGGAACCTAGTATTTCAAGTGAGATTTTGTATTTTTTGTGACTTTTATGTATTGATTCAAAGCATGATAATTCTTAGGAGTGTGTTATGGGCATGTTAGAAGAAAGTTTTGAATTTTTGAATTTTTGAAGTTCGTGGATATATTTGTTTTTAAAAGAGTCAAAACCTTGAGATTTAAGGGTTTGTATTTTAGTTAAAAAGTTTGGATCTTTTTACTAGAAAGTTTTGTTTTTATGTAAAGTGAATTTTTGTTGGTCTTTTTAAGCATGCTTCTAAGTATAGGATGTATGATCTATGTTGCAATATTTTGATTTAGGTATGACTGTTGAAGTTGGATAAAATTGCAACAAAAATTAAAGAGAAATGGCCTAAGAAAGTTTCGTCCATGCTGTAATTTTTATGGTTGTGAATTGTTTTAAATTTTTTTGAGTTTATATTTGAGTTTAGGACAAAATGTATATGAGAAATGTAAATTTTGGTAATTTTTAGACTTAGAATGTGAAATCCTTAAGTTATGGGTAAAATTATCATTCTTTTCACATGTAGAGGGTAAAATGATCATTTTACTCTAAGTTAGCATTTTTTATGTCACTAAGTTATTAGTGATAAAGTTTCTAACTTCTAGAATCCCTACTTACATGTAAGAGTGACAGTCGTGGGAAAAAGTATATCTTTAGTGGAAAAAAAAAAATTTCCCACCAATTTGTTTCGTAGAAGACTCGTGGCATATAATAGGTGGAGAAAGAGTCTTTTTTCACCAAACCACAAATTCATAGGAAAAGTCTTCTTTTTCCCACGACATATGTGGCGGTTAAAACTTTTTTTTCCAGTGGCAAATAAGGTCTCATCTGGTATAATATGGTGGGAAATAACATCATTCTCCATGGAAAGAGGTTGTGGCAAAAAGTGTTCAGCCAAGACACATCTCCGTGGAAAAAGTGATCTTTAGTATTTCCGATAAAATACTTTCCTAGAAAATATATATTTTCCACAAAGTATTTTGTTGGAAATGCTTATTTATGAAGAAATTTTATCGTGGGAAATAATTACTTCCGGCAAAAAAAAAAAAAACATTTGCCATGAGTTTCATTCGCAACAAATGCTAAGAGATTTTAGAGAAAAAAAACTATCAAATAAAAAAAATTTAGACTGAGCAAAAAATAATCATAACAAATGGTCTAATATAGGCTATAATTATTATATCCGAACCAAAGACAGATTATAACTAACCCAAACAACTACATTTAATTAAAATTTGTTTATAATTAAACTAACTTTAATTTAATTAATCAATGAAAAAATGCATAAGTTTCCTAAACTAATCCCCATCACACAATCCATTGTTCATGCATACATAGCACACTCAACATAATCAAATCTGTCCAATTCTTGGACTGCAAGTTCCTCATGTAAATTCAATTCCATAAACCATTGCATTTAAGTAAAATCTAACATATTTGCCGCCCATACACATACTCAATTTATCAATTATAAAACTTACTAACATATTTGTTGCCCATCTACATCAATCCAACAAAATTACAAATTTCAAAATTTTAATAAGCTTCATTCATGGCTCCACACAATTCCCAACCTTCACATCATTTTTCTTGATTCATTGAAACCAACACATTCAATGTATAAATTTGCTCATATTATTTAGACACCAACCCCAAACACAATCATAAAAATTTATAAATTTCATTCATGGCTCAAATCAATTCCAACCCAATATAACACAACTTGTCTATGTCCAAGTATTCAAATACAAGATCATTTAATCAAGTGTGTTTATTAATCTCAGAGATAGAAAATAGAGGTTATACCAAAACTCTAGGGGCTAAGAATGTCTCGGATGGTTGGTGGTGAAGCTGCCCGTAGGCTTGAGATAGGAAAAATAGCTGCAAGAAAAAAAACTCTCTTATCATTGTGCCCTACACCCTAAATCGTAAGAAATGAAAGGTCCAATAATGTTAAGATCTAATAAATTGAAACAATTAATCAAATTCAAATGTATGTTGGAAGATTAATAGAATGGCACGAAAATTTGTTGTTGTGGTAGTTCATTAATTCTCAACAAGACAAAGGCAACAATAATTATTTATCACTCCAACAACACAAGTGAAGCCAGTCCATTCCATCAACTCCTTTGCAATCCAAATAGGCTATCGCCCAACCAACAAACCAAAAACATATAGCATGCTTGCTGTCCCAAAGGAATTTTAATTCATTTATCACTTGAGCTCAACCTAAATCTATTAC
Organism: Juglans regia; assembly: GCF_001411555.2. Lineage (NCBI taxonomy): Eukaryota > Viridiplantae > Streptophyta > Magnoliopsida > Fagales > Juglandaceae > Juglans > Juglans regia. The sequence goes on from NC_049916.1 coordinate 8,537,817, forward strand.
ACAATCCATTGTTCATGCATAATACATTCAATAATATGCTTAAGAATAAAAAAGCTAAAATCTAAAAGTCCAGATAAACCAAGCTTGAGAATAAAAACATCTCAGAATTAGTACACTATCTGTCACTAGAGGCCACCCAAACAATGCGGACAGCCAGATATATGATGCAAATTCTCAACAGACATGTACTAACTTGAGTATGGTTCTAAAAATGAAAAACTTAGTACCAATGATTAATATGTCAAATGTCTGAAAAAGTTGGGTTCCTAAGGAACTAAAAATGAAAGTAAATAGAGGAACTTATACCACTTAAAAACTTTAAAATTAAAACTCAAGCATTTTTTTACCAACCTTGTGGAAAATGCAAATAATTGTGCTTCCACCAAACGAGAAATATCCAAACTGTACAAGACAATAAATTCCAATCAGAAAACCAAGATGATAAACTTCAAACATAGCTTAAAAAAATGGTGATCAACATGAAAAGGGAGAAGACCCATGAATTATAAGATTGATAGAAGAATGTCACAAAACATGATAACAAAACACCCAAACAATGTGATAATAAACCAAAAAAAGATTAAAGATAATAATAATAACAAGAATTCTCAAAAGAAATATTAAAAAATAAGCTTTAAATCAAGCTTGAGAATGAAAATCGAATAAAATGTCACAAAAGTAAGCCTCCAAGTGAGCTTACTGCATACCCACTTATTGCATACATTAAAAGCTCAATCTGAATTGAAATTGGGAAACACCTGTATCAATTTTAGATGGTAAGTTTTATTTTATAACAAAACATCATTTTCAAATGCATGTAACCTATTACATATTAAAAGCTAATTGCACTATAGTATATGCTTAAGAATAAAAAAACTAAAACCAAATGAATTCCACAAATCCAGATTGAACCAGCTCCTACATTAATTATGGTCTAGTTTTATAGCCTAAATGTCCAAACAACAGTTACTGGAGTGAGGAGATAGGGAAAAACAACTTTTGGTTCTTCCACATGTTCGTGTTATAGCATTAGAAACATCAGAGTTCAGACCCAAATTAAAACTAAAATAGTCTAGAAAAAGTATAACCAGGTAACATGAACAAACAACAAAAAATCGAAGAGCTTTAAACAAGAGAAAGACCTAAATAAAAATAGGAGAAGATTAAAAACAAAAAAAAAAACCCAAACATCATCCACACATCCAAACATCAGAAGCAAAGGTAACAACCTCTTGTTATGCCCAACATCATCCACACAGGTTTTTCGATCCATAAACAACGAGACGGCAAAAAAAACCCAAATCAGAGATAGATTCACATCCAACCAAGAGAAAATAAACAAAACTATAAAAAACCATACCCAGACCACACCGGCACCAAGAACATAGAAGTGGAACCCAGAGATACACCACAACGAGAGGAAGTTTTTCTTTTGAGTCTGAAGTCCAAAATCCCTCTGATGGATACCAAAGACCAAGAACCCATAACTTTCCCCTCCAACGCTCCCATCAACCACCCAAAACATTCACGAGAGGGTTTAAAGCCAAAAAAGTCTCTCCGAGAGAGATCAAAACGTCTTTAGCTTGCTTGTGAGCATCTAATCCGCTTACAAAAACCTAAAAAAAAAAAACAAAGAGACAAGCTATGAGAATCAGAAGTCCTAGGTGAAGAATGAGAGAGAGGTAAGAACCCCTACATGAAGAATGAGAACCCTCTAGCAAGATTTTTGAGAAGTAGGTTGTCGTCCACCATGGAGAGGCGGTTCCTGTCAAGCCCTAGGAATACATTCGGAAGCCAACAAAAAAAATAGAGAACAAAATCCCAAGAAGCAAAAACTCAAATCAGTACCCTTGGTCCTTAAAGGACCAAATAACCCAAATTGACGAACGAAAAAGAAAGAACTAAACTGATACTCGATCAGGGAGGAAAAATGCGGACATCGTGAGTGAGAGAGAGAGAGACAGGCAGACAGAGAGACACGGAGAGGAAGATAGAGAGTGGAGCCATCACATAAACACAGGGAAAATGATAGAGAGGGAGATATCGGGCAGAGGGGAGGGAAAATCGAAGGAGAGGAAGACAGAGAGTGGAAGAGAGTCGTCAGGGGGTGGGGGGTTGGTTGCAAAACACAGGGGAAATGAGAGAGAGGGAGATATCGGGCAGAGGGGAGGGAAAATCGAATTAGGAGACCGCACGAGCAATTTCTCATTTAATATATTTTGACACCTACCTTTTACGGTGATTTAATGTCACCGCAAAAAGATATTAATCTCGTCACAAAAACTATTAACCCACGAGAGGAAAATATTTCTGATAAGATTATATTCGACGATACAAAGTCACCGCAAAAAACTAATAACCTTGTTGCAAAAACTATTTTCCCACGAAAATAAAAATAATTTTGGTAAATTTATTTTCGACGACTTGAAATTACCGAAAAAAATGTTTATTTAGTGGCAAAATTTTTTTTTCCACAAAGTTTTACTTGCCGGCATGATTTCGTGGCAAAAAGCTTGTCTTTTTTCCCACCGATTGTTTTCGTGTCATCAACACACTATTCACCACGATCATATATCGTGGGAAAAGAATTCGTGGCAAAAGCCCTCACATTTGTTGTAGTGACAGTTTCTTGTGCTTCGTGCTTAATCCCTCGTAACTCGATAATCAATCTAAGTTAGCTTCTAACTTACTGTCAGATTACTATTTATATGTGATAGATAAGAGAACTATTATTTATGTACTTATGTTATCATCTATGCCATGTCACTACATGTTTATTTGTTACACATAATATTCTGTCTCAAAATATTTATCTGTTATACGATATATTCTGTCACAAAATATTTATCTATTACGCTAATATATATATTATGTCACGTAATGTTATCTATTACATGTTATGTCATATCATGTAATGTTAATCTATTACACTTTATGTCATGTCACATATTGTTTGCTTGTTTCATGTTACGTCAAATCATTAGTCCTTTCATTTTTTGTCTAATTATGTCTCGAGTATAGTTTATGTATCTTGAAACCAATATTTCCACGTTAGTTAAGTCTATTTATGTTTATCACGACCCTAAATGTTAGGATAGGGTAATATCCTTGTAGAATTATTGTGTTCACGCTAGAGTGTCTAATCTAGTGTGAAATCTTCTGGGTTGACAAAGTAAAGTTCAACAGGCTTTGAATGAGGCCTAATTAACTGGTTACCGGAGAGAAGAATGACACTAACACCGATGGTGCCCCCCATACATTTCAATTTCATTTTATACGTACTTGTGCTGGTGCAGATACCTGACATGAGATATGTACATTATGTGTTCTACAGAGATGCAGATACCTGTGAAATGGCACGTATGTTAATGCACTCACAGATAGTGCAGATACCTGTGTTATGATGCAGTAATCGGTATAACACATTGCTCAAGGGGACCCGTGTGGCACCCACATTTTACTTTTATTAATCACACTTAATTATTGAACAAAATTTCAAGTTCATATATTTCACATTTATGCTAATGTTATTTAACGTTCAGTTCAGTTCATGTTCAATTTCAATTAGTTCACGTTCATTTCAAATTCAATTCATGTTCAATTCACGTTCAGCTTTATGTCATGTTTAAGTTCACGCTAGTTCAATTCTTCTCATGTCAGTTCACGTCATGTCGAGTTTCAAGTTCAGTCTGTATTCTGTTTAAGTCATGTCAGTTCATGCCATGTTATATGTCGAGTCACGTAATGCTTATTTTTTATTTTCAAGTATACATTCATGATTTTATTGTCATGCATGCATATTTAAACTGTATGTTAAGTTTCTTGTTAACTTGCTAATATTTGTAATCAAATCTCATCGTGGTAGTCCTAAGTACCATTCCCTCCTAAATAGTAAATCATGTGCCAGGATTAGGAGACGTAACAGATGATCGATTGGAGACAGTCGACTTGACAACAACGACACGACACGAAACTCATCACTTTGACGCTCTGTTTCCTTGATAGTATTATGGGATCCTTGACCGAGTTGCGCGAGCTATTCGATGGATTAGCTTAGCAGTTACCGTAGTTTTGCATGTACTTAGGAAGCTTTGTCTCCAATACTAATTATGTTATAGGCCTGTTAGACAAGTACTATAATCTTTTGGATATTAGTTATATTGTGAATTTCATAAAGTATGTTTATGTTTTAAAAATATATTACTTATGGTACATAGTATTGCTCAGAGAAAACAATTATACATTGTGAATATTGCATATTGATATTTGCATGCTAGGTGCATTGCATCTTTAATTGTCATGAACGGGGACAAGTAACCTTGTGTTGTATGTCCCGATGCTTCATATGTCCGTCTGATCCCAAGCGGAACCTAGGGGAGTCACAGTGACGGTCACACTTGAAAAGTTTTCAAAGTTTTCAGTCGTAATTCTGCTATAATATGTCACCTATAAAAGAATGAAGGTGAAGTGTTGAGTTCAACAACTTAATAAGTGGAAGATCTAGTGCCAATGCCAAGGGTGTGAACAAATGATCAGAATGTAGATATTAATGCACAAATAACATTCATTTGATAAAAATGGGCATGCAACAATGAACAAATAGACATTTATTTGTACAAATTATCCTCGATCCAAATAAAAATAATACAAATAATTGCAATAATTATTAATAGGGAATTGACCATAATCACATGAAGAAAATACCAAATAATACAACATTATTAACAATCTCATTTTTCATTTTTATCTTACCTTATCCCAAATTTTCACATTTATCATTATTCACTATTCACAGCATCATGTAACCTGCACGCATGGTTTCCTCCAAGTAAGTTGTGTGCCCTGTACTCCCCTTCATTTTTTAAGATTGTCCTCTCATATGATTTGGTAGTCTCCTGCCATGGGGTATGCATTCCCTAAAGACTAAATCTACCATTGGATGTATTGCAATGTCCTATAATCAGATTTGGTACCAATCTCAAGAATGAAACATATTTAGTTGAATTCTTTCATTATAAAAATTGACCAACATTATCTTCATAATTCCATTAGCTTGTTATAGGGACATGCTTAAAACAATATCATTTGTGCGAGCATGCGTAACTTAATTAGTGGTGGAAAAAAAATACAAGTTTGCTAATTTTAATCATTTTCAATTAATTGAATAAATAGTAGACAAATACTAGAATGACAAGTAATTATTAATTAAACATCAAATAAACAAACATTATTTAAACTTTAAGTTGTGAATCCAAAACAAAAGTCGAGATCCATAATATAATAACTAATAATGAACAAATAATCCACAAGTTCTTTTATAAGATTAGCACAATTTTCACTTACATTGATCAATAAACTTTAACATTGTTGAAATACACTGTACTTTTACTACACTCCTCTTCTTTTTTCTCTTTTCTTTTTTTCTCTTCTTCTTACACTTCTCATTTTTCACTATTTCTCTCATGCGCAGACCTATTCTTTCTTTTCCCCAGCCTCTTTCCACAAGTCACCCAATGGTTCTCCCTATTTGTAATGCTAGGCGTAAGTAAGAAGTCTAAAGTCGGTTAAGTAAAACATTCATAGCCGGGTAAGTAAAGGCTAGTTTAGCCAGTAAAAAGTGAAAAAGTGGGTTAAATTCATCTTCAACCGGCTAGCGATTATAGCTTTTGGAATTACTGAGTTACTTCTTTTGCTAGCACTATTGACTCAATAAATAAATAGATGTTATTAAAATAATCAATTTTTTATTAAATCAAAGCCAACTCAATTCCATAAACTGAGACGGGTAGTGATAAGGTTACTATCTATTTATTACTTAGATTTCATTGGAAGCTTTTTATTTTTTTATTATTTTCTTTTAAGTATTTTTTAACATTCTTAATCATTAAGAAAAATTAAAAAAAATATATAATTTTACTAATAGTCACTTTCTTAACCATTAAGTAAAATAAAAATTAAAAAAAAATCAACTACAAAATGAGTAGTATATAAATAATAGGATGGTAGTAACCTTATCAGTTTCCCACTTAGAGCCCCAAATTTCTCTTTGACTCTTTTTTTTTTTTTTCATTTCCACAAAAGGGGACTTGCAAACATTAGAGCATCCACATTGGTCTATGCATATGCATATGTAAAGTCATATTTGCATAATATGACCCTAAAATCCTCTACATTGGCTTATGCATATCCAAATATTTAGCTACCTATGAACAATGCTTATCCAAATTTAGATAATCACTATTCACTCTACAAATAATATTTTAATAATTATTTCTCTCTCCTCTCTCTCGATGACCTCCCCTAGATGAGATTATTTTCTTTTCTTCTCCCCCATACGTTTCTGGTTCTCTATTCCTCTCTCAACTCGAAAACCCCAACAAAGATCAAACCCGTGCACCTCTCTCTTACGACGACTGTCGACGGAGCTTGCGATGGCTCTAGGCTCGTCACGGTTGGGTTTTCTGTTTGACTCTCTACATTTCAGGTATGAAATCGCTAGGTTGAAAAGAACATAAATTTCTCCCTCTGTTTCTTCACAGTTTCGATGTGCTGCTATCCCTTCATGGTTTTTATTTGTGTTATTTCTTCATTTGTTGATCTTGGTTTTAGATTAGGGTTTTAGATTAAGCCTAACTAACAACATTAACTGCACTGAGAAAGAGAGGGAGGTGTCTGATCTGAATGAGAATTGCGCCTTTCTTTAATTTTTGGGCTGCTTTTGAAAGTAGAAACATGAAAGACTAGGGTTTTGATGATTCTGGTTTCGATGATGCTGGTTTTAGATTAGGGTTTCTTCATTTTAGATCTCATGGACTAGATTTTCTATTCTTGTTTTTAGATTCTTGCTTTTACATGTAAATTTTAGCCATTGAACTCATGCTTTGTCCCACTGAAGATTAAATATTGGGTTATATAGAACTTCTTAAGCTTGATCTATGTACACTTATTTAAACTTGGTAAAAATACCCCAAACTGGTTCTGGTTTTACCCCTGTTTTTGCTTGATCTATGTACACTTATAGAACTCATGCTTTAACCCCTGTTTTTAGCTTTATTTTACAATTTGTGCAATATGTGCACCCTGTTTTGCTGGTTCTCTTTGGCTTGTGGTTTGTTATTGAAGCCCTACAATATGTGCACCATGTTTTGCTTAATATGTGCAAAATTTAATAACATTTTGTCTTTCAATATTTTGTTGAATGATGAATACTTTAATTGATGAGGATCCCTTCTTCACCACACTGTTGGAAAGTGGTGAGAGTGGTAGTAACAACCCTACTATGGATACTGCTTTCGTTGATGTCCAAGCAACACGACCCTAACGGGAAAAAAAGACACCTAAACAAAAATCTCAGTGGGGTGTGTTATTTTCTGTTGAGGAAGATACTCTCCTCATTTCAGCTTGGCTTAACGTTAGTATAGATTCCATTCGGGGGACTGACCAAACCTCCACATAACTGTGGTGTAACATTTATGATTACTACTCCACTTATAAAAAACTTAACGGTCAAGAACGTTCCGTGAATTCTTTGACCAATCGGTGGTCAGCCATTCAAAAATGTGTCAATAAATTTTGTGGTTCTATGGCCCAAGTTGAAGGAATGCATCCAAGCGGTGCAACCGAGCAAGATAATGTATAATCGTTTAAAAAAATTGTTGCTGTTTATTTTTTGTTATTGTTCTAATTATTAATGATTTGTCTCACTGATTGTTAAACAAAATTGCAGATTGAAAAGGCAAAAATCTTATACCAAGAGGCCCAAAAACCCAATTTCACCATGGTTCATTGTTGAAATCTTTTGAGGCACCAAGCGAAATGGCAAACACACGTGGACAACATAAGAAGAAGAGACTATATCTCACGTTCAGGTAGTATTCCAAACTCAGGACAATTAGGGGAAGAGATGGAAAATGTGCCCGTTGAGTGTGAGAGACCTCCGGGCAAAAAAGATGAAAAGAAAGAGAGAGAGAGAAAAAAAAAACTAGGGAAATAGAAGATATTGAATTTAGTGATGCCTTAACGGAAATGACATATGATAGGAAGATTCATATGTTGGAGAGAAAAGAATCAAATTTGAGGTTAAACAATGAAAGGTCTGAGTTATTGGCTATTAAGAAGAGAAGAGTTGAAATTGAAATTAAGACTCAAGAAGAAATATCTATAATACTAGCTGAAAAGAGGAAGAAAAATGATGTGGAAATTATGAAATTGGATATTGGTTCCATGAATTCTGTGCAGCAAGAGTATTTCCATAATTTTCAAATGGAAATAATTGAGGAACAAAGGAAAAAGGCAAGAGCTCGTATATAGTTGTATGCTTTGTTTTGTGTAGTTTTTGATAATTTTGACTATGGTGACATGTTTTAAGTATTATTGCACTGCTGTAACTGTATATGGAACTGTATAAATTTTTTTATACCTCTATATGGAACTGTATTTTGGTTGGTGGTTGGTGGTGGGTGGGTACGAATCGATTGGATGAATTTTGTTGTTAGTGGGGTTTGGTTTTGCTAGAAATTTGTGTTGCTGGAAATTTGTGCTGCTGGATGTGGTTGCTGCTGCTGAACTTGTTGCTGCTGTTGGATGTGGTTGATGCTGCTAGACTTGTTTGTGTTGTAATGATCTTGAATCAAATTTGTATTGTAATGAATTTGTATCAAAATCAACTTTTTGGAACTTGTATCAAGTTGATTTTGATACATAGAATTTGTATTAAGGTGACATGTTAAATATGTGTTGTTTATGAGCACATTGGATTCATTTTTTGTGTATATAAATTTGATGTATTTATTATATATAGAATTGCTAAATTTAGATCCATGAAATTGTATTAATATATGTACTTAGATGCTATGAAATTGTATTTAGGCAAACAATTAATAATAATAAAATAATAACATTTTATTATTATTTTGTCTCAAATATGCATAAGCCAAAGTGAGAGTTTTGCTTGAATGTCAAAGTGGTTATGCAAAATAGGTGATTTTGTATATGCATATGCATAAACAAATACTAATGCTCTTAGCTTCAATATGCAATTTTTCTCTCTGCAGTTTTTTTTCTGGGCTTTCCATACAGCCAAGCAAATTGGTAACTTTTTATGTGGATTTTGTCTCTAGCCATGTTATTTCTTCTTCTTTTAACTATGGTTTGTTGAGTAATTTTTTTCATTACTTTTCTAGGTTATATTTATAGGTTATTTCTAGGTTTTTCTTGGCTTTTATGCCATTATGTTTTGTTGATGAGAAAATTGAATATTCCGTTGTGGTATTTTCATGAAAATAACATTCTAATTTGAATTGAAGAATAATGGCACAACAAATTTGGGAAAACTTTCAACAACCGAACATTGTGATCGATGTAGGGCTTAGTTTTGTCAGTGGATTTCAAGAATTTTCAGTATATATAATATAAATTGCTAGCTAATATTGTTTGAGAGGAGTTTATCAGCTCTACTTTCATTCTAAATAGTTGAAGATATAAGAAATAAATTTGGACGCTGCTAGTTGAACCGATAGACCGAATAGGTAAATTGGATCAATCAGTACTGCATTTGTAATTTTCTTTTCTTTTTTTAAATAATTTTTAAATATCTATAAAAAAATTTATTTTTTTAAAACAATACACATAATTACTAATAATCACTTCTTTAATTATTAAAAAAATAAAACATCAGCCTATTGCATCGGTTTATTCCATCCGTTGGAATAGCATTTTCCAATAAATTTTATGTGGCTCACCGGCTGCTATCACCAGATTTTCTCTCTAGTACTTGTCAGTATTTCTATCACATTTAAATAAAAAAGGTTTTGGGTGTTGTTGAATTTAACATGTACAAAACTACAAAATTTAAGGGTATGTTTGGATGTTGAGTTGATTTTAATTAAATTCAGTTTTTTATAATTAGTAATGAGTTAAATAGAAAAGAGAATTATATAAAATACATTTAAACTGAGTTTAAAATGTGTTTATATGTTAAGATGAGTTTAGTATTTTTTAAAAAAAGTTTAAAATGGTTATGGATTTCACGTATAAAGATGTGTTAAGTTAAAAAAATTATAGATCTTACGTATAAGGAAGTTTTGAGTTTAGATGAATTTAATAATTTAAAAATTAAATATTTAAATATTAAATTTAATTTAACTCAATTCAGTTAAACTGAAATCTCTCATCTCAAATCGAAAGTAAAAACAAAATCACGTGTACACAATTTCTTTAATTTCTCTCGATGGTTGTTCTTAGGTAGCCATGACGGCATGAGAAAGACAACTGAGAGGAGGATAGAAGGGGTGGGTAGATCAGGCAACAAAGAGTAATTGCTGCAACTTTTCTTATCACGAAAATCATTCTCGATCCCCATGCATGCGCACATGTGTTGCAGGCTAGGATTAACGACAGTACTGCATGCATGGGGCCGGTGAGCTAGCTAGCTAGCTCACGCAACAAATCAAAATTATTAAGCCTTTACCAGCTAAAGATAGATATCTTTAGCCTGTCCAATCAATCTTTCAGATCATGACGATGGATATATCTCATCTCCTTTGTCTCATTTATGCCTTTCTTGCATCCAAACAACAGACAGGAGAGGCCACTCATTGTAGACTGCCAAACAGAAAAATCATGGCAATCGTGTACATATTTTGATCACCCAAAATATTGACCTGGCCTTGACTCATTATTTGGGAGTACCCTTAATTAATTTGCTTTCCAACTCAAATGTTGTTTGGTGTATTCACAATCCCGTTCTGATCTAGCTCTGTAATCGCTCTAAAAATGATGAAGAGTGCCATATGATCATGTCATGAAGTATCACAAAATATTTGATTTTTCTTGTCTCTAACATTAATCGCTCTTAGTATATGAGTTCTAGACGAGTTGGTAGCTAATGCTCTAATAAGTTTGTAAGTGATTGGTAACAAGAAGAAAAACAGAGAGCGTTTGGAGGTTCTGGAAAGAAATTCCTCTGTATATTTAATATTGTTTTCTTACATTCAACAAGATAGAAGCCGTAGCCTATATACCCAGTGGAGCTCTAACAAACTAACAGAAAGTAAAGCAAATATTAACAAACTTACAGAAAGTAAAGGGAACATGTATTTACAGCTGTGTATAATAAAGAATAAAGAATAAAAATATAAACATAAACGACATGTAGCTTATTTATCCTTTATTATCTAACACCCCCCCGCAAGATGGAGAATAAAGATTAATTATTCCCATCTTGGACATATGAGCTTGCATGAGATAAGAAGGCAAAGATTTTGTAAGTAAATTAGCAAGCTGTGTCTGAGAGGCTACATGTGCAGTAGTGATGCTTCCATCTTGGATTTTATCTCGAATTAAGTGGCAATCAAGTTCGATATGTTTTGTTCGCTCGTGGAAGACCGGATTGGTTGCAATATGTAAGGCAGCTTGATTGTCACAAAAGAGAAAGGCAGGCTGTGGATGATGTAGACTGAGGTCTTGCAATAAATACCGAAGCCAAGTTAACTCAGAACAAGTGGTGGCCATGGATCTGTACTCAGATTCAGCTGAACATCGGGAGACTACATTCTGCTTTTTAGATTTCCAAGAGATAAGTGATTGGCCTAAAAATATGCAATATCCTGTGGTGGATCTTCGGGAGTCAGGACAAGAGGCCCAATCACTGTCACAATATGCTCTTAGCTGTATTTGAGATGAGGAGGAGAGGAGAATGCCTTGACCAGGGGATGTTTTGAGATATCTCAAAAGCTTGTACACAGCAGCCAAATGAGGGGACATAGGCTTGTCCATGAACTGACTTAGCAATTGGACAGCAAAGCTGATATCTGGCCGTGTGATTGTGAGGTACAATAGACGGCCAATGAGTCTCCTATAAATGCTAGGATCAGAAATGGGATTGCCAGTTTCTTTGCTAAGTTTGAGATTTTGTTCCAAAGGAAGTTTTAAAGGTTTACAACCCAACATACCCGAATCTGAAAGGATATCTAAGGCATACTTTCTTTGACATAAGTGGATGCCCTTGGATGATCTTGCAATTTCTAAACCCAAAAAATACCTTAGGCAGCCCAAGTCTCTTATTTTGAACTGAGTATTGAGAAAAGTTCAAAGAGAGGAGATGGAAGTATTTGAATTGCTAGCAACTAGGATATCATCAACATAAACTAAGATGGCAATATAGAAATCTCCTTCTTGTTTGGTAAACAAACTATAATCAGATTTGGATTGAACAAATCCAAAAGATAGAAGAGAGGATGTCAACTTAGAATTCCATTGTCTTGAAGCTTGCTTAAGGCCATAAAGACTCTTAAGGAGCTTGCACACTTGGTGAGGTTCACCCTTGGTGTATCCCGGTGGTTTTTTCATGTAAATTTCCTCAGTTAGATCACCATTCAAAAAAGCATTATTTACATCAAAATGATGTAAAAACCAGCCTTTAATAGCTGCCACACTAATTAAAAATCTGACAGTAACCATCTTGGCTACAGGTGAGAAGGTATCAACATAATCTACACCTTCTACTTGAGTGTAACCTTTAGCTACTAGACTAGCTTTCAACCTTTCCAAAGTGCCATCAGAATTGAATTTTACCTTGTAAACATACTTGCAATCAATTGGTCTTTTGCCTGCTGGTAGATCAGTTAGTGTCCAGGTGTGGTTCGTTTCCAAAGCTGCAATTTCAGCTTCCATGGCTCTACACCAAGCAGGGTCCTTAACGGCTTGTTTGTAAGAATGAGGCTCGGTATGCAATGAAATGGAAGTGGTGAATGCTTGAAAAACAGGGTTAAATTGATGATAAGATAAACAATGAGATAAAGGGAAAGGTTTACCATTGGAAGTAGGAGCCTGCTTGGAACTTGATTGCTCATAAGGGTGCTGCATGACATGGTGACAATGGTAATCCTTGAGATATTGGGGGGCTGTTCTAATCCGAGAGGATCTTCTAAGAGTAGGTTGTGGAGTAATGGCAGGATTTGTGAGAGGAAAAGATGAGGTTGTAGGCTCGGGTGATGAGTTGGGTTGTGTAAGTGTGTGGACAGGTGTAGGAGTAGGTGCTGGTTGGGGTGTGGAGGATTGAATTTCGGCAGTGGGGAGATGGTTGGGAGGAGTTGAAGTGCTGTGTGGGTTGTGTGAGAAAAAAAAAAAGGAGATGTGAGTGGTGAGAAAGGAGAATCAATTTGTGATGTGGGAGGTGGATTGAGAGAAAAAATTGGTGATAAATCTGTGGGTGGAGAATGGTTAGAATTAATGGTGTGGAAAGGAAACACAAATTCATGAAAAATAGTATCTCTTGAAATGAAAATGGTGTTGTTTTGAATATCTAAAAGTTTATATCCTTTAATGCCAAAAGGATAGCCAATAAAAACACAAAGTCGACCTCTAGGCTGAAATTTGGTTCTGCCTTGTGAAAGAGAGGCAGCAAAACATAAAGATCTGAATACTCTCATATGAGTATAGGTTGGTTTTTGTTGAAAAAGTTTTTCATATGGTGTCTGGTTGTTCAAAATGGGTGAGGGAAGTCTATTTATGATGTAAGTGGCTGTGAGGACAGCATGATTCCAATATTTATGGGGCAAACCATATTGGAAAATGAGAGCTCTAGTGACATTTAATAAATGTTGGTGTTTCCTCTCAACAATACCATTTTGTTGAGGGGTTTCCATACAACTTCTTTGATGAATAATGCCCTTGTTATTAAAAAATTCTTTCATTTGAAATTCAACACCATTGTCACTTCTTAAGATTTTAAGTTTCATGTTAAATTGTGTGTCAATCAAACTATAGAAAGATTCAATGCACTTGCGAGTTTCAGCCTTGGTTTTGAGTAAATAAAGCCATGTAGAACGAGAAAAGTCATCCACAATAGTTAAGAAATATTTGGAACCATCATGTGCAATAGTGGGGGAAGGTCCCCAAATATCACAGTGGATGATTTCAAATATTCTAGAGGAAGCATGAACACTATCAGGAAAAGGTAATTTGTTAAATTTTGCCAAAGGACACAAAGTGCAAGGTATTTCATTAGTAAAAGATCTGTGAGTGTTTACAGGGAGATCATGAATTAATTGAAGCCTATTTTTGGATAAGTGACCTAGGCGACAATGCCATAGGTTGTATGGTGTGATATTCTGTGTAACAGAAGCAGAAAAAGTGGGATTTGTGTGTGGTTTGTGTTTATAAGTGGAAAAGTAATTGGTGAGGGCAGTAGGTGGCACGACAGAACAATGAAAATGGTAGAGTCCATGCAGCAGGTCACCCTTCCCAATCGTTGTCCAAGAATGTAGGTCCTGAATAAAACAGTGAGAAGAAAAGAAGAGGAAACAACAATTATTTGATTTTGTCAGCTTTGGCACAGAAATTAAATTGAAATTGAAGGAAGGAACACAAAGAACTTCTGTGAGAATAATAGTATTGGATAAATGGACAGTACCAACATGTGTCACAGATGCTGAACTTCCATTGGGAAGCTTAACAGAGTATGAAACCGTGGAGTGAATAGAAGAAAACAAGGAGGTGCTACAAACCATGTGGTCTGTAGCACCAGTGTCAATTATCCAATTTGTGTTTGATGAATTCAAAGAAGCATGTGTGTGTGTTGAAAAACAATTGAGTATACCAGACATGTTGGATTGGGAGGTAGGATTTGATGAACTGGAATGCAGAACATTAGCCGAGATAGGATCCTGCGTTTGAAGTAGAGCTAGCAGCTGCTGATATTGGAGCTTTGTTAAACCCACCTTATCCTCACCAACACCAACAGATTCAGGAGCAATAGAAAGATTAGCATGAGAACTATGAGGCTGTTTGTTATGGAATTTGTGACCCGGTGGATATCCATTAAGCTTATAGCATTTTTCAATAGAGTGACCGAGCATATTGCAATGGGTACAAAGGGGAGGGTCGGCATTTCCAAGTTTGAAACAATTTTCCACAGTGTGACCTGAGATTTTGCAGTGAGTGCAATAGGGGCGATCTTTTCTGGGGTTGGTTTGATTTGTGGGAGATGATTTTGAAGGAGTATACGGTTTCTTGACAGTAAGGGCTAGGGTTTCAGAAGGTTGGGAATGGGAAGTGATTCGGTGGTGGCGCTCTTGTTGCTGTACAAGGGAAAAAACTTTGGAAACAGGGGGAAGAGGGTCTAATAGCATGATCTGGTCACGAATTGGAGAATAGCTATCATTCAAACCCATCAAAAATTGAAGAACACAATCCCGTTGGGATCGGTCCAAAAAACTCTTCATAGTGCCACAAGAACAAGTGGGGAGGGGCTCATAAATTGCCATTTCATCCCAAAGAGTTTTGAGATTGCTATAATAGATGCTTACCGAGTCATTTTCTTGGGAAAGAGAAGCCAAAGCTTTCTTCAATTGGAAGATTCGGGGCCCATTTTGGTGAGACAGCCGCTCATGAAGATCCATCCAAATTTCGTAGGCATCGTCGACAAAGGCAACACTGGATTTGAGAGAGGTAGTGATGGAGTTTTGAATCCATGACACTACCATGTCGTTGCACCGATTCCAGAGGTCGATTAAAGGACCATCGGGAAAATTGGGTTTGGTTAAGGTGTCGTCGATGAAACCTAGCTTATTCTTAGCGCGTAAGGCACGTTTCATCGAACGGGACCAGGTTGTGTAATTTTCGGTAGTGAGTAGATCGGCGACAAGGGTGATTGAAGGACTATCGCTGTGATCTAAACGGTAAGGATTTGTAGGATCTGCAAGATTGAGATATCGGGAGGGAGGGTTTGTAAGGGGATTTGAGTGGGTTGGTGAATCGGGTGGAGTATGTGATTCGGAGAACTCCATTTTGCTCTCAATGGCTCTTAGATACCATGTAAGTGATTGGTAACAAGAAGAAAAACAGAGAGCGTTTGGAGGTTCTGGAAAGAAATTCCTCTGTATATTTAATACTGTTTTCTTACATTCAACAAGATAGAAGCCGTAGCCTATATACCCAGTGGAGCTCTAACAAACTAACAGAAAGTAAAGCAAATATTAACAAACTTATAGAAAGTAAAGGGAACATGTATTTACAGCTGTGTATAATAAAGAATAAAGAATAAAAATATAAACATAAACGACATGTAGCTTATTTATCCTTTATCATCTAACAAAGTTAAAAAATTATTTATTTGTGATTAATTATTTTTTATGAAAATAATTATCTTGTTAAAATAAATATATTTTCGTCGTAAATAATCATTCTCGTCATAAATAATCCGTCACAAATATATATTTTTTTTAATAGCGCAAGATCTGAACTTAAAGGCCGAAAACTGCACATTGCCATATATGCCTAGCATATCATTAATTAATGGAAGCCTCGTATATACATCATAGGGTTTAGTCAACGAAAGAACGCCCAACATGCGAAACTTGCATGCGGACAACTTGATAAAAATGTAATGGGGCAAGATCTGGAAGACTTAAGTAATTTGCATGTTTCATGCACGTATCGGTATCTTTCTTTTTAATAAATTAAATATTTTTTTAAAATTTTATTTGAATTGAAGAGATAAACGCATAAAGTGAATCATATGTAATGCTATCTCTTACTCAACTATTCCGAGACGTTCCGACCCTTTTATTTAACTTATCGCATGATAAAGGTTTGATAAATCAACCCTACATACATATATATATATATATATATATTTATATATATAATGCTCTGTAACAAGCCTAGCCTCCGTTGCTCATTCATGGCATGATCTGATTTTGTGCTTCAGTACTACTTGTTGATCGTGTCGTTTTTATTCCCAGAAGTCAGAATATTGCCGTAAAGAAAACATGCAGTTGGCTGTAAAGCTCAATATATATGGGAGACAACTTCTCTAGTTGCCCAATCTCATGTCAGACATGTCTTTCTTCAATCAGTACTACTTGATCAACATTCTGATCACCTCAGCCAGTCTTATGGGAATGCCATTCATTCAAGATCTGTCCCTTGTTCAAACTACATAAAGCTAGCAAACTCGATTAAACATATCTTATTGAAAATACTTTAATTAATCATTTTGTTCTATCAATAATAATAATATCTGAAAGTCAACCATCCTATTCTTTACTAATTAATAAGGCTGGTTCAGATAATAATGTTATAAGCTAGGTTGTGGATGCATGATGGGCATTCTATAATTATAAGCCTTGCAATATTCGGGTTGAATTTTTCAAATGATGTGATATATATCTTCTCTATTATAATAAGTCACTATCTAATTGTGAATAGTAGTTTTTATTATTTTTTCGTTAACTTTTATTATTTTTCCGTTAAGTCTGTTAAGTCAAATTTTACCAAAGGTACTTAAAACTCTTGATCATTTCATGTGTAGCTTCCTTGTAGAATTTAATGAAGGATCTTGTTTTACCAAAATGTCCTTAAGACCCTTGACCATTTGAAGTGTAGCTCACTTGTAGAATTTAATGAAAGATCATATTTTTTCAAAATGCCCTTAATAACCTCGCAGCGCACATGAATTGACATATCTTTTCATGTCCTTTTTGTTCTAACAATGTACTCATTTTCTTTTCTTTTTGTTTCAATTTTTTTAAATAAAAAATTAATAATATTTTATTATTATATAGAGAGTAAATAGACAATCCAATATGGATACAGACCAATGCTCATACTTTGCTAAAGTTTAATTTTTTTTTTAAATCTTGATTTTTTATCTTTATTTAACCTTGTATTTTATTTTTCCAGACAAATAAACTACTGACTTTCTTATATTTTTTTTTTATTTAAATTATTATATCAGGTGCACCTCAGGACTAATGCACCCAGGATCGTTCCCTAGTATATATGTGTGTGTGTGTATATATATATATAATAAAAGAGCAAATTTAGGAAATAAAAGAAATACAACTTTTTTTTCTCAATTTCCTAATAAAAGAAAGATAGACATTGATCGATGTCAATTATAAATCACTGTAGATAAGGCTCCACATGCGAGGCTAATTATGCTCTATTACTAAATGAAAAAAGAAAAATAAAAAGAAGTACCATGTTTAACCTTCTGGGTTAGAGGGAAAAAAAAAAGACAACTATATTCACAACTTTAGGAAGGAGTACTTCGACTAATGTCTACTTGTACAAATTTTATAACAGAAATGCTAGATCTATATTTAGAGATATTACAAAATTAAGTGTTTGTGTTGATGTTGCTTAAAGTGATACGTTAGATATATTTTATAACTTAACGTATCATATCAAATTATGTTAGTTTGCAAGATGTTTTATTTTCGTATAGATCAAACATTTGTCCTTTTATAGAAGGGGCGTATGTTGCAATAATACTTAATATTTTTTTTTCTTTGTTTTGATAGGGAAAACCAATCTTCATTCATATGATAAACAGATTACAAAGAAGAATCAATCCAAAAGAAATTAGCAATTACATCCAGATAAGAACCCCACCATAAACTAATTTCTGAGACACTCAAACCAAGCTTGTCAAGAGTATGAGCTACTATATTGCAGCTTCTGTTTGCATGTTTTAGAACACATGTTTGAACTCATTTACATGGTGGCCATAAACTGTCCATTTCGATTGAACTCATTTACAACTAAGAGAGAATCTAATTCAATTGACATATGATGGATACCAAGATGAAGACACAGTTGTAGCCCCCTAAGGATTGCAAGGCCTTCAAGCTCGATTACATTTAGACTTGCCATTTCTCTTATTGTTGCTGCCATTATAACTTCACCCTTTAAATCTCTCAATACAGCGCCTATACCTACCACAGATCCATCTTGAGAAAAGGCTACATATACATTCAATTTGAAAGTGCCAGGTGGTGGGAATTCCCATCTGCAATGATGCCTAATTACAGATAGAGGTTTGTTCCTCAATTCACGAAAACCTTTCTGCATAGCTAAGGCACTTCCCAATATAGCATCAGCATGTACATCTTTTTCCTCAAACATCTTCATGTTTCTTCTATACCAGCAGCTCCAGCATATTAAAAAGAACAACTCTAGTAACTCGGCACAATTATAATGTAGCAATTTAAGAGCAGCAACAATAAACAAGCTGGACTCATTAATCTGGAACTGCTTTGGGAAGTTTTTAATCTAGACTTCTCTAATTGATGGGAAGGAGAGTAATACATGCAAAGTATCTTCTCTACTATCATCACAGAAAACACAATTTTTTGCAATATTAACATGTTTCTTTCGAAGGTTATGCTTAGTAGGTAATACTCCTTTAACAGCCTTCCATTCAAACACTCTTACTTTAGAAGGGAGTTTCATAGCCTAGATAGATTTCCACAATTTCCTGATAAGAGCAGTATTTTATGCTTCACCACTTTGTGTCACCATATTTGTTAATCTGAAAAGTCTATAGCCACTCTTGACTGTGTATCTCTCATGAGCTTCAAGGCTTCAAGCGTCCAGCAAACCACACTTGAATTTCCTTGACTAAGCACAATCTTAACGATTTGTAGTGCCACTGCAAGAGGGAACATGGTTGTAATTTTGTTAACATCCCATTCTGTCTACTCAGGGACAAATAATGAATTCACAGTAGCTTCCTCTGCACCTATAACAAACACAGAGTTCATATCAGCAATCCTTTTAAACTCTGGTACCCATATATCAGTCCATACTTTCACTATATTCCCAAAACCAATTCTCCATCTGCACCCATCATTCAGCTTTGAAATTGTGCCCCAAACTCCTCTCCATACATAGGAAGGATTGCTTCCTAAACCAGCATTTAGAAAATGGTTATTTGAAAAATATTTAGCCTTAAACAAACTATGTAGTAACGAGTTTGTATTTGACATTATTCGCCATCCCTGCTTGGCCAAAAGAGCATCATTAAAGATCCTCAAATTCTTGAATCTCATCCCACCTTCCTTTTTTGTTGCACACATCTTTGGTCAACTCATCCAATAAATTTTCTTCTCTTCATTTTTCTACTCCCATCAGAATTTTGCCATCATTTGTTCAAGATCATGACATAAGGAAGATGGAAGCTTGAAACAGCTCATAGAATATGTAGGAATTGCTTGGGCTACAGCTTTAATCAAAACTTCATTTCCACCGACCAAGAGTACCTTTTCTTTTCATCCTTGCAACTTTCTCCACACTCAATGCTTTTGACCAGAAGATGCTTCGTAGCAATTGAGAATGGATTGAATTTTCTGATTTTCTTGCATATTAGCCTTACAAAATAAAAGACTATCATTTGCAAAAAGTATATGAGAGATCTTGGGAGCATCTCTACAAATCTTCATAGCTGAAATTTTCCCTCTTCTCTCGGCATGTTTGATCAATGAAATCAAACATTCAGTACATAGTAAGAATAAGTAAGGAGAAAGAGGGTCACCTTGTCTCAAACCTCTAGAAGGAGCAAATGGACCTTTTGAAACAGGGTTCTTCTTCATCGAGGATGAAGATGGCGAAGAGCTATGTTGTATGGCCTCATTCAATCTTGTTGTTTTATGAAAGCCCTCCATGGACACATCGGCACGCAACCAGGGACCGAAAGGCAACATTGTTTCAGCGTTAACATCCATTGGGTTTGGATTATTCATAGTGACACAATCCTTGTACTGATGACCCACCTTTCCACACTCATAATAGAAATTGGATAGCCGTTCATACACAAATCGAACCCAAAACACCAAAACACTCCCAATGGACCAAGATCTACATGAGTACCCCTCATCAAAGGTTGCGTAATATCTATCTTCACCCTAATACGCAAAAACTCCCCCCAAACTACCCCATCTGGAACACCCTGCACCTCCTCTACTATGCCAATTTGTTCCCCTACAAGCCTTCCTACATTTTCATTCATCGCATTGAAGGGCATATTATACACCCTTATCTAGAACGAAGCTTCAAATAAACAAATCTTTGCTACCTCCAGTTGTTTTAACAAAACCAAATTACGATCAAAGGACCATGGGCCCCCTGGTCCAACTCCTGTGTCATGTCTGTCCTTCGTAGGCGGGCTGGCTATTCCCGAGAAAAAGTTTCAGAGGTTTGGCATCTACACAAGAAAAGGCTATCACCCATAGCACGTAAGGTGCTGAAAATGAGACCCGTTAATGCCTCCTAAGCAAGTACCCCTTCTTCCAAGAAGTTATCGTGCAGATGCGAAGACAAGCCGTATGCCCCAAGAGGTCGAGGACTGGGGTCTCTAATCCCAAACGCATTCAAGAGAAGATCCAATCTAGAGGTACTACTCGAGAGCTGCTATCTCGTTTATCTCTAACATCATCAAATTCTACCAGCAACATTTTTGCACCCAACTCCTTGAAAACAATCTTATGAGAAGGCTACCATACCCGCTTCATTGTATTCTTGAGTGCCTCTCTGTTAAAATATTAATCAGTTACTGAAGACATAATCAAACAACGTTCCTGCGGGAACAACATTTTTCTCTTTCTCTGATAAGGACAAATGTTGACACAGAACATATAGATTTTCTGCCATCGAAGACATCAAAAAATCTGTACGAGAGACATGAGAGAGACCCCTACCCGGAGAGGAAAAGGAAACAAAAATACTGAATATTTATGAAGAACGTGGAATGCAATTCATGCATGTCAAGTAATGCAACGCAACGTTATGTTGGGATCTTAATTTAAGCCATTTCTTACCTCATAAAACCTCTTATCTGCCAATTCCAAATTAAGATGCAATGTGAAATGGCCATGCCCAATTACTACTTTAGAACCCCATCTTTCTAGCACATTCCAATCTTGCACACCAAGGCAACATTATATTACGTACAAGGCATTTCGGTAGGCCAAAGACCCACTGTTGATGGGTTTGAGATCCTCTCAAAGTACTTTTTATCCGAATTCGAGAGTTTCAACTGATAAAAAGATCGAAACATGAATTGAATTCTACAATATAATTTATTGAACACTTAATACATCATAAAATATCACACTGGTAATAATAAATATTTTAGATTAATACACTTTATAACGTGTCTATTTGTCTCTCACACTACTTGAGTCCCTTGAATTTGGACAGAAATGTTAATTCTT
This sequence comes from Juglans regia, assembly GCF_001411555.2. Classification (NCBI taxonomy): domain Eukaryota; kingdom Viridiplantae; phylum Streptophyta; class Magnoliopsida; order Fagales; family Juglandaceae; genus Juglans; species Juglans regia. Next base: position 8,559,815 of record NC_049916.1, read on the forward strand.
ACCTGTCCAAAGAAGAAGAAGAAGAAGAAGAAAAAAAAAAAAGAAGCTAGAAAAGTAAACATATAATTAATGACTTTTAATTGCACCATGCCAGCTTTAGTGAGATATAATAAAAAGAATAAGAAGCATGCATGGGGTCCTTTGGCACATGCTTTGTGGGAGAAATAATAATCTAAGATGTGTTCTTATCACAAGTAGTACTGCAGCAAGTATAGACAGACCTCGATCGATCCAGATGCTAGGAAGTTTTACTAACAAGCCGTCATAATCCCGTTCATGCATATTCAATGTTCATGATCACTGTAAGCTGGGAGAGCATTATCTCCTATTTAGATACATATATAGATTTCAAACATTAAGCTCACATGCATGAATGTTATCATGACGAGTAGTTTTCATCTACAGTAAAAACGTTTCTCCAAAAATACAAAACTCTTCTCAAACTTATTTCATATTTAATTAAGAGAAAATGTTAGTTTATTCTTTCATTTTGACCGTTTGTGTATTTAATTTTTTTTAATTAATAATTAAAAAAATAAATTTTAATGAATTAGTATATTTTTTTATTTTTTAAAAATATTTAATTATGTTAAAAAAATATGAAAAAAATAAGAAAAAAAAATCAAAATGACCTAACGATCAAATGAAGCGGTGCTCTTCAGGCGGCAGAGTAGCACCGCTCTTAATTAAGCACTTCTACTTTCATTTCATTAAATTGTGAGGCCCACGTACACTTTCATCTCACACTTCTACATTATTAATTTTAAGTTAGGACCCATGCTTTCATGCACAAAAATGTATAAAACTTTTATCTCAACTTCAGTTTTTTGATCACATGATGTGATCATTTGCTAGATCTAAGATCTTTAAGAATTTTGTTTAGAATTCTAGGATCTTCATGAATACCTAAACACATGAAGTAGATCTTATATTATTTATTGATCATGACATGAATAATAATAATAATTATTAATGAATGACTCATTATATATATATATATACACACCACATTAGACCTGCGAATTCAAATAAAAAATAAAAAATTATAATCCATTTTGTCAAAAGCTTAATGATCAAAAAGTCGTAGATAATAAGCCAAAGCAAAATAAATGGTCCTAGGCCATATCTTCGTAATTAAATACTAGCACGACTTAATGTTAATCATGATTGATTAGGGTCTCCTTCAATCATTTTCACGTGTGGGTCTTCAAAACCATGAAAAATAATAAGACTGATCTTCCCTAAAACTACTGACCTTATACATGAAAACCATCAAGCTAATATAATTTTGTTATAAAAGAAAGAAGGTGCCGACATCTTGAGTATGCTAAAATATATACAAATGGGGCCATGGGGCCCTAGATTAATTTCTTTTTATTTGTGCTTGCAATCTGGGATATTTTGGACTTTTTCTTTTTCCTCTTCAAACCAATATTGTGGGTCCGACCACTTGATGGTTGAGTTTCAAAATCTACTTGCAACCTCTATCAAAACAAGCGAAAGCAGTTAGAATGAATTAGGCTATATAATCTTCCTTTACAAAAAGGAACCCTTTTAATTCTCTTTTGAATTTAAGAAAACTCAGGAGTACCAAACTTTCTTTTAAGATTAAAAAAAGGTTCTAGTCAAGGTTGTGAAGTGACTCTTATTATCTTCAAGTAGAAGGCAGGCAATTAGATAATAAGATATTGAGGTATCGTTTGAAATTTGGATTAAATTGAGATCAGTTCAGTTCAATTTAATTTAATTTTAAGTTGAATCTAACATTCATATACTTAATTCGCAAATTATTAAATTCATCTAAACTCAAAATCTCTTTACACGTAGAACCCACAATCTTTTTCAACTCAATACTTCTTTATATGCAGAACCTACAACCTTTTTCAACTTCTCATAAATATATCTAAACTCATCTTAATAATATTTAAACAAATCTAAACTCATCTTAGGTGAGTCTCATAAAACTCACTCCACCATCTCAACTTATTACTATTCATAAATAACTTAATTCATCTAAACTCAATTTAACATCTAAACGAAGCTTGAGAGAAATCCAAAGTGAACCTTGCTACTTTTTTTTTCTTTACATAGAAATACTTTAATCATAAAATAATTTTATAAAAATAAAATTTTAAATTAATATAATTTGATGTAATACATTAATTTATAAATTTAATTTTATAAAATCTCTACATAATTATAGCATTAACGAGAAACTCGAGTCATTAAGATGAATAAAAAATAAATACATGATGCAGTTCAATCTTAATATTCATAATTTAACAATAAACGCACATTGCAGCTTTTAACTTCTTCAATGATGAAATGTAATGAGGTTAATGATTTATATTAAGGGTAGTTTGATATATTTATCAATTTTATTGTTTTTTAATGTTTGAAAACCTCTTTGGATATCCATTAAACCTAAAGATAAACCAAAGTAGGTAATGATATCAAACCTAACTCTCCAGCCAAATCAAAGCCCTAGCCTGCTAGACTCTATGGATTTTTTTCTCACTGTCTACAGTAAAAACTAATCATCTGAGTTTCCTAATGCTTTTACAATCCCAACTAAACTGACAATGATGTTGGTTCTAATTTGCTCACTATTTCATCTCCTATTTTCTTGAGATTCCAACCTTTAAGGGTAGGGGATAAAGTGGTTCTAGCTCAGGATTTGCTAGTCATGACACATGGATTATATGGTCAATTTTTTAACAGATTTTGTATTAATAGGTAATAATTATTATTATTATTTTAAAAATATTTACTTAATTATTAAGTAAAAAAAATATTAATAAAAAAATAAAAAACTCAACAATAAAAATTAGCGATAATAGTAATATTTTCCATTACTTTAATATAATTATCCCTTTCTCCCTTCCCATACAAAATCAAGCCCCCCACCCCCACCTTCTTGCTTTAATTCATTATTAAATAAATAAATAAAAATCAAAAGCATTGTCGGTATATAGATTTGAATTAATCTTAAACTTGCGTTTAATATATATATATATATATGGACATCGTGACTAAGGTCTAGGTCTAATCACTATCACATTCTTGCAATGCTCTCTCAAGAATCTGAAAGGAAAAATCCATTGCTATAACTCGTGCATTCCAAGGCAAAAAATGACCTCTAGCGTTATATAGAACGACCTTGATGACATGGTTGAGTCAGAGATTACTCAAATTAAACATATTTATGAAAAATCCCTCGGACTTCTCGGCCAAAAAATTCTAAAACTCGTCTTGCAATTTCAGATTAAATGTTTAAACAACCTTGAGGGATTTTTATAAATATTAGACACGAATCATCCTAACCATTCCACCAAAAACAAATTCCCACAATAAATTACACAAAAATTAACTAAAAAATTAGTTGGAGAGAGGGAGATGGGTACGTGGAGTTCCATATGAGGAAAGATGGAGCGGAGCTGATCAAGAAGCGACGGTGCAGAAAATAAAATCGGAGAAGAAGAGGAGCAACGGAGCCTCTTGAAGGAAGGTGAAGATGGAGGAGGGAGAGGGAGGAAACTAGAAGGGGAGCATGAGATGGGTTTCAGATACTGGGAAACTGGAATGGAACGCACCGTTTAGGAAAATGTAAACTCCCGTGTTTGTTCGTGCGCATCCTGCACCAACTCTTCTGCGTACAGAGTTTTCCTTTTGCAAAATAACTTTATTGTTTTAGTTGTAAAGTGGTTGTTAACTAGTCGGAAGGGAATCATTGTTCGATCCGTATTCATCAGACAAAACCTATATATTGCACGGAAAAGATTCACAATAAGAAAAACAAGATCAACTTATTCGAGACATCCTAGCAAGTTTCAAATTTTATTATGACAGACTTAATTATAAAGAATTTTGTTACTCATAATCTTTACTCATTACGTTTATTTTTAGTTTATTTTATTCTTTTTAAAATAATTGAATTTTTCTATTCATTATCCATACACCACATATTTAATAAAATAAAAAAATAAAAAAAATATGATATATGAAGTGTGAAGATAATGAGTATAATTTTTCAATTAAAAATTAGTCAAAATGACTTATGGCATGTAAATTGCTATATATATATATATATATATGCATATGGCCATCTTGTTCCTGCTAGCTATTAAGTTTATTTTATTTTTCTTAAAATAATTGAATTTTTCTATTCATTATCCATACACCATATATTTAATAAAATAAAAAAATAAAAATAAATATGATATATGATGTGTGAGGATGATGAGTATAATTTTTCAATTAAAAAATAGTCAAAATGACTTATGGCATGTAAATTGCTATATATATATGCATATGGCCATCTTGTTCCTGCTAGCTATTAAGTCATATAATAAAATTCTATTTGGATGTTGAACTGAGTTAAGTTCTTTATAAATAGTAGTGAGTTGAGATGATGAAGAAAGTTTTGTAGGGTCCACCTGAAATGAGTTTAGATGTATTTGGATGTTAAAATAAATTTAGATGTATTTATGAAAAGTTGAAAAAGATTACAGATCTCACGTGTAAAAAAGTGTTGAGTTGAAAAAAGTTATAGGTCTCATGTGTAAAGATATTTTGAGCCGAGATAAATTTAGTAATTTGAAAGTTAGGTATTTTAATATTAGATTCAGTTTAAAATTAGACCAAACTCAATTCAATTCAAATTTCAGACTAGATCTAAATATACAAGTAGAATACTATCTTATGACGCTTTAGACAGAAACTACATGAACAACCTCAAATTGTGTCCTCTCTCTCTCTCTCTCTCTCTCTCTCTCTCTCTCTATATATATATATATATATATATATCCGGGCCGCAGAGATAGAGATTAATAGTTGTTGGTATAGTGTCAGCATCAGTGGTGTGCCGTTGAGACCCAGAGCAGCAAAGGGACCTTTCATGTTTGAATATGTACTATTAAAGGGTTTTAGTCTAAAAGCAACAAAACATAGTTGAGGTTGTTGAGGGAACAAAAAAAAAAAATACCCATGCAGCATTATCTCCTTAAAAAACCAGTTGCATGTAAAGTATACTAAATTCCATACCAATGACAGTTAAAAGCTTTTATTAATTAATATAAAATAAAAAGCTAATTTAAAGCTAGCTAGCTTTCTGATCTCTCCATTCTGATTCTTCAAGGGATAGCAACGATATTTATCAAAAGACCGTAAGGGCAGCAGCTTTTCTCTCTTGCTTTTATTAATTTGTTATCTTATCCTCCTAAGTGCATAAATATTGATCTCGTTTATTTAGATAGATAAGATAAAATTAGATAAAAATTAAAAATTAAATAAAATATTATTAGAATATAATTTTTTTAATACGACTTGTGAAGGTCAACTATGGCATTGGTTTCAATACATGCAAATCCACCATGCTCCCAGCTTCACACTTCACAGACTAACAAATAAAAGTTCTATTTAGGCCCTGTTCAGATAGTAAAAGTGTTTTATCTTATCTCATAATTACAAATTTCTTAAATTTTCACACAAAATATAATAAATAATTCAACTTTTTCAAATTTCAAAACAATAATAATATTATAAAATAATATTTTAACAGTATTTTATTCAACTTTTAATTTTCATCTCAACTCACTATCCAAACGATACCTTAATGTAAAAACGGGGGCTCAGTAACTTAGCTTCCTTTGTTCGGACCCTTTAGGGTTGTGCATTCGGGACCTTTTTTTTCGGATCAATTTTTTTTTTTTTGGCTCCAATCTGAAGTTTTGAAAATTGAGTTCTTCGTCTAGATATTTGTCTGAATATCTGGATTAATATGTATTCGTCCTTATCTAGATGCACGTACGGTTATATAATTCGGGTACCAAGTTAATATCCAGTATACGGAACCGAGTTTTACATTAAAAAAATTGCCTTATAAATAAAATGGCGTCGTTTTAGTCTTCAAAAAGACTGTTTTGTATTTGTATCCATCAACTTTAAAACGGTATTTTAACAAATTCGAATATCTAATTACAATCGAATATCCAGATTTTCATAACCAGGCACCCACTCAGATTCTAATTAGATAAATCCGAGTGGGTACTTATATTGTTTTATAAACCTGGATGTGGATCTAGATATAACCAAATACCTAGATCCACATCTAAATTTACACCCTTAGCACCCTTTTAACACAACGAGATGCAACAATTTCTGATATATAAGTCATCCATATATTTTTATATTCAATACATATTTTATAACATGTGGATCTCATTAAGTTTATTAATACAATAGAAATTTCTTACATATGCGAACTTGGCCGCAAATACCATAAATTCACTATTGGTCATAAAAAAAATGTAAATTATCATAATTTTACTCATTTAATTCGGTCTCACTCACGCAAAAATCATAATACAAGAAACATTGCAATAATGCTACTTAATTTTACATAGCGAGTATTCATTTCCATGTAATACATTGTATGATTATTATTTTAAGTGAACACTCAATACTTGGCACAAACTAATCTCTATTCTCTAACAGATACAACTTTATCTCTTTTAAGATTTTCTATGACATTGAGACACTTGATATCAATATTCTTTATCCTGATTTTTTATAGACTTATCCCACAATAGATAATCTTGGTATTATTGTTCTCTGTAATGCCTCATGTGTAAGATCTTCATAGCGTACTATAACATTTTCTCTATGGTAGACAAGCAACTATACTATCTGTTGTCCACACCTACAACATAATTTCACTATCCATATAACTATCATCAAATGGTTAATTAATTGTTTAATCAAATTTTAACCCTTGGTTCCTTAAAGAAACTAATGGTTCTACTACCAAACTAATGTCATTTCTGTTAACTATACCATTCGTACTCAAACTCATGTTGTTCATGTAAAAATACGAAAAACATGCTAGAAAACATAATCTCAATGAACAAATACAGAGTATGGAATGTAGAGAATGTACCTGCAGAAGTCATGATTGGAGAATGCAGATAGACCGATCTTCCCCTCCTTGCTCCTCACAAAATATCAGCTAACAATAGGGCAAGCCAATGGACGTATGGAGAGGAGAGGGGACATAGCCTCTTATAAAGAGAAAACTTATGGAGTCCTCCCATTAAGGACTCAAATTCCAATGGGTCTAGAAAAAATCTAGAATAAAGACCCTTAAGTTTCCAGGCCTACATACGTAATTTTACCACAATTTAGATAAGATATAATCATATATTACTAAGGTGCAATAAATCCCAAATGATCACTCAACTTAGTGGGTTAAACTAAAGTACCATTGTGAGCTATATATATAAATATATATATATCTAACTCGTTTTATAAAACATGCAATCAAATGAAGCTCATATTTGAAATTATTCTAACATTCTCCTACTTGGACAAACATTGATTGCTATAAAATAAAAACTTGTTTTGAAAATGACTCTCGAGTTAGACTACATAGGTGGCCACACAAATGGTAGTATGTAGTATGAATTTAACACCAATGTGATCAAAAGCTATGCTAATTCATATCAGTCTTCATAATGCTTCAAAATGAAGCCACATGTCTCTAAAAGAGACTCATCTTATGTATTTTATTCATATATCTCGAGATCATAATGATATTATAATAAAAGACATAAGCCAAATGCATGCTTAAAAACATAGTTTATGAATATGAGAGATTTATTTTTGCACTATTATCACAATAAATAGTAATTGGCCTCGAGATGGAATCAACAACTTTCAATTCAGAAATAAAGTTTCTTAACCAAACAACTTGGATAGTAGCTCCATAACACGCCACAAATTCAGCATGCAGAGTTTGCTTAACACTCTTCCAAGAAATAACACCCTTAGCTAGCATAAAAACATAACCTGAGGTCGATTTCAAATCATCTTGACATCCAGCAAAATCAGAATCTGAGTAGCCTACCACCTCAAGGTGATTTGAACGCTGGAAAGTGAGCATGTAACCTTTAGTTTTCTTCAAGTATCTCATAACTTTCTTAGCTGCTTTTCAATGCTCTTGCTCTGGATTCGACTGAAACTACTAAGAACACTAACTGCATAGGCAATATCTGGTCTAGTGCAAACTTGAGCATACATCAAACTCCCCACAACACTAGCATATGGTATGTTCTTTACAGATTCCCTTTCGAGCTCATTCCTAGAACATTGAGTTTTGTTAAACTTACCTCCTTTTATGATGGGTACATCGCCAGGTGCACAGTTTTGCATTTCAAATCTTTGTAGTACACGTCGTATATAAGCTTTTTGAGAAAGTCCCAACAAACCACGAGCTCTATCAAGACATATTTCAATGCCTAGCACAAAAGAAGTTTCTCCTAGATCTTTCATCACAAAATTAGCAGATAATATTTTCTTTGTTTCATGAAGTAATCCTAAGTCACTGCTGGCAAGCAAAATGTCATCTAAATACAGAATAAGAAAAATAAAGTTTCTCCCACTAGTCTTGCGATATATACACTGGTTAACTACATTTTCAACAAAACCAAGTGAAGTTACAACCTCATCAAACTTCAAACACCACTGTCAAGATGCTTGCTTCAGGCCATATAAGGATTTATTTAACTTACATACTAAGTTTTCTTTTCCCTTCACAACAAAATCTTCATGCTGTCTCATATAAACCTCTTCATAAAGATCTCCATTCAAAAATGTTCTCTTTACATCCATCTGATAAAACTCCAAATCGTAGTGTGCCACGAGTGCCATGATAATTCTAAAAGAATCCTTAGACGAAACTGGTGAAAAGGTTTCATTATAGTCAATGTATTCCCGCTGAGTGAACTCTTTTGTAACTAAGCTTGCCTTCTTTCGTTCAACATTCCTTTTTGAGTCTAATTTACTTTTGAAAATTCATTTGTTGTCTATGGCCTTAGCATCTGGAGGAAGTTCAACAAGTTCTCAGACTCTATTCTTTTCCATAGAATTCATTTCATCTTCCATAGCACTTAACCACTTATCTGACTCAGGACATGTCAAGACTTTCTTAAAAGTAACAGGATCAACTATATGCCCAATATTAAAATTACTCTCTAACAAATAGACAATATAATCATTAGGCAATGCAGACCTTCTTTCTCTTTGTGATCTTCTGACTTGTGGCTTAAAAACTGACTCAACCACTGTGGAAATTTCTTCTTGTTGTCCAGGTTCTTCACTAACAATTTCAATTGGCGGAGAAACTACTCTTTCCTGTACAACAAGAATTGGAACAACAACTTGATTAGGTTCAACAAAAAATTCGTTCAATACAGAACTCCCACTGACACCAACATCATTTTCCAAAAATTTTGCAGTAATGGACTCAACAATTCTGGTGCCACGATTAGGACAATAGAACTTATATCCTTTCAATCTATCTAGGTAACCAATAAAATAACCAGGAGTAGATTTTGGGTCTTGTTTTTTTTCAAGAGGATTATAAATCCTAACCTCAGCTGGACATCCCCAAACTCTAAAATGAGTCAAACTTGGCTTATGGCTTGTCCACAATTCAAAAAGAGTTTTGGAAACAACTTTATTGGGAACTCTGTATAAAATGTACATAGCAGTTTTCAAAGTTTTACCCCATAGATATTCTGGCAAATTTGTTCTACTCATCATACTCCTAACCATGTCCGAGTCCGATTTCATTTTTCAGAACCACCATTCTGCTCGGGTGTCCATGGCATGGTGTATTGAGGCACTATTCCACACCCTTGTAAACATTTTGCAAAATCGCCCATGTTTTGACCAGACTCATTATACTTCCCATAATACTCACCACCACGGTCAGATCTTACAACTTTAATAATTTTCCCACATTGATTTTCTGCTTCCATTTTGAATATCTTAAATTTCTCAAGAGTTAAGGATTTATCATTAATCAAGTAAACATATTCATAGCGTGAGAAATCATCAATAAAAGTTATGAAGTACTTATTTTCACATATGGTAGAAGGTAAAGGTCCACTAATATTGATATGTATTAAGTCCAAAATACCGTCGCTCCTAGTAGAACCATTTATTGTAGATTTAGTCAGCTTTCCTCTTATACAGTCTATGCATGTGTTAAAATCTGAAAATCTAGAGAGGGAAGTATCACAACTTTTACCAATTTCTCCATTATTTCATTTGAAATGTGTCTTAACCTCTTGTGCCACAACATAGAAGATGATTCACAAATTAAGGACCGTTTCTTCGCTACATTGGTAACACAAGAGACTTCACCAAAAGAAGCTAAAGACATTCTATATAAACCATCACATCAAAAACCATTTCCAACCAAACGGAAATTATAAAACAATTTAACTTTTCTACTACCAAACTTAAAAGAAAAATTAGAATCATCAAGTTTTGATATAGAAATCAAATTTCGTCTCATTGTCGGTTCAAAAACTGTGTTCTCCAAAACAAGAGAAAAACAAGACTCCAAAGATAACTTTACTACTTCTATAAACTCGACCTTCACTTGAACTTCATTCCCAACGCACAAACTCACTTCATTCTCACTTGGCCTCCATTTGCTTACGAACCCCTGCAAGGAATTTGCAATATGAATACTTGCACTTGAGCCTATCCACCAAGAATTTAAAGGTAGATTTACTAAAGAAGACTCAAAACAAACTAAGGCCAATGAGGTACCTGCCGAGTTCTTCTTTTTCTTCTCCAACCAAGCTTTAAACTTGAAACAATCTTTTTGCCAATGACCATTCCTTTTACAAAACTTACATTGATCATTTTTCTTTATAGTTTCTTTAGGACCTCCAGAAGTCTGACCTTCAAACCTTTTACTTTGCTGATTTCGGTGTGACTTATTTCCCTTGTGGAACTTAGACTTATGAATATGAAAAGACCCCTTGTTCTGTTGTGGCTGAAAAGCCAATTGCACAGTTTCAACAGTCTCACGACGCATCCTATACTCCTCTTGAGCACATACTACTATTAAGTCATTTAAATATCATTTATCTCGCTGAGTATTATAAGCAACCTTTAGCTGATTAAACTAGCTAGGAAGACTGTTAAGAACATGATAAACCAGAAAAGGCTCAGCAACAGAAATTTTGAGGGCTTCTAGCTTAGAGGATATATGTATCATTTTCATAATGTACTCTCTAACTCCACTAGAACCTTCATATTTCATACTCATCAGTCTATCCATCAAGTCTCTAGTTTCAGCTTTATCAGATTCAACAAACCTTTGGATAGACTGATGATATCAGATAATTGACTTTTCAAGAATAGCTCCCATAATTGAATCTGATATAGAACGTTTGATGATCTTTAAACAAAGCCTGTTTGCTCTATCCCACTTTTGATATTCAGCCACATATTCAGCAGTGCTTTTATCAGTAGGTTTTGAAGGCTGCTCCTCCAGGGCAAAATCCAATCCCAAAAGACCAAGAGTAATTTCTACGTCTCGTTTCCATCTCACATAATTATTCACAGTCAAGGTTTCAATAGCAGATAATTGACTTGAAATAGAGGAGGCATTCAAAACTATGGAAACATGAAATAGTACATTTTATTTAATTATCATACAATCATAATGGATGAAATCAAATCTTTCTAATTAATATGGGCTATTAATTAGACAGTCAGCTCGGAACCATATGAGCTTCATTACGGTAAGAGCCTTGGTGCATCATTGTAAAGTCACATTTGGGCTGACTAAAAAACATGCTATAAGGTACTCTTAAAACATATCACAAAGCTAATTAATAAAATCACACCAGTTTCGAAATACCATCACCTTTAGGCAGAAGGAAATTTCTAGACTAATGCAATCTCATTAACTAGTTACATCATTTTCTAAAATGTCACACAATGACACCTTTGGGCAAGATATTATGTGCAATAAATTAGAAAACATAGATATCAAATTTTTTAAAAATATCAATGAGTGTACTACTTTGGCGGCTACCACCCACTAATATTTCAAAAATTTTACTTAATGGAAAAACAATGATAATAGTTAAAATGTGATTGTGCAAAAACAGTATGAATAGATTAAGTATATAAAACAACAGATATGTCTAAAATTAAATATGAACTTGGAAAGCATATACATACAAAAATACTTATAACAAGTTGCAAAAATAATATGCATCCAAAACATGCAAAGAGAGAGAGTACATATATGCACAGATCATATAAGATACTGACTATTCACCAGAAAATTTATCATAATATACAGTACACTGTAGCCCTTAGAAAAATGTGTAAATAATATTCAAAATTATAAAACAGTGTCTTATGATTGTACTAAAATTTTTCAAAAAATATATAAAGAATTAATAGGGCGAGTAAATAAATACTGGAAAAAGAAAATGACAAAACACATTGTTCGTGGAGCTACACACGTTGCACGCGCCACCTAATGCGCGTGGGTAACTGGAGGAGAATTCATCTTCATCCTCCAGCAGGGTCTGAAACCTGGTCGCGGGTCAATAGTCCGGGTTTACGGGTTTTAAAAATAGATTTTTCTCAATTTCTTGCAATTCTTAGGTCCAGAAACAAAATTAATTTAGGAAAAACAATATTGAATACCCGAAAAATACATATATGATGTTTTAAAATAATGAGTATCCATATTTAGTGTAGATTAATCAAACTTTGAAATGGGTATGAACCCTAGTTTTATAAAACTCAAAACCGAAACAATGCATCAAATTAAAGACATCTAAAACAAGTAAATAACATTCCAGAAAACGATTTTGATATGAATTTGATCAGTCGTTTATTTACAATAAATAAATTCCACGAATTTGACTTTGAGTGATCGGTTTGTATAGAGAAAAAAAAACCGAAAACAAAACATCATCTTATTCTTACGAAAGATTCTAATCCTAGCATGGTGGCTCTGATACCAAATGTAAAAATACGAAAAACATGCTAGAAAACATAATCTCAATGAACGAATACAGAGTATGGAATGTAGAGAATGTACCTACGGAAGTCATGATTGGAGAATGCAAATAGACCGATCTTTCCCTCCTTGCTCCTCACAAAATATCAGCTATCAATGGGGAAAGCCAATGGACGTATGGAGAGGAGAGGGGACCTAGCCTCTTATAAATAGAAAACTTATGGAGTCCTCCCATTAAGGACTCAAATTCCAATGGGTCTAGAAAAATTTCAGAATAAAGATCCTTAAGTTTCCAGGCCTACATACGTAATTTTACTACAATTTAGATAGGATATAATCTTATATTACTAAGGTGCAATAAACCCCAAATGATCACTCAACTTAGTGGGTTAAACCAAAGTACCATTGTGAGCTATATATATATATATATATATATATATATATATCTAACACGTTTTATAAAACATGCAATCAGATGAAGCCCATATTTGAAATTATTCTAACAGTTCAGTCTGATGATAACTTACCCGAGAACGTAGGAATTCATGATGATTGCAGGGACTAAAACTCATCTCACCTTAGACTTCATCCTAAACCTAAACTCAAACTCCTGCAGCACAATCATTTATTATTTCTCGGGATAACAATATCTCATCTAGTATATATCAACTAATGTCGTGTAGATAACAACTTATGCAAAGTTTTATAAATTCTTAATGAGAATACCCCATTTGGTATCGATTGAACCCGTAGCATTATTGTTGTTTTGACTTAGTATCAGAGCTCTAATTGGCTCACACCTCTATCGATCTGTTATGACCTCTCACCATGATGTTGTACATGTTACCTTTTTTATGCCATATATTACGCCATCAGTTTCTGTCAAACTCGATGGAACTAATTACCTCAATTGAATTACTCAATTTGTTCTCATGTTGCATAACCATGACTTGAAGAGCATTGTTGATGGCTTAGAACCATGTCCCTTCCAGTTTGTTCCAGATGAAGAGGGCAAACCTGCCTCTATCATCAATCCTTCTTAACTCTATCGACAAAAAAAGGACCAGTCTATTTTGTCGTAGTTGAATGCCACGCTGACTGAAAAACATTGTCTACCATTTATGGACTTACCAGGGGTGCCATATCGTGTTAATGGGCCGTGTTCGTATCGTGTCAAGACATGTACATTACACTTAATGGGTCAACATGAACATGATCCGTTAAGGATTTCGTGTCAAAATTCCAAATCCTAACACGACACAATAAACAACGGGTTGATACGACACAACACGACCCGTTAGTGAATACAAAAGAAATTGACACGACCCGATCTGACCCTTTTTAATCTGTTTACGTTAATGGGTTGAACAGACACGATACGATACGACACGATCCTTTTGACCTGATTAATTTTATATAAATATAAATAATATCTATAAAAAATAAAAAATTAACTACAAGTCTAAAATTACAATCAAAACAAATATGAACCACACACATTGTAATAATATATTAAAATTACATCCCAAATATAATAAACAAAACACACGTTGTAAATATATTAATGTTACAATCCCAAATATAATAAAAACACAGATCTAAAAAAATTTAGAACTTGAAGAAGGAAGTGGAGCATCCTCCTTGCCTTTGTTGTTCTCCAACTTCATTACATCTTTGGTTAACTCGTCCAATTTAAATTCTGATCTGCACAAAAAAAAAAAAAAAAGAAAGAATCAAATTTTATACAATAATACGTGAATCAAAATTTCTCAATTCTACAATAAAATGTCCGCGTATGTCAGAGTTTATAAAGATAAGCAACAAAAAAAGGCCGCAACTAAAGCTAAAGTACACTGATCTAAAATGAAATATCTACATCTGCCACGTTCAGAAATATAAACAAAAAAAATAGATCAGAAAAAAAAAATTCAAAATATATAGTACAACAGATTTGAAGCAAAAAATTCTCAAATTTATAGTCAACTGTCTATAACTCGTCGCATAATCTATGAAAACCTGCTAAATTTTTTGAGGAAAGAAATAAATAGAGAAGAAGAACTATATGACCAACAATAACAAAAAGAGTAAAATAAAAAAAAAAACAAACAAAATTTTAGGAGAAATTTGTAGTCCAACAAATCTGAATCATAAATACTCAGGTTTAGAGTAGAGGTAAAAATTTGTTAAAATTTATAAAGACAAAAAGAAATAAACAGAGGGATCTAAGTATCTAACACAAGCAAACTAATTTACTAGAATCAAATTTACACAAATCCAAAATCAAAGACTAGCCACCGAGTTACGAATCCAGATGATTAGGGTACTCTAATACAGACAAACTAATTTACACATCTAATTTACACAACCAGAGAAGAAATCGCATTAGGATCCCATATTTTTTTCTTTTTTCTCACCAACCAAACACAAGGTAAAGGTAGAGTAGAAATATCGGCTAGATTGACTTATAGTGGGCGATAGACTCTGAGTCTGCTTGGGCGATGGGCGAGTTGAAGAGGCCAAGAGTGGCGTAGTGAGTGTGTTTAGGGCTGAGCACCGACGCTAATCCGACCTTGTCGGAGGTCGAATCCGACCTCCGACTCCGACTCCGACTCCGAGACATACAAAATCCGCTTCGACTCCGACTCCGACTTGTCGGAGTGGAGTCGGATTTTTTTATTATTTTTTTTTATCTTTTTTAACTTCATATTTGACCCACTTTTTTTAAAAAAAAAAAATTGTGAGCTTTCAAATTTCAATTTTCTCAACATTACAATTTAAACTAATTAAACTTTTGATTATAACAAAAAATACAACTAAATAAAACAAGTAAAATACTAACATGCATTCAAAAATTAAAAAGAAAGTCTTATTGCAATAGAAACGGCGCCGTATTGTATAGTAGTATACTAACTAATATGAATCTATTTTATATATTATATATATATATATATATATGAAAATTTATAAAAAAATATATGATATATATTATTATATATGAATATTAAAAAAAAGGCACCGTATATGAAATAGTAGTAATAAACTAATATACTTGATATATATATATATATGAATATATATAAATATTAGTTATAATAATACTTATATTAATATTAGTTATAGTGATTTAGTATAACTATATAATATATTAGTATTAGTTATAGTGATTAGCATAACTATATATTAATATTTGCTATAATGACTTTAATTTAGTATAACTATATAATAGTATTAGTATAAATATTATTATATTACACTAACTATATCACTGATAGTATTAGTATACTAATGTCTAATACTAATATATCACTATAGTTAATAGTATCATATAGTAATATAGTATTAGTAATTAATACTATAGTGATTTATATAGTAATTTATATATAGGCTTAAAGTGGTTTACTAATAGTATTAGTATTAGGCCATAAATCTAATTATTATACTAATGTATATTAGAATTACTAATATATTTATCAAAATGAATATGTTGAGAATTTATTAGGTCAAAAAATATAATTAATACAAGATATTGTTATATAAAATTTATATGAATAATACTTTAGTTATTATACATTAGTATTATATGTTATTATAAATTTATAGATTAGTGTTTATCCATTAGTATATGTATTACAATATTACATGTTGATGTTATTATGCATCTTAGTGTTTATAGTATATTATATATACATTAGTATTACATGCTATTATATTTATACATTAGTAATTTAGAACAACATGGTAGTAATATTGTAAATTTTTAATAGTATGATATTTACATATAGTCATATACTAAACTATTATTAGTAAATTTAGTCTATATATTATAGTATAAATATATTATTGAACTAGTATATTATTGAGTTTAACTAACTATATAAGATATAGTTGTATAAAATTTAAATAATTAATATATAGAAAAACACATATTTTTATAAAATATGTATAAAATCGGAGGCGGAGGTGGAGGCGGAGTCGGAGGGTCACGTCGGAGGCGGAGGCGGAGGGTCGGAGTCGGATCGGAGTGGAGCCGGAGTCGGTTAATCAATGACTCCGACTCCGACTCTAACTCCGACTTTCAAGAGGAAAAAAACTCCGACTCCGACTCCGACAAGTCGGAGTCGGAGCGAAGTCGGAGCGGAGCCGGAGCGGAGTCGGATTCGGAGTCGGATTGTCGGATTTTTGCTCAGCCCTAAGTGTGTTGGAGCCGTGGGCAATGGGCTACTAGGTTGAAGTCGAAGAGGGGGGCGCGGTGTGAGAAAAAGAAAAGTTAGAAAAGTGAGGGGGGCAGCTTGGGTTAGGTAACAGGTTTAGGGTTTTTTTGAATTTTAGGCCAAGGGTATAAAGGTAAATTTAATTTTCTTAACGGGTTATAACAGGTTGACCCGTTAGTGACCAGTTAAGCAATCGTGTCTTACGGGTCAACCCGTTTTAACCCAAACTCGTTAAGGCTAAACCCTAACCCGCTTTTATCGTGTCGTGTTGGGTTAACGGGTCGTGTCACATATTGCCACCCCTATTACCTCTTGCCAACTTTGGACTACCTTGGCAAATTGATGTGCCCCACATTCTCATTCTAGGATCACTCACCTCAAAAGGCAACTCCAAACTCTAAATCAAGGCAACCAGAGTTGCACAGCCAACCTACTTGCTGCCAAAAGTTGGTTTGATCAACTAGTTGCAATTAGCAAGGCTATTGATGAGGAAGGCCTTATCTCTTATGTGGTTGGAGGCCTTAGTCCTTCCTACCACCCCTTTATCACTTCCCTCAACTTCGCCACAAGAGATGCATCCATCATATTTGATGACTTTCAAGCTGAGTTACTAAATTACGAACAATTTATTGAAGCATAAAACAAGACTATTCCGCCAAAAAGTGGTCAAACTACTTTCTTCACTAACAGATCTAAGCCTCAGTGCAACAAGAAACAATGTTCCCCTTCTCAAGGAAAACCCATTAATGCCCAAAGGCCTACACAATAGCAACCAGCATCATCTGCACCTCCCTCACATGATAAAGACTCACCTTCCAACGGTCATTACTTTCCTAACAATCGGTCTTCTTGTTAGATTTGTGGAAGAACAAGTCATCAAACTCTCAATTCCTATCATTGAATAGATTTTTCCTATTAAGGTTGCCACCCTCAACGTAATTGGTTACTATGGCAGCTCATGCTTATGGAAAATAGCAAGAAGCTCACCATTTGCACCTTGATAGTGGGGTAAACAATCATGTTACCTTAGCACTTAAGAATCTCACAATCCAACATCATCCATATCATGGTCCTAATCAAGTTACCATTAGCAATGGAGGATGTTAGAATATCAAAACACTAGTTCCACACTTCTCACTACACCTAAAAACACTTTTCAATTGAATAATGACTTGCATTACCTCCACTGGATCTTCTAATCTTCTTTCCATCCAATGGTTTTGCAAAGATAACCAATGCTACTTTATTCTAACCACCTCTTACTTTGTTGTCAAGGATCTACAGACCAAGGACATCCTCATCCAAGAGCTGAGTGAGGTTGGGTTGTATCCTCTCTACCTATAGCAGTTTCAGTCAAATAAAGTCATGCCATAACCTGCCATTAGCTCTTCTTTTACTGCATTCTTAGGCGTCATTGCAACTCTTCAAGTCTGGCACTCAAGACTTCATCATCCATTAGAGTCTATTCTTCGAAGTTTAGTTCATTCATCCCTGCTGCATCCGGTCCTGATAAACTGAATAGTGTTTGTGAGTCATATTAGTTTGTCATGAGCTATAAACTTCAATTTTTTAGTCCCACCATAAGTCTAAACAACCTCTTGAGTTCATTCATTATAAATTTTATCAATGCTTTTCTAGAAATTCCCTGTAATATCAGTTAGTGGTTGTAAATTTTATGAAGTTTTTATTGATGATTTCTCTCGTTTTTCTTTACTCATCCCTCTTAAACAAAAATCAAATGTAGCTTTATGCTTTATGAAGTTTAAATGTCTCGTTGAAAATTTGTTATCTACTAAAATTAAGCAACTAGAAACTGATAATGGTGGTGAATTTCTCTGCCTCTTATAAACATTACCTATACACACACGGGAAACTCCACTGATTAACTTGTCCCTATATCTCATAAAAAAATGGTATATCTGAATGAAAATACAGACACATAATAGAAACTGGCCTAGCATTGCTTGCTCAATCTCATTTAACCTCCAAATATTAGGTAGATGCCTTTTTCATAGTTGTGTATCTTATCAATTGTATGACTACTCCTGTTTTGAACAACTGCTCTCATTACTTTGTGTTGTTCCACAAGCACTTAGATTACTCAAGTCTCATGACCCTAGATTGTGCATGCTTCCCTTAGCCTCGTCCATATACAACCCACGAGCTTGCCTACCATAGCAAAAAATACATTTTTTTGGGTTATAGTGCAAACCAAAAAGTGTATAGGTGTTTAAATTCTTAAACCAATAGTTTCTAAACATGTCATTTTTTATGAGAAAAATTTTCCATCCTCTTCTTGCCTTGCTCAATCTCTCTCTTTAGAGGTGGCATCCTTGGATCCAGTAACTCTTGCACCAACAGGTAATGGTTAGTTCTCTTTCTCCAATCCTTTTCCTTCAAACTTTTCAGGGCCTACTAATGTTACTCCTGCTGCTAGCCCTGCTACCAACCATCCCTCTCCCTCTTCACTTGCACCCTCAGACCTATATACAAATGCACCCTCTACCTTCATCTCAAACCGACCACTTCTAAATTCATCCCCTATAACCCTCTTCTGCAGATTCCTAACTTACAACTTGTCCTCCATCACATACGGTTACTAGATCACAGACCAACTCCCTAAGACCAGAACAATTTCATGACTTTCACATTTATTACTCCTCTAAATATCCTATCAAGAACCTTTCCTCCATCACCCACTCTGTAGAACCGTGCACTTATAATTAGATTGCGAAAGATCACAACTGGGTTGCCGCAATGGAAGTAGAATACAAAGCCCTCACGGACAATCAAACTTTGTCCATATGTTCTCAACCACCTCTTAAACATGTTTTTCACACCAAATGAGTATCCAAACTAAAGCAAAAGGCTGATGGATCCATTGATCGTTACATGGCGAGGCTAGTGGAAAAAGATTTTGAACAAGAGGATGGTGTTGAATTTACAGAGACATTCAGCCTCGTCATCAAAACTGCCACAATCCAACTCATGTTGGCCCTTGCAATGCATCACAATTGGTGTATACAACAACTTGACAGCTCCAATGAATTTCTACATAGTCACCTTGAAGAAAATGTGTTTCTGGAACAACCTTGAGGTTTTGACGATCCCTATTGTCTAGATTTTGTTTGCAATCTCCATAAGTCTCTTTATGGCCTTAAGCAGACCCTTAGGGCCTGATTTATGCACCTTTCTCAATCTCTAATAGAGCTTGGATTCATGGGCTCTCAAGTCAACACATCACTCGTTTATCTTCCCGGGTCCTCCTTTTGCATCTTCATTCTCATATATGTGGATGACATCTTGGTTATTAGTGACTCTTCATCAGTCATCTCATTGCTTCTTAAAAGGCTCAAAAGCGACTTAGTAGTCAAGGATTTAAGTCCTATCTCCTATTTTTTTTGGGTATTCAAGCTCATCGGAATAATGAGTCATTGCATCTTCACCAAGGCAAGTATGTTCTTGATCTTCTTCATTGGACTAAGATGGTTGAAGCTAAGCCAACTCCGACTCCCTTCACCTTTGGCACTAAACTCTCCAAGCATTAATAGGTGCTTTTCAAGATCTTGCCGAGCACAAACACATTGTTGGTACCCTCTGATATTGCACCTTGACATGAACAAGCATTTCCTATAGTGTGAATTAGCTCTATCACACTAGGAAATGTTGATGACATCTTGGTTATTAGTGACTCTTCATCAGTCATCTCATGGCTTCTTAAAAGGCTCAAAAGCGACTTAGTAGTCAAGGATTTAAGTCCTATCTCCTATTTTTTTTGGGTATTCAAGCTCATCGGAACAATGAGTCATTGCATCTTCACTAAGGCAAGTATGTTCTTGATCTTCTTCATCAGACTAAGATGGTTGAAGCTAAGCCAACTCCTACTCCCTTCACCTTTGGCACTAAACTCTCCAAGCACTTAGGAGGTGCTTTACAAGACCTAGGTAAGTACAAACACATTGTAGGTGCCCTCCAGTATTACACCTTGACACGAACAAGAATTTCCTATAGTGTGAATAAGCTCCTTCAATTCCTCCATTGCCCAACAACAATTAATCTCTCAGCTACCAAACGCGTATTGCGCTACCTTAAGGGCATAATTGAAAATGGCTTGCACTACACACGAAGGTGTCTTGCTCTTCATGATTTTTGTGATAGTGACTGAGCTACAAGCCCCGATGATAGCAAATCAACAGTAGGCTATTGCATTTACCTTGGCTCGTGTCTCACCTCTTGGGCAACTAAAAAGCAACTTGTGTTTGCATGTTCTAGTATTGAAGCAGAATGCCAATCCATGGCTCTAACTAAGACTTAACTCTATGGGTTTCGAATGCTACACAAAGAACTCAAGCTTTTGCTCTTGTCACCACCTTGCCTGTGGGTGGACAATCTTGGTGCTCTATCACTATCTCCCAATCCATTTTCTTACACTAGAACAAAACATATAGAAGTGGACTATCAATTCATCTATGAAAATATCTTCAATTATGACATTCTAGCTCTTTACATATCTATTGCTTCACAACTCTCAGATATATTCACCAAATTCCTCACTAGCTCTCAATTTCATCTACTCAATGACAAAGTAATGGTCCGTCCCCACTCCATCACCTTGCAGGGGATGTTAACATACCATTCATACTCAAACCCAAGCTGCTGAATATGATGATAACTTACCTGAGAACATAGAAAGTGATGGTGATTGTAGGGACTAAAACTCATCTCACCTCAAACCTCAACCTAAACTCAAACTTCTACAACACAATCCTTGTAGCCTAGTATTTCTGGGGATACCAGTATCCCCTCTAGTGTATATCAACTAATGTTGTATATATAACAATTTATGTAAAGTTCTATAAATACTTAATGAGAATACCCCATCTGGTATTGATTGAACCAATACTATTATTGTTATTTTGACGATTTCTAATCCAGACTATTGCATACTTCAAGTTGCCAATTATACATTCAAAATATCAATTATATACAGAACTAAAATGTAACTTTAGTCCCACTGCCCTAAGGTTATATATGTTGATCAACAATGTTTTAGTCAACTAATATAAAAGACCTTGTGTGAATGTTCATATATCCTTATTGAAAATGTGTTTTAGTCTAACCAGTATTTTAATGATTAAAGAGACTCAAATTGTAACATTAACTAGCTATTTTGGAGTACAAATTTGGACGTGTTTTTATTTTTTCTTGGATAGTTATAAATGGTACCAGAGATAATCTAACTAGAAGTGTAGTGTTTGAGTCATATCACCTATAACATAATGTTCTAATGAGGACATCACTTAAGGGATTGTAATGTCTCAGAGTAAGTATGAAAGGGTAGTGATTGAGATGTTACATTGCTTACAAGCAATTTTTGCTATTTCTAATGATCTTGAGATATTGTGGTATAAACTTAGATGTATCCTTAAGGTTTACTTGGGTTGTTGCACCCATAACCCAAAGTTTCAAACACTTGATCTTTTACCCTCTTGAGTTAGGTTGTGTGTTCCAAATCATTTTACAATTGGCCTAAAAATTAGATACACCTCACCATCAAGTTCCTCAATGATCTTGGGGTGACACTTGCACACATACTTCTTTGATATCTTATAGGACCACTCCTTCACCTTTGGTACCTTGGTTGGACCGTCCTTAATTTACAATATTGAGTTGGTCCCCTTCTTGCTTAAGACGAAAAGGATACATATGACCATTAACAAATATAAACATACAGATCATAGCTCAAAATACAAGTCATTACTCAAACAATAAATTATCATAATTTCATTGTACTATGGACAACATACGTTTGGATGTAAGATAAGATCAAGATTTGTAAAAAAAATATTTGTGAATGGTAAAATTTTTTTGAAATGAAGCTTTAATATGTTTGAGAAATAGTAAAAAATATTTTTAGTTCATTATAAATAACCTTAAAAAACTTAATGAAAGAAAATAACAAAGTAAGAAATTGCAACCCACTCATGGTTGCCTTCTGTCTAGTCACCATAGACACCAAATATTCTAGACACTATGACATGCCCAGCCCTTGGCTGCCAGGCAGTGTCTGGCTACCCCTAGTGTTAGCCACCACGAGGTGGTGGTTGTTGTTGTTGTTATTGTTTTTTTTTTTTTTTAATTTTTAAAATATTATTTACAAAATAATTTCTTGAATTTGTAGTCGAAATTATCAAGATTTGGTTAGACAAGGCAAGGTCTCGGTAGTCATTCGATCATGCAATGCACACATGTGAGATTTTCTTTTTTTCTTTTTTTTTTCTTTAAAATAATTGGTATACATCATTTAATATTAGTTATAAATTCTCTAAGAAAAATAATAGGGTTATAATTTGTAGAAATCTTTAACAAAATTATGATTAAAAAATTAAATTTATTCTATACTTTTAAGCTATTAATTTAAGATGATGTGATTGAATTAAAGTGAAAAAAATTATTTTTTAATGATAATTGTGCTATAGTTGTGTAATGATAGTAACCCTATCATTACTTATTTTCTTTATCATCTTGATATATGTAACTTATTAACATATGCTAATGATATGGCCTAATAGCCTAGTTTTGTATTACAATATATTTTTGGATTATATCTCAAAAGCTATAAAAATTTTCTTAAAATATTATTTTGTCCTTATATCTTACCACTTTAACTCCAACTAAAAATACTACTGCTAAACTCAACATTACACAAATAATGAACAAATGAATAATTGGGAAGAAAGTGAAGAAAATCTCATTGAATTTAATACTAGAATTTAGAGTATACCCTTTCCCTACCATTAAACTATATCTTTTGAAACAATACCACTCTTTATCTTCCATCCAACCTCTTTTTTCAACCAGTCATGTTTACTACCACACTCGAAACGAACACTCCCCATTATCCCTTGAGTCTAACTCTTCCGAATGAGTGAAATTTCTATACCTCATGAAGTAGTATGAGCAAAGCTTGATAAATAACTTGACTTGGCTCAAGCTCGTTAAAGATCATGAGTAAAGATCGAAAAGTAACTCAACTCAGACTTGGTTCGTGAGCTCCCAATTCGAGCTTGAGTTATTTGAGTCAAACTCGACTCAATAATCCAATAGATCGACTCAGCTTGGATCGATTACAACCCTCCGATCAAGAGTCCCAAGGTACACACAAATGACAAAATTCGAAAACAAAACCAATGTTTCCACCTCCTTCAATCATCCTAGAATTTAATTAACACATGTCCTACTCTAAAGTACTGACTAGAAGCATGAATTCACTCTTGATGTGTAGTGTTTGAAGCACTAATCACCCACTTAGTAGCTTAGGTTACATTACCGAAAATGGAATAACTATAATATTAGATTAACTTGAGAAAAATAACTTCAATGCACTATCCGGTTTAGGTGTAGAATCATTTAAATCGTCCAATGCAAAAGTAGTGTGTTTGTTTTTTTGGATTGTATTTCAAATTTAAGATTTTTTTTCTATTGTCTTTTCTCCTTTGATAAAATATTGATAATTGAATATGAATTAACTTTTTCATCCTTATAATGGTAATTAAAAAAATGTAAAGCTTAAAAGTATGACTTATTGCTTGCTTTAGGCCTCGTTTAGATACATAAACGATTTCATCTCATCTCATTATTACAACTTTCTTAAATTTCCATATAAAATATAATAAACAATTCAATTTTTTCAAATCTCAAAACAATAATAATATTAAAAAATAATATTCTAATAATATTTGATTCAACTTTCAACTTTTATCTAAAACTATCTCATCTCATCTCACTATCCAAATGTGTAATGTTACTCTTGATTCTGGACTTAATCATTCCACTCACATTGACTGATATTGTAATACAGTTTAAGTAGTTTAATAAGTCATCTACTTAAATGAAAAATGCATTTAAAATATGAAAATTTAACAAACATTTAAAAGATAATAAGATTTAATCAGGGAATCTAACAAACATTTCAACCTCCACGTTGCAAAAAATGTGATGCATGAAAATTCATATTCTAGTAAATGTAATTAAATTTGGTAGGATTCTCGTGAATATGAGATTCTTATGTTTTGTTGATGTTTAAAAAATACTATAACAATAACCATTATTTTTATAAAATTAAGAAATAACGAGCTGAAAAAAATATGAGTATTATTTTATTTCCCAAAGTATAAAGCTTGGATGTTTTTTTAAAATATATTCTTTAATATGTATTTTTAAGGTTGAAAAAGATAGATCTACAACTCCTAGGGTGCAACTTATTCAGAGGATAGTGGCGGTTTTTTTAAAATCACCGTGCGTGGTCCTCACCCGCCGCTCACAACTGCGCGTGGTCCACATGTGCCATCCCTTTCGGAAGCTTTTCTTGCCACACGCAGGATCACCAAAATCACTAGCATCAGATCTTTTAGATCTGATTTTTGTGGCTGAAAATAGACAATCATGTTACCTTCACGTGTTGTCACATATTCTGAAGTCTAGCAGAGTTGGTCCAAACTGTAATTTGTCCTTTTTCGCATATATCTTACTGCTTTCCTTATCGTTTAGTAAAAATAAAAAAAGGAATTCGTCTCTTGGATGTTTGTCTGTAGATGTTGAGTCTTTTTTTTCTATGAAGGGTGATGTTGAGTCTCTATTTAAGTAAAATATTGTCTCTTAAATGTTTATTTGTAGAGAGTATCAGCAGTGACAACCAGACTAGTCACAAAATGAAATAATGTACTCGTGAAGCTTCAAATTCACTAATTAGTTTATGAGGTAATGGTTGATATGTAGATATCCCTGCATATATTCAGTCATGGATGTAAATTTTTTTTTATGAATGAATGATGACAATTTTCCTTAAAAAAGACAAAAAAACTAAAACTAATTTATTTTTCGTTTTCCCTGTGAAAAAAGTAGTATCACAACTATAATAGTATCAAACCGAAAAGGAAAACCAAATAATAGATTAAATTTACCTTTATTTTGGATCTATAACACTATATAACAAAAAGAAAAAAAAACTAAATAAATGCATCAAAAAAATGTTGGCAGGAAATATAATTCCCATAAATACTTGTTTTAGGTTAATCTTCTATAATTCCCAATCTTGAAAGATTAACTTATTCAAGGCGGAAAATCAAATTTTATCCAAATTAATTGGGTTTATATAATTTTTTAGTAAAATTGAAACAATAATTCTACATGCAATCGTGAAGTGTACAAACACTGCATAATCGCTTTAAAAAAGAGTAAGGTCCATTATTAAAAAATTAATTTTTTTATGTGAGTCCCATATTTTATTCATTTTTTTCAAAATGATTATGCGGTGGTTATACAATTCACGATTATAAATATTTTTTTCTCAAATTGAAATACCTTTAATAAATAATTTGAATAACTAGATTCAATTATTAGATAGTTTCATTAATCTAAAATAGAATGCCATATCATTAAAAGTTGGATGGTGTTACAGCTCCCGCTGGGGGCTCTCACTGGGACTGTAACATGTATTTGTATGTGTTTTTTTTAAGTTGTTTTTTATATAAATTTTTTTAATATTTTTTAAAAATAAAATAAATTTAGAACATCATTAAAAACACTTTCTTAATCAAGAAGTAAAAAAAAAAATTATTAAAAAATACTTCCTTAATCACAAAGTAAAATAAAAAATCATAAAAAAATATTTTATATTTTACTTCGTGATTAAAAAAGTATTATTTAATAATATTATGAATTTTTTTATTTTTTAAAAATATTTAAAATTATATATAAAAAAAATTAAAAAATACACGTAACAAAATACACTTAGCTCTACCGAGAGCTCCAGCATTTTCCTTAAAAGTTAATAGTTATGTAAGCAATTTTAAAGCTATAGCATATTATGATAGGTTGGAAGTACTCATCAATCATGTTCCGGAACTATTTAAGAATTTTGTTAAATAAATATAAGTTCAAATTCAATTCCAACCATTTATTAACAATTCATCCAAAAGTAATTTCGGTTCAGCTGGTTGTGGAGGTATTTTACACTCGTCTACTTATTCTATTATTGTTGGTTTCTTCACTCTTCTAGGTTTAGGTGCTAATAACTTTGCAGAAGAATTATTTGCACCGAAGATTGGTTTCTCTTTGTTACGCCCTTTAGAATGTAATTGGACGTTGAGATGAATTGAGTTAAATTATGGATAATAATATTTTATAAATTTTGTTGAGATGAGTTTAATTTTTTTAAGTTGTGATAGATTTAACTTTTTAGATTAAAATATATAAAATAGGTTGAGATGAATTTAATTTTTTTACAAGAAATTAAAAAAGTAATACATCCCATCAATAATTAATTTGAAATGAGTTGAGTTATGTTCATCTTCCAAATACAGCTGTAGGTGCGGTTTGGATAATGAAATGAGATGATATAGTTTTAGATAAAAGTTAAAAGTTAAATAAAATATTATTATTGTTTTGAAATTTGAAAATATTGAATTTTTTATTATATTTTATGTAAAAATTTAAAAAAATTATAATAATAAGTTGAGATAAAATAAAATGAAACACTTTCTCTACCCCAACCGAACCTAAATAACTTTCTTGTGAGTTTTTGAATCTAATTCCAAGTTTTTTTTTTTAAGAAATGTTAGAATTATTAATAAATTAATATTAATTTTTTTATTTGAATGTTATATATTGTTTTTTTGTTAAAAAAATTAGACGACAACTGTAAATTAGAAAAACCATTTACTAATGAGTAAACTAAAAGCAGCGCACTGCTCTGCTTTATAGCAAAAGCGTGAACGCCATCCCCATATTTCTT
This sequence comes from Juglans regia, assembly GCF_001411555.2. Lineage (NCBI taxonomy): Eukaryota > Viridiplantae > Streptophyta > Magnoliopsida > Fagales > Juglandaceae > Juglans > Juglans regia. The sequence goes on from NC_049916.1 coordinate 8,587,665, forward strand.
TAATCGAAAAAGATTCAATCACACACTCACAGTCTCTCTCACACTGACTGACACACTCCAAGAACGAGATTAGCAACACTAACCACTTGTATTGTTGGATTTAAACCAGTCTCTTTTCTTTACTCTTTAGCGAGACACACAGAAAGTATTCACAAAAAGCACTTCCCTCTCTCTCTCTCTCTCGCTCTCTCTCTCTACATATCTGTACATTTGTGTCATATTATGTGTACATCTGATCTGAAACCCTAGCCTTTCGATCCCGCGGACGAGGTGCATTTGGATGTGAGATACGTAGTTGCTGGAATCGTGGAGTCGGTCAGATCGGCTATAATGGCGGAGGTGTCCGAAGTAGGGGTGTTGTCTCCTGAGACGGCGGCGGCGACGACGACGTACGCCAGCAATGGCAGTGCTGAGCCGACGTACACTCACGCGTCGCCGGGGCCGTTGATGGTGTCGGGATCGTTTAAGGAAGGGAGGAGCTCGTTGCGTAGGAGAGCGTCGGTGAGGCCCAGCCTCGACGCTGATGAGTTCCTTAACCTGCTTCACGGGTCGGATCCGGTCAAGGTCGAGCTCAATCGGCTCGAGAACGAAGTCCGAGGTGCGGAATGCGGTTCGATCTGCTGCGTTTCGAGCTGATTTGGCTGGGATGCGTGTTTGATAAGTCGTCTTCTTTTGGTTGTGGTTTTGCAGATAAGGACCGTGAGTTGGGGGAGGCCCAGGCGGAGATAAAGGCCTTGAGGTTCTCCGAACGACTTAGAGAAAAGGCTGTTGAAGAGGTCATTTCTATTTTCCTCAATTTTGGTGCTTTATCCCCCTCTTCCTTCTCGTTGACAGATTAGTTAGTTGCATATTTTAATCATTTGTGGTTGTTCTATTTGCTATGCACATTAAACATTACTTCACTTATCTCCAATTTACAGAGATTTGTAATTATATGGAACAGCTATGATAGTGGTTCGAAGCCCCCATGGAGGATCGCGATTTCTTGTTTGATTAAAAAAATTGCAAAAGAAATTTCCAGTTTCTCCTAATTTTTGGAAAATGGGTTGTACAGTTCTGCCCTTACTGCCTTTGCTTATCTTACTGTCTCAATGCTAGTTGTTTCTAACAGCATAAATATCTCACTTACTTTCCCTGAATTCTTTGGCGTGCTTTATGGCATTAATGACTCTAGATTGCTTGATATTCTAGACAGTTGAATGTTTTGGGCTTGAATTGCATTGGCCATTATCCAGAAATGAAAGTATTTAAAATTTTCGTTTCTGAAGTATTCGACTCTTATAGTTTTCACGAATTTCATATACTTGATCAGTCATTCTTTTCTTTATTTCCTTTCCCATTGAAATTGATACTTACCTTGTTTCTCTATGTATTTTCATCACACTGCAGCTCACTGAAGAGCTGTCAAAGGTTGAGGAGAAGCTGAAGTTAACAGAATCTCTTCTTGAAAGCAAAGTATTGCTCAAAGCCTCTCTAAATAGTGCTTTTGTCATTTGGTGCCTATTGTAAGATTCTATTTATTCGACAAAAAAATGTCTTGCAGAATCTTGAGATAAAGAAAATCAACGATGAGAAGAAAGCTTCCATGGCAGCTCAGTTTGCTGCTGAAGCCACTCTTCGAAGGGTTCATGCTGCTCAAAAGGATGATGATATGCCTCCAATTGAAGCCATTCTTGCACCTCTGGAGGCTGAGCTCAAGCTGGCTAAGCAAGAGGTATGTCTTGTCTTCTTCTTCTTCTTCTTCTTATGATATCCTGACTTGTAATCAGAAAAGATTTTAGTCATAATTTTCTTCTCTCTTCTTTCTCATCTCCTTGCTGTCACCATAAGAAGAAGAAAAAAAAAGAATCTATTAGAGGGAAAATTAGTTCAGTCGTTGATTCTTCACCTTGATTTGTTACAGATTGCAAAGCTTCAAGATGATAACAAAGCCTTGGATCGTCTTACGAAATCAAAAGAAGCAGCCTTAATTGAAGCTGAGAGGACTGTTCAGGTTGCGTTGGCAAAGGCCTCTTTGGTGGATGATCTCCAAAATAAAAACCAGGAATTAATGAAGCAGATAGAAATATGCCAGGTAAACCAAATCTTGTATGTTCTTTTTTCCCAAGCTTATTGGACCTTGGGATGTGAAATCTTTTTTCTTACTATGCACATTTAAAATGGACTTATATGTCTACTCCTTGTGGGTGCTAGGAAGAAAATAAAATTTTGGACAAAATGCATAGACAAAAGGTTGCAGAGGTTGAAAAGCTTACTCAAACTGTTCGGGAGTTGGAAGAGGCTGTTCTTGCTGGTGGTGCGGCTGCAAATGCCGTGAGGGATTATCAGCGAAAATTTCAGGAGATGAATGTAATGTGCCTGACATATTTGAATGCTCAATGTTGGAAGTTGCCTTATGTTGACCTATAGTTTTCGTCTAGCAGACAGTTTCCTTAAACCTGGTAGCGTTTTACATTTTTGTTCATCAGGAGGAAAGGAAAACACTTGACCGGGAGCTGGCCCGTGCAAAGGTATCTGCAAACAGAGTGGCTGTAGTGGTTGCAAATGAGTGGAAGGATGCTAATGACAAAGTGATGCCTGTGAAGCGATGGCTTGAAGAACGGAGATTTTTGCAGGTAACTGTTGACTTTCATTTCCTTCCGCTTCAATACTGAGCTTCTATTGATTTGTTCTTTGAGACAACATTTTCTAGTTTCTATCTAATTTTTACCAAACTATGTTGTTACAGGGAGATATGCAGCAACTTCGAGACAAGCTTGCTATAGCCGAGCGAACTGCAAAGTCTGAAGCACAGTTAAAAGTAATCATATGGCTTTTATGGGGCTTGTTCTTTAGTAACTTTGCCATATGTTTTCTTCTTTTAGTGAATGTTGAACATTCTTTATTTTTTGTAGGAAAAATATCATTTACGACTAAAAGTGCTAGAGGAGAGTTTGAGAGGATCTTCTGGTAATGCTCGCAGTACACCAGAGGGACGAAGCACAAGCAATGGGCCTTCTCGTCGTCAGTCCATTGGTGGAGCTGATAACATCTCAAGATTAACCTCAAATGGCTTTTTATCAAAGAGAACACCAACCTCTCAATTTAGGCCCTCTTCTTTGTCCTCGAGCACCAGTGCAGTACTGAAGCATGCTAAAGGTACCTCAAAATCATTTGATGGTGGCACAAGGTCTTTGGAAAGGAGTAAGATTCTCTTAAATGGAACAAGCCCCAGCTATTCATTCAACCAATCTTGTGAGGGAACAAAGGATGGCGAGGGGAATAATAACTGGAACGAAAATTCGGATGATAAGCCAAATGAGTTCCAGATGGTGGATACAGAGGATAGCGTCCCAGGGGTTATGTATGAGTTACTGCAAAAAGAGGTCATAGCTTTGAGGAAAGCAGGCCATGAGAAAGATCAAAGCCTGAAAGACAAGGATGACGCCATTGAGGTTTATTTCTTGTCCCAACTGATATATTTATTCTATAATTACGCCTCTAGTTAATATATGGTTTTGATTGGTGCTTTTCAGATGTTAGCAAAGAAGGTAGAGACATTGACTAAGGCAATGGAAGTTGAAGCAAAGAAGATGAGAAGAGAAGTAGCTGCCATGGAAAAGGAGGTAGCTGCCATGCGTGTAGAGAAAGAACACGAGAATAGGGCAAAAAGGTTTGGCAATGCAAAGGGTCCTGTCACTAGTGCTCAGCTGCTTTCTGCCAGGTACTTTCGCAATATTTTATTTTTACCTCAAGTCATGCCTTCAGCTAAATTAATTGAATAATTTACACAATGCATTGCTGTGTCATGCTTCTGCTGTTTGCTAATTGTTAGATTAGCAGTCAATATATGACTTACATGTTTCCACCATACCAAAAAAAATAATAACAATAATGCTAGTTGATCTTGGTTTTTTTTTTTTTTTTTTAAGCCAGATATTCATATTTCATTGTTCTTTGTTCATGTAATGTAATGCTCGAAGGGAGGCCCAAACCACATCTGCGCCTATCCTCTAAAATGACTATTCAGTGGTACAATTGGAGCCCCCATTGGAATCATTATAAAGAGCAAAAACTTCTCCCTCAAGCAATATAGGACCCCATTTACCTTTTACTCGTTAGAAGTAATTTTTGTTTTGTAGAGAAGCCCTTTCCAATGACCTGTTGATATGTCCAACTGTTATCTCAACATATTGAATTAAATTTACTCCTAGGAAAATATTTTTTTTTATAAGTAAACGGTAGTATTAATAAGGATAGGCAAAACCCAAGTACACAAGATGGTATACAAGAGATAGAACCTATCTAGTTCGTAATATTGGAAACAAGAAAGTCATGCAAATTTAGGCCATTAAAGTCTACAGCTATAGCCCAAAGGAATAAAGTACGGAAAATATTCATAGGCAGTCCCCCCGCAAATTGCCACTAAGGTGCTGAGGACTTTCATTTAGTCTTTCAAATCCACTTTCCATTTTGTACTCTGAATCTTAACAAACTTACCGTGTAAATTAGATAACAACGATATAAAGAACAAGCAAGCTTGTGGAATAGAGGTGGATTTAGCCTTAGTTTTTATCCTATGTTCGATTTTGGTTCCTGAAATTTATGAAGTTGTGTCTTCTTCCCTGAAATTTAGCAGTATAGTCTTGTAAATGAGCCTTAATAAAGTTTTAGTGGCACAATGTTCATGACTTCCTCTTATCTATTTCTTCTTCCTGGCTAGGTGCTGTCTTTTGTATGGCCCATGTACTTGGGCTTCGCCTATTCATTTATTGATATTAATTATTTTTAATTGTAAAAAAATGAGCCTTACATTTAGGTTGGCTTAGTAATTTAATTCATGAAAAGTCATGCCATTAAAATCAATTACAATTGACCAATGAAGTAAAGTATTGAAAAATAGACTTCTAAGCTCATCCATTGACCACTCTCAGGAGTGGTTTGGATTCAGAGATGAGTTGAGATGGGTTAAATGATTTGTGAATAGTAGAATAAAAGATGAATTATTTATTATATTTTGTGTGGGAATTTGAAAAAGCTGTTTTGAGATTTGAAAAGGTTGAATTGTTTATTATATTTTGTGTGATAATTTAAGAAAGTTGTAATGATGAGATGAAATGAGTTGAGATAAGTTGAGGTGGGTTTTGAATGCAAACGAGGCCAATCTTCAAAGCTTCTTTCATTCCTCTCCCTCCAAATACACCTCCATTGACAAATTGGAACCATCTTCCATACTGTTGCAATATGAGAGTTGTCCTGAATGTGTTGCCAAGAAGCTAGGAGGTTGATTACCCTTTTCGGTGTCACCCAAGCTAATTTCATCAGAGCAAAGAAGTCATTCCACAAAGTCGTAGCAATCTCACAAAGAAGTAATAGATGATCTCTCTCTCTTTTTGCACATACAACACCAATCCATGACTATGATGTGGTGTTTCGGTAGGTTGTCAATTATGAGGATCTTCCCTTAGGAAGCCGTCCATACAAAAGAAATTGCCTTTTGAGGTGCCTTTGTCTTCATAATACTCTTTCATGGGAATGAATTTTTATTATTTGTGGTCATGGCTTGATAATAAGAGCGGACTGCAAACTTCCCTTTCTTAGAAGGGCGCCAAAAGATCATCTTCGGCTCCCCCCCAATCATACGGTTAGGGTATACTAGATCATAGAACTTTGAAAAAGCATAAACTTCCCAATCTTGTGCATCTCTGAAGAATGTAAGAGGTCCATTGGATAGGATTAAGAGGTCTGCAATTGAGGCTTCTTTCATTCTTGCTATGCCATAGAATTTTGGATAAGCTTCTTTGAATGCTCCATTGCCACACCATAGATCGTGCCAAAATTTGATTTTGGACCCATAACCCACCTCAAAGCTGATCTTTCTTGAATGTGTCCTATCCTCTTCTTATGTGTTTCCGTAGTCCCACCTCATATGGCCCACTTACCCTCATTCAAACACCATCCTCTCCATGGTTTCACCATACTTCGAGTCTATGATGACTCTTCATAATTTTGCTACTTACAAGTTTGGTGTGTAAACACGCCAATTACTACCTGACTCATTACAGTTAAAAAAAAATGTCAGCATTCAAATACTTTTTTATGCTAGTTGATATGACAAGTTCCCACATAAGTAGCGTGTTTGCCTTGTGCCAATTAGCAGGCTTGTAAATTTATTTTCTCAATGAATAAATGAGAGATTCGAAGTGATTATAACATAGCAAAATACTTATTTTTATTAGCTGATGTCTGCAACATTTTTGTTTTGATAAGTTCGGAATACTTACCACTATGCTACAACGACTTGTTATGATGTGTGCAACATATTCTGACACTGAAATTAATTATGCATCCACAATGATAATGAATTATTGGATTACTTATTGTGCATCCCCGGAATTAGTCAGGATGCTGTTCTTGGACATTCGGTGCCAATAATAAAAAAAAACAACCTTGCCTATGAATTGTCTCTGACCTAGATAAAGGCTGTGCAGAAGGTTTCAGGCAAGGGCTTGATGGGGTTGGCATGACTTTATTTAACATGTATGAAGTTATAGCTTTTTGAAATACATAGTTCAGAATGGTTTGATTACCGAAAGTTTGGTTTGATAGTTTAAAAAGAATAACCTAGGCCCTTTTTTGTCCAATTTGTTTTCCATTATACTCATAGTACATTGCAAGTATATATTGCATTCATCCACAAAAGTTCTATACAAAGAGGGATTAACCCAAAAAAAAAAGAACCATAAGGACAGAGACTTACGATTATTAATGGAACATATTAAAAGTTGACTTGAGTCCTACTTTGTGCAGAAATGTGACACGAGCTGGGTTGACACGCAGTACCCAATGACAGGAATCCTGATTGCGGTTGCTGCAGCAAGTCTGCATAAGCCTTCTTACTCTTCATTTTTATTTTTATTTTTTATTTGTAATTTGTAATTCTCTCTTCCAGCACGCCATCCGACGAGTCAGATGTCTCTACTATATTCACTGGATTAGCTAAGACAAGAAACTCCAGAAAGGAAACAGAATCCGAGGAAGAAAATGGCGTACTTCTGACTGTTAGACTGTAATTCCTCTGCTTAGGGATCAGGAAAAGAAAAGGAGGAAAGATAAATTCACGTTTGGGGCTAACATTTTGTCAGGTTTTCTTCGAGTGGCCAGTACGTGTGGTTGTATAGGTATCTTATTGGCTTTTATATAATTTTTTTTTTTTTTTTTGGTTCCTTTCTCCTTTTGAGTTTATATTTGTATTATGTGCCAGAGCCTATAGAGTCCTCTACCAGTTGCTGGTTCATGTTTGTTAATATATTTGCAATATTATATGAATACTAAATAATGAAACTAGGTTTGACGTTTGTGCATGTCTAATTTTAAGTGCCCGAGCAATATTTACTTGGGGCTCTATAGGATCTGGCCGATGTATTTCTTCTGCCTGCCTTTGTTCTCTTTTTTAAGTTTTCATATTTTTCCCCTTTTGTCTCAATCCCCGATATTCTGACTAGGTCATGTTTGGATGCTAAAACCGTCTCTAAAGAAAGAATCAAAGAGAAAAAAAAATACCGTCTCCAAACTAGATTATTTAAAAAGTAAATTAAAAAGAGTTAAAACAGTAACATAGGGTGCATGTGTTACGTGTAGGTATTTAAAAGGAAAATGATAGAGTTACTATTCTTGTTAGTGAAATATACAATAATGTAATAAAAATTATAATGAAATTAACATTCAAACGAAATCAGTTTGGATTGAGGCACGCTTTAAGGAGATTTAAGCTAGGGTTGCAAATGGTCCGGTCGGGTTCGGTTCGGCAATGGATTGAATATTTAAGATCTATTATTTTTCAAGACCAAACCGGACTGAACACCCAAAGGAACCAGACCACTATCGGTCTGGTCTAAAAATTATTTAAAATACTAAATTAAATTAAGTGACTTATTAATGTGGATTATGTAACAAACTCAATAAAAAAATATTTTATATGGTCAATGATAATAAATTAGATGAAAATTATATTATTAATTTATATAATTACTAAATAATTAACTAATTGATATTATGTATTAGTTAATTCATAGAATATTAACAAATGTTAATAACATATTTAAATTTTTATATTGTTAATAGTGATAGGTTAGATGAAGATATATATAAAATATTGTTAATTTATAGAATATTAACAAGTTAATAATATATTTAAAAATTTATATTGATAATTGTACAATTATTATATATAAAATATATAAAAAAAATATATTTTTTATTTTTCATTCGGTCCGGTCAGGGAAAACACTGAGACCATGGACCGGATCGAAAATTTTCGATTCTCTAAAATGTGGACCGGACCGGACCGGTCTAAGTCTCAATCTGGTCTAGACCGAAACGGTCGGTCTGTTCGGTCCGACAGGACCTTTTATCACCCCTAATTCAAGCCTTTTGCACTTTACAAAATCTCAAATTAACCGGTGTAGTAAAACTCTTCTTGACTTGACTCTTCTAAGATTCCAACTTGATCTTACAGTATTGTATTTTTTTTCTTATAAATCTAGATTTACCATTATAGTAACGATTTTGCACTCTACCAATAGTAGCAGTACTATTACAATGAATTAAAATTGGTAGAACTAATTTTTCCCATAAGGGAATCTCATGTAATAAATCTCTCAAACCAGTTTGCTTCCTCACTTGCTGAAGCTAAAGTTATAAGCTCAGCTTCCATGGTTGAGTTAGCAATAATCGTTTGTTTTTTAGACTTTTAACATATAGCACCACCACCCAAGGTAAAAATATAACCAGTAATTGAAAGTGAATCACTTGACAAGGTATTCCAATCAACATCACTAAAACCTTCAAGTATAGTAGGATACCTTTTATAAAACAAGCCATAATATTTTGTATCGGATAACTATTTCATTATCCAATCTATTGCAAACCAATGGTCTCTTCCAGACTTGATAGTAAATTTACTAAGTACTCCCACCGCATAACCAATGTCAGGTCTAGTACAATCAATGGCATAACGTAAACCCTCAATCATGCTAGCATATTTCTCTTGATTAATCACATCATCATCATTTTCAACAGAAAATAAATGAACACTAGAATCAAAAGGAGTAACAAGATGCTTGCATCCAACATAATTATATTTCTTCAATAATTTTTCTACATAATGCGATTGATCAAGAAAAATACCATCACATGTTTTGGTGATTTTCATACCCAAAATAAAATTAGCCTTACCAAGATCTTTCATATCAAAATGATTACTAAGCATGTTTTCTGTTTCATTTATGACATGCAAATTAGAATCAAATATCAATAAATCATCAACATATATGCTAATAATAACATGAATTTTTTCAAGATTTATGATAAATACATTTATCATTTTCATTTGACTTATAGCCGTTTTCAATCATGCAATAGTCAAATTTCTCATGCCATTGTTAAGGGATTTGTTTTAAGCCATATAGAGATTTTGTCAACTTACACACTTTGATTTCTTGGCCAGATTCTACAAAGCTTTCGGGTTGATCCATATAAATTTCTTCATCTAGGTCCCCCCATTTAAAAAAGTTGTTTTAACATCCATTTGATGAATCCTTAAATTAAAAATTACTGTAATGACAATCAATAATCTAATGGATGTTATTCTTGTAACTGGAGAAATAGTGTCGAAAAAATCAAGGTCGGCTTTTTGTTTAAAACATTTTGCAACTAGCCTGGCCTTGAATTTTACAACTGTTCCATATGGTCTAAACTTTTTTCTAAGGACCTATTTACACCCTATGGATTTGCAGTCCCGTAATAATTCAACTAATTTTCAAGTTTTATTAGAAATTAGTGAATCTATCTCATCATCCATAGCCTCTTTCCAAAATACAAAATTAGGTGATGCTAAAGCTTCTTGTAAATTCTTTGAATTTTCTTCAATATTGTAAATATAATAGTTGGGACCAAAATCTTTTTCAATTCTAACTCTCTTACTCATTAACTCAAAAATTTCTTCACTTTTTAAATGAGTAGAATAACTAGCTTTAGAAAAATTATTTTTTCTAAATACTTGACCCCCACTATTTTTTGATTTGAAATGAAACTTTTTTTCATGAAAAATTGCATCGGATTAAAAAATAGCTTTATTTCCAATATCAAAAAATCTATAGGCTGTGCTATTTCTTGCATATCCAATAAAGACACAATTGGTAGTTCTAACACCTAATTTGGGCCTTTTAAGATCAGATAGCCTTACAAAAGCCAAACAACCCCAAATTTTAAAATATCTCCAACATAACAATTGCCCACAAAAACTCCATTTTCATTATAACAAAATTATCGGATTTAATAGTTTGTTTGAAACCCGTTTTGTTGAGTAAAAAACTTGACATCAAATTATTCCTCATATATGGTGTATAAAGCATATCTTTAAGCGTCAAAATACACCCAGAGGTAAATTTCAGTTCAATCTCACCACTCCCAACAATATTAGTTTTACTAGAATCACCAAGTGTAATATCTTTCTCTATTTTAAAAGGAATATAATTTTTAAACAAACCTTTATCATAGCAAATATGCCTATTGGCACCAGAATCTACCCACCACCACCCTTCAACAAATTGAAATGGCTTATTGAGACATCTACCGCTTTCCGTGCACTTTTCAATTGTAGACTCCATCTGAACTCTCCTTAAAATTATTAGTGAAATATACAATAATGTAATAAAAATTACAATGAAATTAACATTCAAACGAAATCAGTTTGGACTGAGGCACGAAAATATCGCTCTCTTTAAGAAGATTCAAGCCCTCTGCAGTGTACAAAGTCTCAAATTAATCGGTAACTCTTTTTGACTTGACTCCTCCAGAATACTACAGCCAAACTGATTGTTGTATAGCTTGAACCAACTCTGCACAAGAGGTTGAGCTCAAAACTCCATCAAAAGAACACATTTCTTTTATTTAGAAATACTCTAAAAAATATGTACTGTCTAAGTTTATTTTTCTTTATCTCACTTTTTTCAAGTAAAATGCCACCCCATATCAAAAGGCCAAACAAATATATAAACCGGACAAAGAGAGACTCTAGACGTAATGGACATAACGGGAAGAAAAAATACTAGAGCCAACATCTAGGATTTAATGAGGTCTTAACGATCAAATACAATAAAGAAAACAAAAAATCTTCACAACCTCCTAACACTCCACACTCCACATTATTTTTAATTTTTATTATTTTTTTTCTTTTATTAAATATTTATTATATGAATAATGAATAAAAAATTTGAAATAATATAAAAAGAATAAACTCAAAAAACAGTAAAGTAAACTAAAGGCCATAAAAACGGTTCAATTAAACAAGCCCGTTAATCAATGGCTACTAAAACCAACGGAAATAAAAATTATTATTAAAAAAACTAACACTTACTATTCATTTACTATTTTTTTTTGTATTTAATTTTTTTATTTTACTTAATGATTAAAGAAGTGATTATTAATAAAATTATATATTTTTTTAATTTTTCTTAATAATAAGGATGTTAAAAAAAATACTTAAAAAAATAATAAAATAATAAATACATAAATAGTAAATGAGTACTAAAATGATAATAACCCTATTACTATATTTTAAAAAAAAAAGTGAGACTTGTCATAAAAGGAAGATTTTTGTAGGTGTGCTATTCACACTTCTTGGACAAGGGGTGCCTCAGCAAGGGCAGGGTATAGTTTGGGCCCTGTATCCTGGCATCGCTCCCAAAGGGCTAGTGCCTCCATTCGGCCACGATTGTCTGCCCCACCTACCCACTCATAGTGAAAAACAATTGGAAAATATAAAAATTCCAAATCTACATCTATCCAAAACATATTGGAAAAAAAAAAAAATTTAAAATAACCAAAACATGTCATATCTAAGATTTTGAAAAATGAAATACAGCCACTTGCTGTTATGGTTCTCTTTGCAAATTCACGGTCATTTGTGCTTCAAAAAAGAAGAGAAGAAAAAGTAGAGTAGGAGTTGAGGAGGAGTAGAAGAAGATGATGGGTGCCCTGCACTGGCAAGAGGGAGAGAGAGAGATAGCGACGGGAGGGGGAGGATTAGGTTTAAGTTAAATCTAACCCTAAAATAACGTCGTTTTATTAAAGAAATCTTTTTAATATATATGTATATATAGGCTAGGCCGGACAGACGGAGTAAACCCTGGGTGGGCTTGGGCTTAGCCCGGGCCTCGCCCTTGGCTCTCAGTTGTGTACAGGCATCTGCCTGCACGCCCCTCGTTTATGGAGGCGGATGCCAAATGGGGTGGGGCGGGGTGGCCAACCTTAGATTTTTCATTTGGGTTTTCCTTTTTGAAAAAAAAAAAAAGTGCATAGAATTTGCACATGACCTATATAAACTATTTTTGGTTTAATTTTTCACCCATATATAATGGTTGTCAGATTCTTTGGACATAACCAACCATGGGTTAAATTGGGTTGCCCTAGTGGCTACTCTGGATGCCTAGTGCGGCTGGAGGACATTGTTGTGGCTATAATATGAGGTGGTCGTGAGTGTTTCTCAATCTTTTTTTTTAATAATTTAAATATATATTTTAAAATATCTATTATATCATTGATCAAAACTCATACAAAATTTTCACATCCGAACCTAGTTTTTATAATGGATCTAATTACTTTTTAAAACTCTATAAACTATTAGAGTTGTTCACATAATCATAGATTTATATATTAGGAGAGAACGACGATTTTAAATTTGAGTAACACTAGAGCCACCGTTGGGGCTAGGGGTGGGCTCCGACTCCGACGAAGTCGGAGTTGTCGTTTCCGACCTCCGACTCCGACAAAAGTTTGAGCCGAATTGCCCCTCCGACTCAGACTCCGACTCAGTCGGAGTCAGATTCCGATCGGAGTTCGGAGCTCTGACGTCCGATCGAAACTCCGAACGGAGGTTGAAGCTCCGACATTCGATCGAAACTCCGAACGGTGGTCGGAGGGAGTTCCGAACGGATGTCGGAGCTCCGACTCCGAATTAAATTTTCGAACTCCGTTCAGAAATAAATTTCTAGTTGTTGTTTTCTGTTCTTTTTTTTTTATTATTTAAATTTTGTTGTTCAATTTTGTTTCAGATAGTGAGCAACATATATATTTTTTTAAAAGTGAACCATCTACAAATATTTGGTTTATTCAAGAGTTTTCAATAATTTAAATATATTTTCTGATTTTGTTACTGAATTTTGATTATATCTTTAATTTGTTTTATGTCTGCCTGAAATTTAGCATTAAAAGTGCTCATGACTCATGAGTCAAAAATTACACAAATTTAAAATTTTATAGAGAAGAATGATGGTACGAATTTGTATAATTTGATTAATTTCAGTTGGATAATAAATTATAAACGTTTGAGAGAGGATGGATAAGTACTAATAGAATATTAGAAATTATAGAATAAAAAGTACTTATCCCACGTCTTTGCTCGGGATATAACTACATAAATATAACTATATAAATAGTTTAAAAAGTAAATAACATGTATGATGTAGCCATAAGTTATAACAGTCCTATTTATAACGTAATAATAATATGACTCAGCCTTGAAATATAACTACATAAAAATTAAACATGGATTTCACTCAAATGCTTTTTGTTCCATTGGTCATGCCTGAAATGAAGATAGAAAGTTACAATAAATAGATAAAAAAAATTGATAATAAAAAATTGAACACGGTAAAAGAATAATTTGATTCTTACCAAGAAAGGGGGTTCTCTCAACTCTATCCCAACTCTCAAGTGGCATCCGTTCCAGACTCTCAATCATCGGTAATTATGTTAGGGTTCACAATTAGATCTATAAAATCATAAAAAGTAGAAGTTAGAAATATTAAAAATAATTAAATCATCATTTAAAAGCATATAAACTTACCCGATTCAAGCCTATAGCTCTCGCCATCAACGCCAACGATATCTAGTCCAATGGACGTTTCACTTATCCAATTCTGTGTGCAAACGAGGGCCTCCACGGTTGACGGTGACAATGAACTCCGATAAGCATCCAACACGCGACCTCCAGTGCTAAATGCCGACTCTGAGGCAACCGTAGTGACAGGAATGGCTAGCACATCTCGGGCCATACGGGAAAAGACTGGATAGTTGGTGGAATTAACTTTCCACCAAGTTAATAACTGAAATACATCACTAGGTGTCTCGACAGCTTCCATAAAATATCGTTCAACCTCAGATGTACAATGCATAATATTCCTTGTTGACATGAGTTGATGATACTGCCGTATAATACGATGGCCTCTAACCCCTATAGATGGGTCAGTATCACCTAAGGAAACTGTCGATCCTGTCGGCCTCGAATGTGAGGAGCTACCAGCTGCGGATGAAGGCTGAGCACTAGTACTGTAGTGATTATATAAGTCATCAACACCACTTCTTAGCAATCTAATAAACTCTACAGCCTTCATTGTCCCGAGGATGAAATTTACCCAAAATTCTAGAACAGCCAACTTAACTCGGGGGTCAAGGATCACAGCCACAAATAGCAATCTATTTATCTTCTCAATATTCCCCCAATATTTATCATATTTGATCTTCATCCTCGTAGCCATAGCAGATAACAATCCAGCAGAGTTAGTACAACTATTTTCCAACTAGAAGTGAAGCTCCGAGAGCTCACTGAAAAATGAGTTCACAGTCGTATATTTGGATCCAGATAGCCGCATGGTTATCTCATAAAAAGTTCTTAAAAATTCAACAAAATAACTCACACTGGTCCAATCATGTGCGTCCGGCGCACTGAGCCCCTGTCCTGCTGGCTCCAACAAAGCATACCTCAGGCCCCCATCCTTGATCTCCATCCGCTCGAATGCTTTTTGGTACTTCTGTGCCACATCCAACATCATGTATGTAGAATTCCATCGAGTCGGAACGTCCAAGCACAGCATACTAGAACATTCAATCTTCAGATCTTCTGCTATTGCCGTAAACTTGGCAAGCCTTTGAGGGGAACCCCTCACATATCGTACAATGTTGTGGACTCGGGTTATGGAATCATCAACCTCTTTTAATCCCTCAACAACTATGAGGTTAATGATATGAGCACAGCATCGAACGTGAATAAACTCGTGAGCCCGAATGACATCATCTATCACCGTCGTGTTCCGCTTAAACCAATCAATT
This sequence comes from Juglans regia, assembly GCF_001411555.2. Taxonomy (NCBI): domain Eukaryota; kingdom Viridiplantae; phylum Streptophyta; class Magnoliopsida; order Fagales; family Juglandaceae; genus Juglans; species Juglans regia. The sequence goes on from NC_049916.1 coordinate 8,602,815, forward strand.
GCTGTTTCATTCGCACTGGCATTGTCAATTGTAATACACAGCACTTTTCGAATTCCCCAGTCCTTTAAACAATCATCCATCTTCGCCCCAATGGATGCACCTTTATGATCCACAATTTCTTTAAAACCAATAACTTTTTATGCAAAATCCACTCACTGTCAATGTAGTGTGCTGTAATACACATGTAGCAGACGTTCTGTATGGAAGTTCATGTGTCAGTCGTAAACGACACTCTCTGGCCAGTGGTAATAAACATCTTCCTCATCTCCTCCTTATCCTTCGCATGCCTCTTCATACAATCTCGCATCACTGTATACCGTGATGGAATGATAAATCGTGGCTCAACAAAATTTAGAAACTTTCGAAAGCCTCTTTTCTCGACTGTGGTAAATGGCATTTCATCAGTAATTATCATCTCTGCAAGCATGTCCCTCAACATCTTCTCACTGTATTGAGGGATGACCAATTTCTTAGTTTGTGTACCATCAGTGGCTGTAGAAGTTTGGTAACTGAGGTTGGTCTGATCAGTGGCTTGCAATCCCTTCGCTATCTTATATCGTTGACAACCATTTAGATGTGCTATTAACACACTGGTACCTTGCTTCTTCGAATGGCATCCATAAAGTGATCCACAGTAATGACATCATGCTACCTGGTTCGCAATATCACCAGGAATTTTGGTGAAATGCTCCCATGTCCACGACCTCTTTTTAGAAGGCCGTGGTGGTTGATCTTGCTCAATGGGCATCTCCTCCTCTTCGTTGAACATATCCTCATCCTCTATATCAACTGGGAGTGGGAGTCAACTACTCGTACAAGATGTAGCTGCTCTAGATGTAGCTGCCCTAGATGTGGCTCTAGGGGTGGAAGTACCCACCGGTGTAGGAGTTGTAGCATTGACATCCGCCACATCCCCTTGTGGACGATCATCTCCACTATGTCTAGGATCCATATCACAATCAATGAAGCTGAAAAAATTAAATTAGAAGTAAAAAATTAGTTTAAAAATAAACTAGGCTATTGTATTATTGTATAGGACATGTATTATTGTATTATAATGTATTATTGTATCGATGTATTATTACATCGAGCTTCGGTTGACGTGCGCTCGACTCAGCAGAACCCATCAGGCATCCAGAGAGGTTCGCTCGACGTGCGCTCGAAGTGGCGCTCGAGCGGAACCCATCCAGAGAGGTTCGCTCGACGTGCGCTCGAAGTCCAGAGAGGTTCGCTCGACTTCCGCTCGACATATCGCTCTAGCCAATGCTCAATACAACGTGCGCTCGACTTGTGCTCGACACCTCGCTCGAGCGCAAGTGTTCAATACAATGTAAAATTCAGGATTTTGAGCGCCGTGATTTGTTGGGACTATATTCAATACAACCAATACACAAGAATCACAACTGCTGGCTCCAATTCATAAGAGACGTGCTTGAATTAAATTTAGGGCTCATAACCTTACTCTCACCGTAGGTGGAAGCTGAACAGAGGAGGAACGGCGGCACGGAGTCGCAACGACGAACGACGGCACGCTGGCAAGAAAGACATGAGACGTGAGACGTGAGGCGCGAGACAGCTTCACTGGTTCAGTGAGATGCGAGAGAGAAGGGAGAAGGAAGAAGGAAGAAGGAAGAAGAAGGGGGGACTTGGGCGAGTCGGGCGTTTTGGAGGGCCTTTTTAATATGAAACGACGCCGTTCCATATTAAGTGGAACGGTGTCGTTCAATATTTTTTTAAAAAACCCAGCTGTAAAACGATACAGCTGGGTTTTATAAAAAAAATTTCGGAGTCGGAGTCGGAGCTCCTTGTAGCTCCGATTCCGACTCCGACTCCGAATAGTTATTCGGAGCTACTCCGAATTCTGATAACTCCAACTCCAACTCCGTCGGAGCGGAAGTCGGTCGAAGTCGGAATTTTCAGAATTTTGCACACCCCTAGTTGGGGCTCCTATTAGTGTATTTTATATATTCTTTTTGTTTTTTATTACATATATTTTTTTATTTTCATTAAATATTTAAAAAAAAATATCCCAGCGAGAGCCACCAAGTGGGAAGACTAGTATTGTTCTTTATATTTTGCAATTATCTAATGATTATTTACTTTGGCTAATCATTAACCAGGTTGGTTAATTAAAAAAAATGAGGAGCCAAGAGAAAAAATAAATAATATTTCACGTTAGCTTCGAAAATGGAAATATTACAAAAATGTTCATGCATGCTTGACTATATTATTCCCATGACCGTTTTTTCGGTTTATTCTCTCTCCCTCTCCGATTCACGTTGCGCATATCTAACCCAATTTTCGATTCCTTGATTGGATCTAAACTCTCATTTCTCGATCCCAAATCATCCCATCCACCAAAATCCCACATACATTCTCCCACCAAAAGCCCACCTACATTTCTCCCGCTAGCGCTAGCTTTTGCTAAGATTTTTCTGGTTGGATCCTCGATCGCTTTCAAAATCCAAAAATGGCAACAATGGAGAGCTTGATCGGCCTCGTAAACCGCATCCAGCGAGCCTGCACCGTCTTAGGCGATCACGGCGGCGAGGGAATGTCCCTATGGGAAGCTCTTCCTTCCGTCGCTGTCGTCGGAGGCCAGGTTTCCATCTTTCCACTTCCTTTTCTTCATTTAAAGTTTTTTCGGTCGGCCATTGTGCGTTTGTCCTTTGTCTGTTTCTACCCTCTTGCATTTTGGTCTTATTTTCCCCCTCTTGTCGGTTTTAATCAAAATGCTTGTTTTGTTTGTGGAGATCAGAGTTCAGGGAAATCTTCGGTTTTGGAAAGCGTGGTTGGAAGGGACTTCCTGCCTCGTGGATCCGGTAATTCTTCAATGCTGTGCTCTGATCTTTTTAATCATACATTTAGTTTATTTCGTTCCTTGCCTTATTCTCTTTTATTTTTAACTTACGATCTAGTTATTCGTAGTATCCTTGTCACCAAAGCTCATATAAGGTGAGCGAGGCATAGAACATTGCATCAAGCTCTGTACTGAGAGTGGGGCAATCGTTTATCGGGTCCCAAATAATGAAAAAAAAACCAGAAACGTTTTGAGTTTGTTCTCTTTTCGTCCACTTTTCAAGGTGTTTCAGTGGAGCTTTCGAACAATTAATGCTGCGAATCAATGATTCTAGTGACCTGTTTCAAGTCATATTGCTCTCCATCTTATTGGTTTTTAAGTATGCCACTAATGTACCAGTCCCCTTCCAATGTTATATGGTAGTATGATATGGTAAAATGACGTGTTCTCTTTGGAAAAGCACAGAATATTTTGTTCTTAGTTTGGGTTCTTTGATTGTAAGGTATTGTAACACGGAGGCCATTAGTGTTGCAACTTCATAAGACAGATAAGGGGCAATCTGAATATGCAGAGTTTCTTCACGCACCAAAGAAAAGGTTGACCGATTTCGGTATGGTTACTCTCAACAAAAGCTGCAATTTTCTCTTGGATTGTAATTTCAACATTTTATGTGCTAATGTGATGATGAAATTTTTGCGTACATTTCTACTTATAAAAAAAAAACAAGAAATAGAGAACAAGATGTTTGCATTACCAAATTTTAACAATAGTATTCTTTCATATGGTAGCGTTTATGAAGATGCTTGTATTACCAAATTCCTAGGTGAAGTTCTGTCTAGAGACAAGGAAGATATGCATTGAAGATTAGGTTGGGTCTTTTGAGACTTCTTTTGGTATGCTGATATTGTGAAATCACCACTTGTCCCAAAAGCTTAAGCTAATGGAAAGATGTAGATTTTATTATTTTATATCTTAACAATCCCCCTCACTTGTGGGCCAGACTTTTCCTCAATGAGTAGGCCCAACAAGTGGAATATTTAATTAAATGGGATAGAGTGTAGAGTCAGGGTTCGAACTCAAGACCTCTGCTCTGATACCATGTGAAATCACCACTTGTCCTAAAAGCTTAAGCTAATGGAAAGATGTAGATTTTATTATTTTATATCTTAACAGATATGAGATGTATGCTTATATAAAAACTATCTAATTCTGTCATTATAGCTGCCGTAAATGTTTAAAAAAAAAAAAAAAAAAAAACTTAAAAGTAGGGGTTCCTTACGTTCTTTTTTCTTAGCTACTACCTCATTCTCACTTACACCTATGAACTTTGAACTAGTGCAGATTAGAATCCATTAGCCCAAATTTTGATTCCATCTTGAGGTTTCAGTAGTAGTTGGCGCCCCCAGTAAAAATGCACCATTATTTTGGACGGAAATATACAAAAAGAGAAAACAATACCCTTAACATTAAAATCAAGTCTTTTAACTGTGCATTGAAGGTAATTTCATATTTTAATGTGTCCCTATTTGACAGAGTGGGGCGAAGTGGGGCAACCGTTGAAAACAATTTTTGATTCCATTCTCAGTTAAAAACAATTTTTGACAGAGTAGGGCAACCGCTGCTGAAAGTTTAAACTAGGGTCTGAGTTTTAACAAGTCAACATATATAACTGAGAATGAAGTGGTATAACAAGTCAATTTCCCTCGTATGCCATGTTTTAATTCTGCTTATACTTAACGTGATATATGTTCAGTTCCAATCACTTGGGTTTGGCTGCAAGATCAGATTCTCACATTTAGATCCATTTAAATTTTCTAGTGAAATGGTCACAATAAAGTCCTTGGTGACCTTATCCTTGAGACTGCCTTTTCCCCTTCTCCTACCCTCATCGTTCTATCTTAACCTTGTTAAAATACAAGAGAAATTTTTATCAATCTACTCCCGAGCATCATTTAAGTGAGAAGGTGCTACAAGTGTTGGTTCAGGGCATTGGAGACATATAGGTTCTTTTGGTTATTATGTAGTCAAACTTACCTTGCAGGATTCAAATACTTGTTTCTTTTACTTGTTTTTACGTAACATAATTGCTTATGCATTGAGAAAAAAACACTTTTCTTCTATTAAATACCATATTTGCTAATTATAGTTTTATTAAGGTTAATATCAATGTAGAATCTTAACAGAATGGTAATTGACAGGGATATGTTGATATGACCCGCTAAATCTTTAAATCATTCAGTAATTGTGATTATGTAGCAGGTATCAACAGCTAAATCATTTGATTATATGGATGTGAGGGTGTACTTGGCAATATTCAGGGCAGGTTTGGGACATCAAATAAAACATAAAATTCTCATCTTATCTCATCTCATCATTACACCTTTTTCAAATCCCCATATAAAATATAATAAACAATTCAACTTTTTTAAATCCCAATACACATTTTTTAAATCCTAAAATAATAATAATATTAAAACTTAATATTTTAAACTTCAAAACAAAACACAAAATTCTCATCTCACCTCCCAAACCTACCTGTACTTTTTCTCTTTTTCCCAAGATAAGAGGTTTGACATTTATGAGGTCTATTCATCAATCAGTTTTCTTTATTTTTTTTTTCGGGAAATGATTTGTGTAAGCATAGGGTGTGCAAGTCCTGTGCAAGACATTTGAAAAAATGTGGGACCCATCATAAAAATTGGCATGGACTTTACATAGCATTGCTCTTTTTTTTTTTTGCTGAGCTATTCATCAATCAGTTACTTTGTCTTGCTATATATAATGTTTTATGAGAACACTAACATTACAACATTCCATGCCAAATGACGTGTCCCCTGTTTGCTTAAACAGCTGCGGTGCGTAGGGAGATCCAAGATGAAACAGATCGTATTACTGGGAAGTCAAAGCAGATATCTAACATTCCAATTCATCTGAGCATATATTCTCCAAATGGTTTGTATTTACACTTTTTCTTAACATCATCTTGACAAGCTATACAAATGAATTGTTTTTTTCACTCATTCATTAACTCAGCACCAGAACTCGTTCTTATTTGTGTTGACATTTTCCATCCGATTTACAATTTTTTTTGGGTGAATTAAGAGATATACCATGACTGGGGGATACCCCCTTGTGTGGCACCCACTTAAGGTGACTACATCCCACTGCTGGAGCTAACACTAGCAGATATTTCACAGATACAACAAGGAAGCATTACAGCAACCTGAACTATATCTGCATAACCCAACAGGGAGGACTTATCCAGACTACTGCACATCATAGGCCATAAAACCTATCAGGACAGCACACACAAGCCACATGTCCAGCAACAAGGTGAAGAAAGCAGCAGTATTTCACATCAAGAGACCACCCACCACCATGTAGAGTGCAGAAAATGCATCTCTCTCTATAGCCATTAATATCATGAGCCTTGTCCAAGGATATTCTCATCGAGTCTTCCAAGACTCCTAGAGGCTGCAATTCTCTTGGGAATATTTGAAGCACCATAGAAAGTCTTCCCTTACTTTAACAGCAATCAAAATATTCTAAAACACATTGGCAATATTATTGGAGCAAGTCTTGTACATTCTAAAATTCCTCTCTTTCCACCAAAAACAATTCAACTGTGGCAGCAAACCTAAGCTTCACTAACACGAATTTTAGGGGCATGCCTTTGAAATTATCAGACATCCACTTGTTTTTCTCTTCCCGGGTATGGTTGGCACATGGCAGCATACATCTATCACTAAAGGATCCAAAGCCTTTCAGCAGAGGAAAAGGAAATAATAAATGATCAAGATTGTCTGACTTTTTGTCACATTGCACCTCATTTGTTGGATAATTCCATGGCAAGTAGCTTAAGCTTATCCTGCATGTTAACCTCCTATGGATGGAAAGTCAAAGAAACATAGCATCTGAGGGAAGAACCCATGAAACCATACAACTTTGCTCCAACTCACCGCAGTTCTCCAAAGCCCAAGGTTCTCTCGGGCACTCTTTACCATGAAAGTTCTATTAGGATACTTGGTCCAAGTAAACTTGCCATCCTTATAGACATTTCGCTTATAAATTAGATGGAGTTTATCACATCTCAATCATAGCCACTCCAAACAATTCTGTGGGGCCCATTTCCACTCTGAGGAATATTCTAGCATGGTCTGACCAAGAAAGACATGGGACTTGTTGGGCATCTCACTTGGAATGCAAAGCATTCTTTTCAATCTTGTACCAAGGTACACTAAATAAAAGAAAACTACAAGAAACTACATCAAAATCCTCTATTCTTGATGCAAACGGAAGCTTTCTTGGAACTCATTGATAAGCACTTGGTGTTATAACTATATAAAATATAACAACCGTTTTAAACCAAGGCTGGACCTGGATTCATGGATGAATTGCCTCCCCAACCTGTGGGCAAGTGATCCAACAGGGTGCCAGTTATCAAACCATTGTAAACTCAACAGGCCATTTGTCACTGCTGATTTAACTTTATGTTGCTTCAAAAACCTCACATCTTCAAAATCTCTCTCCATGTCCAAGAGCAATCTCCAGGGCATTTCAACTTCCACGAGTTAAGATCCATGATTAAGTAGGGCCGAATCCAACTACACCATGTGAATTGCTCATCTCCCACACCCACAAACCCTGTCACATGTTCCAACTGTCACATGGCATATGGATGAACCTATGTCATGTCCTAGGTGACTAGACTCAAAAACTTTGTTGACGTCACGAGTAAGAACAATATTATTTAAGTTCTTTGCTTTATTCTTTTTTCGGAGACATTTTAGTTTTCTTCATTGATTATATGGTATATGGCATATTTTCCTTTTAGATAAACTGATTTTTTAATTTTTTTTGAGTCCCTTTTTTTTGATTTTATGATGATCAAGCCTATATTTGTGTCTGGCAGTTGTAAACTTAACCCTCATTGATCTTCCTGGCTTGACAAAGGTTGCTGTAGGTAATTTCTGTATTTAACTTTTTTGTTCTTATACAAAGCAATTGAGCCATTAGTTTTCTTTTCTAGGAGTAATTTGATCTACTCATTATCTACACATTTGGATATGCAGTAACAAAAGTTTGGCTTTTGCAGAGGGACAATCAGAAAGTATTGTTGAAGATATCGAAAACATGGTTCACTCTTATGTAGAGAAGGTGAGGATGCTTTACATTATCTTGATGAAAGACATAAATTTATTGAGGAAGACAGGCATGTTCAGAGATGGATATCTACATAATAAATTTAGGGAAGAAAGATTAGCCAAGCTAGGTCGAATTTGGTAAATTAACAAAACAAGATCCAACTCCATTCCCATATCATCTCCTTGAAAGAAATAATGTTGCCCTGAGGTTTGTAATTTCAGTTCATAAGAATTCTGTATACTTGACTCCTTCAAAATGCACCATAAAAGTGAAATTTGGAGCATGCTTCAGTTAACCTTGTGCTTCAGTATGCACAGAGCATGATCCACTAGATAATGAAGGAAACTGTTCAAATTCCACCTTACACAGTTATCAGGATTGATTCTAAGTAATCAAATGGCCCAGGTTAAAATATTATTCTCCCATGGACATAAGTAATAATTCCATCAAAGGTCAGAAGCAACTATTCTACTTTTTGGAGGACCCTACGAGTCTGTTTAATTTCGAGTTTGGAAGTTTAAAAAGTGCTTTTAACAACATAAAGGCTCTTAAAGAAAAAACGGTGTTTGGTAAATTTATAAAAAGTGCTTTAAGCACCTAAAAATCGCTGAAAGTCCACTTTTTTAAAAAAACATCAAATTGAAGCTTTTATTGAAAAGCTCCTGCAGAAAACTGTTTTCTACATTTTTAAAAACTATCATAACTAACTTTAAAAGTACTTTAGATGCATGTTTACCCAACTGTAGATAACTTTTCAATTATAGAGATTTTTAGTAGAGCTCTACAGTTGAAAGTACCACTATGAAAAGTCCTATTTCCTACTGCAATCCCAAATAGGCACTACCTCAATGAGAAATAAGCCCAAAAATACTTCCTTGAATTATGTAACACCCCCTTCCCGTAGGTTAGAAGTGTTACGTACTTTTGTAACGGTGTCCGGTAAAGAGACCCAACAAAATAAAACTACCTAATTTATAAAAAATAAATTCCAAAAAAAAAAAAATACATAAAAATATAATCTCATAGAAAAAAAATTTAAAAGTGATCTTTCTGTTGAAAAAAGACACTTATTAACTAAGTTTGAAAATCCCTTAACACATGATCTATGCCTAGCCATTAGCTCATCTACACTATCTCTTTTGCCTAGACATTAAACACTTAAAATAACAAAACAAACAATCAAAATGAGTCGAATACTCAATAAATAATACATCATACAGAAAACATAATAAATATAGAATTTTCTTGAAAAGTATGCGTACTTAATACTTATAGTAACTTAAACATGTAACATTTTTTTTTGATCGGTAAATAAGATTTTTTTGATCATAAGAAGAGGCAAAAGCCCAAGTACATGGGTCATATACAAGAGCAACGCCTAGTAGTGATGTTTTAGTGGCTAACATAAACATGTAACATGTACTATGCATAACTCATTAAACTTGTCTTTCCCTTTCTTTAATGACCAGCATACCTTAACCCATGTGTGTAGGGTTGTGCACTGGTTCCACTGCATGTGGCCATTAGTACCATACTTATCATAACATACAATGGTGGACCATGCTTAGGTCCCCATAACTGCATTAGTACCATGCATCTTTTATGGCCATTCTTAAAGCTTCTTTCATAACTTGCCTTTTGTCTTTCTTACCATGATGCTTGTAGAACACAATCATATAGCTTATTGTAATCATAAATGAAAACATACCATGATGCATGTAAAACATAGAATAACATAACATTGAAACTCACTTTCATAATATCATAATTGGGTACGTAGAAACGAGGTTTCAATAAAGGGCCATACATACATAATACTTAAAAAACCATTGTTTATCATACATGCAAGGGTATGATCATGCTACTTACCTCTTTGCTTCTATTGATAACAAATGCGTCCACCCACTTGAAGTTGCTGGAAAAGGGTTGGACTGGATAGGATTGAGGCATTTTTTTTTTTTTCAATCTCCAGAAATTGCAGCTATTATTTAGGGTTAAGGACTAGTTTCCAATTATCACGAATTTAACAGCCAAAAATCAAATGGGCTTTGGCTAGAAAATTCTTGGGCTTATACATCCATATCTGGGCCTAATGGGCTGAACCTACTCCATTTTAAATTTAGGTCCATAATTTCATATCCAATCCTATCTCCTCAATACTAGATCCTCAATTAATAGGTACGGGCTAATGACCCAATAAAATAATCTTCCTTCTAGCTGTAACAAAATTAGGCTTGTTGTCCAAACTTATAAAGCCTATAAAGTTTGGGTCTAGATGTTAGAAGTTAAACATTTGATGCTGGAAATTTATTGAAAACTCAACTTCCTTCCAAAATTGCACTTTAACAACCAAATCTTTGATATGTAGGTGATCAAACTTTCGATGATGACCTTCCAGAATCATATCCATATGTACTTGTCGGAAAAATATTTTGCACCCCAAAACTATCACTGTTTTTCAACTTGCACTCCAAACTAGAAAAGTAGCTATTGACACCTGAAACTAACAGATTTTGGCAATTTATACTTTCGTTAAGACTAATGAATAATAGGACATGTGGCATGGTCTTAATGGTCAAATCTTAACAAGAGTGTGAATTGCCAAACTTTGGTAGTTTAGGGTCATAATCCAAAAGCAGTGGCTGGTGGTGTAAAATGTAATTTTTCCTTACTTTTTTATTTGAACCCGCTTTTACCCATATGAGAACTACGCTTTAATGTTTACATATTTTCTCTGTGAATTGTCTTCCCCCTTAGCAAATTATCGTATTGGTTTTAAAGGAGATAACCACAATGTTGGAGTGTTCTGAGAAATAAATGTGAAACTCCAACTTATTCTAGGGTAGTTGGTAGCTCCTAAAGCCACCCTAAGCTCTGCACAATGGTCAAATCAATCTCTAAGGGCATAAAAAAAACCTCCGATTAGAACCTTGTACACCTAACAGTCTCACATTCTCCCATTCGATTGACCTTTTGTTTCCGAGAGTCTTTGCTTTCAATTGTGCCGGTGCATTTATGAGAAAATCCTGTTAGATGGATTTGGTGGGACTAGTCCTCAATTCTCACTAAAGAATAATCTTAATTGGTAGGAGAAAAAAGAGTAATTTTTACTTTTGGTTTAGCTTGCATTACCTACATATTTCCTATTTAGCATATTTATTATTAGGATTGTAAGGGTTTATGATGCAGGAAATTATTTGTTTTAGAAATTCTAGATCTGAGTACATAGCGATGTTACCTCTAGCAGCAAATCTGGGATCTCATGCGATTGTGTCACACTGCTAGAGGAAAGCACGAAGGAGAAGGGAATTGGGGAGATTCGAGAGTGCAGAGGAAGGATTGTTCGAGTGAAGTGCCCTAGGGGCTGAGTAGAAGGCCTCATCAGGATGAAGCGGAACCAGGCCGTGAGTCTTGTGAAGGCCATTGGGCTTGAATTTAATAAAAGGGCAAGGCCCATTAGTAGTGGGAAGTGTCGGCCTGAAGGCCTTACGTTTTATTCATCACGTTATCTTTATGCTTTTAGTTACGGTTTTATGGTAATTGACTGTAAGGGGTTTTCGGTTATGCCTGCTGTGTCAGGACTATTTGGGTGGAACGTCCGCACCTGTAAACGCATGCAAAATCATAATTGACAATTCGGTTATTCATTTCTTGCTTCCTCTCTCTGTCTCTCTCTATTTCTTCTCTATTCCTCTCATGGAGGTTCTCACCCTCTAAGTGAGTAACTCTATCAATTACAGAACATCCATTACCGAAAAAAAATTTAAATACATCCAGTCAATAGTGTTACAGTTGGTATCAGAGAGTGATCCCAAGTGCTCTCACTCTATTCGACTTTACCATGGCAGAAGGAACCCGCCTCAACCAGCTTCAAGAGGGCCTCACGTCCTTGAAAACATCCACCGATTCCCAGCTGCAAAATCTGGAAACAGAAATGTTAGCATTGAAAAGGCAATCTGATTCAGTCATGCAACAGTTAGCTACTATCACTATGGAGCTCCAAAAACGAAATAATGACCAGCAAAGGGAGGGAAGTTCCTCCGGGAATCAGCAACACAACTCTCACCATCGTGACAACGACCAGGAACTGCAACCTAGACAGGTAAGGATTGATTTCCCTTACTTTCATGGGGATGACCCTAGTGGTTGGTTGTACAAAACAAAGCACTACTTTACTTTCTACAATACTATGCCTCAACACAAGCTAAGGTTGGCCTCTTTCCACATGGAAGGGCCAGCCCTTGTTTGGTTCCAAGATTTAGAAGAATCTGGGGCCATCCAAGACTAGGAAGGATTCACCAAGGCATTACTGGTCAGGTTTGGACCATCAGCCTATGATGATCCAATGGAGTCTCTTACAAGACTCAAGCAAACTGGTTCAGTGGAAGATTATAAAACCAGTTTTGAAGGGCTGTCCAATAGACTAAAGAAGCTTTCTGAGGACTATAAACTGAGTTGTTTTCTCAGTGGATTGAAGGACGAAATCAGGCTGCCGGTACGTATGTTTGGGCCTAAGAACTTGTTGACAGCTTATAGTTTAGCAAAAATTCAGGAAGAGCATGTTGGGTTGGTGAAAAAGGGGGTTAGGGGACTCGGCTATAACCATGATCCAGGAATCTTGAAAACACCACCACACTCCTCCCTAAGCTTACACAATAACCTTAAACAGCACCCTAGTTCCAGCTTTCATAACCACACAAATAACCAACAAAGAGCCATTGTACCAGTTCATAAAATCAAACCACAACAAATGAAAGACCGGAGAGATAAGGGGTTGTGTTACTATTGTGATTCCAAGTGGAATCCGGGCCATAAATGTCAACAACCAAAGCTTTTTCTCATTGAGGAGGTTGAGGAAGAGTTGAGTGATACCTTGAAGGAGGAGGAAGTGGTAGAAGGGGAAGAGATGCTGGATTTTGTTACAAATACTGTGCAACCAGAAATATCATTACATGCTTTGATTGGTTCAGTCAACCCTAGAACCATGAGGGTAAAGGGTAGAGTGGGGAACCAGGAGGTAGTTATTTTAATTGACTCCGGGAGCACCCATAATTTCATAGACCCTTCTGTGATTAAAAAAGCAAAAGTTCCAGTGAATAGTGACAGAATAATTAAGGTGAGAGTGGCCAATGGGGAGACAATCATGAGTGAAGGTAGTTGTGCCTCATTGAGAGTAAGGGTACAAGGGAATGTTTTTGTGACTGAAGCATTTGTGTTGGTATTAGTGGGCTGTGACATGGTGTTGGGAGTGCAATGGCTGCATGAGTTGGGGTCCATTATATGGAACTTTAAAGAATTATCTATGAAATTTCATCATGACAGCAAGGTGATTGAGTTGCAGGGCTTGTATCCAGCCAAATTAATTGAAGAGGGCAGCTTGAACAAAAACAATAAACTGGAGAAAAAAGGGGTGCTGTTACAGCTAGTAGAGGTGACGGAGAACCAAAAGCTGAAGCAAGAAATACACCCAGCTGTTCAAAAATTACTAAACCAATACCAAGTAGTTTTTGGAGAACCAAAAGGCCTACCTCTTATAAGATCCCACGACCACAATATTACCCTACAGCCAAACACTCAACCCATCTCAGTCCGACCTTACCGATACCCTTATTTTCAAAAAGATGAAATAGAAAAAATTGTAAAAGAGCTACTGTCCTCAGGAGTTATAAGGCCAAGCCAAAGCCCATATTCCTCACCGGTGTTGTTAGTAAGGAAGGCGGATGGGACATGGCGCATGTGTGTGGATTATAGGTCCTTGAACAAGGTGACAATTAAGGACAAGTTTCCTATACCAGTGGTGGAAGAGTTATTGGATGAATTAAGCGGGTCTAAACTGTTTTCAAAGCTGGATTTGCGCTCCGGGTACCACCAAATCAGGGTCAAGCCAGAAGATGTCCCAAAAACGGCTTTTAGGACTCATGAAGGGCACTATGAGTTCCTAGTTATGCCTTTTGGGTTAACAAATGCTCCTAGCACTTTCCAAAGCCTCATGAATGAGGTTTTCAGACCACACTTAAGGAAGTTTATACTGGTTTTTTTTTATGATATTTTGGTTTATAGTGCTAACTTGGATGATCATCTTAGGCATTTACAATTAACATTGGAGTTGTTACAGCAACATAGCTTGTTGGCTAAGCCTTTCTAAATGCAAGTTTGCTGTCCCGGAAGTGTCTTACTTAGGCCATGTGATCTTAGCGGATGGGGTAAGGGCAGATTCGGAAAAACTGGTCGCTGTAACAAACTGGCCTTTTCCAACTTCTTTGAAGTCTTTAAGGGGATTTCTTGGGTTGACGGGCTATTACCGTCGTTTTATAAAAGGGTATGGAAGCATAGCTGCCCCGTTAACACAGTTGCTAAAAAAAAATCAGTTTGCTTGGAATGAGGAGGCAAAGGAAGCTTTTCAGCTCCTAAAGCAAGCAGTAAGTCAACCCCCGGTACTGGTTCTTCCAGATTTTACCCTTCCTTTTATAATAGAATGTGACGCATCGGGAGGGGCAATTGGGGCTGTCTTGATGCAAAAGAACAGACCCATTGCTTTTTTCAGTCAGGCTTTAAAGGGCAGGATCCTAAATCTGTCCACATATGAGAAAGAACTCTATGCATTGGTAATGGCAGTGCAAAAATGGCGACCCTACTTGTTGGGACACCCGTTTGTGGTGAGGACAGATCACCAAAGCTTGAAATACCTTTTAGAGTAGAAAATAGGAACTCCTATGCAGCAAAAGTGGACCTCAAAATTACTAGGGTATGATATATTGGTGGAGTACAAAAAGGGGCTGGAAAACAAGGCAGCAGATGCCTTATCTAGAAGAAGTGAGGGCGAGGAGCCAAGAGTGGAAGCCACCTTGGCGGTCATTGCCTTACCAACCTTGGAGTGGATGGAAGAGATTAAAAAGGGGTATAGGGAAGATCCTAAAGTGCTAGAGCTAATGGAGAGATTTCAAAAAGGAGAATTACCTCAAAAATATTCAGTAAGAGAGGGACTGCTTTTTTACAAGCAGAGACTAGTAGTGGCTGATGATGCAGCCTTCAAGCTGAAACTGTTGCAGCTGGTGCACTCTAGTGCTTTGGGGGGACATTCGGGGTATGACAAAACCCTCCATAGACTTAGAAGAGATTTTTATTGGGAGGGTATGAAGAAAAATGTGAAGGAGTACATTAGGGATTGTGAAATCTGCCAGTGTGTGAAAGTGGATCAGACAAAGCCCAGTGGACTACTCCAACCTTTACCAATCCCTTCACAACCTTGGACTCAAATTTCTATGGATTTCATAGAAGGTTTACCACCCTCACATGGTTTTAACAGCCTATGGGTAGTTGTGGATAGGCTCACCAAATACAGCCATTTCATTCCTATAACCCACCCGTACACCGCTAAAACCATAGCTCAGTTGTTTACTAAGCACATTCTAAAGCTACATGGAATGCCCAACTCCATAGTTTCTGACCGTGACAGTACTTTTACAAGTATTTTTTGGCAAGAGCTGTTTAAATCTCAAGGGGTGCAACTAGCTTTCAGCACTGCATACCATCCACAGTCAGATGGGCAGACTGAGGCTGTGAACAAGTGTGTGGAGAATTTTCTCAGGTGCTATGCAGGAGATAGACCTCGGGATTGGTCCCAATGGGTGCCTCTAGCCGAATGTACCACCCAACATGCAACTATTCGGATAACACCTTTTCAAGCATTGTACGGGTATGAGCCTCCTAAACTAATCAGTTACATCCCGGGTTTATCTAAAGTGCAGACAGTTGAAGAAGAGCTACAAACAAGAGAACACATAAACAGCTTACTCAAACACAATATCCAGAGGGCCCAGAACCGCATGAAAAAATATTATGACATGAAAAGAAAAGAACAAGTTTTTGAAGTCGGAGATGTGGTATACCTGCGCCTACAACCCTACAGACAGATGAGTGTGGCCCACCGCAGGAACCTCAAGCTATCCCCACGATTTTATGGTCCTTTCCCCATCATTCAGAAGATAGGAGCCGTAGCTTACAAACTGCAACTCCCGCCCACCTCGACCATACATCCCGTGTTTCATGTCTCACAGTTGAAGAAAAATTTGGGACAAAGACATGTGTATTTACCTACCCTTCCACCCATGGGAACAGACGGGAACCTCAAGCCTGAACCAGAGAAGATTCTCCATCGCCGAGTTCGGAAACACCACCATCGACCCTTGACCGAGTGCTTGGTGCAATGGAAGGGACAAAACGAGGAAGACGCATCATGGGAACCATATGAGGAGTTAAAAGCATCTTACCCGCACCTTGTGGGCAAGGTGCTCTAATGGGGGAAGCTTTGTCACACTGCTAGAGGAAAGCACGAAGGAGAAGGGAATTGGGGAGATTCGGGAGTGCAGAGGAAGGATTGTTCGAGTGAAGTGCCCTAGGGGCTGAGTAGAAGGCCTCATCAGGATGAAGCGGAACCAGGCCGTGAGTCTTGTGAAGGCCATTGGGCTTGAATTTAATAAAAGGGCAAGGCCCATTAGTAGTGGGAAGTGTCGGCCTGAAGGCCTTACGTTTTATTCATCACGTTATCTTTATGCTTTTAGTTACGGTTTTATGGTAATTGACTGTAAGGGGTTTTCGGTTATGCCTGCTGTGTCAGGACTATTTGGGTGGAACGTCCGCACCTGTAAACGCATGCAAAATCATAATTGACAATTCGGTTATTCATTTCCTGCTTCCTCTCTCTGTCTCTCTCTATTTCTTCTCTATTCCTCTCATGGAGGTTCTCACCCTCTAAGTGAGTAACTCTATCAATTACAGAACATCCATTACCGAAAAAAAATTTAAATACATCCAGTCAATAGTGTTACAGATTGTTCTACGGATTTTTTTGGTCTGGAATCATGTTCCTCGGCAGTGCAGTGTGTCACGTGGTAAAAATTAGAACATTACTCACATATTCCACAACTTAAATGTCGTGACTAAATAGACACATTTTGAAAGAGAACTATTTGTTGCATATATCACACAAAAATGGAGAGGGACTAAATATAGAGCCACCGGTATGTAATCTACGCCTGTGCATTTAAGCCAAACCATAAGTGGCCATTATGCCAATTTATTAGCCTAGGAATAACGCCTGACTTTATGCCTGGCATGTGAAGAGGGAGGGATGCCCACCATGGGCGACCCCTTCATTACAGTTTGCTTAGTAACTTATTTCTCTGCAGTCATGTTTTGACATGTGCTAGTTCATCAAACAGACGTTTCTGATTTTGCAGCCCAACTGTATTATATTGGCTATTTCTCCAGCGAATCAAGATATTGCCACGTCGGATGCTATAAAACTTGCTAAAGAAGTTGATCCCTCAGGTACTATGAAGTAGGTTCCATAATTTTAAGGCCAGAGTCCTTTATTAACAATCAAACTTTTGTTTTGTGGAAAAAATATTTATTTTTTTGTGTCATTTTTTTGTATTTTCAGGTGAAAGAACATTTGGCGTACTCACAAAACTTGATCTAATGGACAAAGGAACAAATGCATTGGATGTATGGATTCAGTGATACTTTACAGCATAAATTAATTAGACGATCCACGTTAGATTTATGAGTGCTATAACTTTACCTTCACCCATGTTTTTGTTTTGCTTATTTATTCGTACTTTTCATTTTTTCCTCTTTATGTTGCACTATGGAATGTTTGGTCTCTTGAAAAGGCACACTAAGTCCAGTTGTCAGCTTAATTTTAGTCGATGATAATTGTTCTGTTGAAATGTTCAAGGTTCTTGAAGGAAGGTCGTACAGGCTGCAACATCCCTGGGTTGGAATTGTGAACCGTTCACAAGCTGATATCAACAAAAATGTTGACATGATTTCAGCTCGTCGAAAGGAGTGTGAATATTTTGAGACAAGTCCTGAGTATGGTCACTTGTCACATAAAATGGGATCGGAGTTTCTTGCAAAACTTTTATCTAAGGTCTTATTAATCCATATTTCCTTTCAGTTATTTTCTATGATATATTGAAAATTTATCAACTATGTAAGCTCTTTTTATCATTGTGTAATCTCTATTCCCTCTCATTTTCTCACCTTTTTTCTTATCTTGTCAGCATTTGGAGACTGTTATCAGGCAACGGATACCAAGTATCATTGCTTTGATAAATAAAACCATTGATGAGCTTAATGCGGAGTTGGACCGTATTGGAAGGCCTATTGCAGTAGACTCAGGGGTAAAAATTGGACTCGTGTGGAAATCATTTTTCTTGGACAGGAACCAGAATCTGTTTAGTAATTGACTTGAAGTTGCACCTGTGTGTATAGGCCCAGCTGTACACTATTTTAGAGTTGTGTCGCGCGTTTGACCGGGTATTTAAGGAACATCTGGATGGAGGGTAAGTTTTAAGATATTATTTTTTTCAGAATTTATTTCAGTTTCAGTTACAAAAAAAAAAAAAGTCTATACAGATTCTGATTGACATTGTTATTTGATATGATTGGTCAGGATTAAAACATTACAAACTTGATTCTTCTTATAAAAATTATATCTGATTCTAGTTTGGGTTTTTGAACCGGATTTTCTAGTATTGAAGAATATAATCTACTTTGGAAGAGCTTACCTAAAGATTAGATGTGTTTGATGTTTTAAGGTGCAAACAGCCATATGTCCACTATTAGCACGGATAACTTATTTTCTCATTTTTAGGATTACTCTTTGCTGGCCTTGATGTTGGTTTAAATCCTTGAGTGCTAGAATTGTGTTTCATCAGACCAGCTTTTGTAAGGACTTGTTCTTTTCTTTGAGGGGAAAAATCAAAGCCCATAGAGTACATTGGCATGCTAATTATTGCAAGAGTTGCAGGAGAAACAGTTTTTTTTTTCGCTTAAATTGGACACAGACTTGGTGTAAGAAGTCTTGATTGAAGTTGACCACATCTTATATGCATATGAAGGCTATATTTTTCTTTTCCTAATATGCATGGTCATCTTTAATTGCCTTCCACAAAGAGAAACATGCAAGTTTAAGAAGTTCACTGATGATCAAGAGGATTTTGATACATCCGATAATCAGTGAGAAAAGGGCTTAAAGGGATTGAACCGTTCTCAAGTTGTTCTACTTTTCAATTGCAATAATTGCCCTTTTGGTCACCATCCCTGACGTTTTATGGTCACTAATTCATATACCAGTCAGCAGGTCAACACATTATTATTTGGTTCTTTTTCTGTTCTAGCTTATCATTTGTTTGTAATCTGTGGAACTGAGCTTGTAATTTTACTTAATTGGATGCCTAATACAAACACGTCTGTCACATAGCATGTATGCAAATTTATAACATATGACATGAGATTCAGAGAGTAATTGGTTTATTTACAAGAGGAGCATGACACAGTAGTTCACTTGCATTTTATTTTTCTTGTTATTATTTAATAAAGTTGATGTCTTTTGTATCTGTTCAAGTCAATAATAGACAAGGGAAAGGATGTTGGTTCACCAATGCCATTGCCAACTGTTTAACCAATTCTAGAAGTCCCTTGCTAAAGAGCATTGGTCAAAGAAGCAGAAGCTATAATTATAACAGAAAATTGTTCATTCAAAAATTACAATAAAATTCTCTTCTTGTAGCATCACATGGTTTGAACATTGCAGCAGATTGGATGTGTATTGAACTCGAATAGATGCACAGT
This sequence comes from Juglans regia, assembly GCF_001411555.2. NCBI lineage: Eukaryota > Viridiplantae > Streptophyta > Magnoliopsida > Fagales > Juglandaceae > Juglans > Juglans regia. Next base: position 8,622,400 of record NC_049916.1, read on the forward strand.
TTCTCATTAGGTGTAATTTTGCTTTCCCCCTAAAATATTTGGGATTTATAGTTAAACTTTCTTTTGTTTTGGGTGAATATTTCTCTTGAAGCTAAAGTTTTTTTTGTGTTCTATTGGGAAAATATGGTATATTAAAAAATTCACTTCCTACTTTAGGCGGCCTGGTGGAGATCGGATATATGGCGTTTTTGACCATCAGCTACCAGCTGCTCTAAAGAAGCTCCCCTTTGACCGTCATCTCTCTTTGCAAAATGTCCAAAAGATTGTTTCTGAGGCTGATGGTTATCAGCCCCATTTGATAGCTCCCGAACAAGGATACAGAAGACTCATTGATGGATCTATCAGCTACTTTAAAGGCCCAGCTGAAGCCTCCGTGGATGCTGTAATGTTTTCTATTCTGCCATATTCTAGCTGATGATTTTATGCTTTCTTGCATGTATGATTCTGATAAAGATATTATTTTTTTGAATTATAATAAGTAACCTTGAGAATACTATGATATGCATTTAATATACGTGGTGTTTCCTTCCCTGTTATTTACTCCCTTTGACATACAAATTCAAGTTCAAGTCTTTTTCGTCTCGTTTGCATGGCTTTGTTCTTTGCCTGTTTCTTGTATAAGAATTTTGAAAGAAGAAATAGTCAAATGACTTATCACAAAATAAATGTTTTGAATTTCTTAGTTCTTTCATTCATGAGGAATACATTGAATGCGTAGAAAAATTTGTTCTTCAACTTAATTTTGATCTGTCAAGTTTTGCTTCTGTGAATGGGAGTTACATCAAGACTCAAGATATCAACAAGAGTTTCAAGACATACATTAAGCTGGGCTTCACTGCTCTTAGTGCATTGGTGGGAAGAAAGCCGATATTAGAACCTTATCAACATTTAATGATATGTTAAAGGCTTCAGTTACTTGTCATGATATTGCACTCCATGAATGATTAGTACATGGAACAATTATAATTCGATTCTATATTTGAAAGCCTCCAACTTAGGGCACTAAAGATTAAGATCTATAAAATTAAACATATTAATTTCTAGCAGCCCTCCATGTAATGATCCAAGGAAAGCCCAAGTCACATTTAGGCTTGTACTCCAAAAGAACTAGTCAAGGTTAAAATTGGCCCTGGTACTGTGATCCATTTACCACCAGGTGTTACACTCCATATTTTTTGGTGTATGGTGGCTTCTCTAGAGACTATAATCCATTATGGGATGGCCAAAGATTATCAAGAGGGTGGATTTGAATGGAGATGGGTATTGATTAGCTGCAGTTTTATAACCTAGAGATGTATTTCTACCAAGAAAGCTTTTGTTTTCTTTGAGAGTAGTACTTCTCTTCACGAGGGAAAATTCTTACTTCACTAATCACTTAGTCTCTTATTGTTGATTTTCTTGCTGTTCTCTTCCTCAGGTACACATTGTTTTGAAAGAACTAGTAAGGAAGTCAATTGCTGAAACGGAGGTAAGCAATTTTTTTACTTATCAATCTTTGCAAGATTTCAGTATTGTTATTGTCGGTACAATCAATCTAATTCCCCCATGAATTTGTTTCCCAATACATTTACTCGGGTTTTTTCATATGGCCTTATATTTTACCAAAGAATATTCTTGGTTTTACTATTAATACTCCAACTTTTCCCACATCATATAAGACGGAATAAATATTTTTTTTTATCTGTAAACAAAATTTTATTGATCATAAGAATAGGTAAGAGCTTAAGTGCATGGGACATATACAATAGTGTGGCCTATGTGTGATGTTCTAGTGATACAAGAAACTCGTGTGTTTATGCCATTAAAATCAATTACAATTGACCAACAGAACAAAGTGTTAATATAGAAAATTTTACTCTCATCCATTGACCGCTCACAATCTTTAAAGCTTCTCTCGTTTCTCGCCCTCCAAAGACACCAACACAGGCAAATTGGAACCATCTCCCAGATTGTTGCACGCTGAGAATTGCCCTAAAGGCCTCTCCAAGAAGCTAGGAGATCAATCACCCTTCTTGGCATCACCCAAGTTAAACCCACCCTACCAAAGAAATCATTCCACAAGGTCAGGGCAATCTCAAAATGATTTAAATGGACTCCCTACTCTTTTTGTGCAAAAAACATTAATCAATGATAATGATTCGGTATTTCCTCAAGTTGTCTAATTTGAGGATCTTTTCCAAGGAAGCCTTCCATACAAAGAAGGTTGCCTTTAGGGACCTTTGTCATCCAAATTCTCTTCCACGGGAATAGACTTGCATTATGCATGGTAGATGGATTGGTAGGAGTGGACGATGAACTTCCATTTCTTAGAGAGGCTAGGGCCAAGAAATCTTATAAACTCCCCCCTCATAAAAATAAAGCATACAAGGTTATAGAACTCCGAGAAGGCATCAACTTCCCAATCTTGGGCGGCTCTAAAAGAATGTAACATTTCAATGGGGAGTGCCATTAGATAAATCTAACAGGTTCGAGATCAAGGCTTCCTTCATTCTAACCACACCATGAGTTCTGGATAAGCTTCCTTGAGAGCCCTCTTGCCACACCATATATCATGCCAGAATTTAATTTTGGACCCATCACCACCTACCTTAAAGCGAGTATATCTAAAGTATGTATCTCATCCTCTTCTTATATACTTCCAAAGCCTCGCCCCATGTGGCCCACTCACCTTGTTCAAGAACCATCTTTCCCATGTTCTAACATTCTTTGAATCTATGATAGTTCTCCACAAAGGCCCCCATTGTGTCTCTATGGTCATTTGTATAGCAAAACCTTGTTAAAAATTTGCAAAATCCAGATACACAATCTTTCCTTATAAAATTAGGGAACATATTGTGGCCTATTTTATCGGATGAGATTTAAACTCATCATTAATCTCCCATAAGAAATCCAGATGAAGTTTCTTCATATAATGGGCCACCTTGGTGGGAAGTGGAAATAGTGGTAGGAAATAGTTCGACAAGTTGGATAGGGTATGTTTAATAAGTGTGACGATGCCACCTCAGGATAAGTACATCATTTTCCAACTAGCCATTGTCAACTCCATTTTTCCTAGCCCATCATCCCAAATTGATATCAATTAAATGGGATCACCCAACGGGAGGCCAAGATAGGTCATGGGCAAGTAGGATGTCTTCCATCCAAAATGGAAGTCATACTCTCTAACATACCCAACTATAACTACTCCTGATTTGGCCAAGCTCGTCTTCAATCCAGAAACGGCTCCAAAGCAAAGAATGAGAGCCCTTAAACCTTGAATATAGTCATGGCTAGCACTACAAAAGATTAGGGTGTCATCAGCAAAGATGAGATGAGTTATGATGAGAGGACCACTATCTGCCTCCCCTGCTGAGAATTCGAATAAGAAACTACCCTCCATGACACTTGCGATCATTTTGCTAAAAGCTTCTATTACAAAAATAAAAAATAGTAATTAGATAGAGAATCACGTTGTCTCAAGCCCCAAGAGCTTTGAAAGAAACCCAACAATGTGCATTCACCAAGATAGAGAAGCATGCAGTAGAAATGTAATGTCTGATCCATGAGCGCCATTTCATACCAAAACTACATCCCTTGAGCATGTAAAGCAAGAATCTCTAATTGATTTGGTTATAGGAATTTTTCATATCTAGCTTGCAAAGAAGCCCCGACTCTCCCAACTTGAGTCTACTTTCCAAGCATTCATTGGCAATAAACATTGAGTCAAGAATTTGTTTATCTCTAACAAAGGCATTTTGGGGCTTTGATTTTAACTTCTCCACCATGATGCTCAATATATTTGCCAGGACTTTCAAGATGATCTCGTACATCCACTCCCCAAGTCAATGGGACGATAATCTTTTACTTCTACCACACCCTTTTTTTTAATGAATAATGAAGGTTGCGTTGAGGCTTTTTTCAAGCCTTCTATCTTCATAAAATCATGGAAAACTCCATCTTTGATCACTTCCAAACAAGTTTGAAAAAATCCCATAGAGAAGCCATCTAAACTTGAAGCTTTGTCACCAACCATACTTTTTAACACTTTTCAGACCTCCATGTCTTCAAAAGGCCTCTAGAGCCACCTACTGATAGCGAATTGATAGCATCAAAATAAGTATGTCTAAATTCCCTCGCTAAGAGAATTTTTCTTAAAGCAATTTTCATGATCAACGTCTCTATGGCATTGTGATTCGTGATCTCAGGTTGATTTCAGGTCGACACCCCATCTACCATCAACGTCTCTATTTCCCATGCGATTTAGTCATCTGGTGGAAGAACCTGGTATATTATCCCCCTCATTCAACCATAGAGCTCTTGATTTTTGTTTCCAAGATATCTCCTCTAACAAAAAGACGTTCTCAAGTTTTGCAGTCACATGAGTTTTACGGTCCCTCTCCACTTTAGTAAGGTCCCTCTCCTCCACACCCAACAATCCCTTTAGTTCCTCCAAGAAAGAGTTCTTTTGGCCTTCCACATTCCCAATCACTTGTTCATACCAAGCCTTCCAAGTCTTTCTTCAGCGCCTTCAATTTGCTTGCCATGATATAGCTTAGGTTCCTTGGAATTAATAAGAAGGCCACCACTGCCTAACATTTCAGTGAAACCCTCTGATTTAACCACATATTCTCGAGCTTGAAGTATCTTTACTCCTCCGTGGATACCTTCACAATCAAGGATGATGAGGAAATGGTCTAAACATAGTTTGGGAAGTCATTATTGAATGACATTCGAATAATATGTTTCCCAATTAGTGGAGATATAAAATCTATGAATTCTCAGAACAAGAAGTGTGCTCTTGGTTGCTCATATAGTCTCATTTGTTTTCGTAGATGAGATAAGATGAATTGATATTAAAGTTAAAAGTTGAATAAAATGTTGATAGAATATATTTTTTTAATATTATTTTTGTTTTGTAATTTGAAAAAATTGAATTGATTATTTTATTTTATATGAAAATTTGAAAAAATTATAATGATTAAATGAGATGAGTAGAAAGAAATTATAAAAACAAATGAGTCCAAGTGAAAGTGTCGCCTGCAGGAAGAATATCTAGTATATCTTGTTTAATTACGAAGTTAAAGAAGTTCACCGTTGTCGAATTGAAGTTGGAACCATCCGATATTTCATTCAAAAATCAAGTGACATTGAAATCACCACAAATACACCAATATATTTCTCAGATGCTGCATAGCCCTGTCAAACTCATCCCATAAGAATCTTCTTGCTTATTTTCAAAAAAAAAAAAAAGAATCTTCTTGCTTGATCTAGATTAGGAGCATAAACACCTGTGAAGGCTCAATGATATCTATACTCAGTAATCTTGAACAAGCAAGCCACCGTAAAATCCTCCACACCATCTTCCATCTTTTCCACCGCTCTCCTTCTCTTTGCGAACCCATTCTGAAACCTGGATGCTGCTGTTGTCACTAGGGTGTAAGGAATTCAAAGGGTGGCCATGGATTCCTCATCATTGCCCATGGAGCTCCACTGAAACGATAGTAGACCATCTTCCTTCTCCATCTCAGCAGGACTCAACACTTGTCAATGCTGTCTCTCAGCCCCATGCATCAAAGTCATGCACGACTCTGTATCGTTTTCTTCCCCTGCTATAACCACTTCGGAGTGCCCGTCCTCATTTGGAGCCTTACCCGAGCTCAAAACTTCTTCTACTGTAAGTTTCGACACTCTCTGAGGTGTCAGAAGTGGGTTCTCGTCGTCATCTCCTCGGTTTCGTCTACCCAAGCATCATTTTCTGCCTCGGAGACATGTGTAGCTTCCTTGGTTTTCGCACTCGCCATCGCCTCCAAACCGCTGGCTGGGATGCCATCCAATATATCGCCATTTTCCATCGATGATTTATATGTTGTCTCTATCCAGTGGCTCATCGGCTCCCATGTCATTTTCACTGTTCACAGCGCCGGATGAAGACCTGATTTCAAAGGATGTGAGTCTAGCATTTTTGACCCGCCATCTCCAGGTTGGATAGCCTGATTGGGCTTTCATTTTCCCTTTCTCAACCCGTGAGATCCGCCACCCGTGCTTCATTCTTTTTCCATTTACTCCGGGGCCTAAGTCGAGCCCACGGCCTGCTCTTTGACAACAGGCATTAACCTGTATTTCTCCAAGTCCAAGCCAATACCTATACTCATGTTTACCCTTTGGGCCTTTTGTCTTAATCCGTTGACCGTCTGTCTAAAATCTAACTCGTTTCTGAAACTATCCAGGCCATCTTCTCTGCACCATGCCCTTTGAGCAGAGACCCATTCTGAACTCTCTTTTCTTAGTAAATAATTCCAAAGGTAGTAATCTTAAGTTTAAAGCCTGAATTTACTCTTTACCCTTTTTACTTTTTAGAAAGAGAAATAATATCTTTTTATTTTATTTTCTCATTTCGAGTGTTCATATATTTATTTATTTTTTTAATAATTAAAAAAATGATTATTAATGTATTAATATTTTTTAAAAATATTTAAAATAAAAAGAAAAGAAAATACAAATTGCACTGTAGTGGCATGTCCAAGCGCAGAATAGTACCACGAAATGTATTCACACCTCTTAAAAGAGAACTGGACCGGTTTCCCTTTTTCAGATTCCTTTTTTAAATATAAATAAATATATACATGTATGTATATGCATACATGTTTGTCTATAACTTGCCTCATAGGATGTGTTATTTGAAAATAATTTATCATACTTGATGCAGTTTTACATATGGTAAATGCAGGAATTAAGACGATTCCCTACACTTCAGTCTGACATAGCAGCTGCTGCAACAGAAGCGTTGGAAAGATTTCGGGACGCAAGTCGGAAAACAGTTCTGCGGCTCGTGGATATGGAGTCTAGCTATCTGACAGTCGAATTTTTTCGGAAGCTTCATCTTGAGCCAGAGAAAAACTCTAACCCATCTGGCCCAAATACGGATCGTTATTCGGATAATCATTTCAGGAGGATCGGTATGCTATTTGTGCTTATTTTTCAGCACATAAAGATCCTCTTTTAAGCAAGTTGTTTTCTTATAATTCAGATACATTAGTTCTGAAACTAAACCTTGATACATGCTTAAGCAGAAAATCTATTTGCAAACCCATTTACTGACACACCCCGCACACTCATGTACGTTGATGCATGCAGAAGCCCCGCACATCAACTAGCATAGAAATGTATTCTTGTTTTGACTTTTTCTATGGCTATAATGGAAATTATAGGAAGTAGTATGTTTAAACACTGGCTTGTAAGTACCAGAACATATTCTCAATATGCAAGCTATTAAGTGCTGAAATATACTTGATGTAGGCTCAAATGTGAATGCTTACATCAATATGGTTTGTGATACGCTAAAGAATTCTATTCCCAAGGCTGTGGTCTATTGTCAAGTTCGAGAGGCCAAGAAGTCATTGCTCAGCCGCTATTATGCTCAAGTTGGAAGGAAGGAGGTAAAATTTTCAAATCCTAGTGTGCCTTATTCTTCAATCCTCCATCCTCCCCTATCATAGGAAAAGTTTGTTGAATGATTTTTCACATAAGATATATAGATGAATAAACAAAAAGATTATATATGAACAGTTTGAACTCTATTTCAACTTATTTCTAATAGTTTATTCTTCATATAAGAAACAAAAAAAAAAAAAAAATGAACAATAAAGTTTGACAACCTCTTTACATGGACCAAGAAAATCCTAGGCCGTTTTCTTCTTCCCGCTCTTCTCCCTTTTACCAAGTCTTGTTTATGCGCATCCCAATTTCTCGCGAAATGTCATTATGCTTCCTCTACTTCTAGTTTATGGAGTATTCTAGTTTTTATACTTGCCATACAAGTACTCACCAAAGCTTGGGTAGGGCATTTCAAGGGTTGGCATGATGGTCAACCGTCAATGGCCATTTCCTAGTGCTAATAAAGAAATAAAAAAAGACTTCTTTGGACGTATGAAAAGAAGTTAACATGATTGTTCTTTGGTGTGTGCAGAAGGAGCAACTAGGAGCAATGCTGGATGAGGACCCAGCACTTATGGAAAGGAGAACAGCCATAGCTAAGAGGCTTGAACTGTATAAGTCAGCTAGGGATGAGATTGACTCGGTTGCATGGAAATAAGGGAGCCTCGCTTTGCATACCAGAGTTTTTGACAGAACATCCCTTTAGAAAACCAATTGCAAGTTTTATTTTTGTACTCTCGAAATAATAATAGCTACATTTGTCGTTTCCTTTTTCAACAACATTTTTATAACTTGTTTTGTAATTGCTGAACACTCATTTTACAAATTCGTTATCAATATATACTTTTAGAGCCAATTTGGGTACTAGAGTATTCTGATAATACTCCAATACTATTCATTATTTTATCATTACTTTTCACATAATCAATATTATCATTATTTTTTCACTACTATTCATAGAATATTTGAGATCACCTCACTATTCATAGAATATTCAAAGAAGTTTGTGTGTACATGGAATTTGGCAATTGGTAATAAATTTTTCAAAAATAATATTTCCTAATAATTCCACCTATGCAATATGGAAAACCGTAAGAACTTCTCTGGATGTGTCTTTTTGTTCATGATTGAGCAACAACCGGTATTCCAAGTACAATATTTGTTAGGATGTTTCTCATGCAAAATTCTTCAGCTCTGGTTGCAGTAATAATGAAGGAGAGAAGTATTACAAGAATGGGAATTTAACAGAAGCTAAGTTGGGGTCAAGACCATCCTTGATATGGAGAATTAGCATGTTTTCATCACTTGATCTAATCAAGACAGGACTGGTATCGAGGGTAGGGAATGGTAGCAGAATTAAGACATGGGATGATAAATGATTGCCAGTACAATCTTCCACCAGAGTCCAATCACCCATTAAAGTATTAAATAGTGAAGCAAAAGTATGTGAATTGATTGAAGAAGGGACCAGTGAATGAAATATTCAGAAGGGAAGAAAGCTAAAGTTATAAGGAATATACCACTGAGCATAACTGGTGTTGAGGATAAAATAATATGGGGCACTAGTACGAAAGGAATTTTTACAGTAAAAAATGCTTATCATGTTGAGCAAAGTAGAGTGAGAATGTTGAAAGTGGAATCTTCAAGCTACTATGAAGCACAGTCAAATTGGTGGTTTATATGGAATTTAAGGGTGCTTGGTTTTGTTAGGCATTTTATATGGAAGGCTGCTCATGATATTCTCCCATCTAGAAGTAACATATTTAAGAAGAGGATTATTGACACAAACTTATGCCCAATATGTGAAAGAGAAGAAGAGACTATAGTCCATGCACTTTGGAACTGCCCTGCTGCAACAGATGTATGGCATGAAGCTGATAGTCCAGTTCAAAAGCTGTCAAGTGTAGATGTATACTTTATGGATCTCTGGAAGACATTTATTGAGAAGTTGAAACTAGAATAAGTAGAACTGGTGGCCTGGGTTATGAAGAGGATATGGTTAAGGAGAAACCCACTGATTTATGAGAATAATATTTCCATTCAGCTCAGTATCAAATGCAAGATGATCATCGACACAATGCTATAGTGTGACAATAGGTCAGATGGAAGAAAAAAAGGTAGGAATTAGAGTTATAATCATAAATTCAAATGGTGATATTTGGCATCTTTGTGTTCAACTATTGATCAATGCATGAGGCCAGCAACTGCAGAAGCATTTGCCTTGAGACGAGCTATGATTTTATGCATTGAGCTGGGGCTGCATGTCCCATGTGATCCTAGAAGGAGATGCCCGTTTTATTTTTAAAGCAGCTACAAGTTATGAAGATATTTGCACTGATTATGGTGTACTGATAGAAGATGCAAGAAGGATGCTGCTAGAAAGGAAAAGCTGGAGTCTCAACTTTACATACAGAGAGGCATATTCTATTGCTCATAAACTTGCTAAATTAGCTACAACTGTGATGGAAGAGATAGTATGGATTGAGGAATGTCCTAGTCAAATACTTAGCTCTGAGTGTAGAGTGAGAAAGTTTTTAATGAACATTTTATTGATTATTTGGAATAAAACTATAAGCTATGCTTTGACTTTTTTAAAGAATAGAAAGGCTATACCAAACAAATTGCAACAGAAATCTTATAAGAATAAATGCGGGTGATACCTTGGAAATTGGAGCGTTGTCATCAAGCAATATTTCATCTCCATCGTGGCGACAATGTGGGGGATATCTCTTCTATTTTCAGGGACGAATTTGCTCGAGATAAGCGATAGACCAGATTCCAAACGATAATGTCTTCTCTTGAACGTTTATGGGGGGTCGAAATAGAAGCTCATGCATGTTGTTCGAATGAACACACTCTGGGCGGGAGTTCGTTCAAAGGCCCCCCCATTTGTTGGTAAATTTTCTTGGAAACTTGAAATTAGTAATACAAAATAAATATAAAGTTTCTTAAAATTGTGGAGATCCATTTGGGTATGGGGAGATGTTTGAAGGATGAGTTGCCATACAAAGGTGGAAATTGATCTCAGAGCGAGGCTCAGGTTACATGTACGTGGTGTAAATCAATTGGAATTTGGAATGGCATAACGCTGTAGGATCTTCCAGGCTACTTTCCAAATTCATAACTTTATGATTTTATGGGAGTTTTGACACTACCAGAGCTTCATCCAATTTGTTGATCGAATTGAGAAGCCCTGCTGAAGTTAGCATGTAGTATGAATTGTTGAGTGAGTGAGTGTGTACGTGCGTGTACTGATCATTTGATTGGTGAATTTATCAAGGAGCCAAATCATGGAATCTTCTGCATTTGTGATGGCGGTTCAGATTGGCAGGTCTTAAGAGCCAGTGGCTTTGTTCTACTAGGTGTTTTATACGAGTTAGCCGGTGGCGCACGACAGTGGTGGCCGGCAGCCCAATCTGGCCTGGCCACTTTATGGCAGTCACAAAATATTATTTTCTTAAAAAATTATCTTACCATGTGTGTAGGGGTCAAATCAACAGACTATAATTTAGTCTCGAGATAAAGCTGAAAATCAAGCTAAGAGATAAGGAAATACACTCAGAGTTCTAGAAGGAAAGACACTTAGACTTCTGAAAGGAAAAAGTTTCAGAAGACAAGTTAGACTCAATCACTCAAAATAAATAGACCTTTATATAAGGAGGAGATATCCACAAATCTGACAGACTCACCACAATTTCTCTATGCTTAGATTAAATTTCTCTATTGCATTATGAGATATGTAAGCCATGAGAGATTGTAAAATCACCTACTATAGTGAATTTCGCCTCCAAACAACCCATCATTACAAGAGAATGCATTTTTCAAAAAATGTCATTTTCATCCCAAAATAGTTTTAGAGATGAAAAAATTGTCTCTATTTTGTCTCAAAGGTTCGTCAAAAAAGATTTTGAAGATGAAATTTGATTTTCGTCCCCAAAAACACTTTTAGGGATGAAATCTGGCCGAAACGATCGAAAGCGTTCGAACAAGAATATTTTTTGGGGAGGAAACATTTTCGTCCCAAAAACCTGTTCGAATGGCACAAGTACTGTTTGAACACAAGTATCTATTCGAACATTATCAAAATTTGATTCGAACGACACAAATTTATTTGATCATGTTCGAAAGGAGTGAGTGTTTGAACATTTTATTTATGATCGAACAAACAAAATTTGATTGAACACCATTGTTAAATGTTTGAATTGAAAGAATTTGTTTGAACGGATGGTTCGATATTTTTGTTTGAACGTTATATGGTACATTCAAATGATGACAAATTATTTTAGTTCAAATGTTCAAACATGCAGTCTGTTCGAACATAAATTAATATATTCCAATAGGATTGACGGTTCTTAGTTCATTCGAATGGTTTTTGATTAGTCGTTTGAACGACATTTAAAATACGTTCAAAGGGTAATAAATTGTAAATTAACGTTTAAGCTGGGTATTTTACATTCAAATGGTACTCATGATATAGTAAGCTGTAAATTCAAAATAAGAAATTAATATTAAATATTATAATTAAAATATCACAATTGTTCAAATGTTGCATCAAGTCAGAATAAGTCAAAAGACATAACTAAAGAAAATAAGTTCTAAGATGGTGGTGGCATAGAGTTTTGGGACATCATTAATTGTCATTGTTCGATTATTTTTCTGGGATTGAATCTCCAGCTTCTTCTGCATGTTTTATTCTAATTTCGCCTCTCTATATCCGTTGCCTAATCTAATTGAGTCTGCAACTCTCGTTGCTTGGACCTCAAATGTTTAATCTCAAGTCTTGCTTTCTCTAATTCCCAAGAGTTGTTATTCGACTTGACCTGAGAAGAAGATGATGTTGAGGAAGACTTCATGCAACATTCTAAGCCCCTCAAATATCTAAAACGTGGTCCAAGAACTTGAGAAAAGATCTGAACATCGTTCACAGATTATTCATCAGATGGAGCCGTAGCATTTTCTTGAAGTAAGACCATATTGTCCTATAAAAAAAAATTATTAGAGATAGTATAAATTACAAAAATATTATTATATTATTAGACAATACAAATAAAAAAAAAACTAAACTTACATAATTTTCTTCTATTTTGCGACTGGTTTAAATACCATCACGATTTGTATGTGATTTAACATACAATTAGGTCAGATTATATCAATAGGACTATCTTGTTCCTGTAAAAAGAAAATCTATATTATAACTTTAATCACAAATTTTGATATGTTAATATTTAACAGGGACTAGTATAACGTTACCAATTTTTTTAATAGTCGATGAAAAGATCTAAAACCCGCATGATGGTGTATCACTAAATTTTCTCTATTTGCTTTGTTGATAGTACTCCATTGCTACAAAAAGAAACAACATTATTACTGTAATTGTTTAAAGCATCTAACATATACCATAAAAAAAATAGCAGTGAAATTACCTGATATGTGGGATCTTCAAACATATCACAAAGTTTTTCCCATTCGTTTGGTGGCATGTCTTGGAATGGATTTTGATGCGCTTTTGTGGCATTATTGAACTTCTAATAGTGTGCATGACATCTACTTTTGTATCTCTAGAATGCATTGGATATTAGCTCATCAACAGTTAATCGATCCTCTCGCTGGCCAAAATTGAGTTCAAACTCATCATTGAAAAAATTATAATCGATTAGTTCAAATAAAAACGAATTATAAATTAAGTAACAAGCTATACTTAATTATTTTCTAAGTAACTTATTACTAGGGCTGAACTTTTAACCCATGTTCCGTACCTGACTTGATCTGTTGAACGAACAGGACCCGATTTAGTCGACCCGAAATAGAAAACGAGTGAAGTGTTCCGCTTCCGATTTGTTCCGTTTGAAACGGGTTCGGGATCGATTAATTACTCGATACCCATAAAGTTAGCCTTCATTTTTTCAGAATCCAGTCTCCGTGACTTCTCTCCCATCTTCATTATTCGATTTCTTCATAATCTTTATCTTCAAAAGATCTTTGAGCCATATCGTGGTCTGACACCACCGAAGACATATTGGTACTAAAGCCGGTTTAGGACAAGAACTCTCCATTTGCATTCTGCTTCATGTCTGGAAAGCATTATTTTTTAACAACATTGTCATACGGAGTATTGCTCATGTATGAACAGGGTATTTGGGTATTGCAAAGTTTTGGTGTTTGAATAGTGTCTAGATGAGTTGGGAGCAGAAGAAATATAAGAGGGGTTTGAGGAAGATGAGGCGGTTAAGAAAGGAGTGTCAAAGCTCTCAACCATGTTTTCTTTGATCTTGTGGTCCTCCATTGAACCGGAGAAGCAAGTCGAGTGAAACGTCTTGCCAAAACGGTTCTTGTTTCCCTGTTGTACAAAGATGAATTTATCAACCAATGCAACATTGAAGGATGCGACTCCTCCGCATAGAAACGTGAGTTTTCTTCCAAGTTGAGATTATCTTGAAAATTCTGCAGATAACACACTCATTCTTGAAAGAGAAAACAAATATAAAATGAAGAACACGACAAAAAAGAGAAGATTAAATAATTGCAAATTAATCGAAGATGTGACTTCTTATTCTAAAGCAAACTCAAGTACTAGTGTTGTCTATTAAGCCACGTATTCAACCTCATCTCTAAGAAATTATATTGACTGCACTGACTGTAAAAAAGAAAAATAAATAAATAAAATCGATTCAGAACACCCGATTATTCCAAATGTATTTCTTGATCGGATAATCGGTTAATCAACTAATCGGAATACATCTGAATAGGTTCGGTCGGTATTTGAATTTTCAACGTCGGGTCGGGTCGGGTCGGGTGAACAGTCCTACTTATGACCAAGCAACGATTTTTTATGTGGTCTTTCACACCTTGAGAAACTTTAGCCCAAAAGAATGTCGCCATCGGTACGTATATGCGAGTGAGGGTACCAACATAGGAAGTAAGTCAAGCTGTCGAACCTCTAGAGCCACCGCTGTGATTATCAGGAATATCAACTTTAATTTTTTCTATTTTCCTTACTTTCTCTCTGCATACACCTCTAATAGCATCTCGACCTTGGTGATGGCTTACAACAACTATACGATAATTAAAGCACATTATATCAAAAAAATTATTTTATTTTAAAACACTCTTACTTAAATTATCACATAAAATCAAGTTTCTATATAGCATACATTGTTATGAGTCTAGTGATATTGGCCAACAATTCGTGGCAGACGAACCAATTGGAATGGATGGAAATGGCACACGAGTTGTTTTGTGTTTGGGAGACATATATGTTTTGAACTGTAATAAATTATTATTCACAAAAATGTTATTATTTTTACAACAACGATACTTACATAGAAAAATCTATCATTCACTATTAGTTTTGCTGGACCAGTCGCTCTCATCCTCATTAGACACTTCAGTTGACTCATGTTCTTTAGACAAGTCGCCCTCAATTACTTCTGGTTCAACAAATAAATTGATGTCTGATTCGTTTTCTTGATATCCTTCTTTATTTGTTAGACCATAAAATTATTTATGTTATCCATTTGCCTCTGAAATGTAATTATATACATTTCTTAATGAAAACTTATGTACTACTCGCCAAGGGTTTTCATACTCTAGATCATTTAAATGAAAAACTTGATATACTTGTTAACCGAGAATGAAATGATCATCCTCATACCATGTGTGAGATGTATTGACAATCACAAAATATTCATCATTACACACTCCTAACCTAAGATTTGAGGCATCCTACTAATTACATTTAAATAACTAGGCCATGTATGAGATATATTGACACTCACAAAATATTCATAATTACGCACTCCCGTGACTTCCTTCGCCTACGACCTCATGATTTTGAGTTTTCTATATCGTTCTTCGTCAGTCATGTGAAATCTATATCCACGCACCAAACATGTTAAGTATTGAATGGCTCGCTTGCGCAAACCACATGCCAAAGCATACATTTCATTTGAGATTTCTTCTGAATTATCACCATATTTCGATACAATCTACATCATTAAATTTTATTCCAATTATATCAGTATTAGATAGGAAAAAATCTATTTTAGCGGTAAGAAATTCGTAGTAGTACGATATTATTTACTAATACTGTATGTTCAAACCATTAGGCCAACTCTTCTTTGTGCTTTTTTTCTTTGCCAATTACATCATCCATTCAAAGTAATTGAATATATTCGATGCACATGTTCAAGTTAACAATTAATTCAAATCAGTTATATTATATTCTGTGACTTTTAATTTGTTTTGACACACACAGATCGCTAACCTGAAATAGTTGTCAATCTCTGTGCAGTTATTCAATACATACCAGCAAGCTCTATCAAACTCTTGTCCATATAAGTCATAGCCCCTTACGCTCCTATGAGGCGTATGATTTAAGAAAATACAGAGAATGATGAATTAACTCACAAATGTCCACCTTCATAATTTCGGTACAATCGTGTGAATCTAGTAACAACTCCACTGAAATACAAAGAACAAAATGTATATAATTTATTATCAATATATGACTTTATAATCGAACCTTCCGGACGAGTCTTATTCCCTAAAGATAGCTTAAGTTTTTTCAAAAACCATTCAATAAGACACATCCATCTATACTAGACCAGGCCAACAACTAAAGTCTCACGAGGCAGGTGCACAACTAAGTGAACAATTAAATCAAAGTATGATGGTGGGTACAAACTCTCTAATTTGTACAATATCACTGCAATGTCAGTTTCCATCTTTACTAATGCATCAACTTTCAACGTTCTATTACAAATGTCCATGAAAAATCCTCCTAATTCTGTCAGAACTGCACGAACATCTCGAGTAAACTTTCCACGCACCCCAACTGGTAACAAACACTGTAAAAATACATGACAATCATGACTTTTAAAACCAGTTATCTTCCAATCATGGGTTCGCACACATCTTGACATGTTCAAAGCATAGCCATAAGGTAATTTGATTACTATGAACCACTCACAGAATTTTTTTCTCTTATCATTTAACCATATATACCAACGAAGAGGCATATAAGATGACGACCCATTATTTTACAAATGCAACTCCTTCTTTATTCCCAACTCCTTTAAATCTTGACAAGAGTTAATTGTATCTTTATTTTTCCCTTCTATTAACATCAAAGTGCCCAGTATATTCTCGTATATATTTTTCTCAATGTGCATAACATCTAAATTATGGCATAGTGTCAAGGTATACCAGTATGACAACTCAAAGAATATTCTTTTTTGTTCAATTCAACTCTACCATGATCATGGGGTAAATATCAATTATGTCCCATGAAACATAATTTTCTATTATTTGTCAACCATTGAGACTGAATATCTTTATTACAAAAATGACAAGTCATTTTACCTTTTGTGTTCAACCCAGACAAGTTTCTGTATGCTAGAAAATCATTTATTATCCACAGCACTGCATCATGCATCTTGAGCTCTATTGATGAGGCCGCATCATATGTACTAACACCATGATCCTACAACTCTTTCAACTCTACAATCAATGGTTGAAGATACACGTCTATTTCATTCCCTAGTGATCTTGGTCTTGGTATAAGTAAATTCATCATAAAATATAGATCATTCATACACTTCAAATGTGGCAAATTATAGGACATTAATATGACTAGTCAAGTATTATGAGAAGTGCTCATGTTGTCAAATGGATTAAAATCATTTGTTGCTAACCCAAGACGTAAATTGCGAGATTTTTCGGCAAACCATTAGTACTCGGTAACAATTTGTTTCCATTGTAAAGAATCTGCAGGAAGCGAAAGAAAGTTTTCATTTCTAACTCTTTCTGTGTGATGCCAATACATATATTTTGCAGTCGAGCAGTACATAAAAATTTTTGAAGTCTAAGAATCAATGAAAAATTTCTTAACACTTTTTGAGATACATTATGCTTATCGGATGTCCATCTTGACTCATGACACACTAGGCATTCATCACATTCTGTTGCTAGAAGAGAACATAGTCATTCTTTTATGGGTGAGTGATATTATAAACGAATCTTATCTCTCGCTTCAATTGCTTCGATTCATAAAAATTATGGGATAATATGTCATCCGATAGGAGAGCCTCTTTAAATAAATCGAACAACATGTCAATAACCTTCACAGAAATACAACATATAGACTTAATATGAAGCAACCTCATTGTGAAAGATAGCTTGCTATGATGACTGCACCCGTCGTATAGTTGTCACTGTGCGTCTTCCCACAATCTTCCAACATTTGCGCTAGACTCAAATGACCAGTACACCCATCGTATAGTTATCATTGTACATCTTCCCACAATCTTCCAGCATTTGCGCTAGACTCAGATGACGAGTGCACCCCTTCTGCATCCCTCGCCCCAAACATTTCAGAACCAAGATCGCCTAACATCTCCACCATATCCTCTTTATTATCATCACTATTATCAAATACATCCGCATTTATCTCATTTACGTCGATGTCATTGTCTTCCGTGATTTGGTTTTTGGAGGCTTCCCTCACAAAACTTCTCACGATTTCACACGAAACGATCAACGGAGCTCCACGCTTGCCACTACCATGGTCGAGTACATCTCCTGCCCAAGCAGAGCTCCACACTCACACCTAATACGGTCGAGTACATCTCCTGCCTACTCTCCAAGCTGAGCTCTCCACCGCTTAGCACAAAATAAACAGACAATGAGGGACCAAACAGGAAACTAGGAACCAATTTTCAAAATCTATTCTGCAAATTATTGAGTTGAAGATTCTCAAGACCTTCTTGTTGAGCAAATCAACCTTAAGAATCGCAGTCATTTGTAGGGGTCAAATCAGCTGCTTATAATTCCTTGAGATAAAGCCGAAAATTAAGTTAAGAGATGAGGCTAAGAAGAGATAAGGAAATACACTCAGACTCCAAAAAGGAAAAAGACTTAGACTCCTAAAAGGGAAGAGATTCAGACTTCTGAAATAAGAATGCTTCACAATGCAAGTTGGACTCAATTACTCCAAGAAAATAAACATTTATATAAGAAGAAGATCTCCACAAATCTGACAAACTCACCACAACTTCTCTATGCTTAAATAAATTTCTCCATTGTACTGTGAGATATATGAGGCCATGAAAGTTTGTAAAATCACCCATTATAGTGGATTTCGCCCCCCAAACAACCCATGGACGTAGACATTATGCCGAATCACATAAACTCATGTGTCTCTCTTTATTTATTTTTGTTTACTTATTTATTATTTATTTTATATATGAACACTAAGAGCACTGTATCAATGCCTGAATCATCATCGTGAGCTGGAGATAATTCATTCCTCCCTTCCAGTCTTTTGTGTGAAATTAAGACATTAACAATGTAATCTTTAAGATTGGTTCACATCTTTTTCGTTAATAGTGATGGATAGAAAAATGGACAAAATGTTGAGTTTCTAATAGAGGGTTGCTAGATATACAAAATGATCCTACAAACTAACAATGTGTCAAGTTATCACAAAGTAAAAAAAAAAAAAATTCCCTCATTTTTTCTATTTTTTTCCATTTTGCTATTTCCCCATCATTCCCCCGCCTCCCCCCAGTCTCAGTCCCATCCCTTGACATTATCACCCCACCATTTGCTGATGTCATCACCCCTTACCAACTAGTACACATTTGTCTCTCACGATTTCTCCCTCTAATGATGTGAAAGAGGGCTACGCTGGGGGGCTTGGGTTTAGGGGATTAAGGAAAGGGAGGGAGGGGGGGAGGGGAACTCAAGATGAAGGGATGAAAATAAATGGAAAACAGAAAAGATGAGGAAAAAAAATTTTAATTTGTCACGTTAGTTTGTGAAATCCATTTTATGGGATCATTCGTATCTCTAGTTTTCTTTCTAACAAACGTGTAGCAGAGAGGGTTATTGCTAAAAAGAAAAATGCTAAAGTCATCGATATTTGGTTTTTTTTACTTAGTGATTAAGGAAGTGTTTTTATAGTAATGTTGTGATTTTTTTTTTTTTAAATTAAGAATATAAAAAAATGAATAAAAAAACATTTTTGTTCTTCTCGGGACCGGTCTCGTGCTACATCCTCAATGGATGTAACACTGCTCTTGCTAAAATACTCATACAGAGTACTAACCATGCAATAAAATATGCCAAAATATAGGGAGTGCCCCCATCAAAATTCCCTCTATTATACTCTTAATTAGGGGTGAGAATCAGGCGGTCCGGACCGGCCAATTCGATCCGGATCGAACCGGGAATGGTCCCAGTCAGTCTCAATCCGAATTTCATAGGACCAAATTTATTCGGTCTAGTCCACGGTCCAAGGGTTTTTCAGATCGGACCGGACCGGACCGAATGAAAATTAAAAAATATATATTTTATAATTTATATATATTAATTATATAATTTTCATTTAACCTAATCATATCACTAACTCACCATTAAGTAATTATTAACTAATACTAATATTTATAATTTTAAACTAATATTAATATTTATACTAATACAAGTATTCTATTAATAGTCTAGACTCTAGACTCTAATATGGTATAAAAAAGAAAAATACTAATAGTCTAATATAGACTATAGTTATAAACTTATACTAATATAGTTATAACTTATACCAAATCAATATAACTAATATTACTAATATATAGCTATACTATATTACTAATAGTCTAATACTAAAACTATTATATAGTTATACTAATCATGATTCATAATAACTAATCACTACAAGTCTATAGTATTAATGTATTATAATCTAATATATAGTATTAGTATCACTATATCATTATAATATATATATATATATATACACACACATATAATTTGATATACCTTTATTATAAATTCTTTGAATCTTTTGATGGGAATCAAAGTGGGCCTAAACTTAAAGATCCTTTGTAAGTTCCAGATAAGCCAATTACAAGATCAAGAGCTAAGAAGATCAAGGATGCAATGCAATGATTGGTGTAATTCACTTGGGACGAGTCTAGCAAGAGCCAAATATTCAATATGGGCTTGAGAGAAGGAGATCTAATGATTATCCACGTGATACAAGCTATGGAACAGTGCAACATAAATTAGGATATATTATTATGATTATGTGATTGAAGGCCATAGACTTGTTTATTTCATTAAAGGGGCTTATTTTATTAGTTATAGGAATTAGTATAAAATATTTGGGTTTGAGGATGCTTGGCCCACATATGTCTTATTTCTTATGAACTAAGGTTTTTGGGAAGACATTGTATTTTGGCCAATAGCTTATTTGGAAAGTTACTTTTTAGGAACTAGGGTTTAAAGATGTACTGTAGCGAGTTACTGTAGCTGCAATACTATTCACTCAGGGGCATTTTTGGAAGATGGAGATTTATTTTGGCTAGGGTTTGATTAGGTTTTGCTTTAAATACTCTTTATAGCCTTATTTTAATTAATTTATGAAATTTGATGAATTTATTCATTGTGAGTTGAGTTTTACTCCTCTTGTTCTTAATTGGACTTTTAAACTTATCAAAAGTAAATCACAACATTTGTGGTGTTCGTCCTTGTAATATGGGTTCTTGAGACAAGTTCTTCAACGTGTCTAGATTTTAATATAATCTAGGTTCTTGAAACAAGTTCTCATCGGGTCTAGATTCTCCATCTATTGACTTGATTTTGGCTTTGTTGTGGAGTTTTCAAATTGATTGTGAGTTCAAGTCATTCCATTCTCACGGGTTCATATCATCTTTACAATAGAAGTGGCGAGTTCAATGAGTTTATCTACCGTAACAAATCCTGATGTTTAGTTCTTTTTCATTTTATTTTGATATGGTGTGATGGTATAATTATGAAAAGACTTGGGTTTTTAAGAAAACAAATGAATGGATAAACATGGAGTTTCATTACGACTGATTCCTCTATACTCTCTCTCTCTTTTTGTGCATGAACATCTTCATATTGCTGGAAAATATGGTTTTCATATTGTTGGAAAATATGATCTTCATGCCATATACTCATTATATGTTAAGTTGTTAAGTTTTAGATTGTAATTTGTAATAACTTCTGCATTATTATTTTTTCTAGTTTTTTATATAGATTAGTTTTATTTTATCATTGTATTTTTCAAGATCAAGTTTATTTTTAGTATTTTTAGTTAAAAAATATATAAAATTTGAAGTGGGTCGAAAATAATTAAAATTAGGCAAAAATAAAAAACCAGATTTAGATGGTCTGAATGGCCCATTTTGGGCATGGTCGAAACCAAATGGAGCGACTGGACCGAAATGGACCGAACCGGTCCAGTCCTATATATTACTCGGTCGATCCAGGGTGAAAAATTCCTGGACCGAATAAGTCTAGTCCGGTCCACAAAACCGCCTAAGACGGACCAGACCAAGATCCCCCGAGTCTTAATTGTGCGAAATGGTTTCCATCTTCCAACCCATATGTGGTTAAGAGTTTGTGATTTGGGACCACTGGATGTGATAACTTTGAATAGGTCGTCGTCCATGGGCGTTGATATTATGCTTAATAATCAAATTAAGCTCACGTTTTTAGAACCTGGATTGTTCTCAACAGTAACCTTCTGTATGAGATTTTACAACCAATCAACGCGATAGCATCATTTCATTAAAAATACTAATTTTTTTTACTTGCATTTTAAATTCAACAGTAACCTTCTGTATGAGATTTTACCACCCACCATGTCTAAATTAGAGTTGTAAGATAAATAAAAAATCGTAAAAAAGTTATATGTATATCATTAAATACTAAGCCCAACTCCCATTTGAAGGCGCTAAACATTCACATAGTCAAAGTAGAATTTGAATCCTTGAGCTACTCTCAAATGCCATATTACTCAGTCCCAAAGCCATGTTAAAAGCTAAACGACCACATTTCCATTTTTTCTGATTTTTCCTCGTCAATTTATATCCTCGAGCCTCCTTCATCCTCCGGCAGCTATACGAAGACGAAGACATTTTAGTAACTTTTAAATTGAGAGATGAAATAAAATAAAATAATTTTAAATGAGTTAAATAAAATATTATTAGAATATTTTTTTTAATATTAATATTATTTTGAGACTTAAAAATTTTGAATTGTTTATTATATTTTGTGTAAAACTTTAAGAAAATTGTAATCATGATATAAAATGAGATGAGATCACTTCTCAATCCAAACGGGACTTTAAAGCTATCTACATATAAGTAAAATTTCAATCTGAGCTCTGAATGATTAATGATCAATTCACAAGGTCGGATGAAATGCTTGGAGACTCACTAATGCCAGCATGTTAGATACGGTCCATCATTGGTTCCGAACTTAACATGGCTTTCGCATTTGACTAAAGATATCTCCAGTAACTCGCACAGCGGCTGAGTGAGGGAGGGAGGGAGGAGGCAAACAAAGAAGCATATGACTGAAAATTCCACTAGACTCACTCCTTACGCGGTCAGATCACGATCCTCATCAGGCAAGGTGTCGGGTTGAGCCCTAAAACGAATGCCCAGTCCTGCTTAACATGAGATTTTAAATACACGTCGCTTGAACTCAAAAGCATACTGTTTGTATAGACAACCAAATCATATACATTAATATTCCACATTCGATTCGTATCACAGTCAACACTAGCGAGAAAAATTACATTTATAATGTACAGAACAAAACTGAACAAGCACATGACACGGCGAATAAGGCGTAAAATTACAGCATGTAAGGGAAAAAACATGGGAAAAAGTACCTCAACTAGCACAGCATATGAAGCAAAATCCCCGTCCAGAGGGATTAGTACAAAATTCAGGTCCTTTGCAATTCAGGCAACCTTGGAAAGAGCATATCACAGCATCTCTAATCGGTGAATTTATAATGATCTCCATGTTCTTGAAAATTATTTACAGGTCTGAGTCCAGCCGGCTCGCCAAGCACAACTCATGCAATTCATTAAGTATCCATTCCTCCCCTGTTTGCCCACCCAATACTAGGACCCTCGTCCCCCCAACCACACAAGTGCTATGACCCCAAGCAAATTTTGGTGGTTGCCCAGGAACATTGAGGATCCTCCACGATGGTTTCTCCTCAGAAGGATCCAAAAGAAATAGCTGTGAAGGGGAGTGAAGCCCGGCAACGGAACCACCAAAAATGATAATCCTGCCACAAGGCATGCTGACAGCAACATGATCAAGTCTAGGTGGAGGAACCACGGCACTCTGGCTACCCGTGCCAGTGAATGCACTACACTCCAGTAGCCTCCACTGAGGCTTTTCATCTGCTAAATCAATAGTGTAAGCCTCACCTGATCGCAACCGCAGGTTCCCACTCCTGGCAAGTCCACCAAACATAAGAATTTTGGTCTTACCATAAACTGAAAGTGAATGTCCTAACCTGGAGGGAGGAGCCCAAGAAGTTGGAATCTCACTCCACATTGGTTTCTCGGTTGTGAGATCCAACAAGAATGTGTCATTAAGCAGTACCCCTGAATCTGTGCATCCACCTGAGACAACTAATTTAGAACCTTCTATTGTGCAAGAGCTATGCCAAGATCTAGGGAGAGGGGGAGTTCCACAGAAGACTTCTCTCCACGTTGGCTGTTTGGCATCCAAGTCTAGAACGAAAACATCATTGAGCAATCCCTGCCGACCGCATCCTCCAAAAACCACCAACCAAGAATCATTTAAACATGAGAGTGTGTGGCCCCAGCGCCCTGGGGGGGATGATTTCACACTCATGCGATGCCACTCTGGATTTGCAGTATCAAGATTGAGAACAAATGTGTCATCCATTGGCTGCATATCAACTCCTTCCCCTCCAAACAATACAAGCTTATTACCTGCTGCACAAGCACTGAAATTGCAACGTGAAGGTTCCACTCCACCTCCAACTGTCAGTTTCCTCCAACAAACAGCCTCAAGAGTAGTCAGTTCCCTGGCCAGACGCCCCCACCCTAACTTCCTTGTCAGCAGTTCCAATGTACCCGTTACTTCTCTTCCCCAAGCATTTTGGCATACCATCTTCCTCACATGCTCATTCTTTGTCAACTGACGGATCCTTCTGCAGACAGACCCAATGGATGCTACATCCCTTGGTGTCAAGCGCGATAAAATGTTGTAAGCCAAGACTTCATCTGAGAGCTGTAGCATTCCACATATTTCTTGATGCTGGTGGAGTGGTGATTGAGCAGCACTCACTGCAGAATATTTTCCTGACTGATCAAGCTGCTGATCACAAGTCTCTTTAAAAACTGGATATGATTCGTGGTTCAGATCTATTTTCGCTTCAGAAAAAACTTGAATACCTATAATATGTGTGATAATTCCATCGTCGTCATGGATAGGTACAAGTCTTAGCATGTTTACCAAGGGAGTGCCATCCTTCCTGAAATTAAGGAGCTCGCCTTGAAATGCAACACCTACCTCGAGACGGCTTCTAATCTCAGAAACAACAACAGGATTCACCAAGGGGTGCCGCCTTTGCGCATGGGGATCCCGAAATTGTAAAAACCGACTGGAAAAAGAAAAAAAATATCTATAATGGGCCACTTGAATATCTGTCTGACTATAACAGGTTAATGAACTCTAAAAAAATTATAACTATAAAAAATATATATTCATGGTAAATGTAGAGAACATCAGAATAACCCATAGAACCAATAATTGGTTGATAACCTCACAATACAAACTTCCACAATATTCCGGGTATGAGTTTCTACAGAAAGTTTAGTATTTTAACTTTTGAAAACTGGTGACATTATCCAAAAATTAACCAGCATCGACGGAAAAACTTCAGAGACACCATGCAGTTGCAAAATGCAATAATCCTATAGGTATAACTGCAGTCTCCCTAACCCCAGCAAATCAATTGAACACAGACGATAAAGATATAAAGAAAGTTGAAGGCTGCAAATTTCGTTAACTGAATATGGATTCAAAATCTAGCATTAGAACAACTCAACATGCCAGATCACTGAACTGGGCTGACCATCCAGTGAGCAAAGTGATTGATGTAACACAAGTTGTCACTATATTTCAAGAGGTGGCTAGTTTTTTTTTTCTCTGTCTTGGTTTATTTTATTCATTTTCGTGTTTTATTAGTTTAGGACATCAGTACATTTTCAGGTTTTTAAAGTAACGTTGGTATATGTTTTATTCATTCTTCTGAACTCTTTTAGTTATTTCCCTTTTTAGGCTCCAACGACTATAGGCTCTCTTAAGATCTAGATTTGTGGCCTATATAAGAGTTAATATTGTATATGTCCAATGTACTCGGGTTATTGCCTAGCCTTATTATCAATAAAATTTGTTTACCGATAAAAAAATAAAAAAATAAAAAAGAATTCATATTGAACCATATTAGAATAATTGAGTTTATTATTGATTTGTTACTACTAAAACGAGAGTTTTTTTTTTTTCTTGTTCTTTTTCTTTGTGCTTAAAAGGATTCAGGAGTGAAACTATTATTTTCTACTCCATCAGTTCCGTTAGGTAAATCAGTATCAAAACCATTTTTCCCTTGCTTGATGGTTAACCCACGCAACAATGGCAACCTCTTTGGCAATGCAACTTATGAGATAAAGCCTGTACATAACCAAATTAACTCCCTTCCAGAGTGAGACACAGCAAGCTTTGCATGACATTCAAACAAGAGTTGCTCAGCCATTGCTTAGCCATTGGTGGACCCATAAGAAGAAGAAGAATAAACAGAAGCAACAAATCACATATTTGTCAATGAGATTATTTAAACATAAAAAGGAAGCTTGTTCAACTTTCTCTGCCCACTCACCTTTAAAACTTCAGCAACGCCAATAGTTTGTCCATATCCATCACTCACAAGTCAGAAATACCAAGACTTAAATTATAGTCAAAAAAATCCCAATCAAGTGAAAAGCTTCAAGCCTCACTATTACCACTTTCAACATGTCAAAATAAGTGACTGAACACTTGCATTGGGAAATCACTCGATCTGACAAGTTAGTCAAGGTCAATTTCAGGTTAACAGCTTTCTGTTACTCATCTGAGTTCAACAAGGGATTTTACTAAACAGATCTGATACCTATTAGACTCGGAAGATTCCATGCTAATGAAACATAGCTTAAATGGAACCTGCCCCCCACCCCACCCCCGCTTCCCCCGTAGGAATGGATTGAAGACCTACTTGATGTCAGTAGCTGTCAAAAAGAAAACTGCATGAACTTGGTTTAATCGTGTTAAGACATGTTTCATTCGCACGGTCTCCGGGATTCCTCATCATCAAAAAGAAAAAAGAAGACTACTTGAAGAATTAGGTGATTCAATTCTATAGGGAACTCTTCTCACTGTAAAGGAACACCTTGTTTTGCTGTCGAGGATATAAAAGTTTCATCTTAAAGTGCAAATTATATACCAATATGACCAAATCGAATCGTAGTAAATATGTGTGAGATCGGAAACGAATAATTTTATCACCTATAAATGATGTGTAGATAAATCATAGCAACGAAGCAGAGGGGGGAAACAGGGGAAATATATTACCAGTTCCGACCGAGGACCTCGTCGGCACGGTAGCCGGTGAAGAGCTCGAAGACTTTGTTGACATAAATGACTGGGAAATCGAATTCAAGTGCATCGGATACCACGAAAGAGGTGGGCGTCATTGGGTAAAAGAATCCCGGCTTCAAAGGGAGCTCGCTTTCCTCTTCTTCTACTTCTTCTTGCTCTTGCTCTTCCACAGATTCACGTTCTTCTCCCCTAGCACATTTTAGTCTCTTCCCTCCCGAGCTCCGAACTTGTTCCTTTTCTTCTTGCTCCTTAGCCATGGCCATTGAGATTTTTGCAGAGATATTTTCGCACCCGCACGCAGAGATATTAATATAGGTTGAAGTTGTCAAATGAAAAGGCTCCATCTGAGTATTTAAGTACGAAAATACCCCTGAGTATTTATTCAGGAGCTGTGCTACTGATCAGTCATTTTTCACGGTCGATCCGCAGCACACGTTATTTGGTCTTATTTTATTTTATTTATTTTTATTTGTTGCAAAACATACCAAACCTTCTAACTTCTACTTCTCTCTCTCATTAACTATCTCGTAAGTGACTCTCTCCCTCATCTCTCTCTATTATCAGCGGCTCTCTCTCTCTCCAGCTCTTTCTCTCTCCTCGACTCTCTCTCTCATCCCTCATCGTCTCTCTCTCATCTCGATCTCTCTCTCATCGTCTCTCTCAATCTAATAATAATTTTAAATTTGAGAAATGTATAATTTAAATGATGCTACGTAAGATATATAAAAGTGGCTACTCTCAATAGTGATTGCTCCTAATATTTTTCTTTTATCTAGTGACAATGAGTTCATCAAATTTTAATTTTTCCAGAAAAAATAAAAAGTAAGCATTCATAAAGAATTAAAAAACAAAATTGCATGTATCAGTTTCAAATATTATAAATTTATTTTCAAATCTACTGTTTTTAAAAATAAGATTGAAATATAGTATAAAACATTTATTGAGAGTCATGGGCAATTACAATAATAAAATGGTACGAAAAATGGTATAAAAGAATAATATATAACATTTTTAGTAAAAATAGTTTAAGTATAGTATTAGATCTAAACAAATTTTACACGGTTATATGAAATAATGTAGTACGTTAGATTTATTTTATAATAAAAAAATTTTAAAATTTAATAAATTACATTTTGTATGAAATTTATGTATAGATGAATTTCGATGTGTAAAGTCCTGCATGTCCATAGACAAGGAAATAAAACAGCTCGTAGACTTGTCTGTTATGCTTGGAATGTGGAGGGTATAGAGTTGTGGGAGACAGATGTCCCAATTTCGGTATCACAAGAACTGTATGTAACTCTTTGATTTTGTTAACGAAATGATTGCCTAAAAGAAAATAAATAAATAAATTGGTCAGAGAATGGCAATGTAGTAATTTGAGAAACAAGGGAGGGGTAGTCATGGCAATGAGTGGCCTGGTCGGTGCAGTGGGCACCACGTGTCGTGTGTAACTGATTGATATTTTGAGGAAAGGAAAATATCTAGATATAAAGACATGCCCACTCGGAAACTCCCACCGGCCATGTGTAGCTACCACGTCATGGGGTTGGCTAAGAATATATTATAGTGTCCTCTAGACTAGACGTGGTGCTTCTAAACTTTTCGCTTAAGTTAAACTTACTAGAAATTTATTCTATTATGCAAAATAAATATGATAAAAAACAAATTTCATAATATAATTACAATATTTTTTATACAATGCATGGATCATAAAAGCTTACAAATATCTACCAAGAACGATATATCATTCGGATATAGCCACCTATTGATCATACAAAAGGAAAAATAAAACTAAAAAAATAACAAAATATATATTTAAAAGAAAATATATGCATCATCCTCTCATCATATCATGATATAATATTAAATGATATGTTTACAAATGAAACATAATAAATAAAAATATCTAAGTATGAAAGGTTGCTTTTAGCATATTAATTTTTAAAAATATTTTTCTTAAAATAAAAAAATGAGTAGCAAAGCAGCCTAATTGTTTAGAAATTAAGGGTAGAAAGACATGACAATTGATAAAGCCTGAAAAAATACGCTATATATAAAATGTCATGTCCTATGAGTTTTTGTTACGTATATCTAATATAAGTGAATAATATCGGATACTTCAAGGGATTAGTTCCTCCAAAACATGCAATGAAAGCCAAATGATGTGATGCTTCATTGATTAAATAACTGGACTATAAATACAACCCAAATAATAATATGTTGATGATCATGCTTAACCATGATCTAACCCATTACATAATAACTGAACATCACTAAACCATTACATAACCCAACTAATAACTGGCCCCCACATGGCCTACTAGACTAAGGACTCGGTCAAAGTAAGAACTAAAAATAATATGAACATTCTGAAATACTTGGACTTATGAGGTGAACACGTAATGACAATTGTTAGCCGTTAGATCAAGTGGATGGCTCAGATAAGGCCATATGAGAGGGTAACGTGATAAACCTCCCCTCTTCAAGGACCTTGTCAGCAAGGGCCCCAAAATTTTCACTAAAAACCCTAACGTCCTCCCAAGTCGCCTCCTCATCTCCCATGCCAATCCATTTTACCAAAATCTCTATGGTAGCTCATTGTCCTTGCTTCTTAAGTCTCCGATTAAGGATCTTTTCTGGTTTAGGGAAGAGAGAGTTGACTGGTGGAAGCTTCGGCTACAGAGTAGAGGAGGATCCCAGTCGTTTCTTCAAGGAAGAAACATAGAAAACAGGGTAGATCTTGGATTCTAGTGGTAGTCGCAAGCAATAGGCAACCTTTCCAACTTTTTCTTCAATCAAGAAAGGTCCATAGTAGTGGGGTGCAAGCTTTTAGTTCCATCGAGCAGCAGCTGAGAGTTGACGGTATGGTTTTAGCCTTAGGTACACCCAATCGCCGTTTGCAAATTCCCTCTCTGTTTGATTTAGATCTGAAAATTTCATCATCCTTTCTTGTGCTTCCCGTAGGATGTCCTTTCATGATTTGGAAAGTGGTATCCCTTCAACAAATCTTCAATAGCTTGAACCTTAGCTATGCCCGGAGCGTACTGTAGTAGACAAGGAGGAGGGTAGCCATAAACGGCTTCAAATGGTGTCGTTTTGGTCGAGGCATGCTCATTGATATTTATACCAATATTATGCGAGAGAAAGCCATTTGCTCCATGCCTTGGGTTTGTCACTAGTGAATCTGCGAAAGTATCCCTCTAAACAATGGTTGGCTATCTCTGTCTAACCATCCATTTGCGGGTGGTAAGCGATGCTAGTGT
Source organism: Juglans regia (assembly GCF_001411555.2). Lineage (NCBI taxonomy): Eukaryota > Viridiplantae > Streptophyta > Magnoliopsida > Fagales > Juglandaceae > Juglans > Juglans regia. The sequence goes on from NC_049916.1 coordinate 8,652,569, forward strand.
TGAGTTGAGTTTGCTGTAGCCGAAAGAGCTCCTTCCAAAAATGAGAGATCAAGATGGGATGTCTGTCACTTACAATAGATTTAGGGACACCATATAATCTGAAGATGTTGTCAAGAAATAGCCCAGTGATAGTAGTTGCGGTGTAGGGATGACTGAGTGCAATGAAGTGAGCATACTTAGTCAAACGGTCGACAACTACCATGATAACATTTTTGTTATGGGATTGGGGTAACCCTTCGATGAAGTCCATGCTAATGTCAATCCATGGTCTTTCTGGAATGAGTAGTGGCTGAAGTAGTCTCGCAGGATGGATGTGTTCAACTTTACTTCTCTGACAATTCTCACATTCTCATACATGATGCCTGACGACAACCTTTAATCCAGGCTAGTAAAAATTCTTTTATGACCCAAGCTAAGGTTTTGTAATATCCTGAATGTCCTTCTAATGGATGATTGTGCATCTCTTGTAGGGCCAACTACTGGAGCTCACGACTAATGCCTAAGTGGATTCTGTCTTTGTAAAGTACTATGCCTTGCGATAGTCAGAACTTTGGTCTGAGAGAGTGACATCCTGTATCTACCTAAGAAGTCTTTGAAGAAGCTCATCTGCTGGGTAAACCTTCTTTACTCTGTCAATCCAAGGTGTTTCCAATTGTGTGAGAGTTACTGCATAGACTATTGGTTCCATATTTTCCATCCTGGACAAGGCATCCGCAACTTTGTTCTCATACCCAACTTTGTATTCTACTGTAAACTCATATCCTATCAGCTTTGAGATCCATTTTTTCTATGTTGGAGTACTAATTCGATGCTCGACCAAATATTTAAGTGCAGGTTGGTCTATGCGAATTTTAAACCTTTGCCCCAGTAAATATGTCCTCCATTTTTTTACTGTCATCACAAGAGCAATGAGCTCTTTTTCGTATGTAGATAAATGTAGGTTATTGCCCTTGAGGCTCTGACTTAGATAGGCCAAAGGCCTTCCCTCTTGCATTAGTATTGCGCCAATGTCGTCTCCTGACACATCACATTCAACAATGAATGTTTTTGAGAAATTCGAGAATCCCAAAACCAGGAGAGTAGCCATAACTTGTTTGAGGTGGTGGAAAGCTTCTGTGGCTTTTGAATTATACTGAAATGCATCCTTCCGTAGTAGGGCAATAATGGGGCTGCTATGCTTCCGTAATTCTTGATGAATTTGCTGTAGTAACCCATGAGACCCAAAAACCCTTTAAGAGCCTTAAGTGAAGTAGGTAAGGGCGACTGCAATATACTATAAATCTTGTTGGGATTTGCTTGGACCCCACTTGAGGAGATGATATATCCCAAGTACTCTATTTCCGAGCATTTAAATCTACATTTTGGCATTTTTGCATACAATTGGTGCTGTTGGAGTAACTTCAGCACTGTTTATATATGTAAAATATGAGAATGAATTTTAGCAAATAGGGGTGAAAAATTTCATTCACAAGCTCTTGAAAGGTGGATGGGGCGTTAGTAAGGCCAAAAGATATTACTAGAAATTCATAATGCCCTTGGTAGGTTTGAAGGCTGTTTTTGGAATATCATGAGGTTCTACACGACTTTGATGGTACCTCGATCATAAATCCAATTTAGAAACTATTGAGGCCCTTCCCAATTCATATAAGAGTTCATCAATGATAGGAATTGGATACTTATCTTTGATGGGAGCTTGATTGAGAGCCCGGTAGTCAACACACATGTGCCAACTACTATCCGCTTTGCGCACCAATAATACAGGGGAAGATAAGGGCTTTGGCTTGGTCGTATGACTCCATTTTTTAACAGATCATCAACTATTCTCTCAATTTCTTCCTTTTGATAGTAAGGATAGCGATAAGGCCGAATGCTAATTGGATTGGTGCCATCCATGAGTGGAATCTTATGATCATGACTTTGGTGGGGGGATCCCTTTTGGGTCCTAAAAATTGAATGAAATTGCTTTAACAATGGTTGTAACTTCTCAGGAGCAGTGGTTGATGAGTTTTCATTTGAAACTTCCATTAATTGTAGCACTAACCCTTTGTGAGTCCTATTTTTCTGCATATAAAAATTTTTTGCATCTTTCATAGTTAGATCTGAAAGGCTAAGCCCTTGAAGCTGCATCATTTTCCCCCACTAGGTAAATTTCATAGTAAGTTGGGTGAAATCCCAAAGAATAGGGCCTACGTAGGAAAGCCAATACACCCCAAGAACCAAATCACATCCCACTAAGGGTAGCAAATATAAATTAGCGAAAAAGTAGTTACCTTGGAGATGGAATGGAACTACCTCACAACAACCAGGCAAGGTAGCCGATCCCCATTAGCTACCATCACAGTTAAGTTGTGGCTTCTTCTAACCCCTAGATTGGTTTTCTTAGCCATACTAGAGTTGATAAAACTATGAGTACTCCCGGAGTCAATTAGAACAACCACATATTGGTATTCTAATACACCCCATAGTCGAATGGTTCGAGGAGTGGGAGTGCCTGAAATTGCATGTGGTGATATACCAAGTAAAGCTTCTTCCTCATCTGTTTTCTGTTCTTCTCTTATTACAGGTTCTTCACGGACATCCACAAAAACTTCCTCCTCAGTTTTAGCCTCCAATCCTTCCAAAAGGAATAGCTTGGGAGTTTTACATTGGTGTCCCGGAGTCCATTTGTCATAACAATAGTAACAAAGATCACGGTCCCTTCTTTCGTTCATCTGTGTAGAGGTAATACGCTATATAAGAATGTTGGATTTATTAGGATGGTCTCTGTTTGGTCAAGGGGGGTAATTAGGAGGTGGGGGTCCCAATAGTCGAGGGGGGTTAGCTGCTGGTAGTCTAGGGAAGTTGTTTTTAGGGGGAATTGGGTTGATGGGAACTAGCTGGAATGTGCCAACAGATTTCTAATTCTTGAACCTGCACCATACTTCTTCCTCATATAGTCGGGCTAGACTAAAAGCTGTGGGGAGGGTAGTTGGTCTAAACATAGTGACCATGATCCTAATATCATCTCGTAGCCCACTAAGAAAGGTACTAATTCAAAAATCTTCCGGAAGTCCAGGGATACGGTTAGATAGTACCTCAAAATTAGTTTGGTACTCCTCCCAGTGGAGGTTTATTTTAGCTTTGTAAATTCTGCTACTGGATCATTAAAAGGTGTGGGTGCGAATCGGACTTGTAATGCCTGCACAAACTTAGGCCAAATGGTTATTGGATGAGAAGCCAATAGCCACTGGTACCAGGTAAGGGCTTACCTACCATATGGAATGAGGCTAGCTGAATTTTCTGTATATCAAGTGTGTTCTGGTAGTTAAAAAATTGTTGGGCTCTAAAGACCCACCCATTAGGGTCAGATCCATCAAACTTGAAAAAATCAAGTCTCATGGTTCTGTTGTGGATCATGGTTTTCAAAATCTGGGTTAAAATGAGCATTGGGTATTTCAGGATTGTGGCTACTGCTTGGGTCGGAATGGTGGGGGTGGAACTTTCTGTAGGGTGTGGTGGTTATGGTATGGGAAATGGTCGTGTAGTTGTTGGCAAGATTGCCTACTTGCTGGATAAGTTCTTCCAACAAGGTCTGCTGCCGAGTTTGGGCCTCCTTCATTTCTGCATTCTCATTTTTCAGCTGTGTAATAACTTTAGAAAGTTGTGAAAGTCAAGTCCCCTCTGCCATGGAATCGACCTGGCTCTACATATCATTGTTACGTATCTCTAATGTAAGTGAATAATATCTTGGTACTTCAATGGACCAATTCCTCCAAAACATGCAATGAAAACCAAATGATGCGATGCTCCATTAATTAAATAACTGGACTATAAATATAACCCAAATAATAACATGTTGATGATCATGTTGAACCATGATCTGAGCCATTACATAATAACTGAACATCACTAAACCATTACATAACCCAACTAACAACTGGCCCCCACATGACCCACTAGATTAAGGACTCGGTCAAAGTAAGAACTAAAAATAACATGAACATTCTAGAATACTTGGACTTCTGAGGCAAACATGTGATAACAATTGTTAGTCGCTAGATCAAGTGGACGGCTCAAATAAGGCCATATGAGAGGGTAACATGATAGTTTTTTTATTATGCATCTATTTAATGGAGATTGTTGCAATCTAACATTTAAAGGAAGAACAAAAAACTAACTTGTTGTAGTGTTTGTTGTTGAATCTCCTGAAGTTCCAAAGAGAAAAATAAAAATATTCACAAACACTTAAAGAAAATATTGAAGATAAATAAAATGCTTGTTGAGATTAACAAAGCAAAAGCTATAAAAAAAAAATTTGAAGAAAATATTTTAAATAAGTGCTTTATTTTTCAATCCAAAACTCAATTTGCAACCAAAAATAATGTGGCAACTCATAAGAGTCACAAGTTGAATAGAGTGACATTTTTCTTTTTCTTTTTATTTTTCTTCTTATTAGGTCACTTAATTATTAATCAACTTAGTTTCGAGTCAATTCGAGTTGACGCAAACCTGATTATGCCCAACCTTAACTCTATTATTGTATGTTAAGTAGGTCGTGTAAAAAATTGTTAACCTTATGATTTATTCCATTTTACAGTAACGACAAATTAAGTTGTATGTAATGAATGAAATAAAATTTTATTACTTTTCTATAAAATATATTTAATAAAAATAATAAATACAAGTTCAACTTACATGTGTATCCCATCCATTAAGTATAATGTAAGAAACCAATAGAGACAGAAAGAGATCTCACAAATTGACGTATCACAGTGCCATGCCAACTAAGTCTTTTTTTTCATTTTTTCCGCTTTTCATTTTTCGCACCCGGACTACCCCTCCCTTTCCCAAACCCACCAGACCCGAGCCCGCACTAGCTTCACCACCAATTTCCTTCAACAATGCCAGACCTCTTTCACACCACCAGGTATCTCTCTCTCTCCCCACCTTCGATCTTTCCCTAACCACTGAAATTCTTCCGTCCGGCCAGCCTTGGATATCGTCGTCGAAGGCATCTCACTACCAAGTACATAAACCTTTCTCCCTCTCTTTATAAACTCAGGTACCACTACTGTTGTTACGCCCTAACTCTGCATCTCAAGGTTGTACATAAGCATATTTGTTCAAATTTTTCTAAATTCGAGTAAATTCCAAATGTGTTTCTATTTTGTTAATTGAATGTAAAATTGAAACTCTAGATTGTAAGAATTGATGTTGCCACTGAAATTCTTGGAATTAATGCATTGAACCAAGTTGAAACCTTGTGGTTTAATCCACTGATAGTGAACCTCTTCCTTGACTTTATGCACTTCGTGAAGTTGTTAGTTGCTCATTATGTTTCTGTATTTTCTCCAGAAGTAGTCCTGATGCTTTTCATGAATTATGTTGGCTTTATGTGATTTTGTATTTTTATTCTTGTCTTTGTAGTAGATGAACTATGGTAACTAGTAGTGATGTTGGTAAGTCAACAGTTGTGTATTGCAAATGTGTTTCCTAGTACCTGCTAATAAGGAGATTTATTGATAGGTCACACTTGCGGCTGAGGAAACACATTAAAATTGGATTTTATACTTTATATATGTCCATTGACTAAAGTTTACAATATTTTTGACCTATTTAATAATATTGTAAGAGAGTTATTGGTTGGCATAATTTATTGGTAACTGGCTATTTATATTTTGTGTTTTTTGTTTTGTTAAGTTACTTTCATCAATTTGCAGCACAATGCCAGCATCAAGTAGTAAAAAAAACTCCTTCATAGCAAGGTCATGGTTAGAGACTGAGTATTACTGTCATTATGGGATTCAAGCACAGTTGAAGACTTCGAGAAGGGATGAAAGTTATGGTCTTCGCTTCTTAAGCCATAAAAACTTGCAGGTATACATCATGAATATTGTAAGAGGTGTATTTATTAAATTCATTAAAATTGTTGTGGTCTGAAAAATTCATGTGGCATTATTTTATAATTTGAAAATTCTTGCAAATTTTTCAAATGGGTTGATCTCAAGATGCCTGATTATGCAAAAATGTTGATTGAGCGTCTTCAAGAAAAGAATGATCAATTAGCTTCCATAGCCAGCTATATCGATATACTAGCTTAGCAGAAATTGATGAAACACAAAATTGACATGAAAAACGGAACAATTAGGTACCAGTTCAAAGTTACACAATATATGAAAGCAATTTTTCTATCGTGGATAGTATTTATTGGTGTATTAGTTGCACACATTATACTTTGAGTTGTAATGAGGTTGTTGACATATTGTAACTTCTGCACAACTAGGTTGTTGCTTTGTAAAATATTGACATATGACTGTGGAACTCTGCAAGTTGTATAAGAATTCTTACTGCTGAAATAAAAACGAAATCTTATACTATGTAAGTTGTGCAAGACTAATTACTTGTTGCTGAAGTATACTTTCTTGGTTTTGTGAACAACATAGAAACAATATTTACATGCAACATTTTGACTCTGAATAATAGCATTTTCTGAACTACTACAAAACATTGGCAGCCTTATATAGCAATAAAACTATTTTACATCTCAAAAAAATGGAAGTTGCCAATATTGAATACCCAATGCCAACACCAAAATTATTTTCAAATATGTTCGACCCCAAAATACATTGAAATATGTTCCAACATTGAAATCATGGTTGGGTAAGTATATTATCTTGACTCTCAACTCCATTATGTATTTCCTTTACTTATGGATGGCGAAAGATACAAAAAAAAAAAGGACAAAGTTAATAGTGAGTTGTATTCACATGGCCATGACAATGTAATAAAATATTTGATAGCTGCATAATTTTAGGACATTTTCTAGTCTGTTTCTCTTTTGTCACTTTCTTAACATTTTTACTACTTTTCCACCATAGAGATTCATTGTTTTGATGAAGACCTTCCATTACTTTTATAGTTTTACTACTAGTAGGGCTACATAACTTTTCATTTTTTTTTTTTTTTTTTGCTTGGTTTCATTAGTTCCGTCATGACATACAACATACTAACCCCTTATAATGTTCTGACTCAACTCTTCCCTAAACTTGTGCATATGATTCTTCCACTTCATGTAGGTCTCATGATCTTTCGAAGCAAGTAAAGCTATTTCTTGGTAATCGTCACAAAAATTATTAAACCTTTGTGCTTCAATATTGTCATGGATGTCATCATAACTACTCTTTATGATGGTGATCAAGAACATATATGGATAGCAACCGCATTACTTTCTCCCACTTAGTTAGGACGATGACTGCATGTCCAAATAAAATTTTCCTGAAATCGAATAGTCTACAGGTGCACATAACCTCACATTTATCATTATTGAAGTATACACAATACTTCCTCTCTTTTACAATATCATCATAAATGCTGAAATAGTCAATAATTTCATATGTCGATATTACACCTTCAATTTTCTTTTAGTGAGACAAACAATTCATAATCCCCCTAAAAGGTACTTGGACCTCTCTAAACTTGGCATTCGTGTGTACCTCTTGAAGTTTCTGTTCAATTACATTGATGGTAATACAATGAATTTTTTGTTGGAATGATCCAAAATGAGCTATACGCTCATTCTCAACCACCCTTACTAATAGAATATCATAGTCCCCAGCAAACCCCTCCAATGGTGTAGTAGCATTTACATAGCCATAAAAAATGCGTTCATACTCTTGGTATGCTAGGTTGTGCATATTCTAGCCCAAAACATAGGGCTGAGAAAAAATTCGAAAATCTAACTCCGAATCCGGCTCCACTCCGACACCGACAAAACAGTGTCGGAGTTGGATTTTTTTTTTAATTTTTCAATTGGAGGCGAAGTCGGAGTCGGAGGTGTCACTGGACCAACTCCGACTCCAAGTCCAACTTTATCCTCCGACTCCAACTCCGACTTTGAATCCAACTTCGATATTGTACATATGTTATAAAGATATGTATTTATCTATATATTTATCATATATACTAGTTTAGTTATATAACTATAACTTATATAGTTAAATTCAATAATATACTAATATGAGCTAATTATTATAAAATAATATATTTATACTATAATATAAATAGAGTAATGATAGTTTAGTAAATGTAAATTTCGTAGTATTACTATCAAGCACAATCAAGTATAGAAATAAATCAAATATTAGTATTTAAATAAGTATAGTATAATAAATTAATAACACATATACTAATTTACTAAAATATAATAACATGTAATATTAATGTATAATAACATGTAATTAGACACTAAAAATAATATGTAATATTGTAGTATGATAATATGTAATTAGACACTATAATATAAGTTTAGTATAAAAATAAGTTAAATATTAGTATAGAAGTAAATTAGCAGTAAATGATTTAGTTTTAGTTTTAAAGTTTTTGGAAAAATTGAAACTTGAAAGGTCTAAAAAAATTCTTTTTTAAAATAGGCTAAATATGAAACTAAAAAAAAAAAAAAAACCTAAAACTGAAAGCCCAAATCTGACTTCGCTCTAACTCCGACTCCGACTTCGCTCCAACTGTGCTTCGACTCTAACTCCGACTCGGAGTCGAAGTCGGATCGAAGCCTACACAAGTTGAAGTCGAAGTCAAAGTTTAGATTTGAACTCCAACAAAGTTGTAGTTGGAGTCAGATTTAGGGGAATCCGACTTCGACTTAGACTAAGTCGGTGTTCACCCCTAACAAAACATACCTTTCAGATATGCAAGTACCCATTGATGCTACTCTTCGTACAATTTACTCAACCAAGTAACATCTGTTAAACCATTGGTATGAATGATGTTGTTTCACCTTTGTTCGAGTTCTTCACAACTCAAATAGTCATATATACAATTAAATAAAAGACATTTAAAGTTGTCATATTGTAAATAAGATCCAAACTTGTCAAGTGATTTGTATAAAATATGCCTTAAACATAATCTATACTTGGTCCTTCAAAACATTCTTGCAATTGCCGCTTGTATTGCCCTATCTTGATCGATTATAATTGCATTAGGAGCCCATTCTGATATGTACATCAACTATGATTTGAACAACAACACAAATGTATCTATGTTTTCAATCGATATGAGGCCACATCTAAATAATATTGACTGGCCATGGTGGTTGACTCCCATAAAAGGGGTGAAAGAAATTTTATACTTATTCATCAAATATATTGTGTCAAACGTTATAACATCTCCTAACGAATTATGTGCTGTCCTACTTTAGGCATCCACCCGAAATACATTTCTTAACCTGAGTCGTCATCTAGGTCCATCACATAGAAAAATCATCACTTTTTTCTTACTGGCATACCAAATAGTTGTGAAATAGCTTTGCTTCTCCTTCTTCAAGTAAATCATTTCAAACTTTGCTAATATAATTTCGGCACACTTTCTCTCCAAAAGTGAGATTCTTGTATCCACCCACTTCAACAACCATGGTTTTTAACTTTTAATCGGATGAATTCTAGCTTTTTTTATCTTCTCAATTCTTTCTCCCAACCAAATTGGTAATTTTTATGGCAATCAATATATTTTTTTGACAATGGATAACTTATACCTTCCATCAACTATTTGCTTTGCATTAAGTTTAGCCTTTCAATTCGTCCCCCTACCAGTTTTGACTCGTTGGTTTTAGATGCATTGCTTCTTGGTTTGTGGTAGCAACTGCTTGCAATGGTGAAGCATTTTACCTCCCCATCATCCCCAGTAGTCAATGTTTTTTTTATACTCCAAAGTCTTATTGTTTGGCATACTTCATTTAATACTCAACAACCTCTTCTTAAGTCTCAAATATCATATCAGCCTTGGGTTTTTCAACCTTTTGATAGTCAGTATACTGAGATACAACTTGCTCTAGATGGCATACATTAACCAAAACGTAAAAGAGTTCATGATATAGTTGAAATCTTTAAAGAAATCATACAATAATATAACGAAACAATGCCATTAAAAATTTGATAATTAACGTCTAACCTTGTAGAATGTCAAAAACTTCATTGCCGTATGCTTCCTCGAAAAATATCAATGGACTCGATCTCATTTTGAATTGTTTTTTTTTTAAGAGATGAAGGTCACATGTCCAAGAGTGACCCCGGCTCAAAATTATTAATAACCATCACTTATGATGGAGGAATATTGTAGTAAATAAATCAACTCACCTGAGAACTTACAAATAATCAATACTATTCTAGAACTCACATTCCGTAAATAAAAATCCCCTTTAACCAAACTTTTACAAAGAACTACTTCACATCTCTTAACAAAATAAATCTGTCCAACCAGAATAACACCATAAAATAAATACATGAAATTAAGTTCTAACATAAGGAATACAAAGGTTGTCCATGCTAATATAGTTATGAAAAAACCAAAAAAATAATACATATGCTAATTCTCACTGTGTTATAACTTACAAATTGAAGAATTTTTTTTTTTTTTTTACAAATTGAAGAAATTGATTTATAAGTTCTCTATAATAGTTTTACACAAAAAACAATATATTGGACACTCGTTTTATATAGATAGCTTTATTCACATAACACTAAAAAATAAGACACACGGCATGGGACAAAACACATGAACACAAACAGAGGGCCATTAAAAACAAAAGAAAAAGAAATTTTGGTTTAATCACGTCAATTAGGAAGAAGTAGAATTTCCTCTATAAACAACATTCACAAACACGAAGGGAGAGAGGGGAGGGAGAGAGAGAGAGAGAGAGAGAGAGAGAGAGAGAGAGATGTGTACATGCCGGTGAGGGATGGGAACTGGCGGCAACGACGTTTGGGACAAGAATACAGGGGCACTAGAAAAATAAAAACAAATATCTTAGTAGCCGACATCAAGGATATGAATGTACGTAGGGGACTAGGTTTGGGAATGCAAGGGGGACTCAGGGGGAATGTAGGGGAACCGGAAAAATAACAAAAATGATAAAAAAAAAAAAATACCTTAGCAGTTGACATTAGGGACGAGAATTCGGCGAATGCTGAGGACCCGGGGAATGAGCCCAAGTTTTTGAGTTAGAAAAAATGAAAAAATAAATGAAAACTTAGCTTACGTGGCATTGTGCTATGTCAGTTTGTGGGATTCTTTTTTTAAAATCTCTTTGTGTCTCTAGCAACCCTTATAATATAATGGCCAATTCCACTACACTCCTTTTGATCTTAAATATCTCCTAATGTTTCTTTCGTTTATAAAGATAAAAAAAATTTAAAGACTTTGCTAGGGTAATTTGGATATAAAATTCTCTAATATGATCAAAATATCCATTATTGTTTTGTAGTAAATAATATTATTTACTTCGATTAATATAGAAAATATATATTGTTAAAATTCTCACACACTTCGTTTACAATTTGCTCTAAAATTACTCGGTATATTAATATCCTATTTAAGAATACAACTATCCTATTAGCGACATAAGTAATGGATGGTTGGTAGGCCTCATACTACATGTGTTGCATGATGAACATATATGATAAATAACAAGTTGAAATGAGAGAACAACTTGCATTTCCATATATCAAAATATACAATGAAAAGTCCTATATAGATGAATGAGGTCATATAAAGAATGAGAATGCAATAAATAAAAAATAAATCAACGATACTAATCGATTTATATTAATTACAGTAAGCTAAATATGAATAAGGCATATTACAACACACATGCTAGAATATTATAAGTATATTTTATCTAATCTTCTGATAGGATGCAATAGCGAAGTAAGGTGTCTTGTTGAAAATGATGTCGGATGAAATGACAATCAATCTCAATATACTTGGCACTCTTATGGAAGGCATACTTATGAACAATCAAAATAGCAATGTGATTGTCACAATAAAAGGGAGTACATGTAATCTAAGGAGCACATCTGACATAGAATCCCTGTCAACAACCTATAGAGTCGTATGGTAGCCTTAGTTGATTGAAAATATAGGCCGAAACAAAGTGGAAAGTGTTGGGAATAAACTGGTTATCAAAGACTAAGTTGAAATAAATAAAAGCGGAAGCAAACAAAAGAAACAACAAGCACACAAAGATTTAAGTGGTTCAGCTCAATGTAAGTCTACGTCCACTGGCAGATCAGTCTCAATGAATTCACTATCAATAAAAATGGAGTACAAAAGATTGATTGTAAAATCCTCTTCTAAAGTGTCAAAACACACTTGGGAATATCACAAAGAGTACCTATCTTTTCAACTACAAAAGTCGACAACCTTAAAAGGTTCAAAAGTCAGAAAATACTGTAGCAGTACGTGCCCTAATTCACAAGCATTTGCTTGAGCGAAGTGTCAAGTTAGGCTCGAGCCAACGTTAGGGTTGCCATCTCGCTCGAGCTGAGTGTCGAGCGAACTCTCTGGAAGCCATCCCAATCGAGCTGAGTGTCGAGCGATGTCGAGCGAACTCTCTATTTATGTCCAGCTCGAGCTCACTATCAAGCAACTATTGAGCGAACTCACTGGGTGAGTCTTTGCTCGAGCGGCAGAAACACCACTTAAGCGAACAATCCTTAGATGCTCTTTTTCAATAGAATTCAAACCACCTCTCAACAAAAAGTTTGTTGAAGAGACAACTATCAAGTGCAATAAAATCAACGTAGTAACCGTGATAGACTGCAAAGAAAAAAATAAGTGGACATCAAAGGCTATTACAAAAAGGTTTTGACACGGACAACAGTGACTAGTGGCACCATGTCACTAGTGCTATTTGTAATACCATGTAGAAAACTATGGGAGAAAACTCCATATATTCAATGTGTATTGCAAATGCATAGGGTGACTTATTTATAGTATAATAAGGGGTGTCGATTCTATCGGATCATTTGAGTTTATGTCAAGTTATTCAGATTCGAGTCATCATCAATCACTCAACAATAACCCAACCCAAATAATAAAATGTGTCAGCCGAGTTCGATTAGAGTCACGGTTCACTCATTTTTTGTCATTGTACATTTGTCGTAACATTTTCTAATGAATATTTTTTTATTATATAATTATTATATGTGTTTTTCAACAATCATTTCTTTATTTGCTTTATCACTTGTCTACAAGATCAATATGTCGATGTCATCGATAGGATTAAGAATATATTTTAAATTCGGAAAGATTCAAATTTTCAAGGATTTTAATATACATTAGGAACAAGAAATAAGAGAATTACTTTATAATGGAGGTGATATGGACTAGAGTAAGTTTTGACTATCATCTTGAAGTAATCAATAACAAAACATCAAGATGGAGGTTCTACGATTTATTAGAGATTCAATTTTAAAATATCTTCAGTCTAATATTTCTTGCAAATGCAAAAGTCATAGGATTATTCACAATTTAAAGGTCTACACTTTTCAACAATTATGAATTTATTGAACTTAATCAGCTATTATAATAAATACATAAGATAGTTTTTTTCATTCTATTAATATTTAGAGTCAAATAGTTGTTAATAATTTATTATGTGTCAATAAGACTTTTTAAAGATCTGTTATGGGTATCATGGACTATATTGAACAAAATTGTGTATTATAGAAATAATGTGTTACATAAACGAATCAGACACCCCGAGTTACATAAATTGAGTCGAGTCAAATTATGTTTGACCCTAACTCTATTATTTTGTGTTGAGTTCGTATCAAGTTTATGAATCATGTCAAAAATTGACAGCCCTACTTTCAATGGACAATACTGCCAATTCAATTCATCAATCTTGTTACCTGATATATTTAGTCCATTTTATCTTTTTTGAGATAAAATTAAAAAAGAAGGGGCCTATTAGGGTCACCGAGTGGTGGTCTTGAGAGTTTCTACCAAGTACAAAATACATTTTTTTATTTTGTATATTTTTTAAGCATTTTTTAAATCACTTTAAACATTTAAAAAAAAAGAAGAGAAAATTTACAAATTTATTTAAAAACACTTTGTTAAAAATTAAATAAAAAAAATCGATAACTTTTCTCACGATGCATACTCGGTGCAGAGGGAGACGTGGTACACTGATAGCGTACCACATTAGTGTATGAAATTCCTTTATGTTAATAGTATTTTCCTTTTTTTTATCTTTTGTCTACAGTTTCTGTTCCCTCTAAATGTAGTTTTTATTTTCTAATTAAAAGAGACTACATGTCGTGGTTGCTTTTTCCAATTAAAGGTGGTCAAGAAAGAGAGGAAATAGACATCTCAATCAAGTTCAGAACCAATAAAATACAGCGTTATCCATCTCCTGAAAGCTCCAACGTCAATATAAGAGCATCCTCATTAGATTGATTAAATTTATTTTTAAAATTTAACTAATATCATATTATTTTATATTTATTTATTTCATTTAAATTTAATCTCCACATTAAATTAACCATCTACTCTCTATATAATAATAAAATATTATTAAATTAATAATTTTTTTATTTAATTTATTTGTATCGTATTTTATAATTCTATCAATTTAATATTAATAATAATTATATTCTAATTAAATTAATATTAAAAAAATTATATTTTCAAATGTCATTTAATGCTAATAAAAAGAATTGAGATTAAACTTAATTAGAGTGAGAAATTATTATTTTAATATTTAGTGAATCAATTGTAGTTCTCTATATTTAACTAATCATTGTAACAAAAATTTAAATTATTTTAGAGATGACCAATCCAATGTAAAGTCTTTTTAGTGTAAATTATCTAAATTTTAACTAATCTCCTCATTTGACCAAACCAATGAAGATACTCTAAGCAGCACAACATGACTGTTGTGACTTTTGGTTGTATCAAGAAATGTGGGCATGGGTGAAAACTGATTAATCTTTTTTTTTTTTTTTAATTGGGTAATTGTGGAGGATCTTCTTGATATTTATAATATAACGTTTGCTCAGCTTTAAAAAAAAAAAAAAAAAGATCTTTGAAGTACGAAACTGGGCTTTTTATGTTTTACATATGCCTTATTTCTAATGCACTTCTATATATTTTTTTTTTTCAAAAAACAAAGTTGCCTCCTAATCTGCAACTTGTTAATGCTCCGGGAGTCAATAATCATCGGAAAATCATACATACCTTCGATCCTCAAAGGTCATTGGCCTCACAGCCACTACCAAACCAAACACTTCAGTATTCCCGCGGACGAACACAATAAAAGCAATGCCTTTCTTCTTTCAAGACGAGATTACACTAAAAGCAATGTCTTCCTATCATATTTCCATGGCAGCATCTTATTCATCTTAACAAAGTAATAAAAAAAAAAAAAAAAAAAAAAAAGCTCATGGGATAAATGATCAAACAGGGTGTATAGTGAAGCTGTCTTTTCCTTCCTTTCTTTTTTCCTTTTCTAGTAAGAAATTGATGAAGCTTATGCTGAAAGCCCCCCCCCCCCCCCCGCATCCCCGCGGAAGCTCACCTGAACATGGTACTCAATTTCAGCAGATATCTTTAACTCACTATTAGTTTAGCTACGTCAGAGAAATATCCGAGCAATGTCCAGTTCAATATATCATCCGGCAAGTAGACGTTTCTCTTCCTCCTCAAGTCTATTCAACCATTTTAGGCCAAGATCACATCCAGCTGTTGCTGCAATCTGGAATTGTTCTCTGGCCATCTCTACAGGATCCATCACAGGGCTCTCTGCGCTCTTCCTTGCTTTGGCATAGGAACTCCTCCTCAAACCGAATTTCATAAGAGATTCAGGGACTTGAACACCTAATCCATGTTAGCATGCCATTGAACTTAAAATTTTCAGAGAGATGAAGATTATCTATTTTGGATGGTAGCGAACCACCATTGTGACTGCCTGAAAGATTTCTCAAAAGGGGGAAAAAAAGGAAGGCCCCAGCCACTGCCACCACTCAGGGGGAGTAGGGCATGCACTGTGAAGGCATCAAACAGAAACCAATGTCTTATTCTTTTCTAAGAAACTAAATTTATCATTTTTAATCTGAATAGTCTTCCAATAACTCCCCCACCCGCAATTGTCAACTGTATTCAATAATCAACAAGTCCGCATATGAGGTGTCATCCACAATCCAATAATTGTCGACAACAAAAGGGTCTCATAATTTATCTTCAGCCACTAGTAGATGCAAACAAAAAATCAACTATGAACAATAATTCCAATCTTAAAAGAAATCTGTAGATAATGGAATTCATTGAAGATAAATTTTCGGAAATCCTAAGAGTGCCATGATTAACATAATGTGCGAAGCATGGGTGGGAAGAGCTAACCTCTAAGTAAAAGGGATCCATATGCTATGGCAGCACCAGAATGTCCCTGCACATATGTGAAGTATAAAACTGTGACTAGTTCAACATTGTTGTTCGAGTATTAAACCATACATATAGGTTCTATAATAACAAGATCTCATGTATATGGTTTAATGTTTTGCATATTCTATTATTTGCTTATAAAACAATGAAAGGATATTATGCATCCACTCGTACAGATACTAGTCTCCTTTGGGTGAAAAAAGATACATACAACTTCTGGAAATTTTGTATATTTTCTATGACTTCTAATAAATTTCTAAACAAATTATACTGCCATCCCCAATTACTGCACCCTTTAGCAAGCACATCTCCAAACTACAAATTTAGGCACAACAACCCCCTAAATCAAACTCTGGGCATCAGTTTGCTCCTTTCATTAATTTTACACAAATTCAGATGCAAAATATGTGTTAACCCACGAGATGGAGTTGGGGATTCCTTAGTTTGATCCATTGAGGTTCTTCTGCCACCATACTTTAGCTCGGTTTTGGTCACATTGTGGCTGGCACTACACTTCAAACCGGCCTTGTTTGTTTTCACAAGTATTCTCATCTCATCTCATCCGATCTAATCATTACAACTTTCCTAAATTTCCACACAAAATAAAATAAACAATTCAACTTTTTCAAATTCCAAAACAAAAATAATATTAGAAAATATATTCTAATAATATTTTATTCAACTTTAAACTTTTATTTCAACTCATCTTAGCTCATCTGCGAAAACAATCCAAGCTATATCTGTCTACTTGCCAATGCTTACCTCTCCAACATGCAGGGACCAAGTCCCAAATGTTAAGCTGATTGTGGAACATTATAAGATTGAGTGGAGTGTGAAGAATACTTGGATGCAGAAAATTTGGTGCCAGAAAAGAAACTGCAAGGCTTGTGCAAAGGTTTTTGGATTTGGAACGTGATGGACGCAGGGGGAGAAATAAGGATACAAGTACGTAAAAAGATTTGTCAGCAGGCAATAAAGAAAGGTGCATACAACCCTCATGTTAATGCTCTTGTAAGTAAGGTCTCAAATTGTTACAAGTTATAATGGTAGATTTGGCACTGTGGGATGCGAAGAGTGCTATTTTTTCTTCTGGACCTGGTGGCATCCACCCAAGAAGGGGAATAAAATCAATTTGACCGTTGCACAGAAGACAAGTCCATGTGGAAGAATTTTTTTTAATCATATAAATCAACAAACAGAAAAGGAAATCACTCAGACGAAAATTTGGTCATTTAAGTCGGTAAAATGCAGGTGTATGGCACATGAAGTATTTTTTGTTCATTTTACTATGTGGTTAATTATATTTTCCTTACATAAAATCTCACACATTCTGATGCATGCCTATAAACTTTTACTTGTGCAATAGAAACCCATTTAGAAGTTTTTTTTTTTATAAGTAAACCAGTTTGCCTCCATAAAAAAACATCAGTAATTTAGACATAAATGCTCTTAACATTAAACTATACGTTTTATGGAGCATGAAAGTTAATTTTTTTCCTTCTACAAATACTTATATTTGAGTTGATGTAGATTTTCAATAGAAGAAACTAAAACAGAAACATCAATTTGGGCTTCATGAAGCATCAAGTTGAAATTTATGCAGGTGAGAATGTGATAATAGTTCATGGAAGCAAAGCGTAATTGCCCTTTTTAACACCAGAGTCTAAAGAAGGAGACAGAGTGAAGCAAAGACATCCATTTATGGTGCAAAGTGCTAAAAATTTTACTTTGAAGTTGTTATTGCAAAATGAGCAGTAGTTGGGATGGTAAAGTATATTTTTCCTAAAAATTAAACAAACAGCATAGCGTGAAGTGATTGTGACTTGTATTCAATTTCAATGAAACAAAACATCAATGAGAAGTTTGTTCAATAAGTTTGACCAATTACCATTCTTTTTCTTCAAAATTGTGTGCTGCGACCCTCTCCATTATATCCGGAGATCCCTTTTTTATTTTTATAAGTTCCCTAAACTCAATTCTAAAAAACCCTCAAACTAGCCATCCATTGTGTAGCTGTAGCTCCCAAACAACCCCAAAATACTAAACATTATTATCAGGTCGTTTTTAGCAGTGTAGGAAGAGCCCCCTAAGCCCAAACTTTTCCTTCTAGTTTACTCTCCAACTCTTACCTTAGATCATCAGAAGCCCTGAACTCTCTCATACTTTTCATCCCTTTTCCCATCATGATCCTGGCCCTATCATGCCAAATCCTAACACAACCTGCTGTCCAGAATATCGACATCGGATTTGTTATCACACTGTTTATCCTGCATCACTCAGTCTACTAGTTTCATATATAACACAAAGGAAAATGCTACACATACAACCCTTTTCACAACCCTTTACATAACCCTGTTTTAAATGAGGGGCATTTTTGTAAAATAACTTATAAAAGTACTATCGTTTTACAGAAATACCCTAAATTTAAAACATGGTTGTATAAAGGGTTGTACGTGTATCATCACTCATACACAAAATCCTGTATAGACCAAAGAAAGGCTGTTCGTGCGAAACAAATGCAAACTTACCTTCCCAAAAAATTCAGATAGCTGAATAGCATCTGATTTAACTAATTCATCTAGCTCCATAACAAAGCATGCCAGTTTTGACGAAACAACCCGAATGACTAAATTGCCAACCAATTTCTACTTCAAAATCTTATATAAACCTTTGTACAATTTTTTTTTTTATAAGTAATAAGAGAATTGTACAATTTTAATTTCAACGGTCCAAAGTCCAAGAACAAGTTGTCTCTTATTCAAATTTCAACTACTTCCTTGCTACCATAATCAGATTTTCTCACCAAATAGATGGTTTTCACTCACTTAAATATCCTCTACGATAGTCTATTGAAAAGTGACCAATCTATAGGAACAAAGTCCATTACCTTCTCTGATGCCCGATGAAAACACCATAATGCTGAGGCAATGTCTTTTCTCACACAGTCCCCTGTTAAATATACAGCACCAAGAAGGTAAAGAGCACCTGGATGCAACTAGAACATAGCAAGCTGTATTAAATTTTTGAAGCAAAATCCGAAAACATCAACAAAATGAATCTTCCTTCTGAAAACAAACCTGGTCAACCGCCTTTTCCAAATAATAGAATGCTTGTTGATCGGATTGGACATGATTGTTCTATCGAAAAAACAGGCCAAATAACATCAGCAAAAGAATTTTGAAACTCAACTAAGTCAAACAAACATCAAATCTCAACTTATTAGGAGCAACTATGATCACTTTCATTAAAACATCAAGAGGCTCAGCTATATCCCTCTTGTTGCAGTTCACATCTCTAAATTAAAATTGCTTCACATATATTACGTCCAGTACAAAGTGCAGGCAGCCTAACCTCAACTCTCAGACGACAACCCAATTCGTACTGTGCATCTGGATCACCCATATCTGCAGCTTCAACTAACAAAGCAGCCCCTCTGTTATGAAATCAAATGGCATCAGTGATGCATATTTAAATAGTAATTGGTAACAAGCACATAAAGAAAGTGCACCACACCACACCACACCACATAGATAAAGAAACAAAAGGAAAAAAATATAGTTGATCCAGATAATAAAACTTAAGAAAATGAATTAGTTAAAGTAAAGAAAAAAAATTAATTAATTAATCTCTCATCTCAGCTTGACAGCGCAGCCTGAATATCTTTGTGTTGGTTTCCAGTTCTCTTTTAAACTTAAAAAAAAAAAAAAGCATTCAAGAATATACATACAATCACTTTGGGCTAACTATAATTTCAGCTTTCAATAACATAAGACATGAATATTCTTAAGAAATTACTCAAAATTTGGTTCAAGTGAAGTCAGTTTGCAAACCCGAGAACTGAACCAAACCGTTAGGATTCAAATTTTCAGAGTTGCAATCAAAACAAATTAATCAAAAACTGAAATTGGTCTGTTTGGTTAGGTCTACAAGTACCCAACAACCAAGCAGATAACCATAACTTCTTTTCTCTTTTATGCAGAAGTAGGTGCCCTACAACACATTATTGCACGAATGATGTTGGCTATGAACACCATCATCAGGAAGTAGACAAGAAGAACGAAGAAAAATATGACTTAGGAAACATTGCCAGTTCACTTACATAGCTTTGCATGCCCCTGGGACATGGTATTTCAAATGCAATTTGGACAGCCAATACCTGGCATGAGTATTTGAGTTGTCAGCCTCTAGAGCCAGCTCAAAGTTCTCCTTGGCAGCCTGAAATTGAACTCGAAAGGTATAGAAAATAAGCACAATTGCCAGACCAGCTTAGAAAGCATCCCTTACGTCAACCACAAGTAAAATAGAAAGAAGAAAAAACAGGTATAGTTAAAATCAGAATTACATAAGTTTGAAAAGGATCAACCAGCACTTCTGCATATAATAAAAAGGCAATAATCTTACACCTGTATTACTCATTTGTATGATTAAGTTCTGTATACATGTGATACCCTATATGATAAGGATAGATTATAAGGATAAATATAGGTGGTGTATAGGATCCCACATTACTTGGGAATGAGAAGTTTTTGCTCTTTATAAGGTTCCAATGAGGCTCCAATTGTATCATTGAATAGTCTTTTTTGAGTATAGGTCATGTGGTTTGGGCCTTTCATTGGAGTGTTATAAATGGTATCAAAACCTATCTCAACCAGAAATGTGGAACTTGAGCTGTGCCACTTACGATGGACTGGCCCAATAATGATGTCGGGAATTTAAGGGAGGGAGATTGTAATACCCCATATGATAAGGATAGATTATAAGGATAAAGGTAGGTGGGGTTGTGTATGAGATCTCACATTGCTTGGGAATGAGAAGTTTTTACCCTTTATAAGGTTTCAATAAGGCTTCAATTGTACCATTGACTAGTCCTTTTAGAATATAGGCCATGTGGTTTGGGCCTTTCATTGGGGCGTTATAATACACCTCAATCAAACAACATCAAAGCAGCTAAGTTGACAAAGCAGACTAAAGATTCGAAATTAGGAGGTCTTAGAGCACTAGCATTGAACTACATTGGATTAGCCAACTTAAAGCCACCAACCCATGAGCTATAGTAACACCATCCCACTCAACAAATATGACTTGCTACTGTAGTAAGGTCATATAATTTTATATCATATTTCCTCAAACCCTACTTCGTCCAGCCAATTTCTTTTCCACACAACAAGCCTTCTCATTTTTCTCTCCAGCTCCTCTCCGTCGCCAGCTCCCTTTCCTTAGCACTGCTCACAGGTTTTGTTTCCTCTCCCTCTCTTTTCTCTTCGGTTTCGTGTTTTTGGGCAAAATTTGTGTTGGGTGAAATTCATACAAGAATACTGGAAAATTTGTGTTTGGTGAAATTCTTATGAATGATTCTCTTACTGTGTTCTTGAAATTCATGTTCTTGCTTTGTGCAAGAAAATGGCTCTTGAGCATGTCGACGGGATGGAGTTTGTTTTGGCTCCTGAGCATGTCGATAGGATGAACTTTGTGTTGAGCGAAATTCCAGTTGATGCCATTACATTTCTCTACAAAGCATATCCATGCTAGATACGGAAAATCAAATGGTTATGACATGAAATTGTCACATTTCCTTTCAAACCAGACAAGGCAACAACAGAATCACATCATTTAAGGCTCTAAGTTTTCTGTTCTTCTTTTCAAGATTTCCTAGCACTTTTCCCTTTTCCTTGTTAGTTGAATCTCTTATATACTTGTATACTGGGGTAACACTTTTGTTTATGTCTTAAAAAAGTCTTCATCTTTCTTATAAAAAAAAAAAAGTTTATCAAGGACAGTCAATCAATCTAAAACATTAAAGGTGCTTTTAAGTAACATGAAGCAGGGCCAAATATGGGGGTTGATAGTATATTTAATTAGACTTACATGTGTTTTCAACATTTATAAAAGAAAAACATGTGTGTTTTCAACATTAAAAAAAACAGATCTTACACTACCATTTGTAATCATTTTTTTCTTGGCATATTCATAAGATTCTTTGTTGTGAACTTATGTACCTCCAATTATTAACTCTATTGTATGCTGCTTGAATTATGAATGTTAAAAAGCATAGGAAAAAGCTTCAATAGTTTGCTGCTGGAATTGTCAATGTCATGTTGTATTGCCGTTGGAACTCTTGTGATAGATATTGTGACAGATGTTTTGCTGTGGTTCCATTTATGTTTTGCTGGTTATATTGTGATAGCAATGTAAAGTCCATTGCTGTGGCTGTGTTTTTGCTGTATATTGTGTTTTTGCTGGTTCCCTTTTGTGGGATTCTAGTTGCAGTTGGGTAGAGATTTCTAGAGATCAATCAGGTGCTTTGTGAGGCCAAGAGAGAGGGAGAAGATATTGTGTTGGTGGAGAGGAGCTCTCATTAAAGCTTTAAGCTTTGAGATGATGCATTAAAAAAGTATTTTAAAAAAATGCATTAAAAAATAGATAAGAAGTTAAAAAATAATAATAACATTTTATTATTGTAGATAGTGAGATAGCTAATCCAATGTGGAGTTCAAGTTTTGAGGAATGTCAGTTTCATTAGGGAGGCACATTATTGGGAGGTGGGTGTCCTTGTTGAGTTCTTTAAGGCCTGGTTTGTTTTCAAGACTAAAACCCAAAACTTTGAAAACCTCTCATCTCATCATTACAATTTTCCCAAATTCTCATACAAAATAAAATAAACAATTCAACTTTTTCAAATCCCAAAACACAAATAATATTAAAAAATATATTCTAACAATATTTTATTTAACTTTTTAATTTTAATCTCAACTCATCTCTGAAAACAAATGAGGCCTTACTTGTTATACGCCATTGGACCTATTGATACAATGGTGGATAACTTGGTTTGGTCGCCTTCTAGTAAAGGAAAATTTCTTGCTCGCTCTTTCTATGAGGTTCTCCCTACTCAAGCTAGTAATCACTTTTCTGGCAGAGTAAAGAGGCTGCTTTTTTTGTTTGGAGTGCATCCTTAGGGAAGATTCTGACCATTGATAGTCTAAGCAAACGTGGGCTTATCCTCATTCACTGGTGCTATATGTGCATAAATAGCAGTGAAACAATGTATCATTTACTTCTACATTATGAGTTTGCAAGGGCCTCGTGGAATTAATTTTTCAGCAAAGTGAAATTAGCATGGGTTATGCCGGGGAGGGTGGTTGATCTACTAGCTAATTGGAGAGGGATCACAGGGACTCCACAGATTGCAGCTGTGTGGAAGATGGCTCTCATTTGTCTACTTTGGTGCATTTGGAATGAAACGAATGACCAAAATTTTGAGGATTGAAAGCGCTCCTTGGAAGAGATTAGTTTTTTCTAGAAGACTTTATTTATGTGGGCCATTGTTATAGACTTTAATGGTCTCAACTTTCATGATTTCCTTGTAACCGTTTCTAGTTCCTAACTAGGTGTAGTCACATGTATACTTTCTGTGTACTTGGGCTATGCCTATTTCTATATCAATAAAATATCTTCTTAGTCATAGAGAGAAAAAAAAAAAAAAAAAAAAGTTTTAAGTGATTAGTCAAAAGCCAAAAAGTGACGTATTAGCCAAACTTTGCCTAAAACTTTGTCTAAACCAATGCTAGTGCTCTTATGTAAGTCTATGTTGCTTGGCATACAAAGAAATGAAGACCTCTAAACGATACTGTCCAAGTCTAGTTACTATTCTTGTTCAAAATTGTTAACTTAGTCAGGAACATAAGATTCCTGACTAAAAAAAGTAAGATTAAAAGAACATGTCACTAAAAATATTATAAGTAACACTTCATTCAAATTCTCTCCCAAACATTGCGCAGATGACTGAATATTAACGCAACCCTGTTTCATTTCCTTTATTTCTCAGTGACCAAATGGATTGAGAGGAAAATGAACGAAAGAGATGTTAATGCGAGCGTGGATATTTCTAAAAAAATATAAACCATGTATCCATTACCCTAAGGAGAGGGATGAGACGATGATCTTTGAGATCGCTGTAATCGATGACTCTATCAACTTCCTTGAGAGCACTCCACCCTTTGGCTATGAGTTCCATGGCCTTCTTGTTCCTACTATGCAGCTCTCTCTAAATGGAAGAAGAGAGGAAAAAACAACGACGAAATCACCACCAAGGAGATTACCGAAAAGGAAAACGGATTTATGAAAGAGAGTATCACTATCGAGGGAAAGCCAGAATACGAACCTGTTGGTTGAATCGAAGAGGAGGAGGAAGAGCGGAGCATTTCAAAGTGGGATTCGTGAAGAGCGGTCTCAGCATCCTTTCTGAATCAATGATTTGCTGATGGTGTTCTCAGCCCAGTATCCGATTATTACAAGTTTACAACTCAATTCTAATTCGATTTATTTAATTAAAATAAAATGATATTAAATATTAATTCCCTAGTTTTGTGTTGCATTTGAATGAGTTTATGAATTGCAATAAGAAATAGGGGTGTAACCAATGTTTTGAATACCGTACCGGATGGCGTACCGGTCAAGACACTGGAACGAAATATTTCGGTACCGGCACCGTTTCGTGTACCGTTTCGGGATAGTCGATATATGAATAAATTATATATATAAATATATATAACAATTATATTCTAAAATAATAGTTTATATATGAATAAATTATATATAAATACATACATACATATAAATTATAAATAGTCTAATCTAAATTGGGGATCAAAAAATAAACTTGTAGTTTGAAAAAACGAAAAAAAAAAAAAAAACACAGGCCGAAATATCGGCCGGTACCGGCCGAAATATAGGCCGGTCTGCCAGGATACGGGGTGCGGATATATATCTAGTACCTGTACCGGCCGGAAGGCCGAAACGAAAAATTTCGGCCGTACCGGCCGGTACGGTACGAAATTAAAAACAATGGGTGTAACTGGTTCGGTCCGGTCTGGTTTTAAATAAAATTTAGGACCGAATCGGTATGTACCGGTTTTGTATTTTTTAAAACCAATTACGCACATGTTACCCTCCTAAACCGGTACTTCCGGTTTTACCGGTTTTTGGTCCGGTCCGGTCCGGTTTTTCGATTTTTTTAAAATGTAAATTTCACAATTTGTCATTAAAATTTTGTTTATAAAAAAAAAAAAAAAAATTGACTTTAAAAAAATTATTTTATACTTTTATTAATATATTAGACTATATAATAATATTAATATTAGACTATTAATATAGTTATACGTTATATATTAGTATTAGTTATAAACTTTTAGTGATTTAGTATTAACATTTTATGTAATAATTTATAAATTATAATAAGAAATTATTTCATATATGAATATATATGTTATATATAAAATTTCACATAAAATTTATAATTATACATTATATATAAAATTTATATATATTAATATTTAATATATATAAAATATTTTGTATAAAACTTATATATAAAAATATTATTTTTTATTTTTTTTAATCAACCGGTCCGGTCCGGTTCAGTCCGGTCCAAAAAATCTCGGAACCAGAACCGGCCGGTTTTTACATTTTAAAAATCGGTTCCGGACCGGACCGGTTCAAAACCGGTAAAACCGGTCCGGTTCGGTCCGGTCCGGTCCGGTTTTTCGGTTTGAGTTTATACCCCTAATAAGAACTGTCAGTTTTAATAGAAACTCGATAGAAAAACTAAGGCTTCGTTTGGTAAGTAAATTCATCTCAACTCATCTCAATTCATCATTATAATTTTTTTAAATTTCAATACAAAATATAATAAACAATTTAATTTTTTTAAATCCTAAAATAATAATAATATTAAAAATAATATTCTAACAATATTTTATCATCTCAACTCAACTCAGTTCAACATCCAAACGCACTCTTAATTGAAAATTTTGAGAAACTCATCCTCTTTTATTTTTGATTGGCACCGAGTGTTTGAGTACAGCGTCCTGACTAATTCTGCGAGTGCATAGGCCCTCATCAAAGAGTTTTACGCAAGTACACCTTGAATAATTTAAGGAAAATCAGACAGTCAGATGGCCCATAAAGATTATTTGCACTTAAGGGACTCTCAAGCTTAAACTTGAGAGGAGCATACCCCCAAATCCAAGGCCCAAGCCCAAGTCCAAACCCAAATCCAAGGCCAAACCCACTTGAGCCAACCCTAGGAATTGAGAAACTCTACTTATAATTTATGAAAATTTAGAATTTAAAATTTGTTTACAAACTTGTACTTTATGATTTATACATTTGACCATTTCCCACCATATCATACAATACGGAGTACAATACAGAGTACTTTGCTTGGACTCGGGAGCATAGTAGATAAAATACCGAGAGGGGAGATGCCTGGAGGAGAAGGAGAAGGAACCGGCAGCGAGGGACAGTAGTTACTGGAGGCGAGGGGCAGGGGCAGTGATGGGCGTATGGCGGTAGAAGAAAGAGAGAGAAGCAACGGGTCTAAGAGATGGCCCACGGGTTTGAAACTCTAAATGGGATCCACAAACCTACTTCAATCTTTACTCATAACTATTTACAAACATTCTATAATATTTATCACTATTATATATAAATAAAAAATAAAATTATTATAATATTTATCACTATTAAATATAAATAAAAAATAAAATTATTATAATATTTATCACTATTATATATAAATAAAAAATAAAATTCTCATTAAAAAAAAAATCAATTATTGATGAAATTTACACATTTTTCAATTATCGATTCAAAAGTCAACAACTTAATCTAAACGACCCTGTTTTGTAAGCTAAGAACGACGCCATCTTACTTAAATTTTGGCTCTATGTGAGGTTCTTCTGATCAAACAACGCCGTTTTGATCAAACAGAGCTGGGCTGCTGTGGTTTTGGCCCTTTGGGCTTCTAAACCCTCCTTTTTTTTTACCCCAGGCCCACGCCTTGTTTTAGGCTTATTTTTTTCATAAATTCTAATCAAACCCTATATTTTTAATCACTAAATTTAATTTTAAATTTTTTTTTAGCCATCGTTTTTTAATTAATGGTTTTTATAATTTTTGGCAGCACTAAATTTAATTTTTAGTTTTGATTATTAAAGATTACTAATTCACCAATGTTTAATTACATGTTATTATAATATAATATTATGTGTTATTAACTTATTATACTTGACTTCCTTCTATACTAGTGTCTAACTTATTTCTATACTAAAGTTAAATTATTATATCTAATTACATATTATTATACTATAATATTATATGCTATTATACTAGTGTTTAACTTATTTCTAACTTACCTCAATACTAGACTAATTTCTAGTATCTAATTACACGTTATTATACTACTGTCTAATTTATTTATATACTTGATTATGTATGGTAGCTTGTAGTAATACTATGAGCTTTACATATACTAAACTATTAGTCTACTTATATTATAGTATAAGTATATTATTTTATAATAATTAACACATACCAGTATGGTATTGAATTTAATTATATAAGTTTTGGACTTTTTATATTAGTATATATGATCAACATATATATAATACATATTTTTATTACATATGTGCAATTCGAAGTCGGAGTCGTATCAGAGCGAAGCCGGTCAGAACACAGCTCTGACTCTAACTAGAAAATTAAAAAAAATAATCTGACTTCAACGGTGTGAAATCGAAGCGGAGTTGGATTTGGAGTCGGATTTTCGAATTTTTGCACAGCCCTACTTTATGAAAATATTAATGATGTAAATTTTTTTGTAAAAAATTTTCAGGTTACTTAATTATTGCATTATAAGAATTTTGCATAAAGCTCTTTTGATGTATGTTACTCACTTTTTATCTATAAATTTATTTGTTTTTCAAATGAAGGATAGGAATTTGTCGTGAAAGAAGATAAAAATGGCAATTGAGTGTGCTCTCTCTAGAAAGAAAAACTTCAATCCTCCATTTTTCTAGCAAGAGAGAGTAGGGTTGTTCAAAAATTTAAAAGTTCGACTCCACTGAAGACTTCGCATTAATTCCGCATCGTTGAAATTGGAAGTTTTTTTGTAGTTTTAGTTAGAATTGAAGTCAGAGTTGGATTTATTTTTTTATAAACTTCGACTCCAACCCCAACTCCGACTCTAACCCCAATTATGACTCTATCATCCAACATCTGCCTTTGACCTTGCACCATCAGAGTTCGAGGCTTTTTATTTTTTTTGTATTTTTAGTTTGAGTCAAAGTCAAAGTCGAATTTGTTTTCAGACCAACTTCAACTCCAACCTCCACCTCCGACTTCACACCAATATTTGCCCCTGACTTATACCTCCAACTCCAATATTAGTATACATAGATTATAAAAACATGTATTATTTATATATTGATCATATATACTCGTATAAAAAGTATAGAACTTATATAATTAAATTAAATACTATACTAATATGTATTAATTATTATAGAACAATATACTTATACTATAATATAAATAGACTAATAGTCTAGTATATGTACACATCATAGTCTACTATCATGTGTAATCAAGTTTGTAAATAATATACTTGACTAGCTAATAGTGAGTAATATGTAATAGTCTAGTATAATAATAGGTAATTATACACTAGGAAACTAGTAATTATTAATAATCAATACTAACAATTGTTAACTTGACAGGTGATTTGTATTTTGAATCCTAATTATTTAGTTTGAATTTTAATAAAGATGGTAAAAGTATTTATTCTCAGATTGTTTATGTTTACTTGCACTCAAAAAATGTTCTTCATCATGTTTTGCAAAATTTACACTACTTCCAGTCTTGTTAAGACTAAAACCCAAACTATGGACTTTATAGCAATGTTTTGAATACCGTACCGGACGTCGTACCGGTCAAGGCACTGGAACGAAATATTTCGGTACCGGTACCGTTTCGGGATAGCGTTTCGGGATAACGTTTCGAGAAAGTCGATATATAAATAAATTATATATATAAATATATATAAAAATTATATTTCAAAATAATAGTCTATATATAAATAAATTATATATAAATACATATATATAAATATAAAAATTATAAATAGTCTAGTCTAAATTAGGGGTTAAAAAATAAATTTGTAGTTTGAAAAAACGAAAAAAAAAAAACATACATGCCGAAATATTGGCCGAAATATAGGCCGGTACAGGCCAAAATTCAGTCCGAAATGGCCAGTACCGGCCGCTACGGCCGGTATTTTAACCGGTACGGAATAGATATAATACCTGTACCGGCCGGACGGCCAAAACGAAAAATTTCGGCCGTACCGGCCGATACGGTACGAAATTTAAAACTTTGCTTTATAGAGTCCATTGCATGACTCCATATGCAGGGCTTAAAATTTATGTAAATTTTAAACATTTAAGATATTTTCAACGGTTCGGCCCAAAATATGGACTTTGTATGGAGCCCATTGTATCAGTCCAGAAATTGAGATTAAGAAATCGATTGGATCATAGTTTAAAACATAACCCACTAAAAAAATCCCAAAACATGTATGGTTCAATTTCGTAGCCCAAATTCGGCATCTGATTCAACTTCACTCCATTTTAATAAAGCCGAAATCGGAGTCGGATCAGATTTTGCACTTGACAGGGGCAGAGTTGGAGGTCGATATTAGATTCTGACTAAATCGAGGTCAAAGTTAGAAAAAGTTGAATGGTCGATACTCAATCCTCATTCTTTTTGCTTCCCTCCATCTCACCACCATGTAAATACAAGTTTATTCGGTAGTTTTTTTAAGTTTTTCCACACCTAGCCTTGGAATACCTAACCTATTGCCTTTTGGGTAGGGGTGTTCATCTAGGTTCTAACTTGGGAATCCGGATATATCGGGACTGGAACCCAGGTTTCAAACCCGGGCCGGAAGCCTGACCGGGTTGGTCCAGGTCAAACCCGAGACGAAATCTGGGTGGATCAAGGTTTTAGAAACTCGAAAATTCGAGTTCATTGGTTGTATCCGAAATTTTTTTTTTCCATTCAACTTTGGACTTTTTTCCTTCAACTTTTCCAACAACCAAACAAATTCATTACACTTTAAGCATGGATGAGTACATACAAAGAGTGAAAAGGACAAAGTAAACAACTTTGAACTTTTTTCCTTCAACTTTCCCAACAACCAAATAGATTAATTAAACTTTGAGCATGAATGAGTACATACAGAGAGTGAAAATGACCAAGTAAACAAATTTGGACTTTTTTCCTTCAACTTTCCCAACAACCAAATAGATTCATTAAAATAGAGAATCAACAAATCCATAAACAAGTCGATACCCAATATAGATTAAAAAAAAAAAAAGTTTCCAAACATTCCAAAAACCACACGGCCACTAGCAAACAAATGGTCAAAGCATCCATCAACCACCGCACAACCCATCTCAATGGCAAATAGTTCACACACCCAATGGCCTTGTACTCACACACAGAAACATAGTTACAAGGGATATATATATATATATAGAGAGAGAGAGAGAGAGAGAGAGGTGAGGGAGGGTTTACCGGAACAACGACCTAGAGGCAAAGGTCGACAGTGACGGAGATGCGGCAACGGCGAAGGAGATGCGGAGACGGGGTCATGATGGCGGTGGCTAGGGTTTCTGCTTCTCCCACAGCGATAACGCAACGAGAGAGAGAGTGAGAGACTAGAGAAAGAGAGAGAGAGAGAGAGGTGAGTCGGGGGGCTTACAATCAATGGAAATTTTTTTTAAAAGACCCGGGTACCGGGTCCCTAATCCGTACTCAGACCGTGTTGGTCTGGGTTTTGCAATCTGGGTTTCAGATGCGTTTTGATCCAGGCCGGAACCTGAAACCGGAATCCAGTTTTCTGAATTCCGAACTAGGCTGGGAAAAGATCCAGCCCGAATGAACAATGCTACTTTTAGGGCCCAAATCCTTGCACGCATCGCCTCGCTGAACTCACCAGCCGCTGACCCTTCAAACAATAGGAGAAGTGTTGCCAAAAGATGGGTACATGAGGCTCATGTGCAACCTAGCCTGTGTATGAGTTTTACACGCAGCCGTGTCTCCAAAGTCCTACATTGACAAGCACCATTTCAATGGAATCAACAGCTTCAAATCTCTTAGATCCAACCTATCCAACATCTCCACACCTAATTCATGGTCACCACATAGGGGTGCTACCTGCCCCTTACGGGGCAGGGGCACCCCTTCCCCGCATCCGTTTATAGTTCCTTCGACTTTTATGCATGCAGAAATTTTGATACTGTTAATAATAAATGCAGGTATTTTTTTATCGTTTTACTCATTTTTTAGGTAATTTAAAATATTACATTATACATAAATAAATATTGCAAATATATGATGTATAGAGAAATATTTGAAATATACGATGTGTAGAGAATATAAATATTTGAAATAAATAAAAAAGATTAAAAAATATAATATTTAAATGATATGAAAAAAAAAAAATTAATGTATGATGTATTATAAAAATCAATATGTAAAATAGAAAAAATAGATTTTAGTTATATATTTTAAATGATAGGATAAAAAAGTCATTGAGAATGTTCTAAATTCTACTAAATGGTGTAATTTACTCTAATTAGAACCCAATTCCCTAGTGGCAAGTATTAACGCTACTTTACATTTCTGACATAAGGAATTGATTAAGGTTAATTGGGAATTTTCTAGAGGATGGGAATTAAATGAATAATATTTATTTAGTGTAAAATAATAGATCTTATAATCACTTTATATTACAAGTGAAATGATAAAACTATTCCATAATCTATGCTAAATAAATGCTATTCAATTAATTCGAAATGGAAATAATCTAATGGGATACCATTCTTTGATATAATTCAATATTTGTTTATTTATGTATCCACTGCACGTATTAGATACGAGTACAGAAACATAGTACTCCCAATTAAAAACAAAACTTAAATGAGTCCATTGCTGATTGTCCGACAGTTCAAAGAGGAAAAAAAAAAAAAAGAGCAAATGCATAAAAATACTGAATTTTGCTACACAACCTTCACCACATTCCACACTTCACATTTTTTTTTAATTTTTTAATTTTTTTTAAATTATTTCAAATCTTCTATTCATTATTCATATAATAAATATTTGATAAAAGAAAAAAATAATAAAAATTAAAAAAAATGTAGAGTGTAGAATATGAAGAGGTTGTGAAAATTTATTCAAAAACACAAGTTTGTGAAAGTATGGAGTACTAAATTGGTACAACCTTAAGAAAGTGAGCAGCCGTGCCAAAAGGAAAAATATATACTCAGAGAAGGGCTCTTCTACTCATCATCCTCACAAGTCACACATCACACACTACACTCAATTTTTTTTTTGATTTTATTCTTTCTAAACTAATTGATTTCTTTTACTCATCATCCATATGCTATACATTTAGCAAGAGAAAAAAACTAAAAAAAATAAAAAAATTATGTGTGGTGTGTATAATGTGAGGATGATAAGTATAATTTTTCCTCAGAGAAACTCATAGAACGGAAGTATCATTTAAAAATGAAAAATCATACTTGTAAGTCGGTGTGGAGGACGCACTTTTCACACCAATTAAATGTTATAATTTGATTTGTAAAATAATTTTAAATCTAATCATGATATCTTAACGTTAGAGAGTTCATATTTCACATGAGTTTACAAGTGAAGTAACGTTCCTCTTTTTTAGAAAAAAAAAAAAATGTAAGTAGAAAAAAGAAAGTTCTACTGAAGTATTTGAAACAATAAAACGAATCATTTTTTTATAAAAATTGAATTTCAGGTTGTGTTAGAGAATGAAACTGAAAATCTCTTTTATAACTCCATAAAAGTCCGTATATTTTAGGCATTTTCTCATTTGAAAAATTCTTCTCATCAGCTACTATTCATTACCCCACACCCCACATCCTATGAAAAACACCCTCGTACCTTATGAAAAACACTCAAACACCCTATGAAAAAGCTATAGGTATAGAATGTAAAAGTGAATAGTAAATGATATATAATAAATCCCTTTCTCCTTGTTGTGCGCATTTGAGTTTGCTTGAATTATTTATGTTTGGAACTGTAACCATTGAAGTGAAAAAGCTAGTTATCCTATGGTCAGATGATAAGCCCCACGCTTAAGTTGAGGTTTGTCCACAATACTGCTTCTTTGTGGTTCGGCAATAAAATAATCATCAGTCAGGCCTTTCTAACTAGGTCATCAATCCACACAAGAAGCATCGATGAAGTCATAATTAATGCATAATAAACACAAAAGGTTGAGCTTACAATTTGAGTTCTTGGTTTCTACCTTTACTTGAGCCAGAAAGAAAATGACATCTTGTGGCTCCTCAAAGACACCAAATCATGGCAAGTTGTCGAGATTCACGGAAGTGTCAATTTCATTGCGGACAATCTTGCAAAATGGGTTGCTGCCAATTTCATTTTTGGCAACATTCCCATACCATCTATTCCACCTTCAACCACACATCCATCTTCAAACCACCTTGATCAAAAGCTCTCCACTTGTATCCTTGTTTCTATGTAAATTTTACTCATAAACAAGTTATGCCAAAGAGAAAATCGACCTCACTAATTTACATTTCTCCTTGAAGGGTAGAATATGTTAGAAGAATACATGTATAGATTCAACATGGGGTGAGGGCAGATGTTTTCAGATATTGGAATCCGCATGCATGTCATTGAATATCCAATGGATATATACTATCTGATCCTCTTGTTCTCACACTTAAGCAAACCATGTTATATATAGCTGGAATTAGTCTTTCTTGCTTTCCAAATTCATAAGCAGAAGCTTTCATCTTTTCTTAAGGAACTCAATAAAAAATGTGGCAAGCAGTCAAAATTAGTTTCTCCCTACTTTTAGATTAGCAAGAACCATGCTTGTTTAGAACATAATAAATTTTAAATTGCTTTAGCAAGATTCCCATCTTTTGCTTCTTTATGTCAATATGGTGATAAGATTCAAAGGAACAGTGTAATGATTTCACAAGGCTAATAGGTGCAAACAATCCTTTGGGGCCACACTCCCTGATGAAAAGTCAGCGATTTAACCCATTCCGTGTAGGAAAATTTTCTCGGATACGGTGTACGGGACCGGGGTTTACTCTGCAGGGGTGGGTCCAAAGGGTCTTGTCTTGGAGAGGTTCCCCGACAGCAAAAAATAAAAATAAAAAATAATCAACTGCATCTCATATTGGACAATGGAAGTTTAAGTGTAAGGATTGCGACGAAGAATCTCATCGGTTTTTCTTAAAGATACTCGGAACCTTCCACAGGGTGGAGGGATTTATGGGAACACTATGATGCTCCAACTGTTTAAGTGGCTAGGAGACTGGTCTTAAATGCTTCCCATGTTAGACCTTTCCGAATGTACTCTGTATTAGACGGGTCGAAAGGTCCTTTAATTATGTCTATGGATTTTATCACTGCCCTAGCAGGAAGAACACTTCTTGATGGATCTGGTGGGGTTCTACCGCTCAAGCATGAAGAGAATCCCTGAAACATGCATATATGAAACATAGCTTTCAACAGATAATAATTAAATTGTGTAGATCACCATAAACTTAGAGAGATGGGAAAGAGAGTAAAAAGGTGCATTGATGTCAAAACTATAACTTAGTTCAATTTTGGCTGATGAAAAAGTTCTTTGAAAGTTGTAGAAAAAGATCCCATAGTTTGGCCAAGCTTTCTAATCATCATTAGAGCTAAAACATTCTTCTTCACATCTTTTCCCTAGCTTTTGGCATACACATTCTAGTATGTTTTTAAGACTCTCTAGCTAAAAGTTATAAAAACATAAATGTAAAACAATTCCATAAGGAAAAAAGACAGAAAAATTGAAAGTTTTCAGAGTAAGAAAGAGCAGTATTGGGTGTTAAAACTATGTTCTCCAGTTATTGGGTGTGAAAGTAGAAGACCGATAAATAATAGAGTTATATTTGAGAAATGATATTTATAATCCTAGGATTTAGTGCTCACTACCTTCAAAAAAAATAGTAAATTGAAAAAATATTTTTTCATAGTAAAATCTAATTTTTTTTAAAATAGTGTGTAATGCTAACACACTTAACGGTGAACTCGACTTTTTTTCAAAAAAATTAGCGAGACTTATAGATTCTTAACTAGTTTGGATATTGAAAATAGGTATTATCATAATATCTCATTATTATTTATTATTTTATTATTATTTTTTATCTACTTTTCACTATTATTTATTATTATTTAATATTCTACCATTAGTTTTTTTTTACTGTTATTCACCAAATTCCAGATAATACCTCGTTGCCCAAACGAAACCTTACACTACTTTTCACTACCTCACTACTATTCACTACTTGCACACTCCAGAGTGCAAAATCGGCATTACTCTATGATCTATCACAATAAAAGCCAGCAGAGACTACCCATTCTGTTTTTAGGTCGTGTGAAGCACTAAAAATTGAAAGAACATAGATTAGCCTTCCTGAACAACTACTCCTTTTGCAATTGAAATCCGAACTATCAAAGTCCTCACGTGAAACCGTGACTCAAAATTCCATGGCTCAAAAACCCCCAAAAGAAGGGAAACAATAAGAAAACGCACCTTGAAGATGAGCACCTCCACTTCCTCCTCATCCACCATTGCATGAACAATGAGCGCTTCTCCCCTTGCAGACTGGCTATATAATTCCAACATCGCAATTTCCTCTTTGTGCCCGTATTCTTCATCTCCTTCGTCGTCGTCGTCGTCGTCATCGTCATATCTCACTCTCCTCCTCGCAGCGCACCGAGTGCTCAAAACTCGTTGGTTGCTCAGTTTTGGAGACCCAATAATGGCAGTCCGAATGCAAACTCTGCAGATAGAAATGCTTGGTTGGAGAAAAAAGGGCAAAACAGAGGGTACGGATAGCACTGCAGATCCTCCCAAGTTTGTCAACAATGTCCTCGGAAGCATTTTTAGTGCTTCAGACTTCAGAGGCCAGGTCTCGTAAGTACAGACTGTACAGTACCCTCTCCGGAAGCCTTCTGTTTTTGATTCTGGATTTAAAAGATAAGAGACACGTGTGCAATCCTATTACATGCTTGTCCTTGTTCCCAATTAAAATTTGGCAGCTGCTACTCCCACAGAGGATCCCGACCGAGGGATCCACCGGCCAAAATTTTTTTTAAATAGTTTTTTAAAAATTCTTTAAACATTTTAAAAAAATAAATAAAAGTTATAAATTCATTTAAAAACACTTATTTAACCATTAAATAAAAAAATAACTCAATCAGTGAGTTTTTTCGGTGGATTTTATAGGTGAGAGTAGTGTTTTTCTTAAAATTTTAGGAGACTTTTATCATTTTTTATGTACAATATTATATATCTATATATATTAAGTTACAGTATCATTTTATTAATATTTTTTTAATTTAGATTTTAAATTTTAAATTTTAAAATTTTATCAAAAAAATTCTATAAACCACACTCTCACCTCACTTTGATCTCATTAGGATGAGGTGACATTGCCCACTAACTTTTATTTTTCTTCTTTTAAAAGCAAATAATTATCCAAGGGTACTAACAAAAGTGTTATATTTTACATAGTAAAATGAAAGTAGGATATGAGAATAATTTGTAGAGTTTTGTTACTCATCATCTCTACACACTACATACCAGACTTATTTTTTTAAAATTATTTTGGTATTATTCTTCCTAAATTAATTGAATTATTCTACTTATAATTCATACATTACATATTTGATACGATAAAAAAATAAAAAATTATATATAACTTGTGGTGTGTAAAAATGATTAGTAGAATTTTTATTTTTAAATAAGTAACTGTATTCCTTTAATAAGAAATCAGTTTAGACAATACAACAGATCTAATGCAATACACGAACTTCCACATCTATAATTACATGATTACATAACAAAATATGCTTTGCTAAATGGTGAGCAACTTGATTGGCAGTCCTCCTTTTACATGTTGAATTTTTTTGGCAGAAGCACCATGTAAAAACAATTTGAGCTCCTCCACCAGATGCCCATACATGCTAAAATTTTCAACAGAGTTATTAACTGCATTAACAACTTGAGCATCCCTATTACATTTTACAAACTCAAATCCCTACAAAAGAGGCATGCACTAAGTGCCATAGGAATTATGTGTACAATATCGTAGACAATCTTATTATATGAGGAAAGTGAGATATGAGTGTGATTTGTAGCATTATTAGATGAATTTTGAATTTTAAACGATAACATGCATGTTTTGAATAGCCATAGGATTTACATGTACAATCTCATAGACAATCTTATTATCCAATGGATGTTTGAAAAAATAAGTATATGGCTATGAATGCAGTATGGTGAAATGATATTGCAATTTTAGAGTGTGCAAACACCACGCATTCACTTTAAAAAAAATGGATAAATCTGAAAGCTACATAAAAAATTATCTTTTAATGATGGATCTCACTTTTTTTAAAGAAAGTGTGAGACTTGCACACCTTAAAACTATATTTAACATTATTTATTGTAGAAAGTCCTTAGTATTCTAGAATAAGTAATTCTACATACAACCGTAAAATACGTAAATGTCGCGTAATCGATTTGAAAAAGAGTGGAGACTATTATTAAAAAATTAAATTTTCTTCATGTGAGTCTCATGTTTTATTCATTTTTTTCAAAATAATTACGCGACGGTTATACAATTTATGGTTGCAAATATCTTTTCTCTTCTAAGAGTATAGTGGGGTATACGGTTTGGCATTGTATCAATCTTAGTGTCATCTAACGGGTGAAATTTTGCTAAACCACAATCATTTCTTTCAAACTCAACAAAAGATACACATTTATGGCTTTAACATATTTCCCTTAACATATTGAGTTTGAATTTGAAAACAACGGTGAGATTTAGCTCCTAAAAAACAATTGCACAATGACCCAATCAAAAGCAGGGTAAAGCACATGGATTGCTGTCCAAATTTCCTTTTTTCTTTCTCGAAGACATTTTGTAAGATTTCTCTTGTCGTTATTCTTGACATAAAGATATCTTTTTACCATTTAAAATCCCTTAGATTAGGACATTTAAGATTACTTAGTTGATCGCGAATTATTAAAGTAAAATTGTTTGATGTTCCTGAGAATACCTCTTGATTGTGAAGATTAAAAGTATGTATTCCATCAGCAATTTCCATGCCAATATTGTTGGGTTTGGAGAGCCTGTTTTATTCTTGTTGCAACTCGATTTGATGACTTGATTCAACAAGAATTCGTTACGATTTTTTGTTGTAATAGATTAGAATAGGAGAATAATGGAATGCAATCAATATGATGAGAAATTCACATGTATTTCATAAGAAAAGATATTGCTCTCTTCGAGGGGAGCTCCTCCATAGATGAAACAGACTAACAAATTCAATAACAGGTTCTGGATGATTCCTTCGGCCATTGCTACTCGAGTTATATTAATAATATGTAAAGACAAGATTACCCTTAGAGGGTTCGGTTACAGACTTGAAGAAATAAAATGCTATAAGTAAGATATGGATCGGGCCCTTGGTTCATTCGAAGCCCATCATCTCTACTTCTCTTCTCAGACCATGTTTACTGCTTCTAGCCCATGTTTTTATTTCAGCCCACGCAAACCCATCTCATAACTAAGAAAGGTATCTTCTTGAAGAACCCTTGCTGCCGACACTCTTAACTCCAAACTCCAAACTCCCATAACTCATACTTACGTGCCTTGTTCTTCTTCCTGTTAGATCGGCGTGTTACAAATGTCATCCCCATCAAAACACCTTGCCCACAAGGTGTGGGTAATTAGTGTAGAGCTGCGTATAGTCCATGTTTTCTGTGAAGAAACACTTGTAGAATATGCAGAGCACTGGTGTGTACCTCCAATACACTGTTGACTACTAGAAGAGTTCCACGTACTAGGGAAGGAAGTAGTGGTTGAATGAAGGTGCATAACAGTGAAGTCCACCTTTCCACTCAGTCCGTAAAAAATGCCAAGCACTAGACTGCAAACGATCATCGTCGTCTGTCGAACAACAGCTGAATGTCTTTGCATTTTTCTCCTGAACTCCACACCAGATTTTCCCATTATGTATTTTATCAACCTTAGAGCCTTCAATGCCCCGTACAAGCCCAATCCTATGCCACTACTATTCATTCTCACATGAACTCGTAGCACGAGAATATCCCTATCTATATTTCTAAATTTGTCCCATTCTCCAACATTAGTCAAACAAAATGTTGTGGGCTTAAGCACTTTGATGTGGGCCTCGTTTTTGCGGAGGAACAAATCGCCAATACCAATGCCAAGGCGAAAAAGTGATACCATGGCTAACAGACACCACAATTGCCAGCCCACCCCTTCCTCTATAAAAAGGCTCTAAAACACCCCTCAGCGGCAATACATCAAGCACAAGAGGAGTGACAGACTTTTTACCTCTCAGATTTTTTGGAAGAGCTTGAAGGGATAAAACCCAAATTTGTTGTGTTCGCATGTCAAGAGAGTAGCAATGTTGTGTATCCTTCCAATGCCGAACGACATGACCTTCTTTATATCTTCCCCATCCTCTGTTAGCCCAAATCCTAGCAGCCATACCGACAAAATCAGGGGTTGTAGTTCTGAGAACCGAATGAGAAGCCTAACATGGTGGTTTCTCTCCCTCTCTACTGCTGGGTTTATTGTTTGGAAATGGAGAAGTTGGACTCGTTGATGGAAATTGTTTGTTTATAGAAGCACCTTGTCCACAAGGTGCGGTTTGGCTGCCCCTCTTCCTTTGTAACTGGAAATTATTAACTTCCAGCTCATCATCAGTGATCCAATCAAAATTTCCATCTTCTATACCATCTCTTGCGAAGCCCATGCAAATAGCCTTGAAGGAAACAACATAGTCTTGTGCAGACTTATCCTTGCCATCATTTCTCTCTCTCTCCTTCATAGCATTTGGTTCAGTGAAGTGGTAATGTACTCCATCCCTCCCACAGCCCTTGGAAGGCTAGGTTCTACGTCTCACAGAGACTCCAAACATCGAAGGGAATTCCTTCATGAGCATGGATATTAGTCTACCCTTACAAATTCCAAAGGGATCACTAATAATGGCTAATTTATTAGCATTGTCCCTCACAACCTTGCTCCAAGCAACAACTTCATTCCTCAATATTTTTCTCAGTTTCCTAACACATAGGGTGCCCACCTCAAGAAACCCTATACAATTATCTGGGGTAGAACTTGGCACAATAGGATTCACCAATTTGCCTACTGTTTGGTTAAAAATATGAATTCCACTTGATAACGATGGTGCATCATTAACTCCCCCAATCAAATATGCTTTGTTGCCGACAACAGTGGTTATTGCATAACTAGATTTTACCCTTCTCTCAAGCATTTCATCAAACATGTTAAGCTCAAATTCATCTCTACATCTTAGTATGAGAGTGTGATTGGAGCCTTGCTTGGCGACGAGTTGTGAAGGGACCACGGTTTTCAGGTAATCCATTATCCGAAGCAAAGAGTTGCCCAGACTTGAAATTTGCCCCCACATAGTGCCATTCAACCACGGCTGATGCTGACCATCAATGATAGAGATGACTTGAGTAATGCCCTGCTTTAATCTCTTGGATATCGATTGTTGCTCTGCAAAAGCAACCAATACATGGAGGTCATGCAAGAGTAAATCCTCCTCTATCAATCTGACGGAAATCTCATATTAAAGAATTGTAAAGTCTCGGAGCATCAGGCGCAGGTTCTCTGTTTCTTTGCTCTCGCCCTCCACGTTCGCGGCTAGCTCAGACTGGTGTTGCTGACGACTCGTCTCTGGACGTGTAAATAACTGTGATATGGTCCCCTTCCTGTTTGATTCTCCATCTGATTGAGTTAATGTCTTCATGAAAGACGCCTCTTGTGCTTCGGAGCTATTAATCCCTTCAGTTCCATCATCTTCAAAGTGCAACTCATTAGCCTTCACCAGAACCGACCTTATCTTCGCAGAAACCTCATCGCTCTCAGGATCAACCATGTATTTCACTGCATAAACTCTGCAGCCTATAAATGGCACAACCCTTGGGCTGCTTCGGAAATCGGTGTTCCCGCGGGCTTGCTCAGCGTGGCCTTTGAAGATGCTTGGTGGGCATAGAGAGATCTCGGTTTCTGATGGTGGAGAGGGATGTTTTGACGGGGGTGTGAGCCAATGACCCAATTTTCGTGGAGAGTTGACCACCTCTTTCGAACATGGAGTGGATACTGAGCTCACTAGGTGCGATAGATGGTAGGGATGATTTTTCTTTTTCTGAGCTACGAGACTGATTGAAGAGGGGGTTTGAGATATTCGGGGATGTTGGAGAGAAGGTGTAATCCAGAGATGGGGGCGGAAAAAAAATGGCGCTCATGGGAAAGAAAAAAAGGAGAGTGAGGACAGAAAAATTTCGGAATGGAGACACTGAAAATCGCTACCACCAGGATCAAACTCCCTAATCTAAAAATCTGAGCGTGAAATTTGAGGCTGTAGCCACAGTAATGTTGTATTCCAGCTTGGAGAAATCCCTAAATAAACAGCTCGATGGTAACCTCTATCTCGATGAACATCATCCCTGGGAATGTTGAGTTCACATTTGATAATTTCACCAACAAGAATCGATCGTGCGGCTCGTTCTTCTTTGCTTTTTTCTTCCACCCTCGTTGTATCTGGTTGTTCTTTGTCTTGTATTTCGTAATTTTGTGGTTTAATTTCTTCTTTTTCGTCCACAGCAACAGCATCGTCCTCTTGTATGTCACATGTTTGTTCCTCTAATTGGTTGATGCTTTCCTGAAAGTTGCTAGCAAACTCGTCAAGGGATTGTTGAAAACTTGGTGCATGTTGTTGTGACTCTCCCGCAAATCCTTCAGATGTTGTTGAACAACATCAAAGCGTTGAAGATTGTCTTCCATTAACTTTTTGATATTTAGCAAGGCTGAGATGATGTTTTCCATTCTCATTGATAAAGTCGATGCCAAGGAAAGACTGGCTCTGGATACCACTTGTAATACACCTGATAGTAAGTGTTTGGCTAACTAGAAAATATACAAGAAAATTACTTACTTCGAGGGGATCACCTCCATTGAAGAAAAGAAAAAGATGGTAAAGAGAAAAAGAAATAACATTTGCATGAACTTTTCTGAATGATTCTACCCTAGAGCCCTTGGCTCATACATAAAGGAGATGACCCTACATGGGCCCAAGCTAACACAAAAAACATACAGGGAAATAAAACCAAGGCCCAAGGCCCATTAGCTATCTTGTAGTCCAAATACATGCTAAATTGAAATTGTAAATGAAACTGGCTCAAAGCCCATGTCCTTGAATATTCGAAGACTGTGACAGACCAAGCGGAGGTTGCTCTCGCAGATGGCTTCGCTCCTAACCGAGGTGAAGTAGACTTGGGCGTCGCAGACGCCGACCTTGTTTGGAACGGAATAGAATTGGAATTGGACTTGGGAATGAAATATAATGATCGTGCCGGTATTATCATTTTTGCGAAATGGTTGCTTTTTCGTAGTTGGGAGCTTGTGAATAAACAAATGGTGGTGACTCCTCCAGGGTCAAAATTCCAAATCTGAGAATTTGAGCTTGAAAGCTAGGGTGCTACATGGTTTTGAGGCACCCCCCCCCAGCACCCGCCACCCCCCCCCCCCCCCCCCCCCGCCATTATGTTAAAAAAAAAAATTTTTTTGGTCTAAAAATATTTTTTTAGACCAAAATTATACTATAATTTAAATAATAAATTAAAATTTATAAATATAAAAAAAATTTAAACTCATTAGAGTTAGATTTTGGATTAATTTGGTCCCACATTGCTTAAAGATGACTATTGTATTGCCTTGGCCTCCTATATAAAGATTGGCCTAGGAGGCCAAAGCAATCCAATGACTTGAATATAATTTTAAGTCTTTTATAAATTGTGTATATCTATATACAATATATTTATTTAATATATATAAATAAAATTTTTTTTTTAATGTGGGGCTGGGGCGGGGGCGGGGTGGGGCCCCGCTGGGGTCATCCCGCCCCCCGCCCCCTATCCCTTCTCTATGCGGGGCGGGGCAGAAGCCGGGCGGGGCCCCGCTGCCCACCCCTACTTGAAGCTTGGGTTTGAATTTTCCAAATGGTGGTGAAGGAGAATCTTGAGAATAGATCTCTCATTTGCTTGGCCTTGTCGTCCAAAAATTCTTCATTGATTCCCATTTTTGCTTTTGCTTTGAATTTTCGGTAGCTTAAAATTTGTCATATATCGACTATCCTTAAACAGTACATAAAATGGTATCGGTATTGAAATATTTCGTTCCAGTGCCTTAACCGGTATGGCTTCCAGTACGGTATTTAAAACATTGCTCTTAACCCATCTCATCTCATCTTATCTTATCTTATCATTACAACTTTTTCAAATTTTATATAAAATATAATAAATAATTCAACTTTTTTAAATCGAAAAATAATAATAATATTCTAATAATATTTTATTTAACTTATCTAAAATCATCTCTATCTCATCTCACTATCCAAACGAGCTCTAGTGAAGATCATCTCGATGA
This sequence comes from Juglans regia, assembly GCF_001411555.2. Lineage (NCBI taxonomy): Eukaryota > Viridiplantae > Streptophyta > Magnoliopsida > Fagales > Juglandaceae > Juglans > Juglans regia. The sequence goes on from NC_049916.1 coordinate 8,696,221, forward strand.
GATTAATCAGACATATTTCTCTTGAGTCTATTCTGTTTCTTGTTGATTTATAACTTTTATGTTTGGAGCAATGCTACCCAACCTTCCAACCTCTACATACCATATTTTTTTAAAATTTTAATTTTTTTTTGAGTTTATTCTTTTTAAACTAATTCAATTCTTCTATTTATTATTCATATATTAAATATTTGATAAAAGAAAAAAAAAATTAAAAAAATATAGTGTGTGGAGATTATGTGAATAGTAAGAAGTTGTGTAGATTTTTTCTTATATTTTTAGATATAGATGCATCTTTCTTAGGAGTTTTTAAATCCTTTTAACGTTATGTTTATTTTGTCATTAGCTTTTATTTATTTTTTCTCTCGTTTCTAGTCTTACCATATTTCCAGATAGAGAAATGCTGAGTCTACATATAGATGTTATAATGTTTTTTTACAAATTTACATGATTAGATATGATATGTTAAATTATAAAACACATTTTATTTTATTTTAAAGTAGATATAACATATGGTTTTTAGTCATATCAACGCATGACCTTACTCAACAACATATTTATATAGATTTAACACTTCTTTTCCAGATAATTGTATCATTGGTTTTCATAATTTTGCTCCTTGTGGCTTGCGTCAATTGTATTTTCGGTTTTGACTCGCCTCACCTTTTAGATGTGGAAATAATTTTATCTCATCTTATTTTATTATTATAATTTTTTTAAATCTTTACATAAAATATAATATATAGTTTAATTTTTTTAAATTTTAAAATAATAATAATATTAAAAAATAATATTATAATAATATTTTATTCAACTTTCAATTTTTATTTAAAATTATTTCATCTTATCTTATTATTTAAACAGGAGCAATTGTGTAATTGTCTTGTTCGATTTCTAATGGGGTGATTTTAATTGATTAAACTACTATTTGTATTTCTTGTCCATTTAATTTTGTTAGCATATTTGAATTCTTGGGATGGTTATTAACCATAATCTAAGAATTTTACTTCTTCTCGGATTTTAATTGATTAGAGGTTGACTCAAGTGATAAAGGTCTTGTCTTGGCATTATGCTGCCTTCAAGGTCTAATGTTCGAATTTTACAAATAATCTCTAAGGACCATCGGATTAATAATTTTTTTTTTAAATTACTAGAGATGCACTTACGGAAAACTACTTGCCAGTGCTAATACAAAAAATATAAATATATTAATACTAGATATAATCTTAAGGTGTGCAATCATTTTCATATATATAAGCTACAAAAATTTTAACTCAGGTTATAATTTAAATTTTTTTATATAAGCTTATAGATAATTTTGAGTTGTTCTATTATCAAATTGGTATGTAAAGCACACCATCCACGTAATTTAAATGGTAAAAGTTTGATTTGTAAAACTCAATTTCTAAAATTTATCTTTTAAATTAAATTATATCATATAAATAATTTATTATGTATGTTTTATATATTGATTTGAGAATATAATTTTTAAAAGACTTTTATCTTATTTTTAAATGTTTTTAAATTTTCGAAGAGTTTTACTATACAGTGAGTAGAGTTTTTTAAAAACTTTAAAAAAATTAAAACATAAATATTTTTGAAGAAAACTTTCTATATCAAGAATCTGCTGATATGTGAAGTGTGCTGGATACGTAAAATAAGATTCCTAAATAGATTTTCGCGTTTTTTAATATTACGTGTAATAAGTGTTTATGGGTTGGTTGGATTGTTTGTTATGTTTTCTCGTTTCCCCTGTTTTTGTCTTTTTCTCTCGGTTTCTTTTTGTTCAATTCCGCCTTTTCCCAATCACCAAACAGCCGGACTCTCCCCGGCCTTGTAAAATATCCTAGAATCCAGGCCATCAGCTCACCCATTTTTCTTACACGGATCTGTTGTTTGTTTCTTTACCCTTTACTTTCTGGCGGATTCGAGGGCTCACTGTATCAGATCTGGCTCCGATTGACCGTCTATATGGTGAATTCGAGCACTCTCTGGGGCGCAAAGTGAAGTCAGAGAGCGGCAAACTAGGGTTTAGTTTTTACTGAGTGCGCGAGAGACCGTGAGTGTGTGCGCGTGTTTGATTGTGGTTTTCTATTGTGGCGGCCATGCAGAGAGTGGCCCAGTCGAGCGTGACAACCTGCGTTGCGGGCAGCTATAGCTCGTGTAAGGCCAGTGGTGCTTCTGGTTCTGATCCTGAAGTTATGGGGTATGAGCAGTTCCCGGCGGGCCTTAGGGTGCTCGTGGTCGACGACGACGTCACTTGTCTGAGGATTATCGAGCAGATGCTCCACCGGTGCCGGTATAACGGTACGTGCTCTACCGATTTCTATTCGTTTTTGTTTTTTCGTGATAAACTAGAGTATGCTTGGTGTATTTTTTAAATGCTTCTAGCTTGTTTACTTTTTTGTTATACTTTGATTGTTTGCTTGGTTTAATTCGGTTAATTTGTTATGGTCAGAAATCTAATGGTGCGTTTACTTGGCGTTTGGGTGTGGTTTTTATTAAATGTTCTGCTGGCAGTAATAGTTTGTGGTTAATGGTTTCAGGGCATAAAATCCAAATTTGATTGCTTTTTCGGTGTTTTTGGTGTCTGCTTGCGGGTGTGGGGTCGCTTCTTTTGCTTTTGGTATTTCCTTGTATTAGAAAAAAATAGGATATGTATGCAAGACTATTTTCTCTACTACAAGACTAGGAGGAAATCAGTAATTTTTCCTTTGGGATTTTTCAGGTCCTTGACATTCTTAAATTGAATATCTTCAGTTGTAATTGTGCTTTCTTTTATACAAAACTTGTTGAGATGATTGAGATGTGATTTTGCCTTAAAGCATTGGATAGTGGAATATATTTTCTGTTGACTGAGAAGCGTGAAATGGTAAGCACATGGAGAGGGTGAACTATTATCTATTGATCTGGTCCTGAAATGAGTGTGCTTTCTTAGAAACTTGAATTGAGACCGCGCTAATGTAACGCCCCAATAGAATGCCCAAACCACATGACCTATAATCTAAAAGGACTAGTCAATGATACAATTAGAGCCCCATTGGAATATTATAAAGAGCAAGAACTTCTCATTCCCAAGCAATGTGAGATCCCATACATCACCTACCCTTATCCATATCATATGGGGTATCATAATCTACCCCCCTTAAATTCCCGACGTCCTCGTCGGGCCTGTCCATTGTAGGTGACAGGGCTCAAGTTCCACATTTCTGGTTGGGATAGGCTCTGATACCATTTGTAACGCCCCAATGGAAGGCCCAAACCACATGGCCTATGCTCCAAAAGGACTAGTCAATGATACAATTAGAGCCCCATTGAAATATTATAAAGAGCAAGAACTTCTCATTCCCAAGCAATGTGAGATCTCATACATCACCTACCCTATCCATATCATATGGGGTATGGTAGTTCTGCAAATTATGATACCTCATATGATATGGATAAGGGTAGGTGATGTATGAGATCCTACATTGTTTGGGAATGAGAAGTTCTTGCTCTTTATAATATTCCAATGGGGTTCTAATTGTATTATTGACTAGTCCTTTTGGAGCATAGGTCATGTGGTTTGGGCCTTCTATTGGGGCGTTACAGCTAAGGTAGCTAATCATTTGAGCTACACAATATTGCCTGTAATCCTACCATTTATATAAAAAATAAATATTCCAGTATAGATTTATTTTTAGGTGGGCTTTTGAATTCTATTTTTTCAACCTTTTATTTTGTGCTGAATTGTTATGAAAATTAAATATTTTAATATTGTTTTACAAGCTATTTGAGGTCTTCAACGGTTATTTTTTTCCTACCCTATGCATTGGGCTTATGGGTCTTTTAAATGCTTATACCTAGGTCCCGTGTACTTGGGATTTTACCTATTCCTACGATCAATAAAATCTTATTTACCGATAAAAAAAAAAAGCTTATACCTAGGAAATAAGCCTATTTAAATACTATTTTAAGGGCATCAAAAGGGGTACCAAATTAGTGTTGAAGAAAAACTTTGAAGAGCTCTGTGCTTTGTTTTCCAGCCCTTTTTCTCTTCTTTTTTTCGGTAGTATCATTCTCTCTCTTAGCCCTAGTTCTTGGGCTTTTATAATCTCTTCTGCCCTCCCTTAAATCTTCTCCTCTGCTTTTTTTTTTTTTTTTTTTATTTGTGCCGAGTTGTTGTGTTAAAGAAAACTTTCGTTTTTTAGATAAGTGACGAATCCGAGTTCTTGGGTTGGTTTATCATTTCTTCTGCCCCCCCTTCAATCTTCTCCCATTTTTTTAAATGGCCATTGGTGGAAACCTATCTTATTTACCCCATACAATATCTCATTTGACCTTATTATGCTATGTGTAAGCAAACAAGTTGTGAATTTTTTTGATTACTTTTATTTTTTTTCTGGATAAGGTAAAAGGAGGGGGGCAACACAATTTTTTTATTTATTTTTGACAAGTATGGGGGGCAACACAATTACTTCTTATTTTGACCAGTATTTTTGTTTTCGTAGAGAATTGGGGATATTAGATGTGATTTTTTAGATTGTCCTGATGGGCAACATTATAAGTACAGAGATATTGACTAGTTTTTTCTGCTGGATGCCAACTTTTTGGTGCTTTGTTTACCCATGTTCCGAATGTTCAGAGGGTAAATGTGGTTTTTAAATAGTGCGTGCGTTTGAAAATGTTGTCATCTTGTTTTGAACACAAAGTAAGTATTAAGGATCTAGATATCAAATAAACCCATTAGCGGTGTATATGATGTGCTTCACTACTTTTACTTATAAAAAAAAATGATGTGATTTTGATGAGTGTTCTAACCCTATTTTTTCATTCGTTGCAGTTACAACTTGCTCTGAGGCTACTGTTGCTCTGAATCTCCTACGGGAGAGGAAAGGGTGTTTTGACGTTGTACTGAGCGATGTACATATGCCTGATATGGATGGTTATAAGCTTCTAGAGCATGTTGGCCTAGAAATGGATCTTCCTGTTATTAGTGAGTATCATAATTTCTTGCCATAATTATGCTCAACTTTTGCTCATTCACATTAACGTGTCAATAAATTTTGCAGTGATGTCTGCTGATGGGAGAACAAGTGCTGTAATGAAAGGAATCAGACATGGGGCTTGTGATTATTTGATTAAACCTATACGAGAGGAAGAGCTTAAAAATATCTGGCAGCATGTTTTGAGGAAAAAGTGGAATGAAAATAAAGAACTTGAACATTCTGGCAGCTTAGAAGAGAATGACCGGCATAAACGAGGAAATGATGATGCTGAATATGCTTCCTCTGCTAATGAAGGAACAGAGGGAATACTGAAAGCTCAGAAAAAAAGAAGCAATGCTAAAGATGAAGATGATGGCGAATTAGAAAATGATGATCTGTCCACATCAAAGAAACCACGTGTAGTGTGGTCTGTAGAACTCCATCAGCAATTTGTCAGTGCTGTGAACCAACTTGGGCTTGACAGTACGATCTTCAACTACCTTTTCTTTCTGCTTTTAGATTTGTATTTAGGTTTGCTACTGTTGTATGTTGTGGATGATGTTGGTAGAACTGCTGTTCACTAGAGCTTTTTCTTATTTGTAATTTTATAAATGATTATTACTTCTTTTGATTATTTCTGATTAGAACTTTGTGACTTCTGTTTCAGAGGCTGTACCAAAGAGAATTTTGGAATTGATGAATGTACCTGGTTTAACTAGAGAAAATGTTGCCAGCCATTTGCAGGTTTTATTCTTTCCTACATGTTAATCTTCTATGCACGATCTATAGAAAGTAGAGGAATGTTACCATTCAAAAAAAAAAAAAAAGGTAGAGGAATGTAAGACATTTAAAAAATAGAAGGGAGCATGTATAATCTCTGTGCATGAATTATGGAAGTCAAATGAATAACAGAATAAACCATATCTTTTTTGTGAGTGAAATGGCGTATGTTCTACTCTGATGTAGAACGGTTTTCCCTGGGCTTTATTGAGCTGGCTGGCAAGCTAAAGCCCAAAAGAACATCCCACAGAGCTTGCTGTAAATCAACCATTTATTTGTCAAATTCTAGGCTGCTTTTCAGTCAGGAGGCGTCATTTTAGGTGCTATATTCAGTATATATTGGCTAGTTGTTTACCATTGTCACCGCATATTGTCTATTTAGAGTGTGTTGGCAGTGTTATGTTTTTTTTTTTTTATTTGTTTCGTAAATTTTTGTTTTGGTCTTTACTAGGGTTTGGAGTTTCAGTTATAAAGTTTATTTAAACACTGAATAATTTATTTCAGAATTTGCTTCAGTATAAGCCTTTTGATAATAATTTCTAACTTATGGATTCTTGTTAATTCCTAACTAACATCTGGTTGGAATTTACAGAAATTTAGGCTGTACTTGAAGAGATTAAGTGGAGTAGCTCAGCAACAAAGTGGAGTTTCTAATACCATCTGCGGGCCTGTGGATCCAAATGTGAAACTGGGTTCACTTGGACAATTTGACATCCAAGCTTTAGCTGCTTCTGGCCAAATTCCTCCACAGACACTCGCAGCCCTGCATGCTGAGCTTTTAGGTCGACCAACAGGTAACCTGATGTCAGCAATGGACCAGCCAGCTCTCCTACAAGCATTGTTACAAGGATCCAAGCATATACCCATTGAACATGGAGTGGCTTATGGTCAGCCTTTGGTAAAATGCCAATCTGACATTTCAAAACACTTCCAGCAATCAAAAGTTTCTTCTGTTGAAGACATTTCCTCTGGATTTGGAGCATGGCCATCCAATAACCTCAGTACAGTGGGACCTAGTAACAATCTTGTTGGGCTGAATGCTCAGAATACCAACATGTTGATGGATTTGTGGCAGCAGCAGCAACGACAGCAGCAACAAGAATTGCAGCCGCAGTCTATGCTTTCTGAGCCCGGCTGTTTAATCAATGTGCAGCCATCTTGCTTAGTAGTTCCCACTCAGTCATCTGCCAGTTTGCAGGCAGGAGATAGTCCTGCTTCAGTCAGTCAGAATTGCCACTTTAGCCGGAGTTCTGTTATTGATTACAGTCTTGTTTCATCTCGATCAAATAATTCTTCACTGAATATTGCACAATTCCCAAATGGGGGTCTTAATACTACGGCGGGTGTGCCTGGTGGCTACTTAGGCCCAGGTTCCATTTCATCTCCTATGTCCTCTTGCTCTGTAAATGCCAATAACAACATGGGTCAGCAAGGTCAAAATTTGACCATTACATTTAGTGCTGCCAGACAGTTGCCAGGTTTTGCTCCAAATAGGCATGATATTCAGGGTTCTTATACTGCAAAAACTGTTGAAATGGTTGATCAAGGACCTCTTCAGAATCTTGGATTTGTCGGTAAAGGGACATGCTTTCCAAGTCGATTTGCAGTAGATGAGTTTGAATCACCAATGAGCAACTTGGGCCACGGAAAATTATATGTGGATAACAACAGAGTGAAGCTGGAGCCAAATGTTGATTTTATGGAGAACACAAAAGTGGGCATCCCTATATTACACCACTTTTCGTCGAATGATGTCACGAGTGTTTTTACAGAATAGGTAAATTGCTTTACTTGGGGATATGTAAATTCTCTATGCTTTATATATCTGCACAAATTCCGCTAGGTTGTCTTTTAATAATCTTTCTATCAAGGTGGGTGGCCGGGTTGGGGACTCTTTTATAGTTTTATTCCCATTCCATTCTTGTAATACGAGTGTGGATGGTTTTTCTTACAGATGCAGTTTATTGGAATGCAGGTGGCATAGCATCTTAGTGAGAGTTGCTAAGGCAAGGTGGTTGTGGGTCGTGTTTATTCCATAAGTAGTAACAGCTGCATTGGCATGGTAGCATTTTATAAACTAATCTGGCTCGAGTACTTAGAAATTAGATGTTTTGCACGGATCAGGAATCTGTCTCAATTACATAAACTATTAGGTTCTTAAAGAGAGCGATTCCTGAGACAGTCTGTTATTAGTATCTGTATGTTTGGGTCGAAATTAACATATGATATTTTTATATTTGGGTAGAAATTAACATGATATTTTCTTGTTGGGTGGCTGCTGCATATGAGAGGAATGCATCAATAAGACTTGCAATCCTGCTTGTAAAGCTGATAATTATTAACATGTATGATTATTGTTTATGTTTGTGAAATATCTCATTCAAAACTTCTATTTCAACAGGCTTTCGATGTGCGGGGAGCTTGCGATGTGCGGTGAGCTTGTAGAGCAGATCCTTATTAACATGTACGATTGATAATCCCTTGTCATCTTGTCAAATATTCGAGAGGGATTTTTGTCTTAATCTTTCAAATGTTTAGTATAGATCTGATTGCCAGTGCCTGAACCGAACCCTGCACTGTGGAGCTTCTTAGAAGTTAGAAGGTATTCTTTGTTGTGAACGTCTCTGGTATGCTGGGGACAACGGACAGGTTCACGTGCGTTTAGGGAAGTAGGATTATCTTTTTAATTAGTCTCTAGGAGCAATAAGTTGTGTCAGACAACAGTGTCAATTAGGTGTACAACATGGTGGCATCTTGCCAACATAATTGTGTAGTTTTTATGTTTTAAGATATTGAAATACCCATTTATTTACTACTAGTTGTAAATATAAATTAAGTTTTTATTCCTCGTTTGTTTTCACAATTCTATTCAACTCGTCTCGTCTCATCTCATCTAATCATTATAATTTTCACAAATTTAAATAAAAAATATATTTTAATAATATTTTATTTAACTTTTAACTTTAATCTCAACTCATCTTATTTCATTTACGAAAACAAACGAGGCAAGCTGACCTCTCGAGCCTAATCTAACCTAGGTTTTGTTAGAAGGCTCAATCCCTGGTAGCTCACAAAAGTTGGTGTGATTTGAGATGTTGGCAAATGGGACGAACCAACTCATCATTCTTGTGTTGATGAAAGAAGGTTTCAAATGCTCTTGGTGGTTTGGAGGTGGGAGCTTTTGTTCAAGATACAGCGAATCCGTCTCTACTTCTCATTTTCATTTTCATTCTCATTACTTCTACTTGTTTTCTTCTAGCAAGTCTAGAGGTCAAACTTCTCTTTTTGCACCTTAAACTTTTTTTACTGTTCCATGTGATCAAAATTGTAAATGAATTCGGAATTCCTTTCCTCTTTCAGAGTATAAAGCTGTTATTTTTATTCTTGAGAAATGGGTGAAAGCTAACTTTGCATGTAATGCCAAAAAAGTCCTTTGTCAGTTTGATTCAGAGCATGTGAAATTTGAAAATCACATGTTTTTATTTTTTTCCTTTTTGCCCCTTCTGCAGCATCAAATAGTTCACATTATTATTATTTTAGTAGCATATTTGTGGCCGGCGTGACTCCTTGTTTAAGTACTTTTTCTTTCTATGAAATATCTTCCACTCATTCCCACCAATAAATTTTAAATCAGAGAAAAATAAAAATCAAATTTAAGTTTAGGTCCGGTTTAGATACATAAATTATCTCATCTTATTATTATAATTTTCTCAAATTTTTATACAAAGTATAATAAACAATTCAACTTTTTTAAATCTCAAAACAATAATAATATTAAAAAAATAATATTATAATAATATTTTATTTAATTTTCAATTAAAATCATTTCATTTCATCTCATCTTATTATCCAAGATTCCAAACGAGCCGTTATAGTGTCAATAATTCGATCCATAAAAAATAACCTTTAACTTTAATGTATTCAAAGAATAGAATACCTTAGAAATATTAAAAAAATGAGTTTTGTTAAACATAATTCGGTGTGTTAGTACACCACTTATAGTAGGATTAATTATTATTTTAAAAAAAATCAAAATGTTACTTTTTTTAGCATAATTGATATGAAAAACTTCTACATTGAATGTGTAATGAGTGTTTAAAAATACTAAAAAATAAAAATAAGATTTTTAAATAGATTTTCTCTAAAACAATATATCTAGCAACTTGACTTTCCTTTACGAAAAAGTGAATAAATAACACAATAGAGCAAACACCTGTTACCCTGTGTTTGCTTTTGAGAAAAAGATGGAAAAGTTTTATTTTTTTTATGGTTTTCATTGTATGTGTTTGAAGAGCATCTTTTAATTAGGCAATTATTGGGTGTGGGGGACCTTTGTGTTTTAAAGTGACAGTTGTGACAAGGATTCGCTTGTAATTTGTCTCAGTTCTCCTTTTATAAAGTAAGGTTCGTACTCAGCAGTGTCAACTTGCATTGTCTTTGTGATGCTGGACAGAATTAAAATTATTCTGGTAACTAACTAATCAATGAAAATTAAGAATTAAGATTAAGAGAGACCAAAATAGTGAGAAAATTAATGAAAAATATGGTTTATTAATAATATCCGAATTTCCTAATGAAACCTACAAACCAGTTATAAGTAGTTTCAAAACTCGAAATTATGAGAGTTTTGCCCAAAAATACAAAATCCTATTTATTGCATGAAAATTTAAATACGTAACTAAATAAGAATCACGAGGATATTTATTGGTCAGGGGTGGGGAGCGGGGCAGGGTATCCATGCCTTGCACCATGCAGGTAGCAGCCCTAATTTGAGGAGGCAAATGGTTAATATTACCTCTAATATCATATTTGCGTTGATATACCTTTTCAAGATAATCTAGTGTCATCTATGTAAAATGTGGCACTTTTGCGTCATCAAATACGGTTCCCCGCATCACTTTAGGCTTGGATCATTCTCTCCGAGTTGGATGGAATTCTTCCTAGAATTCTTAATTTTCTTACCTTGATCTTTGGATGTCCAACTAAACCCATCTTACCTTTGAGTAGTCGTCATTGGTCAGGGTATAATCCCAAGCTTCTTCAACTTGTTCTTTACCAATACTATCATTGTCGCCATCCTTCCATTTCTCTTCTTGGTAAGGCATATCTGACGATTTCAAAGTTGTTATGCCACCAACTGTTCTTATGTCTTAGACAGATCATTCCAAGCCATGATCAAGTGGTAGAATTCCTCTGTATAATCATCAATGGACCTCACTCTTTCCTAGCATGTGAAGTTGCTGGAACAAAGTTTCAGAATAACTAAAGGTTAAATGTGACCATTCATCTTTTTCTTTATGATCTAGCTCACTACAAGAAAAACTCTCATTTGTGGCGATTTTAGAATCGCTGAAAATCAAATGGTCGCAATGCAGTGATTGTATACTCGCCGCATGTTTTTAACACCGAACTTCGAATTCCAACTTCACTTAAGTCATTTTGCAGGGATTTATTCCATATTAGCGGCGATTTTGTGCGCCGGAAAAAAATTTAACTTGTTGCGACACTGTATAAACGTCGCGATTACATGTTGAGGCGCCAAAACGCGAAATCTCCTTTATTTCCCCCCCAACAGTACCTGTCCTCCACTTCGGCGAAACCTATCGACAAAAGCCACGGAGCCAAAACACTCACTGTACTTCCACCTGCAAATCCCGACTGTCACCACTGTTTGCGACGGACGGAACGCCACTTGATGGCTTCACTGCGTCAATTCCGGCGTTCACATTAGCTCAACCATTTTCGGAGTCCCATTTGCCCACACCCTTCTCCCCCTAGTTCGTGTTTCTCCATGGAAAGCCCACCTGCAAAATCCACCCAACTCAATACCACCGCCTGCAAGCGGCTGTATGCCTTGATTTTCCTCCCGCTTCATTTCGAGTCGTTTCCTGCCCCTAGAAAATCAGCGAACAAAACCTCCATATTCGGCTGGGAGGCTAACTGATTGAACTTCATTTTGCCGTCGACCGAGGCTGATTTTCCTGGGAATATATTCCGTTAAGGTATATTTAGGTAGGTAATTTTCCTATCACTCCCCCTTCATGCATAACCTTTTGGGTGAAAAAGCTTGCTTGTTTGTTTGTACAATAATTTTTTACCCTGTCAATCTGATTCCCATGTTCTTCCTTCCGGTTTAATTTTTGTATATCTGCCTTTTGTGTACGTGGTGGTCTAAGTTGTGGGTATTAGCATAATGCAAAATTCGTGGGTGATATTCTTTCAAGACCGGAGCCTTTTTCTTGTAAATTATTGAAATGCATGTTACTACATGCAGTACTTGGAGTATATTACTATATCTAATTAGAAAAATGTCTTAAAGGATTTGCTTAATTGGTACGTATTTATATATATATGTGTGTGTGTATATATATATATATATATATATATATATATGCATGGCGCTTGATAGCCAGAGTACATTTACATACACATGAATATCATTGTACTTTCCAAAAATGTTCTCAATTAATTAACTTTATCAAATGAAAACAAGCAATTCTTTTGGAAATTGTGATTAATGCTGTCTGTTGATCAATAAGGTGCCACAAGGCCTATATTGGCCGAGATATCAGTACTGTTTGGCATAAAATACACAAAAACAGAATTCATACCTATTTGGCAGCATTCTTCAGACTTCATGTTAGTGATATATAGTAGGAAGCAATTGGGTAGTTAGAATGCCATATCCAATATTTTTTCTTGATATATATATCATAAGTTTGGTTTGGGCTGAGATTCTACATTATTAATGTAAAAATAATGTTTTTAATTATATGTATGATGAAAATTTCTACTATTGTTCGTGTGCAACGGCATATTGTGAAAAATTGTCACTTTGGAGATGTCACTTTGGAATTTTCCTTTTGCCAGTTGAATGAGCAAGACAGTGTATACCTGCAGCGTCTCTGTTCCGGACAGCTTAATCTTTGCCACTCAACAAACCAGGCTATCCACTTGTACGATGTGCGCATGGTTGCAGCGAAGTTGTGGATGTTCCATGATAATATTAACTGGGTTCCCTAGCATCTAAACCAAATTTATTATATGTCATGTGTTTATTGAGAGGATTTTCAAAGCTCAAATATCATACTTTATGCTTGTAAGAAACATTAGCTGCTCCGATTTGTAATATTTAATTGCCTTCCATTAATGCACCATATGCCAGTGTATAGATAACTTAAAGAATCTGAAACTTCTCATGTATTGGATGATCCATCTTTAATTATATGCTATTAAAATTACCAAGTATTGGATATGATCATGTATTGGATTAAAGTATTATTTGGTTTATGATATGATGTATTGTGGTATTTGGGAATATTGTAAGTGAGTTGGAGCAGGAAATTAGATACCCAAAAAAAGGATGCATTTTGAAAATTGGGCACAAGGAATTTTTGCCATTTGAGGTGATTTATAATTCGCCGATAATAAGTTTTAGGTCCAAAAAAGTTTTTGCGACGAATATAGATGGATGCGAAAAATAAACGATAGATTTTTGTGGCGAATATAGTTCACTGCAAAAACTGTAGAGATGTAAGTTGATCTCTTTTTTGCGGCGAATATATTCGCTACAAGTAATATTGTGGCGAATTTAGGTAGCTGCAAAAATTAAATGAAAGGTGGAGTGTAATTGTTCGTGGCGAACAAAAAATGCTGGTAAACTTTTTTTCCGGCGTTTTAAAAAAATATTAATTGCGACGATTTTCTAAAACGCTGCGAAAATAACAATACTATTTGCAGTGATAACGTTATTTGTGACGGTCAAAAAACACTGCAAATAATTTTTCCTAGCAATTTACGACTGAATTCCGAAGTTCATTTGCGGCGCATTTTCTGGTATTTGCAATGAAAAAAAATTGCTGTAAATGAGGACTTATTGCGACAATTTTTGCAATTCGCTAGTTTAACATATAATTCAGTAAACAATTGCAACGAACATTTGACGCAGTAAAAATTGCAAAGAAAAAGTATTTTCGGCGATATTTGGAGTTATTTTCGGCGATTCTTGGCACCGGAAAAGACAACATTTCTTGTAATGTTATTCTTGGATTTTCTTTGTTTGCCTTGAAATTGCTTCAATTGCTTCTACCAAGTAGATATCTAACCCTTCGACTAGATGGTGACTAGTTTCCCCATCACGTGATCGAGAATGTCGTTGTTATAAAAAATCTGCTCAATTTCGTGCAATCACTAAATGAAACCTTTAGCATGCAAAGTACAAGAAAATCCTAGTAGATCAACTTTAAAGCTTAGGTCCTCATATCGTTCCTCCCAACCAGTCGTGCTTGCAAAATAGAGCATGATTGTCATGCAAGTTCTTGAAACGAGAGTAAGAATCATGATTATCTTGTTAAGATATATATTGAATAATAAAATATACATTTTCTTATCGGATTAAGTTTTTGGGATAAGTGATTATTTTATATAGTATCAGAGCAGAGGTCCAAGGTTCTAATCCTGACTTTATACTCTATAATCTATCACATTTAATTAAATACTCTATATGCGGGGCCCACTCATTGAGGGAGAGTGTTAATATATAAATTAAATAATAAAATATACCTCTTCTGATCAGTTTAAAATTTAGGGATAAGTGATAATTTCAGACATCTATCTAACGAGAGAAGTCTTGCGCTTCTAGGTGCTGGGTTAATTTTGCTAATTGTTTGCCATTGTAATCCTAAAATCATCACGACCTGTAAGTTGTGATCATGGCAAGGGGCTTTCTCATTCAAAACTTTTTCACACCGACCGCGACCTTGATCATCAGTCATGAAATTAATGAGAAAAACAACTACAAGAAATTCTAAAGCTCTTATATCAATTGACGTCGAACATAACTAAGATTATTCTAGCGATTAGGTAGTGAAAGGAAACTATTGTTTCAGATTGAAAACAAATGAAAAAATAGCGAGAAAACTTAGAAAAATATAGTTTATTGATAAAACTCAAATCTCACTATGAAGCCCATAAGCCTAGATTAATGACTTCAAAATTCAAAGCTCAAAATTATAGAATTTTGCCTCAAAATACAAATCCTACTTACGGCGTGAAAATTAAATATGTAATTGAGAAGGAGTCTTGCCAAAATCTAGTCAAACTAGAATCATAACTTCGAAAACTTGAAAGAAATATTTCATAAAAGGACAAAATTAAACATATATTAATAATCTAATTAAGGAGAAAACGATTGATATTGACCTAATCAAATATGTTTCTCGTCATATTTGCACTAATCTATCTTCTTAACGTAGTGCAATGAGCCAAGAGTCTGATGGCATATGATCAGGTTCTCCAAATGGAAAACTTGGATTCGAAACCCCCATCTCCCTTGTATAAAAAAAAGGTAGTGCAGTGCCCTCAACATATAATATGACAGTTCTGCGTCATCATATCTAGATTCCCTTACATCATTCCCAATTATCTTATGGGTAATGTTAGTGCCCATGGCCCACAAGGCAAAAATTATTTCTGAACTCAAAAGTGATCAAAAATACATTTTTAGACTTAAATTGTAAATTTAAATTTTTAAATAGGACTATAATTTAAAAACTAATAACATAGCTTTTAAATTTGTTAGTGCATATTTTGTATAAGTTAGAAAGTATGCTAATGTGACATTTATATCGGAGGCTAATGCAATACAAGAATTTTACTTAAGCAATATGAGACTCTTGTATTGTTAAGGCTTGCTTGCACAAAGTATTAAGTAAAAACTAACTTAATACATATTACTATATATATATATATATAGTAAAACTAATAACAAATATTTATAAATATGTATATATATATTTATATAAAATATATATAAATAGAGAGGTGGGGCCCCGCTAAGGCTAGCTCGCCCCTTGCCCCCACATGGGTGGGCAAAGTTGCGCCCCACCATGTGGGGGATAGGTGGACGGGGGCAGAGTAGTGGGGTGTGGGCTCCTACTGCCCACCCCTAAGTAATGTAAGTAAGGCTGGGTAATGAGTTACACATTACTCACCTTGCCTATAAATCTGCCAGTTACCCTAGGCTGGCCAGACAGATCAAGTTAAAACATGTTAAAGTGCGGGTGGGTTCTAGGTTGATTTTATCCAACTTGGCACAGACTCTTATGAGAATTTATAAACACAATTCTTTAGATAATCCTTTTTCACAATTATGCTTTAAATGAAGAGCATTCTTGAAAAACAATTTATAAAATTAATAATAAAATCATCGTCATTTTATCAAAACACATCTATTTTAAAACATGGATGTAAGAATAACTGTATATCTATAACTTTTTAAAGTAATACTATATACAACTATGAAGTGCGTAAACCAATCGTTTTGAAAAAGAGTGGGGTTCACTATTAAATTTTTTTTTTATGTAGGTTCCGTATTTATTCACTATTTTCAAAGGAATTGCGTGACGTTTACGTACTCCACGATTACAAATATCATTTCTCAAATATCTATTCTTTTATTTTCTTTCTCCTCTTTTCTTTCTTTAGTCTTATTCTCTCTATATTTCTTCTTCTTTCCTTCTTTCTATTTTTTTTTCTTCTTCTTTCTTCTCCAAGCTTCTAGAGGCTCGAAGTGGGTTTTCTCGTTAAACTTTGTGAATGTGTTACCTTTTTGTAGATTTATGATAGGTTTGGATAGTGAGTTGAGATAAGATTAGTTGAGATGAAAGTTGAATAAAATATTATT
Source organism: Juglans regia (assembly GCF_001411555.2). NCBI lineage: Eukaryota > Viridiplantae > Streptophyta > Magnoliopsida > Fagales > Juglandaceae > Juglans > Juglans regia. The sequence goes on from NC_049916.1 coordinate 8,712,649, forward strand.
GAAATATTATTATAATATTATTTTTTAATATTATTATTGTTTTGAAATTTGAAAAAGTGGATTTATTTATTATATTTTGTGTGAAAACTTGAAAAAATTATAATAAGTAGATGAGATGAGTTGGTAAATTTTTATATCCAAACTGGGCCTTAATCACATTTCTCTAATCTATTGCACTAATGATTCGCATTGATAATAATCTCCAATTGATTGTATGGTTCTCCCTTAGCCTAACTAATTGTTTTGAAGGGATGCTTGATCCACGAGGCATTCATCTCTTCATGTAATAGGTGGGAGTAGTGTTAATCATTATATGGCCAGGCATTTGTCTCTTATGGTTGGGCCCTTGAGATGTAATTAATGGAAGTTGTTAATGTTGTATTTCGTACGCCTTTGGGCTGGGTTCCAGCAATTCAGGTCTTCAGAACTCTAGCTCGCAAAAATAGAGAAGAAGGCAGTTGTGAATGGGTGGCCTTAGAGCCAGGGAGTCTCTAATGCCAAAGTCAGTAAAGACTCTTGAAAGTTTGTAAATAAGTAAGAGGGTCTAGGGATCAGAAAGAGCTCCTCGTACTTGGGAGTTGCTATTTATACTAGGGGTCTAGGAAGGGGACAGATCGTGTCTGTCCTTATGGGGTCCCTATACTTTCATACTGCTCCTTTTGTTAGAGTCTTTTAATGCAGCCTGGTTTTGCGATGACGTCATTATTGTGGCGTGTAGGTTGGGTAGTGGTGCCATTAATGCGGCGTGGTTCCCTGATTTCTCTTTTATCTTTGGTGGTCCGTTGATATTCCCATGTTAGAGGATCTAGGTGTTCTCCGTCTTTCTCGCTCTGCCCTATACAAGTCCCCACGATTGGAGTGTGGCTGAGATATGTCAAGCCTGTTCATCCCATCAGCCACCTGTTTGCTTTTCCTTGTAGGTGCCTTTCTTCATGGTAAGCTTGGACCCTGGGGCCGGGTATCGGGTTGAGGCCCAGTGGGCTTGTGAAGTGGGGAAAATTCCCTTACAGTTACCCCACCAATTCCACTCGGATGTGTCCAAGGCTAATTCTGCCTTTGCTTCCCTGATTAACTAGCCTTTGCGCTTGAGACTCCGCTGCCTTTTCTTGCTCGGGGCGAGGTTTGCGGGCTTCTTGGCGCTCGTTTGTTGCATGCTTGTTCCCTAGCTATGTTCAAGTGGCCTTTTTGTCTTTGTTATATATCTTGCAATTGTTCATCTCCAGCTTTCATGGCTGTATTTTGACGGTTCCGTTCCGTATTAAATGACACCCCTTCAGTCCTTTCATCATTACTTCGTTTGTAAATTCTTCAACAATCTTTTCTAAATCAGTCACTTTCTTTTTCAACTGATGATTTTTATATTTCAAAATGATGTTTTCTTTTCTTAAAATATCATTTTTGTTTGTTAAATAAGAATTTTTCTTCTTAAAAGTTGTATATTTGATACCCAATTTCTCAAGTTTCTCATATACATCTTTTAAGACATCTTGCTATTCCTCATATGAAGGATTTTCAATATTGTCAAGATTTGTTACCTCAATGTCATCTTTAGCCATAAGACAAAGATTTACAGATTCTCCATTGCTTGCTTCGTTGTCTAAGCTGTTTGAATCATCACCCCATGTAGCTTTCATTGCTTTCTTACCCTTGCTTCGATCTTTCTTTAGCATATGACAATCTGCCTTGATATGTCCTAGCTCATTGCATTTGTAACAAGTTAAATAATCATATTTACCTCTATCTTTCTTGGAAAACGTTTTGGAGGATTTCCTTGAAGGAGTTTTATTTCTCTTTAAGAATCTCTTAATTCTCCTTATTATCATCGTAAGTTCTTCATCTTTGTCGCCAGTTTCCTCATCTTCATCACTTTCGCTTTCATGTGGAACAAGTTTAAGTACCAAGCTCTTCTTTGGTTTTCCTTATTCTTCTCCTCTTTTCAATGTGTACTCATGGGTGGTAAGTGACTCGATGATTTCATTTACTTCAAGTTTCTTGATGTCTTTAGCTTCAAGAATGACCGTCACTTTTGATTCCCAAAGTTTCGGCAGAGAGTTGAAAATCTTTCTTACTATCTCCACGTTGAAATAGACTTTGTCAAGAGCTGTCAAACTGTTTATGATGTTAGTAAGACAAATGTACATACTAGAAATAGATTCATCATTATTCATTTTAAACATTTCATATTCTTGAGTAAGAATATAAATTTCCGATTCCTTGACTTGTGAAGTTCCTTCATAAGTAATTTTCAAGTTATCCCAAATTTTCTTTGTCGTCTTACAAGTCATTATTCTTTTGAACTCATTCCCATTGAGAGCATTATATAAGAGATTCATAGTCGTTGAATTTAATATTGTAATTTTATCATCTTCATGATCGAACTCTTCTTCTTCCTTTTTGACCTTAACTCTATCAACAACTTTTGTTGAAATATAAGGTCTATTTATAATGCATCTCCAAATTTCTCGACCTTGAGATTGAAGGAAAATTATCATTCTAGTTTTCAAGAATGTGTAATTTTCTCCGCAAGATAGTAGAGGCCGACTGATAGATTGGCCTTCACCAAATGCAACTGCAATGTTAGCCATAAGATCTTAACTCAGAAGATAGTTAATTTTATAAAAAGTGCCCTGGCTCTGATACCAATTTTTGCCCAGATGACTAACACAAGAAGGGGTGAATTGGGTTGTATTTAAAAATCCGTAATTATAAACCAAATACACAATATAAAATATAAACAAAATACGAAGCAACAATAAATATAAAGAGTAAGGGTAAAAGGAAGCAAACTCAGTATTTTAACGAGGTTCAGCCCCACTGCCTACGTCCTCGCCTCAAACTACTCATTGAGGACTCCCAAATTCACTATCCAATATCCTTATGGTGGATATAGAAACCTATTACACCTTTGAGCAGTACTGCTACAAAGAATCCGTGTAGAACAACCTCTAGACTTACAATCACATTACACATAGTGATTCAACGTCTATCCCATGTGTAGAATACATTCTACACACACAATAGTTATACACACCATTTTACTGATACGATAGTTGATAGTAGATAAGTTATCATAAAACACTCCTCAACGAGTGAAATAAGAAGAATACAGCGCAAAACTATATATCTGTCAAAATGAACAAGGGTTAAGGCTGAATACTTAGAGAAAAGAGATTGAAAGTTTTGAATGAATGTTGTAAAACTTGCAATAATATATTCTAAATTTGAAGATCTCAAATGAGCTATTTATGGGCACATGAGACTTCAGTTTCAAATTTAAAAATATTTACATGTCAAAGACAATATCATTCACTTTTCAAAATTTTCAAATCAAAGTTTTACTTTCTTGAAATTGAATAAGATTTAAGGCTCAATGTTTAGAGAAGAAAGATTGAAAGTTTTGAATGAATGTTATAAAACTTGCAATAATATGTTCTAAATTTGAAGATATTAAATGACCTATTTATAGGCATATGAGACTTCATTTTAAAACTTAAAAAGATTCACATGTCAAAAACAATATCATTCACCTTTCAAAAATTTTAAATCAAAGTTTTACTTTTCGTAATTGTCAAAGACAACATCATTCACTTTTCAAAATATTCAAATCAAAGTTTTACTTTTCGTAATTGTCAAAGACAACATCATTCACTTTTCAAAATATTAAAATCAAAATTTCTTGTCGTGCTGAAAATATATCTAAGTGCACAGAATCGTAACAAGTAGTAAAATGTTTTAAAGAAAACAGATATCTAACCTACAGGGAATAATTATGCTATTGAGTATTGAAATTGACTAAATTAATTACTATTTGGAAAACTGAAATTTGAAGAATGAGTTATCTAAATTAAATTGAAGAAAATAATATTAAAATTAAGATTTTAAAGATAATAAGAATATATCTTGAGCGTTTGATTTCACCTAATAAATCCCACACAATTTATTATTCCTTATTATAGAATTCCAACTATCCCAAGTTGATGATAAAAATCCCTTAACTATTCAATATTTTTTCTAAAACAATACCAAAAATATCTCGAACTAATAACTCAATATCTCTATATGAATTTAACTAATTGAAGACTCATTAAGTTCTTTGAATTTTTTTTAAAAATCACACTAATCGCGGTAAAGTATATATACTTTCACTTAACTAATGATGCTTAATCCTAGTGCTCTAATCACAAATTACCTTTCGGTCTCATTATGATTCAATATATCGAACAATAGTTAGTTAAAAAATTGCAAGCATTAAGAACAAGAACTAAACACTCAATCATGAAAATATTGAAAATAAAATAATTTGGAATATAAATTGTGTTCAATACTAGACTCCAACAAAGCTCTAGAAAAAAAAATTAGTTCATAATGAAATTGAAAAGAACAAGAATAAAACTAATGTTCTTTATTAGAGTCGGTTGATGAAGCATGTGGCTCTAGCCTTTACTCTCCGGATTTGCCTCATTGAAAGAAACTCAAATAATAAACTCCAAACTATCAAAACCTAAACTCATACTCTCGAACTCAGATTTAGACCCTCCATTCATTACACTAGTCGAGATTAAATAGATGTCGAAATTCAAATCTGGAAACAAGATAAATGCGGCTACAATATAGCCTAAAGATCTGGAAAATAGTTTCTAAAGATAAATGTTAACATAAAAGAAATTATCCCAAGAAAAACGACATTATCTAAAATGAAAGATTCAGTGATATGCGGCTTGAATTGCGGAGCTCGGGAGGATTTGGTCGCCAACAGATTGATTGTGGAACTCGGAACTCGGATTTGGTGGTAAGTAGTAGATTGATCCCGGTTGGGAGGAATAATCCCATTGGGTAGATGTCGTGTGCGCTGAATATAACTAGTCTCCTCACCTGCCGAGTGGAAAGACTCACGACCGAGATGATAGACTCCTCTCGCCAACCGACCGAGAGGTAAAGTTGCTCGTCTTTTGTCTCGTTGTTGCCCAGTATGTCTTTTAGGTTGATTGCTTAAGTTAGTCGTTTAGACTGGTTGCCCAATCTAGTAGCCCAAAGCCTTACGCCTAGTTTTCGTGCCCAGGAGGTAAAATCTCTCACTTATTGCTTAACTCCTACAGCCAATCCTGGTCGCGAGTTCTGGTTGCGCCTTCTCTCATCGGTCTGGATCCATAGTCTCTTCTTCTATACCAAAATGCTCTCATTTTGTATTAAGTCTTCTCATTCCTTCAAATCCAAAAAAATAAAGAAAATATATAGAAATAAAATAAAATGGATAGTATTAAAGACAAAATGACACTTTTCATAACTAAAAGAGTGATAAAAAATTAGGGGTGGGCTCCAACTCTGACGGAGTCGGAGTTGTCTTTTCTGACCTCCAACTCCGACAAAAGTCGGAGCCGAATTGCCCCTCCGACTTCGATTCCGATCGGAGTTCGGAGCTCCGACTCCGAATTAAATTTCCGAACTCCGTTCAGAAATAAATTTCTAGTTGTTTTTTTTCTGTTCTTTTTTTTATTATTATTATTTAAATTTTGTAGTTCAATTTCGTTTCAGATAGTGAGCAACATATATTTTTTTTTAAAAGTGAACCATCTACAAATATTTGGTTTATTCAAGAGTTTTCAACAATTTAAATATTCATTCTGATTTTGTTACTGAATTTTGATTATATCTTTAATTTGTTTTATGTCCGCCTGAAATTTAGCATTAAAAGTGCTCATGACTCATGAGTCAAAAATTACACAAATTTAAAATTTTATAGACAAGAATGATGGTACGAATTTGCATAATTCGATTAATTTCAGTTGGATAATAAATTATAAACGTTTGAGAGAGGATGGATAAGTACTAATATAAATTATAGAATAAAGAGTACTTATCCCACTTCTTTGCTCGGGATATAACTACATAAATATAACTATATAAATAGTTTAAAAAGTAAATAACATGTATGATGTAGCCATAAGTTATAACAGTCTCATTTATAACGTAATAACAATATGACTCAGTCTTGAAATATAACTACATAAAAATTAAACACGGATTTCACTCAAATGCTTTTTGTTCCATTGGTCATGCCTAAAATGAAGATAGAAAGTTGCAATCAATAGATGAAAAAAAATTGATAATAAAAAATTGAACACGGTAAAAGAATAATTTGATTCTTACCAAGAAAGGGGGTTCTCTCAACTCCATCCCAACTCTCAAGTGGCGTCCGTTCCAGACTCTTAATCATCGGTAATTATGTTAGGGTTCACAATTAGATCTATAAAATCATAAAAAGTAGAAGTTAGAAACATTAAAAATAATTAAATCATCATTTAAAAGCATATAAACTTACCCGATTCAAGCCTATAGCTCTCGACATCAACGCCAACGGTATCTAGTCCAATGGGCGTTTCACTTATCCAATTCTGTGTGCAAATGAGGGCCTCCACGGTTGACGGTGACAATGAACTCCGATAAGCATCCAACACGCGATCTCCAGTGCTAAATGCCGACTTTGAGGCAACTGTAGTGACAGGAATGGCTAGCACATCTCGGGCCACACGGGAAATGACTAGATACTTGGTGGAATTAACTTTCCACCAAGTTAATAACTGAAATACATCACTAGGTGCCTCGACAGCTTCCAAAAAATATCATTCAACCTCAGATGTACAATGCATAATATTCCTTGTTGACATGAGTTGATGATACTGCCGTATAATACGATGGCCTCTAACCCCTACAGATGGGTCAGTATCACCTGAGGAAACTGTCGATCCTGTCTGCCTCGAATGTGAGGAGCTACCATCTGCGGATGAAGGCTGAGCACTAGTACTGTAGTGATTATATAAGTCATCAACATGACTTCTTAGCAATCTAATAAACTCTGCAGCCTTCACTGCCCTGAGGATGGAATTTACCCAAAATTCTAGAACGACCAACTTAACTCAGGGGTCAAGGATCACAGCCACAAATAACACTCTATTTATCTTCTCAATATTCCCCCAATATTTATCATATTTGATCTTCATCCTCGTAGCCGTAGCAGATAACAATGCAGCAGAGTCAGTATAACTATTTTCCAACTGGAAGTGAAGCTCCGAGAGCTCGCTGAAAAATGAGTTCACAATCGTATATTTGGATCCAGATAGCCGCATAATTATCTCATAAAAAGTTCTTAAAAATTCAACAAAATAACTCACATTGGTCCAATCATGTGCGTCCGGCGTACCGAGCCCCTATCCTGCTGGCTCCAACAAAGCATACCTCAGGCCCCCATCCTCGACCTCCATCCGCTCGAATGCTTTTTGGTACTTCTGTGCCACATCCAACATCATGTATGTAGAATTCCATCGAGTCGGAACGTCCAAGCACAACATACTAGAACATTCAATCTTCAGATCTTCTGCTATTGCCTTAAACTTGGCAATCCTTTGAGGGGAACCCCTCACATATCGTACAATGTTGCGGACTCGGGTTATGGAATTATCAACCTCTTTTAATCCCTCAACAATTATGAGGTTAATGATATGAGCACAACATCGAACGTGAATAAACTCGTGGGCCCGAGTGACATCATTTCTCACCGTCGTGTTCCGCTTAAACCAATCAATTACTGTTTCATTCTCACTGGCATTGTCAACTGTAATATACAGCACTTTTCGAATTCTCCAGTCCTTTAAACAATCATTCATCTTCGCCCCAATGGATACACCTTTATGATCCACAATTTTTTTAAAACCAATAATTTTTTTATGCAAAATCTACTCACTGTCAATATAGTGTGCTGTGATACACATGTAGCAGACGTTTTGTATGGAAGTCCATGTGTCAGTCGTAAACGACACTCTTTGGCCTGTGGTAATAAACATCTTCCTCATCTCCTCCTTGTCCATCACATGCCTCTTCATACAATCTCGCATCACTGTATACCGTGATGGAATGGGAAATTGTGGCTCAAACAAAATTTAAAAACTTTCGAAAGCCTCTTTTCTCGACTGTGGTAAATGGCATCTCATCAGTAATTATCATCTCTGCAAGCATGTCCCTCAACATCTTCTCACTGTATTGAGGGATGACCAATTTCTTAGTCTGTGTACCATCAGTGGCTGTAGAAGTTTGGTAACAGAGGTTGGTCTGATCAGTGGCTTGCAATCCCTTCGCTATCTTATATCGTTGTCAATCATTTAGATGTGCTATTAACACACTAGTACCTTACTTCTTCGAATGGCATCCACAAAGTGATCCACAGTAATGACATCTTGCTACCGAGTTCGTAATATCACCAGGAATTTTGGTGAAATGCTCCCATGTCCACGACCTCTTTTTAGAAGGCCGTGGTGATTGATCTTGCTCAATGGGCATCTCCTCCTCTTCGTTGAACATATCCTCATCCTCTATATCAACTGGGAGTGGGAGTCGACTACTCGCACAAGATGTAGCTGCTCTAGATGTAGGTGCCCTAGATGTGGCTCTAGGGGTGGAAGTACCCACCGGTGTAGGAGTTGCAGTATTGGCATCCGCCATATCCCCTTATGGACGATCATCTCCACTATGTCTTGGATCCATATCACAATCAATGAAGCTGAAAAAATTAAATTAGAAGCAAAAAATTAGTTTACAAATAAACTAGGCTATTGTATTATTGTATAGGACATGTATTATTGTATCATAATGTATTATTGTATCGATGCATTTTTACATCGAGGTTCGGTTGACGTGCGTTCGACTCAGTGGAACTCATCCAGAGAGGTTCGCTCGACGTGCGCTCGAAGTGGCGCTTGAGCAGAACCCATCCAGAGAGGTTCGCTCGATGTGGGCTCGACGTAGCGCTCGAGCAGAACTCTTCCAGAGAGGTTCGTTCGACTTTCGCTCAACATATCGCTCGAGCCAATGTTCAATACAACGTGCGCTCGACTTGCGCTTGACATCTCTCTCGAGCGCAAGTGTTCAATACAATTTAAAATTCAGGGTTTTGAGCGCCGTGATTTGTTGGGACTATATTCAATACAACCAATTCAAAAGAATCACAACTGCTGGCTCCAGTTCATAAGAGATGTGCTTGAATTAAATTGCTTGAATTAAATTTAGGGCTCATAACCTTACTCTCACCGTAGGTGGAAGCTGAACAGAGGAGCAACGAGGAACGGCGGCACGTTGGCAAGAAAGACCCGAGACGTGAGGCACGAGACTGCTTCACTGGTTCAGTGAGACGCGAGAGAGAAGGGAGAAGGAAGAAGGAAGCAGAAGAAGGAAGAAGAAGAAAGTAGAACTGAAGAAGGAAGAAGAAGGGGGTGACGCGTTTTCGACCCCTCTTTTTAATATGAAACGATGACGTTCCATATTAAGTGGAACGGTGTTGTTCAATTTTTTTTTAAAAAACCCAGTTGTAAAACGATGTCGTTTTACAGCTGGGTTTTATAAAAAAAATTTCGGAGTCAGAGTCGGAGCTCCTTGTAGCTCCGATTCCGACTCCGACTCCGAATAGTTATTCGAAGCTACTCTGAATTTCGACTCCGAATTCCGACAACTTCAACTCCGTCGAAGTCGGCATCGGAGCGGAAGTCGGACGGAGTCGAAATTTTTGAAATTTTTCACACCCCTATAAAAAATACATAAAAATAATAATTATAATTTCTCCTTCTTGAAATTTTCAAAACAACATCATTCACTTTTCAAAATATTCACATAAAAGCATGCCCATATGAATTATGACAATCAATTATCTTTCAAAGTTTCAAAATTCAAACTTTTAATCATCAAATATGTCATGCACATGTGAACAATGCAATTTGATGTTTTATGAGAAAATATTAATTTTTAGCTTTAATCCAATTTCGAATTTTATCAAGAGATTTACAAAATTACTCTATGAGCTTTATTTGTAAGCTTGTTGCATTTCTTGCTCATGCTTGATTTGTTGATGTGCTTGGCTTCATTGTGTAGACAACTTGAGCTTGAGATTCTTTTATGCTTGAATCCATTTGTTATCATCAAAATTCATATGTAGATTTGATATTATATGAAACTTAAAACCTTGGGTTCAACACCCATGTCGAGTCATTGGATATGTTCTATTTGAATCACGATGATTGAGGGATTCTGGTACCGAGAGTTTTTATTGCCTCAGGAGATCAACCATTAATCTTGCCTATATAAAGCCATTTTCCCTCTCAACGATGGGTTACTTCGCTCATTCCCTCTTCTACTTGGTATTCTGTGTTCTTTTTCTGCCTTCAAACGCCTCTCTTTTCATCGTTCTCTCTAATTTCTCTTCTTTCCCTTTGGCTACCATTGACTCCCAAGAAATCCTTGCATCCTTCTTGGTTGGTTGGACCTTCTGACACTGCCCGTGTCGCCAATGGTTTGGATAGTGTTGTTCCGAAGGAGTTTGCAGGTTTCTCATGGCTTTCGAAGGTGACTTCCATTGAAATAGAATCGTTGAAGTAGACCTGTAGGGTTTCTCGAACGATGGAATTCGTGGTGCCTCCTCCTACCGAAAGGGTTGTAGATTCTGAGGGTTACACCACCAAGGTTGTGGTATATTCTGCCATGTTCTCCTATGGCCTCAGGTTGCCCTTCTGTCGACTAGTGTGAGAAGTGTTGTGCTTTTTTGAGTTGGCACTCGCTCAGCTTCCTTCTAGCACGTGGAGGATCCTTGTGTCGTGCTGCGTCATCTGGTGTCGCACGTTGGAGGAGGATGGGGCCGACTACCTGGATTACGGCATGCAAGTTTTTCCTCACCCACAATATCCTGAGGCGAGGCCGTCACATATATGGCTTCAGACCAGTCCATGTGTTGGCTAGGCTGGAGTCGCAGTATACTGCCGTGAAGGGGTGGAATCATCAGTTCTTCTTTCTGTCTGGCAAGGGATGGGCGTTCCCTATCGGCCCGGCCAACCAACTCGTATTCCCTATTTTCTCCATATGGGGGTCGTGGATGGTGATAAAGGTCGTCACCCTATTGCGACCTTGGACAAGACACTCAGGATCGAGATCGTTTGTGCCTGGGTGAAGGCCCATCCGAATGATGTTTTTTCAGAGGCTCTGCTAGCCGAGGACAGCCTTCGTTAGTACCTTGTTCCCCTAGCCAATTTGTGCTCTGACATAGGCTTCCCAATAAGGGAGGAACTGCTCATCCAGCCTGTCAGTGGAAGGGAAAGGGAAAAAGCCTCAGACAAGTTCTCCCGTGAGATCTGACTCTAATGACCTTCCTGCTCCCTCTGGAGGTTCTTCAGCGATGGCGCTCGTCATCCAGCCCCAGCCGTCATCACCTAAGAGGATGATGAAGATTGCGAACCTTCCTCATGCCGTGCTGCTAGCCCGAGTAGTTGTTGTGGATGTTCAACCCGAGCCACCGGTCCTCAGGTCTACTGCTGAAACCGTTCTTACAGTCGAGGTTCCCTTAGCCGGTGATGAAGTGGCAAGGGTCGTTGTTTGAGCCGAGGAGGTGACGACGGGTGCTCCTTTGGCCGAGGTAGCCAAAATGCCTATGGCCCCTGAGGAGGACGATGGGGTTGTTGATGAGATCCAAGCGAACTTTCAGCCGACAGCTTCGATGAGCCTGGCTGACTGCATCTACAAGACGAATAGCCGGCTTAAGAGGCTATTAGATGGGGTAAGATCTTTGCTTGCAAACTTACCACACTTCTTGTTTGCTTCCTTATTTGATTTTGACTCAGATTTATGTGGCAGGGCAGCGTCTGGCAGCTTTTATTGTGGATGGCAAAGATGAGGTGGCTAGCGAGAATAGGGTACTTTGTTCGCTTTTGCAACTGGCTTTAGGCAATGTAGGGAAGGAGGGAAAGAAGAAAGAAGAAGTCGAGGAGGCCCTCGTTGACTTGTCAAGGTCCTAGGATGAGGTTGGCCTTCTATGTCTTGAGACTTTGCTTGCCTCCGAGGTGAGTTAGGGGCTGCAAAAGTCTCTTAACGACTATCAGTAGGAGCTTGAGCAGCTGCAGGCTAAAAATCGAGAACTGTGCAAGCTGCAGGACTCCGATGATCGGACAAGCAAGTGGTTGAGGGAGTGGTTCGAGGAGGCTTCCAAGTCTCTGGCGGAAAAGAGAAAGACTCTGGAGGAGGAAATGAAGCGAAGGAAAAGCCTGGAGGCCGATCAGGCTGAAGCAGGGCCCATTTTGGAGGGTCGTGATGCTACCATTCGGGGGTTTGCGGGAGGAGCTGTCATATGTCCGTGGTGTCTGCGGTGTCCGTGATGATGCCTAATACATGAGTGGATGAAGACTCATGTCCTCTAGAATCCTCAATGCGACCTAAGGGCCTTGTGTGTATGGGAGCTTTCTCCACATGAAGTGTCCGTGGAGCGGGCAGTTGTCCTCTCGGGAATGATTTAATCCCGAGTGCCCTTAGTGGTAGCTCTGCTAGGAACGATCACGCCCGCTGATGGCTGACTCTTTTCAGCAGCACATTGTATGGCTCCTCTGACAAGTCTTGCTCTTCTCTGATGTTTGAGACTCTGGCTTGGGACCTCCTCTTTCAAAGCTCAACCTCGCCTTGTTCGTACATAAATGCATTCTTTTTCTTCGTATCCTACATCTGAGCTCATCTTCGAGGTGATTCACGTCCTGCTTCCCAACCTGTCTTCACCTTCTCCAACAGTTCCTCGCGCCTCTCTCGACAGGCGGGCATTTTGGTAGTTGTTGTCACTGTATGACTCAATTATTTGTCTCATTACATCCTTGTTGATTTTCTTATAGGTAACATTGAGCGTTATCGATGAGTCGTAGTGATGGGAATCTCTGTCTACCACTTCTACTGGAATATGATCTGATCAGGCTTTGGTTCGCTGCACCTTCACAACTTTCTGTCATATGCCATTGTAATTAGCTACCTTACGTTGTAACTTGTTCTCTATAACTTCGCAGCTTCATGTTGTAACTTGTTCTCTGTAACTCTGTAACTTCATGTTTTAACTTATTCTTTGTAACTCTGCGGCTTCACGTTGTAACTTGTTCTTTAATAAAATTGTTTCATATTTTTGCTGTGCCGGGCTGCTTGTCTTTACAGTGTTTTCCTTTTGTTATTTTGATCTTCTCCAATGTTTCCTTTTGTGATTTTTCCTTCTTCTTTCTTTTCATGGCCGGCCTAGGGAGTTTTGTCGAAATTATGGGCTTGATGTTGGTGGGGGGACGACCATCACACGGAGCTTACGGTCCACCTCGCCAGGGCTTAACCTATTCTCGACGACCGTTACCTCTTTTTTTTTTTTTTTTTTTTTTTTTTTTCCTGTTGTGCGTTATTTTGGCATGTAATTAAGAAAAAAGAAGAAAAGTGTTGTCAGTGTTTGTTTGGCCTTCGCCAGTTGCCGCCGACCTCAGGGGATGAAATTCCCCCTTACGGGTTAAGCCGTGCCAGGGGAGTTCCGGCTGCTTCCTCAGGGGAGAGGCTGGGAAGCGTTGTGCTAACCCGTCTCTGTGCCCCTCCAAGTATCACCATGGCCATGGAGTTGAATATAAATAGATCGGGTTGCTTTTTCCTGAGTTGATGGCTAGACAAGTTTTTTGGGTAGTCGTGCGGCTGATCCTACTTTCCACTGTGGGGAGACAAAGAGGCCTCTAGCTCGATCCATCTCCTAGGTTCGCAGGGAGGTAGGTTGTCCAGGCAGTTTGGAACTGGACCTACTCCCATTCTTTAGAGTTGTGTATGTAATCCCTGATTTGAAGATATGAATGCCATCGTCACTTTATCCTTAGCTTTGTAGGAGTTAGATTTCGCAAACCTGGGCCCTCTAGCCTATGTTGCAATGCGCTTGATGCCTTTTTCCACGTTGTTGATGTTCGCGTTTCTTAGTGCAGTATTCAAGCGGTTGATGGACTCGGCCTGCACTCCGTTGGGGAGAGTTCGGAATGCCTCAAGCCAAACCACCTCTTTGTCCCACGAGGAGGTAATTCGAACAGCGTTGTGGTTGGTTCGCTCCTTTGTGGGCGTCGGGGTAAATATTCGGGCAGCCTCTAGGCTAGACCCGCTCTTCTTCGTAGGAGGGACAAGGTGGCCTTTGGCTCAACTCATCCCTTTGTTCCTCGCGGGAGGTAGGTTGTTCAGGCAGTTTTCTATTGGACCCGCTCCAGCCCATTGATGCCGCAGGGAAGGGTAAGTTTGGGTCAAGCTGGCGCTAATCCCACATTTCGTTGAAGTGGAGGTCAGGGTAAGAATTCGGGCAACCTCAGGCTGGACCCACTCTCATTTGCAGGAGGCACAAGGTAGCCTTTGGCTCAACCCGTCCCTTTGTTCCTCGCGGTAGGTAGATTGTTCGGGTCGTCTGTATCAGGACCCTCTCCCGCCTGTTGACGCTTATGAGGAAAGTAAGTCTTCATTTTCGGGTAGTTGAAGACTACTTGCACTTCATCGAGGAAGGGACAGAATGCCTTAAGCCAAACTGCCCATTGCCCCCATGGAAGTAATTCGGACATCGATGTGGCTGGTATGCTCCTTCACCGCAATGGGGGTCGGAGTAAGTATTTGGGTAGCTTAGGGGCTGGACCCGCTCTCCTTCGCGAGAGGGAAAAGGCGGCTTTTGGCTCAACCTGTCCCTTTGTTCCTTGCGAGAGATAGGTTGTTTGGGCAGTTTGTTGTTGGACCCTTTCCTGCCCGTTGACATTGCAGGGAAGGGTAAGTTTTGGATCAGACTGGCGCTGATCCCACACTTCGTTGTAGCGGAGGTCAGAGTAAGTTATTTGGGTAGCTGTTAGGCTGGTCTTGCTCGCCGCTACGGGGAGACAAGGTGGCATTTGGCTCTACCCATCCCCTTGGTCCGCAGGGAGGTAAGTTGTTCGAGCAGTTTGCTACTGGACCCGCTCCTGCCTATTGACGCTTACGAGGAAGGTAAGTCTTTCTCTTCAAGTAGTTGAGGACTGACTCACACTCCGCCGCGAGAGGGATAAGGTAACCTTTTGGCTTACATTTCCCTCTGATATCCCATGGGGAGGTAATTCAGACAGCAATGTGGCTATGAGTTCATGGCATAAAGTCCCCTACAATATCAAAGACCTTATCAAAAAGTGTTGGTTGGTAATACCTAGTTTATTTCTCAAATTATTTAATGTGTAGCCAAAATATAGAATATGCAAATGATTTTTTTGTATAATAATTTTTTCAAGGATGATTTCAAACTAAATTTTGGCCAAAAATAGGAGCATAAGGCTGTTAATGAGCTTATGTTTAATGCATTTCACAAATATAAGACGAGATGTCATGAGTATTTCAATAAATTTGAGATCAAGGACAAGGCGTGCTAATATCATTTTTAGGATGTTCGACCTTGCGATTGAGAAAATTTTTGTGACATGTTTGAAAATCCTGCATATAAGGTAAATGACTTATTTTATATATCATATTTATAATTTTCTCTTACTAATATTTACTAATTATTTGCAAGAGCGAAGTTCTATACACGAAGCAAATAAATCAAACTTGAAGATTCATCATCCTGCAAGTTAAAGATATTTTCATCGTCTCTCTAAGAAATTGTTAATGCTATTTTTTCAATGGGTTGCTCAAGTTTGATATTTATCGTATTCTAATGAGTTTATATCTAGAAACATGCAATTACGATCAAAAAAATTATATGTTACATCATATATTAATCATAATGGATAGTAGACTCATGATTCCAACGCACATAAAAATTATGTAAGATTTATGATCTGTTTTAATTAAATATATTTATATGTTTGTGGCAATATTAATTATTTCTCTTATGTGAAGGAAAATGGTTGCTCTGAATGTTGAATATGCATTTGATTAGAATTCTTTAAGTTATGTTGACATTTTTACAAAAGTTCTGGGTCTATGTTCAAGATATTTGAGAGTTTGTATCGTTGCGACAAGCCTTCTAGCTCGTCCTTATCATTTGAATGATTCCTCCAACACTCTAGAGATTTAGAGGAGTTGAGGTTTGAGAATGAGCATTTGAGGACAAATCAGCTTGAGTTAGAGGCTCAACTGACACTAGAGGTGGCGTGGTAGGATCTTGCTATGTTGAGAAAAACATCACACCTACAAACAATGATAATGAAATAGACAATAAAATTAATGTGAAAACACAGGAATGAGACGACTTGGGACTATTTATTTTTTGTTCCAAAAACTATTTTGGGGTCTAGTTGCTATTTTTGGGACGAAAAAAAGTTTCTGTTATAGTTAGTGTTTGTGGATAAATCTTGCGGTCTATGTGCTCGTTAAAACTTCCCTAAGAAACAAAAATTATGATTACATTATCTGTACTGATGTAGGTGCGTTACCTTCAAATGTTGTGCTCAAATCCAAGCATAAAGAATTGAATGGAACCATAAAGAGCTTGTTTCATTTGAGATCTTTATTTTCTAACTGTGTAGTGCTAGCCCGAAGATGGGTGGCTAAATCTTTTTTTTTTTTTCGATTTTTTTTATAAATTTTTTTTATTTCCTTAAATATTTTTTTTTTAAAATTTCGAACATTGTTAAAAAAACAGTATAGGGACCCATGTCGGAACCCAACTTTCAGTAGCCCTGTCATTTTCTTTTATAAATCTCATTATCACACACCAGGCTGTCATATAGGCTTAAGCCCCTAATTTTTTAAGAATAATGCTACTTTGACAGCTTTTTTTATTTATTAGTTAAGGAAGTGACTATTAGTGTATTAATATATTTTTTTTATATTTTTAAAAAATGTTTTAAAATGATAAAAAAATATGAATAAAAAATTTTAAAAAATGAAAAGATGATTTTGGCCGAACAGTAACTTTCAACGGACTACTCTAAGCGGCAAAGTAGCATCGCTCATTTTTTAAACACTAGTTTGGCAGACACTTTCTTGATTTCTTGTATTCGATAATCGATAAATTCAAGTGCGTGATATTGAGATTATGCAAATCTGAAGTTGAAATTTAAAAAGAATAGCATGTTATGTATATTACATATTACAATATTAGTAGTAAATGGTTGTAGTGTTATTATTGCTCCATTCCTTTAAAGCAAAATGAAGTTAGCACAAGTTTTAAATAGATAAATTTTATATAAAGTTTTAGAAAAAGAGTAGATCTCATTAAAAGAGAATAAATTTTTTTATAGCCTTTTAAGTGTGGTCTATCTTTTACAGAAAAAGAAAAAGAAAACGTATGACATAAAATTTGTATAAATCATTTCTACGTATTCTTTTATTACTTATTCTGTGCACATGAAACAATAAAGTTGTCATACTATTACAGCAAAACCAACGGATTTAGCTAAGTTAACAACTTTTACAATAATTGCCTAAAGAGCAGTTGAATAATCTTTGAGGTTCCAAATTAACATAAAAAGGAAGGTTATTTGACTCTTGCTGTTAATGTCTAAAAATAACGTAATAGGTCTGAATGAGAGAAATAGTCATTTCCGACGTGTTGAGACTATTTGGCATTGATCGGTGTTGTATAAAACCCCCGATGGTGGTCCGGTGTGGCTGTGCGGTATCCGTTCTTGTTTATGTAAGAAAATGTAAACATATATGGATACAATGTGTGAAGGCCAACTTACATTTTCTAATTTTATTCTTTCTATATATAAAGCACAAGACATCTATCAGTTACAACTTTACAAAAGAATGAGATTAAATTTACAGCAATCAAATGTAAAAATATATACAAGAGAATTTACGAAAACAAAGTAAAACTAGGAGACTAAATCAGTTGGGCTGCATATCAGGAACACTCGTTAACGTATCCTTAATTTTTAGAATCTCCAATTGTAACCGCTGCTTTGAAGAGCTCATCAATGTATGCTTGCTTTCAGGGATCATATTTGTCTCATTACTTTGTGCTTGACTTACGGAATCTGTTTTCTGATTTGGTCAACACCCACCTCAAATTAATGGAAATCAGTATTACCATTAATTTGTCCTGAAGGAATGCAAATCTTGGAGCCATGTGTCCTTTTGTAAAAATGTCACCAATTTGATCAAATGTTGATATATGGTTGACTTGGATGTCTTTGTTGATGACTTTTTCACGGATGGAGTGGTAATCGACTTCAACGTGTTTGATTCTTGCATGAAACACTGGATTGGAGGCCAAAGCAATGGCTCCAATGTTGTCGCACCAAATTATTGGTGTAGATAAAGTTGAACTCCAAGTTCCTTGATTAGCATCATTATCCAATATAAGTCAGCCGTTACAATTGCTATGTTGCGGTATTCTATTTCGGTGCGGCTTTTGGACACTATGGGTTGTTTCTTTGCTATCCAAGTGATGAGATTAGGGCCAATAAATATGCCATAACCAGTTGTGCTTCGTCGATCATCTGGATTTCTTGCCCAGTCGGAATCACAATAAGCATGTAGGTTAATATCATCGAGTGAAAAATAAAGACCATAATCAATTGTACCTTTGAGATATCGGAGCACACGTTTTGCAACAACCCAATGTGGCTCACGGGGACTGTGCATGAATTGACACAGTTGATTTACTGCATAGGCAATACCAGGCTGTGATATTGTGCAGTACTGAAGGGCTCCAACTACATGATGATACTCAGTTGGGTCCATCAAGAGAACCCCTTCTTCAGATGATAGTTTTCATCTTTTTGTTGTTGGACAATTTAGAGGTTTGGCACCGCCTATTTTAGTGTTGTCCAGCAGGAGAGTGATGTATCTTGTTTGACATAGGTGTAGGTCGTGTTTGTCACGAGTTCCTTGGACACTTAGGAAGAAACTCAGTTCACACAAATCTTTAACAAGAAATGATTCTTTGAGTGACAAAATGAATGAGTCAATGGAACTGTTGCTTGAGCCGGTTACAAGTATGTCGTCCACATAAATCAGTACATACAATTTCACAAATCATTGCATAGATAAAAAGTGAATAATCAGCATTAGACTCGATGAAACCATATTCCAAAAAGAGAATAATCAGCATTGTTTAAGTCCGTAGAGGGACTTGTGTAATCGACAAACATGGTCTGGGTAATTTTCATCAACAAATCCATTACGTTGCTCCATAAAAACTTCTTCATCTAGTACCCCATGTAGAAAAATATTTGAAATATCTATTTGATGAATATTCCAATCAAAGGACACGGCTAAATCAATAATCATTCGCACTGTGGTGTGTTTCATCACTGGAGAAAAGGTTTCTCTATAATCAATCTCATATTGTTGATTAATTCCTTTTGCAACCAGACGCGCTTTATAATGCTCAATATTGCCGTCAGAGAGTCGTTTAATTTTAAAGACCCATTTATTTTGAACAATATTCTTACCAAATGGGCGAAGACAGAGTGACCAAGTCCCATTCACCATTAAAGCATCAAGCTCACGACCCATAGCAGCACGCCATTTGGAAGAAGTCACTGCTTGTGCGTAAGTTGTTGGTTCAGGCTCGGTGATCGTCATTGAGAGTACCTGCAGAGGATATCATGTGAAGTAGACAATGAAGTTGGGAAAGTTTTTGGGTTTGGAGTTTCCATTCATTGATCGAGTGGTTACTCGACTAGGTTCAATGACTGCATTTTCGGTGTGAGTGGATTTAGGGAGATTTTGTGATGCTACGTGAATTGGATTTGAATGGGTTTCAGGATTTTGATTTTCTGGGTTTTGCAAGAGAGAAATCTGGGATTCTAGGTTGTGATTTGTCACAGATTGGTTTGGGTGGGGTTGGGGATTTTCGATTTCATGATTTTTCGAGAGATAAGGCTGGGGTTGTTTTGAATTGATTACAGATGGGTTGGCTTCATTTTTGAGATTTTGAGTGTCAAGAAGCAATGGGGCTGAAATAGAAAATTTTGGAAGAGTCATACCTGGGGTTTCTTCACTTGTTGAGGCATGTGGTGACAGGATTCCACTTTTCCTTGGGAAATGAGTTTCATTGAAGATCACATTTCATGAAATGTACATGCATCCTGATGTATAGTCAAGATGCCTATACCCTCTTTGTTGGCTAGCATAGCCAATAAAAATGCACTCTTTACTGCGAAAAGAGAGTTTGTGTTTTTCATATGGTCTCAATAATGGAAAACATGCAAATCCAAAAATTTTCAAATGTCAATATTTTGAGATTTGTTTATGAAGCATGTATAAAGGGGTTAAATTGTTTAGCACTTTTGTTGGGAGTCAGTTAATAAGATAAACAGATTTAAGAAAAGCATCTGCCCAATATGTATTGGGTTTGTGAGAGCGGGCTAGAAGAGTTAGCCCTGTCTCGACAATATGGCAATATTTTCGCTCAGCGATCCCATTTTGTTGAAACGTGTGAGGACATGTTAAGCGATGAAAAATGACATTTTCTTGTAAAAAATATTTAAAAGAGGTGGAAAGAAATTCGCCACCATTTTTCGTTTGTAGTTGTTGAATTTTACAAGAGAAGACATTTTCCACAAGTGATTTAAATTTTGTGAAAATAGCAAACACCTCATGTTTTGATTTAATGGGATATAACCAAATATATCTGAAAAAATCATTAATAAAAAGAACATAATATTTTGCTCCACCAACCGAATAGATAAGAGATGTCCATACATCTGAACGAATAAGAGCTAAAGGTCGAGAAGATTGGCGAGTCGAGTCACTAAAGGATAATTGTTTTGATTTCCCTAAAGGACACGATGAGCAAAATTCAGATTTATTCGAAACTGAAATGTCTAAATATTTTGAGCGAGACAAATGATTTAAACTAGCTTGAGACGGATGGCCTAATCGATCATGCCACATGTCGAGAGTGGTGGACACGCTGATATTGGCCACAAAACATGAAATTTTGTTCGTAGAAAATGTGGTGCCTGGGATGGGATAGAGTCCATTCTCAACTTGCCCTTGGAGTAGAAGTTACCCCGTGTTGTTCTCCTTCGTAGAAAAATCACTTCCAATTAGTATGAAATAACAATCATTATCTAAGCAAAAACGATTGATGGAAATTAAATTAGATGATGCATTTGGGCAATGAAGAATATTGGTTAGGTTGAAATTTGAATTTTGTGTTTTGAGAGACAAGGTACCCATGTTTTTAATTACCAAACTTGTGCCATTTCCATTCGTTATAGTTTCTCCTCCTTCATAAGGCTACGATGTTGTGAGATTTGTTGTGTTACTGGTGATGTGGGCGTTTGCTCCACTATCGGCATACCACACCTGTTGAGCATAAGAATTGTTTTCATCAGCGGCCATAGCAGCGATGTCTGATGGTGGGAGTCGTCCTTGGTAACTGAAATCAAATATGTGATAACGATCAAGTGCTTTGTGGCCATTATTTTCACAGATTTGACAAACATGCCTATTATCACTGACTTGTGTAATATAGGGCCAATTTGTGGAAGATCCCACGTTCTGTTGTGGATGACGTGGTGAGCGGGTCTGATGAGAGAAGCGTTGTTCTTTTGATGTTTTTATGTTTCCCACCTTTGGATGTGATGCTGCAACTGCAAAGTTGGTCTCAGCAGGTGCAGAGGAATTGGGTGACTCCATCAATGTTTCATAGTTGAGCATCTTAATCTAGAAATCATCAATGGGAAGGTCCTTGTTCCTTGTTACGAACATATAAGCAGTAACAAAGGACATAAAATGTGGTTTCAGTCCACTCAAGAGGTATGTGATCAAATCTTGTTCGTCTACTGGTTTACCGGTAGCAACGAGTTGATCGGAGATAAGTTTGGCTCTTCAATATATGCAAGACAGGGTTGATTTCCTTGAGAAATTGTTTGAAGTTGCCGTTTAAGGAAATCAATCTTTGAATGCGAAGTTGAAGAGAACCGAGCTTGAAGGGAGTCCCATACTTGTTTTGAGGTCTCCAAATTAAGGATGGTGGAAACTAGTTTGCCCATGTTTAGTTGTGGACGACGTGGTGAGCGGGTCTGATGAGAGAAGCGCAATTCTTTTGATGTTTTCATGTTTCCCACCTTTGGATGTGATGATGCAGATGCAAAGTTGGTGTCAGCAGGTGCAGAGGAATTGCGTGACTCCATCAATGTTTCATAGTTGAGCATCTCGGTCTAGAAATCATCAATGGGAAGGTCCTTGTCCCTTGTTGCGAACGTATAAGTAGTGACAAAGGGCATAAAATGCAGTTTGAGTCCACCAAGAGGTATGTAATCAAATCTTGTTCGTCTACTAGTTTACCGACAGCAGCGAGTTGATCGGAGATGAGTTTGGCTTTTCAATATACGCAAGACAGGATTGATTTCCTTGAGAAATTGTTTGAAGTTGTCGTTTGAGGAAAGCAATCATTGAACTCGAAGTTGAAGAGAACCGAGCTTGAAGGGAGTCCCAGACTTGTTTTAAGGTATCCAAATTAAGGACGGTGGAAACTAATTTTTCCACAATAGAGGCATATAGCCAACTGAGGACACTATTATCTTGCTTAGACCAACGCGTGTACTCTGGATTTGGGAGTTATCTGGGAGAGTCTTACTTGGAGCAGGGCTTGATCCATCAACTAGACCAACCATGTCATGACTCTTCAGGAAAACAATAAATTGGATCCTCCATGTTAGATAATTAGGGCCATCCAATTTTGGGAATTGAGGATTGGTTTGAGAAGAGGCCATTGTGAGTGATGTGCAGAAGCTATTTTTGCATGATATTCGTGTTTGGTGTTAGCCTGAGAGCCTCGACACCGTGTAAGAAAATGTAAACATATATGGATAAAATGTGTGAAGGCCAACTTACCTTTTATGATTTTATACTTTCTATATATAATGCACAAGACATTTGTTTGTTATAGCTTTACAAAAGAATGAGAATAAATTTACAGCAATCAAATGTAAAAACATATACAAGAGAATTTATGAAAACGAAGTAAAACTAGGAGACTAAATCAGTTGGGTTGCATATCAGGAACATTTGTTAATGTATCCTTGATTTTTGGAATCTCCAATTGTAACCGATGCTTTGAAGAGCTCATCAATGTATGCTTGATTTCAGGGATATATTTGTCTCATTACTTTGTGCTTGACTTACGGAATTTGTTTTCTGATTTGGTCTAACAGTTTCCATGGTGGTGAATAGAAAATAATGCATGAAAGATAAAGAGAGGGAGATAGGTTTGCATGATTCAACATTGGTCTACATCCACGGGTTGTTCGAGAAGGCGAATCCATTATAATATGAGTATTTTATAGTTTCTCATGGTCTCTCATCCTCACTGTACAATGAAGATCGAAACTCTTTCTTTTAGGGAGATCTCGTTGTAGCAGTCTTTGTTGTGAGTTTTCCCCCAAGCTAAAGAAGAAGAAGTTGAAGAAGTCCCCCTAAAAGTCATCTAGAAGCCCCCTTTAGCCTCTACTCCTCCTTTACTTAATGTCACATCTTCTCTCACATTTCCATTTTTCCTCGTATCATCATTTTTCTTATTCAGCTATTTGTCCCCTCATCTTTCGCTCTTTCTTTCTCACATTGGGCTAGGCTGGGCTTGAAAACTCAGTATGAGCCTGAGATATTTTATCCCCTTCACTTAGCTCCTGCAAATATTAACACAATGGAGCAATCATTGTTGTAGCACGAGAATGTAAAATATGAAAGATGATAATTAATAGAAGGACAATACTACAATGTCTCCTCAATGTGCTCTCATATGTGCCCCTAGTATAATTGTACTTTTTTTAAAAGATATTTTTTAAATATTTAAAAAAAATGTACAAATTTACTAATAATCACTTTGTTAGTGATTATGTTTTTTTTTTCTGAGACTTGTTTGTTAACTGCAACCCAAAGCAGTTCTGACTTGGACTTCGCTTTTCCTTATTTTCTTGGATTTCATGGGCCTACTAGTTATATGATTCTATTGGGCCTGCTAGATATAGGATCCTTTTTGTTCTTCATGTGCAGTACTTGAGGTTTAACAGCCCATTTATGCACTTGAAGAGTGACCTTCTTCAACAACTCAGGGTGCCCTGGCGTTAGAATAGACCATAAAGCGACAGTCAATCAAGCATTTAATTTAAGAGTTGTGCTAAGAACATTAGCATTGGATTGGTTATCATATTCTTCAAATTTTGACTAATATGTAACTTTTTCACCTTTAGCTAATCATTCAAAACTTGAAGTCTACATTGGATTAGTCATCACACTCTCTATAATAATAAAATATTATTATTTTTTATTATTTATATTTTTTTATTAATTTTTATTTTATTTTCATAATATTTAATAACCTCAAACAAATCATATTCATTTTTATTTTCACAATATAACAATCTATAATATAGTAATCTCATATATATATAGATAGTAAAATCTCATATGAATAAAAATATCATATCTATAATATAATAATCTTAAAAAATATTTTTAGACTTGCTATAATTCTTTTCATATTTGAAAAGAAAAATAGATTTACTGAGCTTATAGTTTGGATGAAAACAATTTAGCTAATTCAATATGGAGCAAATATGGATGATATTTGTTAAATTTGAAGATAAAAAGGCATTTGGCTAATCCAATGCCAATGCTCTAAATGTAAGTTTAACGTTTGTAAGTTTTGTATAAGTTTGTAAGTTTAAGAGTAATGTCATATATAAATTCTGAATTTTAAAATAGATATTTTCGATCATATTTTTTAGAAGGACTCTAATATTAGATCATTTTTCTTAATTTAATGAGAATTTTGGGCATACGTAATATTGGTTAGTGTCGGGTGTAGTTTTTTTAATCAGACCGGATTGAAATTGACTGAATGTATATATATTTTAAGAATGATATATTATTTATTATTTTATATAAGTTAATTATATAATTTTTATTTAAGGAACCACTATTGATCATATATATAATAAAATTATTTAATATTTATTAAACATATATAAAATGTTAAAAAGATTATTTAATTTTAATTTTATTAATTTAATTAATTTTTTTATATATAAAAAAAAAGAAATATTCATATACCAAATCGAATTTATAGCTAATGATCTGATATGATAAAAATGATGAATCAAAATTTTGGATCGGCCATCTGATTACATTCCTAATAAATAAGTTGAAATAGACAGTAGAATGATAGTCAATGAAAATTTAATAAGAATTATAATTCAAGATTTGGGTACTTGCAACCTGCAGGTGCTTTTAAAAAAGATGAGTCATATTTGCATATAAACTATTTTCCTTAATTTAATGGGAAGTACAAGTTGACAGAGAGAAGTAAGTTAGTGCATTTTATGTAAGTTTTTATTTTTTTATATGTAATTTTTTAATATTTTTAAGTATTTAAAAAAATATTATTAAAAAATATTTTCTTAATTATTAAATTAAAAAAATATTAAAAAAAATCCCAACGGGAGTCAGGACGAAGCTACTTCCAATTGGGGTGGGGGCACCTCTGCTGTCTCTGTCACTCCTCCCAACTTTTTTTTTCTCTTATCTTTTTTTTTTTTTTTTTTTACAGTTTTCCTAGTCGTCTCCTTTATTTTGGTCTCTTCTTTCACTCCTATCGATGTTCCGTTTCGTCAACGCAACTCCAATTTCCCTGCCAATGTTCCACCTGCTTCGAACCCTCCCCTAGGAAAAGTCCCCTTCTCTCTGTCTCTCTCTGTCTCTCTCTCTCTACGGAATTTCCAAGCTTGAACCAGCTCCACAAATTTTCGAACTTCGAGTCGAAGTACCTTCACTTCTTCTCATTCTTATCGAAATTAATCGTCTTTTAATCTTAAAACAAGGGAAAGTTTGAAAGCTGTTATCTTCTCTAGATCCCACATGGAGAAAAACCAAGAAATTGCACTGACCCAGATGAGGAAATCAGTCGAGAAGCTTGGGTCATCCACAGAGGTAGACTGATCTCTATCTTTGCCACACAATGCACCATGTATTCGTTTCGCTTTAAGCGTTTCTTTCTGCAGGGATATGGGGAACCAACGCTCACGAGGTTCTTGATTGCAAGGTCGATGGATCCAGACAAAGCGGCGAAGATGTTTGTTCAGTGGCTGAAGTGGAGGGCTGCAATGGTGCCCAACGGCTTCATTTCCGAATCCGAAGTTCAAGATGAACTGGAATCCAGAAAGATATATCTACAGAGTTTATCAAAGGATGGATACCCGGTGATGATTGTCAAAGGAAGCAAGCATTTCCCTTCTAAAGATCAAGTCCAATTTAAGAGTAATTAGCTAAAGCGTACTTTTTTCTTCATTATAATTCTTGAAATTTAGTTCATATTTTATTTTAATTACTCTGATTTCTGTTTAGCTATTGCATTGATGCCTTTTGGTCGAAATTTTCCAATCCATGGGCCATCATATAGATGCTTTATTAGAGAAAGGTTCCAGCAGAATAGCTTGATGTGAGTTGGACAGATTGGACTGTAGCACTTGGTTTGGCGTCCTAGACTCATGGAACCACATTGGCCTTTAATTTTTATTGTGGCGTGCGTTGGTCTTTCAATATATAAATAATTCTGCCTGCGGTTCTCATGCTCTGGTGGGCTCTGAGTAAAACTCCAAAACTCAAGTTTGTTTCTGTGGTCATAGTCATCGTAGTCATTAGAGCCTCTTCCCACATAATGTTATAAATAAAGGGAAATGCTACTTGTCCCGAGGATGGCTCCCGATATACATCCTTCCGATATAATTTTTTTATTTTTTATTTTTTATTTTTTACTTAGGAATTAAGGAAATATTTTTTAACGATGATGTAACTGTTTTTTAAATGTTTAAGGGTATAAAAAAAATGAATGGAAAAAAAAAAAAAAGCCAAATAGCCTAATCGGGAGAATTTGTTGGGCTAGACCCTCGGTGGGTGTAGCATGACTCATTCATAAATAAAAGGAAAAGAATTCTTCCAAAAGGTATGAGGAATAATCATTCCACTCCATAGGCATATACGACTTATTGTCAGTTTGCAAGTGTTACTTTCTCTTTCGTATTCTTATATTGTCTTTGTTTATTTATATATTTATTTAAGATCTTCATGTGGACTACTCACATTTATGTGTCAATTACACAAGCCTTCCACGAGGTTCCGGAAATTTTCAAAAGACATAAATTTATCCCCACGTGGTCAACTATCTCACCATATTTTATTAAGTTAAATTTATAAAATAAAAAATAATATAGCTACTTAGATGACTAAAATTAATATTATAAAATAAAAATAATATATCAAGTTTCTATTCTCAATTTAAAATTAATAGTCTTTTAGGTTTTTGTAATGAGGCGTTTTTCTTTCTCAATTTATTCCCTTTTACTTTTATATGCTATGCTTTTAGTGATACTTTTAGGTCTCATTTGGTTACACAGATGAGATGAGAAATATGTGAATAGTAGTGAAATAGTTTAAGTTAAGATATTTTATAAGGTTTTGGAAAAGGAGAGAGAAAAAATCAAATTAAAATATTGTTAAAATATAATTTTTTTTTTAGAATTTGAAATTTTTTTTTTTTTTTTTTTTGTGTATTTTATTTGGAAGTTTGAGAAAATTATAATGATTAGGTAATGATTAGATGAAAAAATTGAAAAGTATTTGAGTGAGATTTAGATGTTGAGATGAGATAAGATGGGTTGAGATCATTTGTGAAACCAAATGGGGGTCTTAGTCAAGCAAAGTGTGTTGGGTTTCTCATCATCAACATAGAATCAAAGGGAAATGAGGTGAAATAATATCAAGTTGCTCAACCAAAATTCTAAAAATCCTAATACTATCATCGAGGCTCTTTCAAAGTAGCTGTTTATTGTATTTTGTTTCAAGGTATGCTAACTTAGTTACATAGAATATTTTCATTTAATAAAATAATTGATCTTGTGTATTGATTTCTCTACACTCTTTAAATAGAGGCTTGATAAGCCTCCGTGCTCTACAACAGATCAAAGAATTTTTTATTAGCACGGTTGATAAGTTTACGACTACTTTCTATACATTTCCAAACACCTTTTTTCATAACTATCTCGTTCTTGTGTTTGGTCTTCCACATCATGCTTCAAGGAATCATGCTCTCTCTCTCTCTCTCTCTCTCTCTCTCTCTCACACACACACAATGGCTATCGAGCTTTTTACATTGAAATGAGTTATTTTCTATTTTTTTCTCGTCCTATAATCAATCCATTTAGTAACAGTTATCTGAGATTACTTTGGATGGAAATTTAATATTGAAAAAAGAGTATTCTGGATAGTTTTTTACGATAAGGGTGCCTAAGGGTATTATACTATTACATAGATCATATACCATAATTTTTCATTTGTTTAAGGACTAATGTATTGCTATGTATACACTAAAAAAAAAAAAAATCCATATATTTTTTGAAGACGACAATGACATAATCTAGAATATTCATCTCAATACCTTGTTTTGAATCTTGAGTTTGATAACCTGTGTTGGTAGAACAGTCTCCTGAGGCTGTAGCTCAAGAACTGGAGTCTTGGATCCTGCAACTACCACTGCATATGGTTATGGGTGATTACGTGCATAATGTGTAGTTATATAAAAGGGAAAATAACCTGAATTTGCATAATGTACAAGGCTATGTTATTCCAATTTCCAATTTACGTGCACGAGAAATTATTTTCTACTTTGTTCCTGAGAATGATGCTTCTATTTCATTTATCAACCACTTATCATTGTTCAAGGAAGTAATCATAGCCTGTAAAATTCTTTTAATAAGCATTCTTTCATTACCTGTATCACATACAACAATTTGTTTTTCATTGACTTGCTATGAAGTGGGTCAAATTCAACCCTCACATGATGTGAGGCTAGGTAAAAAGGGATAACCATGTCTTTCTGTTGTTGTAGTTTTTGAAACTTCCTCTCTATGTCTATTACAGGACCCTCTGCCCTCTCTCCAATATCAAATGAGTAATAGCCAATTCTTAGTTTACCAACTTGGACATATTGATCAAAAAGTTATTAAATTGGCTATGCAAATCACGAATTAGGATAACTTTAGTAGTTGATCAAATCAGCTCTGCTAGTGATGTATCCAGTTATTTAATAGTTGATAAAATAAATTTAAAAATTAATCCACATGGAATGAAGTCATGAACATCACAAGCAATGTATTCTCCTGTGTTTACATTATTTTGAAGATTTCTCTGCTTCCCCACCCGTATTCTCTGTATACATGTATAGTTTACAACACGTTCGAGTGATAGGAAGAAAAATAGATTGTTGGAAAACTGCTTACAGTTCAAATATTGATGGGATGAACTTGTACTTCAGTAAATGATAATACTTGACTCACTATTTTTTACCCCTTGGTACAGAATTTGTGGTTCATCTGCTGGACAAAACGATTGCAAGGTACCACTCCACTTCTTTCACAATGATACATTTTTATATTTCAGCAGAAAGGGTAGCATCTGAAAGTGGACCCATTTGGAAATATGATTTTAAGTAGCTTGGTTTTTTCAATTGATAAGTTATACACAATCTATGGGCTTCGAACTCTAAGCTTCATCTTGGACCCATTGAGTTAGGATGTGTACCATCTGAGCTAGAGTTTGTTGGCAATAGCATGGCTAATGTTTATGAGCATGAATGCAATTTAAGGCCACTTGTTTAAAGTATTCATATCTTTTTTTGCAATTAAATTGAAAGTAATGGTAACAAGAAAGTAGAGAGTTACAAATGGTGTAAATGCTTGTTTAATGAGGAGGACATGCCACTAACTTTTGAGGATTGTGAAAGGACGACAAAAGATCTTAAAAGTTTCTTATTCAACACATGGTTTATTTGGGCAACTGTTGTAGATTTAATTGGAAGTTTTCATGATTTTCTCATTTTTTTTCTATCTCAAATTAGTGTTCCTCTTATATACATCTTGTGTACTTGGGTTATGCCTTTGTTGTTCTCTAATGTTACAATTTTCTGTTACTTATATATAAAAAAGAAAAAGAAAAAGCCTCTTAAGTGTCATTGTCAATTGAGCTAGGCATGTCTTAGATGCGTCTGAATACGCTCTAAGACAAAAGCTTTAGGTTTGCTCAAGGGGCAACACAAGACAGGTTGTGCTTTTTCTTAGCAGAAAATTTATGAGCTTGTATTAACCTTGTTTGGATTAAAAAACCATCTCAACTCATTTCATCTCATCTCATTTAATTATTACAACTTTTCCAAACTTTAAAAAATAATATAGTAAACAATTCAATTTTTTCAAACCCCAAAACAAAAATAATATTAAAAAATTATATTCTAACAATATTTTATTCAACTTTCAATTCTCATCTCATCTCAACTCAACTTACTATCCAAACCTCCCCAGAACAAGGATCTTTTATTTATTTATTATTTTGAAATCTAGAATTAGGGGTGATACCTGCATGGTGGGGGCTGGGGTGGACCCTTCCCCGCACCCTGCCCTGGTGCTGGGGGGTGGGATCAAAACCACACCCCACACCGCCCCCCGCCCAAGTCATGATCCATTGGGTCTAAAAATTATTTTTTGGTCTAAAAGAAATTTTTGGACCCAAATTATAATATAATTTAAATTATAAGTTAAAATTTATAAATATAAAAAGAATTTAAACTCATTAGAGTTGTATTTTGTATTGCCTTGGCCTCCTAGGCCAACCTTGATGTAGGAGGCTAAGGCAATACAATAGTCATACTTAAGCAATGTAGGACTTACTGGCCCCCGCTGCCCACCCCTATCTAGAATGAGGATCTAATTACCGGAGTTAAAATATTTTCTTAAAGTTTTGGCTCTCCCCTAGCACCAATTCTTGCTGTCCAAATGTTTAGGATTGGCAAGTCCAAATAGTCAGGTTGATGTTAGTTTTTTTTTGGATAAGTAAGATAAATTTTGTTGATAATCAAGAAAAAGAAGCATAATAAGCATTATCAAGATACACTGTGAATTTACTTTGAATACATATAATGAGAGGGAAAAGAGTTCAAAAACTCCTGAATAGTAAAATTAGGAAGACAAAGTTGGGGTTGCAATCCAAAGATAGAGGGAAAAGGTTCCTATTAGTATTTATGTCCTTCAAACTTTAGAGTTGTATGGGAAAGAAATTTTGGATGGGAGACTTAGGATGGTAGTGAAATTTGTGAATGAGTTGACTGGGTATCAAATTGTTCTAGATGTCAAAATCAGGGGTAGGATTGAGCTAAAATGAATCTGCATGTGTGTGCATGGGCGTGTGCAACTGTGTGTGTGGGTTTATTCGAAGTATTCCAATGGTGTAATGCGGTGTGTGTGTGTGTGTGAGAGAGAGAGAGAGAGAGAGAGAGAGACTTATATGATCAGTTTTTATCTAAAAGGCCATTTACATGCTGTTACTCAATATTTTTAAAATCTTGTTCTTAGAATGTAAGATAGGTTAGTTTTAAGGGAGATAGTGAGAAATTTTTTATGTAAGGTTGCTGATGTGTGTTCCTTTTCAAATACATCAGCTATATATCTTCCTGGTCCTGAACTTCCAATCTTTCTCTCTCCCTGAGTTGTCTTTCTTGAGATCTCTTTCCCTCGGCTGATGAAAAACTGAAATTTCGATGAGAGTAGCTTGTAGATAACTATTGTATTTTGAGCCTACATTGGATCTATCTAAAACTATTTTAATATCCTTGCTTCCAAAAATATCTAGGTAGTTTGTTAAGCTTTGTTGTGTTTAAATGGGCATAAATTTTTGCTTAGTGCAGTTGTTTTTTATATAGCCTTATTATTTTGTATACTTTTACTGTTTCCACAAATAGGACGGAAGCACTTCATGTGGTATCTGTTTTTGCTTGTTTCAGTTCCTTCAAAGATAGAGAAATTGGAAATGAAAAGTTGATTGGCATTCTCGACCTACAGCATATAACTTATAGAAACATTGATGCTAGAGCATTAATCACCGGATTTCAATTTTTACAGGTGATTGGAATTCCTTTTATGAGTTTAAACTTTTATATGCGGCAAGAGAAAAATTGCAAAGAATTTGTTCAAGCTTTTGTTGATTTTTTTTTTTCTTTCTCATTTAAACCTTCACCTTTCTATCACAGATGTAGATATGTCTTTATTCTTGTACTTGGCCTATTGCCGTTAATTTTAATGGCCAAGATTTCCATGATTTCCTTGTATCTATTGCTCCTACGTAGTTAGGGCAATCTTTGTACTGAACATGACTTTGCCTATTCTTTGATCAATACACTTTTACTTATAAAAAAAAAAAAATGTCTTTATTCTTCCATTCTGCATAACCATATTGGCATATCCTGTTACTTTTCTCCAGAAGTTGCTCTTCTTGCACTTTTTTCTTTTCACATTATCATGTCTTGTTTATCACCTCCAAAAAGTAGACTATCTTGGCCATAATTTTTTACGACCTCCTTGTGCTAGGCCATGTACTGCCTCAAGTTTTTAATCCAAAGACGGAGTGAACAAAGTCTTGCAGCTTTTAAAATGGATCACTGTCCACTGAGGGCATTACCTAAAGAGATTAGTTTGTGCCATCTAAGGGTCAATGGTTGCATCCATAATGGGAAGTATGGGTTAAATGCACCTGGTCCCTTGAGGGCATCACCTTTCGTCTTTTAAATAAGCAAGGGGATTACCTTTCAAATGATTAAACCACATTTAGATAATTTGTGACACAACTTCAATGCATTTTTTGTTGATATTTGTACTGATATAAATTTCTCATTTTGTAGGCTTACTACCCTGAACGTTTAGCAAAGTGCTTCATTCTACACATGCCAGGATTCTTTGTTAGTGTCTGGAGATTGGTTTCTAGATTCCTTGAGAAGGCTACACAGGAAAAGGTACGCCCAAAATATAAGAATCCTCCTTATGTCTGATTTGCCCAATCATTTACATGCTTATGGAAAGATAACATTATCTCAACTTTAATCGAAATCTTTTGTTTTAAATTGCTGGAATCTCTCTTATGTTCCAAAATTTTCTAAAAGACGGGATACTGTTGACCAAATGCTAGATCTAATCGATACATAGTTTTATGGATCATTTGTGAGCCTAATTATCTTAATTTTTATAAACTATTCAGCCAATTTTGTCATATCTAGAGTTTATGTTTGATACACTTATTGGTTCTCACAATTATATGTTAATTTATTAATACGAAATCAGTCGTTGCCCATGAAGATAGATGTTCCAGCTCTGTTACTGTACAATGAGGCTCAAGTGCAAGTCTAAATGTTCATGCAAATAGTTTTTCTCATATAAATTGAAAAAAGGACAATACTTTCATTGTACAAAAAGAAATTCTGATTCATTATAGGAACTTACATCAACTCATATGGGGCTACAATTCGAATGAAGTTGGATATCATGACCTGTGTTTTTCAGTTTATGAAAGCAAGAAAATTACTAAGGTTTAGTTAGTTTTCAGCTTTACAAATTGGCTGAGTTCTGGAATAATCCTGCAGATTGTGATTGTGACCAATGAAGAGGAACGGCAATATTTCATGAACGAAGTGGGTGAGGAAGTCTTGCCAGAAGAATATGGCGGGAAAGCAAAACAGGTAGCACTTCAGGATGTTGAACTTGCCCCATTGAACCGTTGATTCCACTAATAACAGATGCAGATGGCTGCTATGACATCCTTACTCTTCCTAATACCATGCTAAATGATACTGCTGTTGACACTTACCGGGGGCCAGATTATACCCTGTTGAAATCCTGTAAAATTCCTTGCAACCAAGATGGCAAGACCAAGCTTCAGAGTACAAACAATTAAACATGAAGTCCCAAAACAATTATTTGAACAATATGGTCTAAAAATATAGTTTCAGATATAAATTAAAAATCTTATTCCTTGAAATACAAACACCCAAATTTTGGGTTATTAGAAAGAAAAACTCTGATACATATTTGTTTTCCGAACCATTTTTCGGATTTTGGTGACCAAAAAGAGGCAAAACCAAACATTCTCAACTAACTTTGGTTCCTATGCCCTTACTCAGGCAGAACATGTCTTGCTTTTGGTAATGGCGAAAGGCAAACCTACTAGTATACTGTCTTGTTTTTTTTTACACCATGGAATGCCACGTTTGTGAGCATTCACAACAACCAATTATCCAAAAATTCTTATCCAGACAAACACTTGCCCCTCGGGACAATAATTTAGGTGGAAAAGAAACATAAAGAAATAAGCTTTGCAGAATGAAGAACTCAAATTGGGCAGTCATACAAATAACTTAATGTAAGTACTGAGCAGAGAGAAAACTGCACTCAATAATAATAAAAAAAAAAAAACTCGTGATTCTTCGAGTGTTAAAGGCACCCTATGATCAATCAGAATTCCCAGGGAGCGCAAAATTTAAAGGGCTAATTACACTTTTCTTTCTTGAACTTTTACTCAATTCATAATGTACTATTGAAATTAATAATTGTATCAAAGTGGATCTACTTACTTTCAAAACTTATCAATCCCCCCTTCTGTCTACCAGCAGCATCAAATATAATGGAAAGTGCTTCTACGTGCTGCTCACGTGCATAACATTCACTGTAAAGATGTAATTTTTATCTAATTTATTATTATTGATTATATACAATATAAAATAATATATGTTATCAATTAATAATAAATCATATATGAATAACCATATATAAAATTATTTGATACATAAGTTGTAAGCAAGTATGAATAATCTATGTATACAATGAAATTATTTGATATTTTTAACCATATATAAATTAATAAAAAAATTATTTAAATTACTAAATTAAAATTAAGTGAATTATTAATGTGGATTATGTAACTAACTCATTAAAAAAATATTTTACTATAATTATATTTATGATGTTGATAGTTACTATTTACTAACTTAGACTTTACTCTTTAATATGCATAATTATTAATAATATCATACATTTTATATATGGTTAATGATTTATGATTTATGATTTATGATTAATTGATAGCATATATTATTTTATATTTTTCAATGATAATAAATTAGATGAAAATTACATCTTTACAATGAATGTTATGCACATGAGCATCACGTGGAGGCACTTTCCGTTACATTTGACGTTGTTTGTAGGCGAAATGGGAGATTGATAAGTTTTAAAAGTAAGTGGGTCTACTTTGATGCAATTATTAGTTTCGGAGATACATTGTGAATTGAGTGAAAATTCGAAGGGACAAAATATAATTAATCCTAATTTAAATGAATACAAACAGCATGCATGTGTATATATATATCTGCCTGCCTATACTTAAAAGCATCTATAAGTATACTGTTCATTATTGTTTATCAATAATAATGAACAGTAAATCATTTTTTTTTTTTTTGTCCGTGTGAATGCCAATGTGCGACGTAATACCGCAATCGTGCGTAGGGAATGAGAGAAAGGAAGAAAGAAAAAGTGGAAAAAATGTTGATTTTTGAGTTTTAAATGAACAATAAAGAAGCTGTTTTTTTTTTCTTCGCATGTTTTTTTCGCATATCTTATTACTGTTTATTATATCATACACTAAAAATCAACTTTAATTTATAAAATACTAATTTTTATCATTAAATAAATGATGAAATTTTACTATACATTTTTAAGATAAAAAAACTATCTAATTAATTTGAATTTTTAATATAATTTAAATTTCATAATAAATGATGAACATAAATAAATAATAATTTTATTCTTATACATTAGACTATTTTAATATTCGAAATTACACTTTATTTTTTTCTTCAATTTGACAGATGTGGCAAACGTGCTTTTTTTTATCAATTAAAAAATCTTACGCCATACAGGATTTTACACAAGTACCACTAATTTCAAAGTAACTAAGTTTGATCAAATGGTAAAAATTTAAATACTGATTTAAATTAATTTAAAATAGATAATTAACATATAAATATCATATCATAAATAAATTATCAAATTTAATTTATAAAATACTAATATTTCATCATTAAATAAATGATCAAATTTTGTTAAATATTTTTAAAAAAGTATAACTATATAAATAATTCGAGTTTTAACATAGTTTAAATATGATAATATTCTTAATTAACTAAAAAGAACTGCTACAACTAACGAAAAAATAGTCTGAAAATATGTCATGAATGTATATTTTATTTTTTTATTTTTATTTTCTTTTTTTTCATATATTTTTTTAATCATCATAAATATTTTTAAAAAGCATCTATAAGTGTACTATTATTACTGTTCATCAACAGTAATGAACAGTAAATCATTTTTTTTTCGCATATCCTATTACTATTCATCAATAATACGATGAACAATAATGAACCGTAAATAGTTTTTTTTTTTTTTTTGTCAGTGTGAATGCCATTGTACGACGTAATACCGCAATCGTGCGTAGGGAATGAGAGAGAGGAAGAAAGAAAAAGTGGAAAAAAATGTTGATTTTTTAGTTTTAAATGAACAATAAAGAAGCTATTTTTTTTTTCTTCGCATGTTTTTTTCGCATATTTATTACTGTTTATTATATCATACACTAAAAATCAATTTTAATTTATAAAATACTAATTTTTTATCATTAAATAAATGATGAAATTTTACTGTATATTTTTATGAGAAAAAAACTATCTAATTAATTTGAATTTTTAATATAATTTAAATTTTATAATAAATTATGAACATAAATAAATAATAATTTTATTCTTATATATTAGACTATTTTAATATTCAAAATTACACTTTATTTTTTTCTTCAATTTGACAGATGTGGCAAACGTGATTTTTTTTTATCAATTAGAAAATCTTATGGCATACAAGATTTTACACAAGTACCACTAATTTCAAAATAATCAAGTTTGATCAAATGGTAAAAATTTAAATACTGATTTAAATTAATTTAAAATAGATAATTAACATATAAATATCATATCATAAATAAATTATCAAATTTAATTTATAAAATACTAATATTTCATCATTAAATAAATGATCAAATTTTGTTAAATATTTTTAAAAAAGTATAACTATATAAATAATTAGAATTTTAATATAATTTAAATATGATAATATTCTTAATTAACTAAAAAGACTGTTACAACTAACGAAAAAGTAGTCTAAAAATATGTCCTGAATGTATATTTCATTTTTTTATTTTTATTTTCTTTTTTTTATGTATTTTTTTAATCATTATAAATATTTTTAAAAAAATAAAAAATTTACAACATCATTAAAAAAATATTTCGTCATTCACTAGATAAAAAAAAAATAAAAAAGAAAATTAGGCAAACCTCCCTTGAACGTTGCCTGCTGCTAGTTGAACATCCAGGGACCAGAGTCCCTTTTCCATCAAAAATTACAAATGCTATAACACTCAAGTGACTAAAATTCCATCACAATTATTGAAGCCCATCACCCTATCTATCGTAGGAATCATGAGGCCAACCTGAGACAAAACATGAAACAAGAAAAGAATTATGAATCCAACCATAATAAATACCGAAAAACATGACATCCCAAATATTTATTTTAAAAAACTTAGCACTCACGAATGTTAATATCTACATTTTGACCGATTCTATTCACATCATCATATATGGTTGAATGGAACCCAATATTTGTACTGGATTGACTCCACAACACAGTTGGATGACCTTACAATAAATAACAATGTCAACTCTTACAAAACACAAAATACAGCATAGTTAGATGACTCTTGAGAGTTAGTTTAGTGTTATTACCCTGGTAACACCAATCGTTTCATGTTGCGACAATAGAGACTATTGGGTTAGACTATCTCCTGTGTTTGTCGCATTAGATGACTTTGACAAAGACTGCTGCAATATATATATATATGATAAGTGTAACAAAATATATAAATATAAACATCAACGAGAGTAATAATCACAATTGATACCTGATTTCTTTTATTTCTCGCTTTACATGTATTAACCGCTTTTTCCGCTATAGACACTTTACGCTTTGATGGTGGCCTCTCTTTGCTTCTTACCACCAAGGGGCTGTGCACTTTACTACTTCCATCTTTAGTGCTTCCACATGACATCTCGGCACAAGCATCTATAGAATTATGGGTTGGGTCATTGCCCCTACATGGTGTGTTATCTGTACGAACATGGTCGAGTCTTAACTTTGCTAATTGACCCATTAGCCTCTTGCAATTCTCCTTAATCTCTGAAGCATCTTCTACTACATCACAAAATGCCCTTGTTAGCAGAAGATAGTTCTGCTAATGGGTTCGACTCTCAATCGTCATAACTACTCTTGACAAGAGTAGAGTTCTATTTCAAATCTTTTCTCCACCAATTAACAATGTATTTTGAGGGCAATGTGCTCTTATCAAACATGGTCAGCACATACAACGCATGTCTACATAATATGTCCCTAAATTCAAACAATTTACAATTACAAGTAATAGCAAAGTCATCATCATTAGTGTATGTAACCAAGAAATTAACTTGCTTAATGAATCCATCACAAACCTTGACTTCGTCGGATACTCTGTAAGTTTGCACAACCCCTTCACAACTAACCAAATTTGGACGCAATATATAATCCCCTAAACTCGTCTTGAACCTCTTTGAATTTTGTATCCGTGTAAAGTGATTGAAATTATTTCCCAATTTCATAATGAGTTATGCATGAGAACTGTGTATGAAAGGAATTGAAATCGGCTACAGTCTCATTCTCAACTTTCCTTCTAAGTGCATTATCATACTGCTCAACAAATTACTTCAAAGAAATTTTTGAGTTAATTTAATTGTTGAAAAATGCATTCATACTCTCGCTTCTTTGTGTAGTTGACATCCCGGTCCAAAATGTATCTTTAACATATGCATGTACC
This sequence comes from Juglans regia, assembly GCF_001411555.2. Lineage (NCBI taxonomy): Eukaryota > Viridiplantae > Streptophyta > Magnoliopsida > Fagales > Juglandaceae > Juglans > Juglans regia. The sequence goes on from NC_049916.1 coordinate 8,751,223, forward strand.
CACATATACCTCTTATCGTACAACCATTTTAGCCAAACATTATCATGCAAATTGTAAGTGTTTAGCAGTGTTTCCCAACTGTCTTCGAAGTCCTTTGTAGTCAAATAGGCATAAACAATTATGTATCCTACTCTTGATTGATTTATAAAATGTGATCCAAATTTTTCTGGCAACGTTTTAAGAATGTGCCACAGACAAAATCTGTGTTGTGATTTCGGAAAGACCGCAGCGATGGAAATTTGCATTGCCTTATCTTGATCTGTTATTATTGCCAAAAGAGCTTGACCTTCCATGCAAGTCAACTAGGACTGAAATAACCACCGAAAGGTGTCCACATTTTCACTTGATATTAAATCACAACTAAAAAGAATTGATTGACCAAGGTGATTCGCCCCTACAAAAGGAGCAAATAACATCTTATACCTGATGGTCAAGTAGTTTGTATTGAATGTTATCACATCTCCAAAATATTACAGGTAGCCCAACTTTAGGTATCTGCCCAAAAGACATTCCTTAAACGACTCACCATCCAAATCCATGATTTAATAAAAGCAATCATTTTTCTGCTACATTCGAACAAGATACTTTCATATAGCTTCGGTACCACCTTCACCATGCCGTAGTTATCTCACCTTATCAAGATAATTTCGATAATTATTTTATCCAAATGTTAGGTTTTCATAATCACTAGCTTTAACTACGAAAGACTTGAAACTTTTACGTACCTTTATACCAGCACTATCTCTTACTGAATCCATCTTCCTATTGCATCTAAAAAATCTTGCTTTTCCCAAACTTAATACATGTGTGTGTTCAAGTAAAACAGTAGAAAGTGTATACCTTCCATCTAGGGGTGTTCATCCGGGTTCCAACCCGGGAACTCGGGTAAACTCGGACCAAAACCTAGGTTTCAAACCCGGGCTGAAACCCGGACCGGATTGGTCCGAGTCAGACCCGGGTCAGAGCCCGGGTGAATCCGAGTTTTTAAAACCCGGAAATTCGGGTTTCGGATCGTATCCGGATTTTTTATTTTTTAATAAAATCCTTTAGACAAAGATGAAAGAAGGCTTTTTAAGCTCCATCGACTTCACCATCAAGAATTCCAGATACACTGGACTCAACTGTGGTGTTTATGGAAATTTCTCTTGGACTGAAACAAGCATGGATGAGTACATTATTTATACAAATAGAGAGTGAAAAGGAAGAAGTAAATAAATTTGGGCTTTTTTCCTTCAACTTTCCTAACAACCAAACAGATAAAATAGAGAAAGTCGATACCCAATACAGATTAAAAAAAAAAACAAGTTTCCAAACATTCAAAAAATACATGTCCACCAGCAAACAGATGGTCAAAGCATCCATCCACCACCGCACGACCCATCTCAACGGCAAACAGATGCGGCGACGGTGAAGGAGATGCGGCGATGGGGTTACGATGGCGGCGGCTAGGGACCTAGGATTTCTACTTCTACCGCAGGGATAACGACCTAAGGTCGACGGCGACAGAGATGCAGCGACGGCGAAGGAGATGCGACGACGGGGTCACGATGGCGGCGGCTAGGGATTAGGGTTTCTGCTCGGCAGCGAAACGAGAGAGAGCGAGAGACTAGAGAGAGAGAGAGAGAGAGAGAGGTGAGTCGAAGTGAGCCCGGGGGGTGGGTTTAATCAATGGGTTTTTTTTTTAAAGGACCCGGATACCGAGTTTAAACCCAGTATCCGGGTCCCTAACCCGTACCTGGACCGTGTTGGTTCTGGTTTTGCAATTCGGATTTCGGATCCGTTATGATCCGGGTAGGAACCCGACCAGAATCCGATTTTTCAGGTTCCGGACCGGGCCGGATTTTTTCCCGGCCCGGATGAACAGTGCTACTTCCATAGAGAGAAAAAGTCACATTGATTTTTGCCTTACATCCGAATCTCTCGATTGGTCTTAGTTGTGCCTTGACGTACACACATGAGAGTAATGTACCTTAATTTTTCCTTATCTCCAGGTCTAGAACTTCTTTTTGACACACCAAACCTTTGATTTTTAGCATAATTTGTATGATATGTTTGAATAGACGATGCGAAGGTCATTCTGACCTTTGTTTTTTCAACCACTTCTTGCGTCCCAATATCAAGACCACGACTCTCATCATCGGTGTAGGGATCATATGAATTAACCAAATATTATAAATACCATATATCTTACAATACATAATCATCAACTATGCATAAATAAGAAATGAGATAACAAATTTCAACTTCTACTACTAACCTCTACTACTCGAAGCCTTCATGCCAACAAATTTAGAAATTGAATCGGCAATTGACCGAACCATTAACACACCTAGACTGGCAATGGCAAGAGCAAAGCTAATATATATATATATATATATATATATATTATATATGATTTTAGATTTTACTATTTTAAAGATTTAAAATATTCACACCATCAACATAGAGATTTGGCTTCTTTCATTATGTTTGCTTAGCAAGTCAATCCTGAGCACATCTCATTATAATAGTAAAAGGTCTCAATGACGTCTTTATAATACCATAAAGACTCCTTAACTCATTATAACACAATTTCTTCTATGTTGATATAATACTATTTTTCTCTATTCTACAACATGTTTTTAGTTGAAAAAAGTTAGATTATTTTTCTCTGAAAGCACATAAAAAGGAAATATATTAGGAAGTAAATACAGACGGTACCAAAACAAAGGGATCGCCTGAAACAAAGAGCACTGAAACACAGGGAGTAATGAAACAAAGACCATCTGCAACAGAAAATACCGAAACAAAGGGATTAACTGAAACATACATCAATGACAAGGAAAGTAGATGAAAACTGGAACATCCAAATCCATGCCAGACAAAACTTGAAATTATAACATTTGCACTCACTAGAAGAAATCTGTTTGCATTAGAAGAAATATCTATTCACAGTAGACGAAATCCACACCAGATGACAAAATTAGTTTGCAACCTGTTGAAATCCACATCCACACCGAAATCTGTTTACACGTTAGGGTTTTGGTCCCTGTAGGAAATGATCGGCCAGAGGAAAAGAACTCTCTTTCTTTCTTTTGTCATTTTCTTTAAGAGTAATGACGTCACTGCCACGTCAGTGCGTGCTGGGAGTCGAGTATTTGGTTTGTACAGATAGTAGCTCTCTTTATAATTTTACTTCCAAGATTCATTTTATTAATTTTCTTTTAAAAATTTAAATTTTGAATTATAATTTTTATAATTTTTAACATATCAATAATTTATATGTGAAGAAATAAATTTTTTATAAATTCATTTTAAATATATTTAAAAAAATTTAATTGAAAGCGATTATGTGTACTAATACGTGCACCTATTCAATATGATTGATCAGAAAGTAAATTTTATTAAAAATAATATTAATTTAAATTTAGAATATGAAGGCAACAATATTAATACACAGATTAATCCGCAAACTTACTTGTATATAACAAAACTCAAATATTTAACAGTTTCCCTTACTATAGCATACTAGGAAAATAATTTATATACGTAGAGATTATTACCATGTCAAACGAAGTCTAAAGTAAAGGGTTTTTCCAATATAAGAGGCATCTTATTTATTTATGTTAAAAAATAGGTCCTAATTAATTTATTTCTGATACTTAAAGTTTGTACTCCGTTTCTCCTTTATTAAACAAACCAAACTCTATAATAACTTAGTTTCATCTAGTAAATAATCTAAACAACTTGTATGAGCACGATGACTCATATAACTTCTTATTTATTAGTTTTATAGTATCCTTGTTTACCATACAATGAAAACATCTTAAATATTTAAAAATATAATAGAGAATTATGTTCCTAGATGAAATGAGAATAATGCTGTTTAAATCCATATAAACACAAGTTTTAGAGCATGTTTGGGTCATGAGATGAAATGAGAATTTTGTGAATACTAGTGAAATTATTTGTAGATAGTAGTGAAATAGTTTGAGTTAAGATATATTATTAGGTTTTGAAAAATGAGAAAAAAAAAGTTAAAGAAAAATATTATAAAGTTAAAATATTGTTAAAACATAACTTTGGTTTTGAAATTTAAAAAAATTGTAATATTTCTTTGTGCTTTGTTTAAAAGTTTAAAAAAGTTATCAGGATTAGATAATGAATAGATGAAAAACCTAAAGATTTCAAAAAGTACTTGTTTGGAAAAGAAATTATAAGAATTTTTGAGATAAGATGAAACGAACTTCCCAAATAAGCCCTAATATAGAATGAATAGTCACGAACCCATGCAATGTATGTATAAACAAATAAAATTACATTTATATCAACTCATTATTAATTCATCAAGTTTGGTAGATAGGAAATTTGGTTAAACACTCATTATGGTAAAGGTATCGGTGAGGACCTTACAGTGTCACTAGTTCTTGGCCACCCAGTTGAGTTTGTATGGGCCACCCCGGCCACCATGGGGTGGCCAGAAGATGGCCACTCTAGTGGTGATTGTAGTGGCAACTCACCATGGGTGGCCATTCTATTTTTAAAAAAAGTAAAATATAGCTTTCCGTTATAGAAAAGGAAAATGTTAGTTTGTCTCTTTGGTTTGACTGCTAGTACATTTTAATTTTTTTAAATGTTTAAAAAAAGTTACCACTAATGAATTGGTATATTTTATTTTAAAATGTTTAAAGATATTAATTTTTTTTTTTAAAAAAAAAAAAAAAGCTAGATTGCACTAACGGGCACACCCAACGATAAGAGCTGGACGGCATAGTAGAAGGGTTCTTAAAAAATATATTTTTTAATGAAATGTTAATTAATTTTTAAGAAAATTTAAAGTTCACAACGGTAGGCCGTGATTTGGCCACGCGTTTTCGCGTAATACTAAATGAATAGAAAATTATCCGCTAAATAATAGAGATGTTTCAACACTCTTTGGGATTGAATCTGGTCTCATGAAATGGACTCTTGTCCTTTTTGTATTCTTTCCCTCCTCTGATGGAGGTTTCCAATCAAAACTACTTTGTTTCTCAAGAATAAATAAATAAATAAATAGAAGGCTAGATTTTCTAATTATTCTATCAAGAGATCGAGTCTAGGATTTCTTAAAACAGGCTATCAATATTTAATTATTCTTACTAAGATTTCCTATCTATTACACATGGATATTATTACTTCCTACCATTCATTTAAATTTTTATTTTATTTAAAGTAATTTTTTAACATTCTTAATCATTAAAAAAAAATTAAAAAAATATACAATTTTACTAATAATCAATTTCTTAATTATTAAGTAAAAAAATAAAATAATAAATTAATAGTAAAAAATAATAAACCCATCATTATCCATTACACATTGCTCGCATGCTCCGTACAATTGGGGTGGGTGGAGGGGAATCTTTGAATCTTTTGGAACTTAACAAGTTAAGAGGAAATGGAAATACGATTTCATCCTCTTTGCTCAGGGAACCAAAAAACGAGTACCGAATAAAGAACAATACTACTCTTCTTGATTTATCATCTTTATTCACTTCGGTTGATATGACAAATTTCAAGTGATTTTATAAATTAATCACTTAAATGAATAACCACTTAAAATATAATATATCAACTGTTGCAACTGAAATGATAAAACTTAGAATGAAAAATTAAGTTTTTTTCAGGCAAGTTATCATTAGATGGATTTTCCGAGAGCATAGGAATGCATGGACAAAAGTAAGCAATGTGAAAAACCAGCTATGGCCACCATTGAACCTGAGACTGGCCATATGAAAGAATGGAGCATGGTGTACGTGTATTGTGTAACACCCCAGGCCCAAACAAGGCCTAGGTCCATGGAGAAACCCTCCTAGAAACTCTAGGAGAGGTTTGGATAGTGAATTAAGTTGTAATGAGATGAAATGAAAATTGAAAGTTGAATAAAATATTATTAAAATTATATTATTTTTATTTTAAGATTTAAAAATGTTGAATTGTTTATTGTATTTTGTGTGAGAGTTTGAGAAAGTTATGTGAGAGTTTGAAAAAATTATAATAATTAGATGAGTTGGGAGGTTATCAATCCAAACAATTTTTTTTTTCTTTTTTCCCTACTTCCCAAACCCTTTATGCCCCCCCCCCCAGGCCGCGACTCTCACTCTCCTTCTACACTCTACTCATTGTGCACTGTCCAGAGCTACTGCCTCCCTCTCCATTTTCGACACCAGCAGGGTCTCGGTGTTAGGCTGATCGCGGGGACCAACGAAGACCATTGGAGCCACCGTGCCCCTCCACGCCGCTCAACCCTCTTGCCATTCACGACATTGCATGAAATCGCCAGTAAGCTCTCCATCCCATCTCTCTCTCTCTCTCTCTCTCTCTCACATCCCCATTCCTTGCAGTTTTCGTGTGCCACCAAGCCGATACGTCTCCCTCTCCGATTTATCCCTCTATATATTCTGTGAGATCTCAATTTTTTGCTAGTTGTTGTGTAAATTTTATATGTGTTATGTTGTTTATACTCTTGGTATTTTTATTATTTAAGTGTGTTATTTTATTTGTTGTACTATTTTAATTATTTATTTTTAATTATTTTGGTCTGTTTTAAATTGAGTTTTTATTTCTTTTATTATTGAGGTTATTTTTGTAGTGTTTTATTTGTAGTGGGTTTTATTTATTGTGGGCTTTTTAGTTACAAATTCTGTGTTTTAATTTTACTGGGCCATGTGTGTGTTTTAATTGATCCAGCCCAGTTTGTGAGGCCCGAAACGCAGCAGCTAGAGACCAGCCCGAGCGAAACAGGGCCCAGCCCGTAGCCCCAGCCCTTTCCGTGCGCCAGTTGAAGCCCGGCCCGTGCGTTCTGAAGCCCAGCCCCTCCCCTTTATTCGAACGGCGCCGTTTGGAATTGAAACCCTTAGGGTTTCATGCGTTTCTCCCTTGCGCCGCACAGCACCATTTCCTTCTCCTTCCTTCTTCTTCTTCTTCTTCTTCTTCTTCTTTCTTCTTCCGGCGCGCAGCACACAGCTGCTGTCGAAAGCGGATCCCAGCCGTGAGCCACCTCCACCTTTCCTCTTCGTCTCGTGTCGTTCGGCATGCATCTCGAAGTGCTAGCTGTCCGGCTCTTACCCCACGCGGCCACCACCTCTTTCTGCAAGCTCCTCGGTGGCGTTGTGCATGGCTTCCGTGTGAACTGTGCTTGCCGCCACGCCACGTGTCCGCGCGAGACCTTCTCCACTGCCACGCACGGCTTGAGCTACCATTTCTCTTCTTCGCCCGAGCGACACGGGTGCCATGCAAACCGCCACTTTGTTCTATTTATAGGCCACGGCTTCCACAATTGTTGGAGACGAAAACCTCATCTTCCTTCTCTCGCTTAAAGCTTTCCGCATTTGTTGGTATTTGAGATTTAACTGTGATTTTGTTGGGAATCCGAAAGCTTAAGGCTTTTGACCGTGCTTGGTGCTTGTTCTAAATTGTGAGAATTTATTGGTTGCTGCCGTGTAACAAAAACCAAGTTTTTGGGCACTGTCTTGCCGTGTGCCGCTGTTGCGCCGCCGCCTTGTATAAACTGTCTATTTCGATTGATCTTTCAGATTTTCTCATCCATCGTGTGTATGTAATTTTCCATCAAGTGATATTAATTGGCTTTATAACTGTTATATTTATATTTTGCAAATTGTTATCTTTGTTGTAAATACTGATTATGTTGGAATTGTTGTAATTGGGCCTTGGGCCGGATTGGAAGTTGGGATTATGCGTGTAGTTGTGAAACTGTATTTCAGCGTTTATTGAGAATTTGTAAATGAATTATTTAAATGTGTATTCCAATAAATTGTTGAAAAGCATATTTATTGTTTTATTAAATTATGCGGTGATGTCACGTTGTCTGTTGGAAATTGTTACTGTTGTGTGGGTGCGTGTGTTTTCCCACCCCAAGCCGAGATGGGGCATTATCTCGGTGGAGCTTCTCTGGTCACTCGGGAGCGTAACAGACTGGCGTGACATCCCTTGAGTTGTCGCAGGGCGACGACGGGAACGGACGAGACGGTAATGCTCTCGTACCGATTCCGTGACCTTTGGCTGGCGAGGTTAGAGGATGCTTGGTCATGTACGCACTGGGCGCGGAACTGGGCATCGCTCGTTACGAAATCTCATGCACGGACGTTACCCGTGATGTGACGAAGAAAGCCAGGTCGTGTGGACGGTCCATAGGGGAGACCGTGGCGCATGCTTAATAAAATAATGGTTATGATTGGACCAAAATGGGATTTGGACCAAAAAAACATGAGCTGTTGTTTTATGTGGATTATGTCCGTATGGGGACGAGTGATTTTATCTATTAGATGTTATTTTGATTAATTACTTGCTGAGATGTCATAATCTCATTGTGGTGTTTTACCCTACGGCTCCGTTTTATGGTGCCGTAGAGTCTGACGCAGAGCCCGAGTTTGAACCTGAGGGGCCAACTCTGCCAGAAGTATAAGTTGCTGATTTGTTGTTCACCATTTTGGGATTTGTTTTCCTTCTGATATTTCATGTATTTAATTTATATGTCGGATGATTGTATAATTCTTATAAAGTTATTTTACTGTTTTTTTTTAACAAATTTTGGTACTGAATAAAGAAAGACTTTTTATTTCTCTGCTGCGAATATTATTTTGTACACTTGTTGTATATTGTACACAATCTGAGTACTGGTCGATGGGGTGCGTGATCCGTGTGGTCATCATCCTGGTGTCATGAACTCCACTAAAATAACACGTGGAGGTCGAGGGTGCCACAGGTGGTATCAGAGCGGTCTGGCTTTGGGTAAATATTTGTCTTAAATATTGAGATTTAAAAGACGCGTTTTATTAGAAGGATGGACCGATCAGGAATGCCACATCCGGAACTTGAGAACGACGTGTCCCATGTTGATGAGAATCTCGTTTTGGCTAGAGCCTTAACTCGTATGACAGAAGTTCTTCAACAGAATTTTCCGCCAGAAAGGGAGCAACAGAGCGGTTGTCTGTATGAACGTTTTTTAGCTCATAGGACCCCTGCTTTTTCTGGACAAGAGGATCCACTTCGTGCTGGGAGGTGGATTAGCGATCTCAAAAAGACGTTCGAGATCTGTGAGTGTTCTGAAGTTCAGAAAGTTTTATACGCAAGTTATCTGCTGCAAGGTGATGCAACTACTTGGTGGGAGACTAAGCGAGAGCTTTTGGAAATGGAGTTAGGATCTATTGCAGCGGTGTCTTGGGTACGTTTTAAAAGGGAATTCAATGATCGTTTCTTCCCGAACACTATGAGGAAGCAGATGGTCCGAGAGTTTAATAATTTAGTGCAAGGGGAGATGACGGTTGAGCAGTATGCTCGGAAGTTTATAGAACTCGGAAAATTTGCTACGCATTTAATTGCCACAGAGGAGATGCGTTTTGGGCAATTTCAGGAGGGTCTACATCGAGAGATTCGTAGACAGGTTGCTTGTCTGCAAATTCTGACCTTTCAGTAGCTAGTGGAGGTTGCTACGATTGCAGAGCGGGAGTTCATTGATCATTTTGCCGCTTCGATTGGCCACGAGGAGGAGAGATCTATTATGTGAGGAGGTGATTGGGTATACCTCAAAGTTTCCCTAATGGAAGGTGTTAAGCGTTTTGATAAGAAAGGGAAACTTAGCCCGAGCTATATTAGCCCTTTTCAGATTCTGGAGGTGGTTGGACCTATTGCTTACCATATTGCCTTGTCAGAATATTTTGGAGATCCTTTGGCTCAAGATTATTCATGGGAGCGAGAAGCAGTCATGAGAAAATTTTACCTTTACTTGTTCGACTAGTTTTAAATGCTTGTTTTCTTTCTCAAAGCTTGTTTTAAACTTTGTGTTGTATCTTGTTTTGGATTCAATAAAGGAACTTAGCAATTTCGAGGATGAAATTTCTTTTAAGGAGTGGAGGTTGTGAGATCTCAATTTTTTGCTAGTTGTTGTGTAAATTTTATATGTGTTATGTTGTTTATACTCTTGGTATTTTTATTATTTAAGTGTGTTATTTTATTTGTTGTACTATTTTAATTATTTATTTTTAATTATTTTGGTTTGTTTTAAATTGAGTTTTTATTTATTTTATTATTGAGGTTATTTTTGTAGTGTTTTATTTGTAGTGGGTTTTATTTATTGTGGGCTTTTTAGTTACAAATTCTGTGTTTTAATTTTATTGGGCCGTGTGTGTGTTTTAATTGATCCAGCCCGGTTTGTGAGGCCCGAAACCCAGTAGCTAGAGACCAGCCCGAGCGAAACAAGGCCCAGCCCGTAGCCCCAACCCTTTCCGTGCGCCAGTTGAAGCCCGGCCCGTGCGTTCTGAAGCCCAGCCCCTCCCCTTTATTCGAATGGGGCCGTTTGGTATTGAAACCCTTAGGGTTTCATGCGTTTCTCCCTTGCGCCGCACAACACCATTTCCTTCTCCTTCCTTCTTCTTCTTCTTCTTCTTCTTTCTTCTTCCTGCGCGCAGCAAGCAGCTGCTGCCGAAAGCGGATCCCAGCCGTGAGCCACCTCCACCTTTCCTCTTCGTCTCGTGTCGTTTGGCATGCATCCCGAAGTGCTAGCTGTCCGGCTCCTACCCCACACGGCCACCACCTCCTTCCGCAAGCTCCTCGGTGGCGTTGTGCATGGCTTCCGTGTGAACTGCGCTTGCCGCCACGCCACGTGTCCGCGCGAGACCTTCTCCACTGCCACGCACGGCTTGAGCTACCATTTCTCTTCTTCGCCTGAGCGACACGGGTGCCATGCAAACCGCCACTTTATTCTATTTATAGGCCACGGCTTCCACAATTGTTGGAGACGAAAACCTCATCTTCCTTCTCTCGCTTAAAGCTTTCCGCATTTGTTGGTATTTGAGATTTAACTGCGATTTTGTTGGGAATCCGAAAGCTTAAGGCTTTTGACCGTGCTTGGTGTTTGTTCTAAATTGTGAGAATTTGTTGGTTGCTGTCGTGTAACAAAAACCAAGTTTTTGGGCACTGTCTTGCCATGTGCCGCTGTTGCGCCACCGCCTTGTATAAACTGTCTATTTCGATTGATCTTTCAGATTTTCTCATCCATCGTGTGTATGTAATTTTCCATCAAGTGATATTAATTGGCTTTATAACTGTTATATTTATATTTTGTAAATTGTTATCTTTGTTGTAAATATTGATTATGTTGGAATTGTTGTAATTGGGCCTTGGGCCGGATTGGAAGTTGGGATCATGCGTGTAGTTGTGAAACTGTATTTCGGCATTTATTGAGAATTTGTAAATGAATTATTTAAATGTGTATTCCAATAAACTGTTGAAAAGCATATTTATTGTTTTATTAAATTATGCGGTGATGTCACGTTGTCTGTTGGAAATTGTTACTGTTGTGTGGGTGCGTGTGTTTTCCGACCCCAAGCCGAGATGGGGCATTATCTCGGTGGAGCTTCTCTGGTCACTCGGGAGCGCAACAGACTGGCGTGACATCCCTTGAGTTGTCGCAGGGCGACGACGGGAACGGACGAGACAGTAACGCTCTCGTACCGATTCCGTGACCTTTGGCTGGCGAGGTTAGAGGATGCTTGGTCATGTACGCGGTGGGCGCGGAACTGAGCATCGCTTGTTACGAAGTCTCATGCACGGACGTTACCCGTGATGTGACGAAGAGAGCCAGGTCGTGTGGACGGTCCATAGGGGAGACCGTGGCGCATGCTTAATAAAATAATGGTTATGATTGGACCAAAATGGGATTTTGGCGTGCGTGGTTTAAAAATGATATTTTGGGAAAAAGAACATGAGCTGTTGTTTTATGTGGATTATGTCCGTATGGGGGACGAGTGATTTTATCTATTAGATGTTATTTTGATTAATTACTTGCTGATATGTCATAATCTCATTGTGGTGTTTTATCCTACGGCTCCGTTTTATAGTGCCGTAGAGTCTGACGCTGAGCCCGAGTTTGAACCTGAGGGGCCGACTCTGCCAGAAGTATAAGTTGCTGATTTGTTGTTCACCATTTTGGGATTTGTTTTCCTTCTGATATTTCATGTATTTAATTTATATGTCGGATGATTGTATAATTTTTATAAAGTTATTTTACTGTTTTTTTTTTAACAAATTTTGGTACTGAATAAAGAAAGACTTTTTATTTCTCTGCTGCGAATATTATTTTGTACACTTGTTGTATGTTGTACACACTCTGAGCACTGGTCGATGGGGTGCGTGATCCGTGTGGTCATCATCCCGGTGTCACGAACTCCACTAAAATAACACGTGGAGGTCGAGGGCGCCACATATTCTCTCTCTTTAAATGTCTTTCTCACTCTCTTTAGTTGTTGTTATAAACACACTGGGTAGAACTCATCTTTAAAAATTGGCTTACAAGGGAAGGGTGTCCCCATGGGCTTATAAACTACCAATCAATCCCATATTTAGTCAATGTGAGATCGTAACAACCACCACCCTTCGCAGCCGACGTCCATGGTGGTCCCGACGGTCCTAACGCTCACACGGGCTGGCTGTGCGCTAAGTCTTTCCTAACCCTGGATGAACATTGCTATGCCGGCATCACTCCTGCGCTGCATGACTGCAACTGTTGCAACATGGCCTTAGACATAGGGTAGCTCTGATACAATTTGTTATGAACTCATTAGGTAGAACTCACCTTTGAAAACCGGCTAGGGAAGGGTGCCTAGGGGCTTATAAATTACCAACCAATCCCATACTTAGTCGATGTGAGATCGTAACAAAAAAGGGGAAGTGAGATAGAGGGTGGATCATTCTATCCAGTCTATTACTGTTTATGAAGATAAAATCTTTCAGGCTTTTGAGAATAATATTCTATTCAATGAGTGTTGGGTGGCAAAGTTGAGTGACTATGGGACTGACATAGACATTTTTTGTGTGAGGCCATCATATGTGAATCGGGAGGAAGACTTCTTCCTTAAATTACATAACATCCTAGCAGAAATGGAAGAAGTCACAGAACTGCAATCAGTTCCCAATGCTTATGTCCCAATAATGAAATTCAAGTTTGATCATTGACCTTTCCTCCAAACTCAGAATTTTAGCAGATGAAAATTTAAGATCAGTGCATGTGCAAATGGAGATGGAAAACAATTCTTATTTTGTTGCATCTAGACATAAGCTAAGTGCCTTCTTCTCTCTTAAATTCCGTTTTTCTTCTTGTCATCACCCTTTATTAGCATTTGCACTAGCAAAGATAATGCAAGACCAAGGAAATCAGGAAGTTTCTAGTAAAGATGAGAATGCAAGTGCAGTGTCTTCTTTTGAATTTGTGAAGAAGAAGAGAGAGAGAGGATTCCATGGATGAATTTTGGGTTAAGTCGAGTATTTGGATGTTTAGCTGATGCTAGAAAAGTGTTTGAGAAAAGGCCTCATAGATATGTGGGGTTTTGGAATGTAATAATTCTACTTTACAAACAAGGAAGGGACGTTGGAAAGAACTTATCATTTTTGTTTTATATAAATAATTGGGAAGAAGTAAAACAAGAGAATGACACCCAAGTGCTCTTGAATATTTTACTAAGGTGGAAACTGAAAGGATTGAATATTCAGGGGCAATACTTGTATGCAATGATTGTACATATTGGGTTCTCATCTACTTTTGGGCATTAGTTCTCCTTATTCAGTCCTTTCCAGAGACATGGTACCACTTGGAAGATTCAAAGGCTTCTAGTGTACAAGAAGAGTTTGTACCATCTTAGGAGGCCGACATTTTGTTTTATGCAAGGCAGGGTACACCTTAGTTTTAGAGTATAAGTGATGCACACAAGCCAAGCCTGAAACCAAACGTATTGAATACATATCCTAAGTCGGTTCTAGACAGAGTAGAAAAGGGCTAATTCTACTAGTGTTCTAACCTTGAGGACAAGGTTCTTTAACGGAAGGAGGTTGTTATGAGCTTCGGAGGTGAGAGGAAAGGGAACTTGAAGTGTTATAACCTTCCATGGAAGTAAATCTGGTAGACTTGAAGTGAAGATGAAGACATTACGGTACGATGCTGTTTGAAGCTATAAGAGAGATGATGTCGTTTGAAAGAATAAAATAGACGCTGCGTTTGGAGTTGTTATTTTCTTATGTGTTGCCTACATTCATTTTATCATTTTGCATTTTCTGTTTGGGGTGGTTACGTTGAGTGTGCTGAGGGAATTATAAAATGGGAAGTGAGGTAGAAGGTGGATCATTCTGGAACCTTGAAGATCTTGTTGATTTCCTAGAGCTTGGGGTACCTCGAATATTCTGTATTTTCAACATATATGAATATTTGCAGTAGCTTTCATTCCCATTTTCTATTGCTTTCATATGTTTATATTCATCCATTCCAATTCATTCTATTCAAATTGTGGGGGTTCATAACAGTTGTGCACAAAACCACAGCAGCAGGCCTTTGGACACCGCCAAGACGTTCTCTCTGTCTTTGTCTCTCTCCACTATGAGTGCTTCCATTCTCGCACCTTAAGCCAATTGTCACTGCCTCGCCACCAAGGGCACCTCGAACACTTCTAGACATCACAAACCTAAGTCTTGAATTCAAAATGATCCACTGCAACGAGTTTTGGGTATGGTAACCTCGAACGTTAACCTTATAATCACACTTTAACTTTTGTGAATATTGCGAGTGGTGCGTACTGGAAATTGGGTTGTCTCTATTTGTATGATGTAAATTGTAGATTAAGAGATTTCATGGCTGGTTGGTGTTCATATGTGCCCTTATTTGCGAAGTCGTGAGCTGAGGACGAGGGTAACGATTGGATTGGTGTTCTAAATATGCAGGCCAGATTGGTGAGTGTGTTTATAATGCTGGATTTGTAATGGAGTTAAGCAAAGGTTAAAGAGGTTGGATGAAATAGTGGCGAAGTACTATCTTGGGCATTTGGTCGAGATCGTTATAAACCCGAGGCACCATGTGCGATTGTTTTGATTGGTGGACTATTTGGTTGACATGTTGGGGTCTACTTAACCTTCGCTTAAAGCTTCCAATTGCTACTTCGGAGGGACAAGGGTTGCTATCTTCTTCTCTGATTCCGAGCGATGATGCGGGGATCTACTAACCAATGCAAGCGGTAGGGCTTTTGTATAAGGATTCCTTTGGGTGGATGACCAAGCGAGATTCTGCAGGTATTTCACAAAAGAGTCTGGTATATAGTAATGGCATAAGAAGACGAATTCCTACACTGGGGAAAAAGGTTAGCCAAATTCTATTATAAAATGGGCATTAGAAGAAGAGGTGATCATGATTCTCTACATCGACGCCGCATAGTAAACATTGGGTTTCCTAGACAATCCCCTGAGCGACCATTCTATCTAGTATAATAGTGGTCTCCGGCCTTGCCATGTGATATAATAGTGACCTCTGTTTTAAGTGCATTCATCACCTTGGTGACGAAACGGTGATATATTCAGCTTGGTTAACCGCAGACATGCACAATCCTACCACAGGGGGTAAACATGGCCTCTGCTTATGTTTATGATAATTATGCTTGTGCCTATGGCATTTTATATGTTATTATTGTAATGAAAGCTTTTAAAAATACCACTATCATATTTTGAGAATGATCTGTTTCTGCATTCTATAATTGACTTATATTTACACACTAGTATAGGCTTACTGCTTATTGAGTTGTTGATGAGTTACCCAATTATCTCCATTATTTTTTAGATGATTTGGATGTTTCAGTTGAGAATTTAGAATAGATAGCATGGATGAGATTAGTTGAATGTAGTGGAATAAGTGTCAAAAGGTACTAGTGATTCGTTGAGAGATTTATTCAGTTATGAATTTATAATTATTTTTAGTAGTATTTTTGGAATGTTGATGGCTTTTATTGAGACTTTGGGGATATTCTTTATTGTCTATGTCGGAGAAATTATTGGATGTCTCTATGGAGGAACATATACTTTGATTAGAGGAGTTTCATGTGTTAAAGAATTGCTTCTTGTGGTATTTGGAGTCGTATCTATATTGTTGGGATGTGATTCTAGGTGATTGGAACTTAATCCCTATTCCTACGGGTACGGGGCATTACAGTATGTCTGTATAATTAGAAAGTCTTACTGCTTTGCATGGCTTTTCTTAAAGAATAATACAACTCTTCCCTCTCTATTTTACCGCTCAACTCTACCGCTTTGCTTTTTTAATTTTTTTTTTTACTTAATGATTAAGAAAGTGGTTTTTAATAATATTATGATTTTTTTTATTTTTTTTAAAAATATTTAAAAGTATTAAAAAATACATGTATGAAAAGACAAAAAATAAAAAATAAAATCCTATAACTAATGGTAGCTCCCAGCGGTAGCTGAGAGTAGCACTGTTCATCCGGGTTCTGGCCTGGGAACCCAGGTATACCCGGACTGGAACCCAAGGTTTCAAACCCGGGCCGGGTCTTCCCGGGTCATACCCAGGCCGAAACCTGGATGAATCCGGGTTTTTAAAAACCCGGATTCCGGGGGTTTTTTTTTTTTTTTTTTAACAAAAAGGCCTACTTGTTTTGAACATTTTTTCATAAAATAAATGTTGATATAACATTCAAACTCTATTTGTTTAATCTTATAAAATAAATGTTTTCAATAAGTATGTTAACATTGTCCACAATAATAAAAATATATGAAAATGGAAAGCTAAATTTTATGTAAAAAATTACTAAACTTAGAAACAACTAATTACCTAGAAAAAGAAATATAATATTTAAAATGCATGCAACACAATGCAATTCACTACATATTACATTATTTAGTATTTATACATCACATTACATTACAAAATAAAAAATTACAATAAATGAATTATAAATTAGTAGCATGTTCTTCCATCATCAATTTGTATTCTTGTATTTCAACTGTGGCTCTTTGTTAGGATCCAAATCTGAATACAGAAAAAAAAAAGTTAAAACCACAAGAGATTGCCACATTCAACATATTTTTACCTGCACATGTTGAATCAAACATGTAGGATATACTTGCTATAATCAAACTTGTGTTTCATAATGAACACGTCGTGAGAACTGGGTGCAGCCACAGATATATGGTCATAGACTCATAAGTATGCAAAGGGAACATGAACACAAAATTCTTGTATAGATCATTGAAGGGAATAACTAATTACATTTATCCATTTCCCTCCAACTAGATACTTGACTTGGAAACCAGAACCAGAACCAGAACCAGTCTGAAAAAGGCTATATCAACCAGAACCAGCTACAATCTGAAAATATGTTTATACATATAATTGGAAGCTGGAATGAACATACGTTTAGATATATTACTACTTTACCTCACATCTTTGTAGCATCAGTACAGTAAAACACCAGTTCGCCACCAGGTCTACCTGCTTCAAAATATTGGGAACTTTTTACTTCAATGCAGCACCAAATAATCCATTCCTTTGGCTGTTTGCTCCTTTCAATTTGGTACCCTGAAACCTCTAAAATGGCATATTAGACTGAATGGAAATGATAACCATGTGATGTACAGTTGCTCTGTCCTTCCAGTAAATTTCCTTGCATATCAAATCTGACTAGACTCAGCTGTGTTGCGCCTCATGATGTGGAGCACATCAAATGGACAATACAGAATGAGTATAACTTATTAAGGAAAATAGACTAAGTTACCTATGAATGAATTCTTCAACTGAGGAAACTGTATGCTGAGGAGGTATTGTCACTTACAAAACTGCCTAATCTGAAGCTTTGAATTATATTTGAAAACCTTTTGAACAATTTAAAGTAGTTAAATGCAGTTTATTATCTTCTCATTAGCTTCAGAATTTAGAAATCTTAGCTAGAGCAAACTTTTCCTCCAGTTTATATTGTTGAATAGCTTTGAATGCTTGCCTTGTTAAAAAAAAAAAAAAATCTGGTTTTTTCGCTTCTTCTCTTTCCATGATTAGGTCAATGGATTTGTCTCATTTGAATTATAACGATGAGGAACTCTGTAGACTATGATAAAGCACTAGTTTCGGAACAAAAGGTTCGGAAACATCATAACAGAGACAATGGATTGATAGAAAATGGCAAAGAGCCTGTAAACCCAAGTCCAAGACCTTCATTTGTTTGAAACCTATTTATTTGTTCACCACTATGTGGTTCCATGCTGAGCTAGTTTCAAGCAAGGGTGCCCAAGTTGAAAAGTTTTACATTTGTATGAAATATGAAGCCTACTTATTTGATTTTTGTTTTCTAATTCAGACTGAAGTGTAATTTATATAAGCTTTTTATGAATAAATTTACCCATTTTTGTCATTGCCAAAGTTCCAAAACCTTTATGGCTTATGCCTTTGACAAACTCCTTCACATTTTATATATTTTAAGTATGATCATGGGGACAGTATTATGACATTGCATGGGAGCAGAGTTTAAGGCTTAAAGCCACTAAAGGCTAATGCAACAAGCAGAGAAAAAGAGACCTCAAAATCAAATGAATGGAGGACATAATTTCTATTTAAATCTACCGTATGCAACCTAGTGACTTAAAACTCATATTTTAAAGGAAGCATCATCCATTAGACAACAAAAGATACACAAATAATTTTCAACCCAAACCCGGATCAGACTCACGGAGAAAACCAGAAATCCAAACCCAAACCCAAACCCAGATCTGTTCGATACTTTTCTCTCTTGGAAAGTCAAACCAAGAAATCCAATGGAGAGATAGAGATAGAGAGAGAGAGAGAGAGAGAGAGCAGACTCACGGACTTAGGGTTTTACTCACGGATAGATAAATATAGAAATCCAATGTGGCGACGAAGATACGGCGAGGAAGATGTGGTGACGAAGAGGCGGCGGCAGCAATGGGGTCGCGGCGAGGAGGCACGAACTTAGGGTTATACTTTCTTGCAAGTGTAACAAGAGAGTGAGAGAGCGAGAGACAGATTCCCAGGGGGGTGGTTTCCTTTGGAGGCGAACAAAGACCCGAGCATCGGGTTTTACGGTACCCGGGTTTGTAACCTGTATCTGGGCCGGAAAGGTCCGAATTTTTTTAACCCGAGTTCCGGTTTTCCTGGTTCCTGACCGGGCGGGGAAAAAATTCGGCCCAGTTGAACAGTCTTAGTTGAGAGCGGTGAGTGTAGTTGCACTCTTTCTTAAGATGAGATGAAGAAGTTGTAATGTGTTGATGGCAATTGGAATACCTGGTAGAGAAGTTATTAGTAGGTAACAAAGGATGGAAACCCCAACTTTACATAAAATTGAAACATCAAGTATGGAAGATACTCATTGCTTTACCAAAAGTTAGCTTTTAATTTAACCACATTTACAATTAAAATGTCCGAATCCAACGTGTTGATTCTTTTGCCCATGTTTTTGTGTTTCATCATTCATGCATATACTGCATCTATTATAATGGAATTCTTTTAAGGTCCCTACCTCATTCTCTTGTATTCTTCATTTTAAATTTGATGAAAATCCTTAGTTAAAAAATAAAAAAATTGTCTTTATTTCTATTATTTGGCATTTTTGTCATTCAGTTCAAAATTTAAGTTACAATTCATCCCTAATTAAATAGAAAAAAAAAAGAGACGTATATAACGTTATAGGTTGGATATAAAAAGTCTTAAAAAGAGTAAAATACAAAAATGGTACCTATTATTTTTATTATATTTTTTTTTTCTCAAATTTTCTAAGTTACCCACTTGACTTATCAATTAAAAAAAATATTTAATTTACAAAAAAAAAATTAAAAAATAGACTAGACGTTGTTACGATATATCAGATTATCAATTATTTTTTATTATAAAATAAATTTAACCTATTATGTAAAATTATTTTAATTTATAAATTTTTTTATATAAAAAGATATTTATAATTATAAATTATATAAAGTAAGAGAAATGCTTTGGGTCCCGAATTTGGGACCTAAAACATGTCCTGAATGGGATTTTTTTGTTTTAAATTTTTTTTTTATTGAATGATAAAAAAACATTTTTTAATGATATTATAAATTTTTTATTTTTTTAAAAAATGTTTATGATGATTAAAAAATATATGAAAAAAAAAAAAAAAAATTTATCTTTTCGGGACATGTTTTGGGTCCCGGGACCCGTAGCAGCACTCATAAAGTAATTATTTTAAAATAAATAAATAAAATATAAAATTTATTGGAGCGACAAGTTTGACCGTTGAATAGTTATAATTGGAAGAACAAATAATGACAGCCCTATCAACTCAACCGCAGACGCTTCGCAAAACTAAAACCCTTTCGAAAACAATTGTCTGTCTGCACCAGCCGCCGTTCCTCCGTTTCCGACACATACAACTCCTCCACACACATCTCTGCTATAATGGCAGCCGTCACCCACCATCCCTTTCTCTCCTCCAAACTCCGGCTAACCACCAAGCCCAATCCCAGCCGTATTGGCCCCACAGCGGTGCGCATGTCCCTCCAGGAGACGGCGCCTTCGCTCGCGGTCGTTGGCGTCACTGGCGCCGTGGGTCAGGAGTTTCTCTCGGTGCTCTCTGACCGCGACTTCCCCTTCCGCTCCATCAAAATGCTTGCTTCCAAGCGCTCCTCTGGGAAGCAACTCACCTTCCAGGGCCGCGACTACACCGTCGAGGAACTCACTGCAGATAGCTTCGACGGCGTCGACATTGCTCTCTTCAGTGCCGGCGGGTCCATCAGCAAGGAGTTCGGGCCGGTCGCGGTGGAGAGGGGAACCATAGTGGTGGACAATAGCTCCGCGTTTCGGATGGAGGAGAAGGTCCCATTGGTGATACCGGAGGTGAATCCAGAGGCCATGGATGGGATCAAGCTCGGAACGGGGAAGGGGGCACTTATTGCCAACCCCAACTGTTCCACCATCATTTGCTTGATGGCCGCCACGCCTCTTCATCGACGAGCCAAGGTGAGACTTTATACATTTGGGTTTATTTGCTTCGTCTTTTTGATGCACTGTATGCACATGTGAATTGAAACAGGTTTTTCTGTATTGATATTGCTGTAGGGATTCATCTAGTCTCTGTTTTTAGCGTAAGAAGCGCATTTTCAACTATCTTGTTTATTTGACTGGGATTAGTGATTCAGCTTTCTAACCAATTATTCTTTTCATTTCGTAAATTTGTGAGTGTTTGGAAAGTGTTAGTTTTTGGGGAGATAGATCTTTTATTTCTACGCTCAAGAGGTACATCTTACAGGCATGCGGTGTTATTCGAATATCGTGATAAAGTAATTTTATAAGAGTCGCAGGAGAATTTCGGTTGGCTTGAGTAGGGTTTAATTTTAGAAAAATGATCTTTTATTGCGGTTGCACTTTTATTCTAATTTTTCATTTTATTATTGTATATTTCCTAACAGGTATCAATTTTATTCAAATTTTGGAGTCTTGTGGTAATCGAGCTAATTAGAGTGATGATAAAAATGCAACCTTTTTGTACAACTATTTTACAACTGCATTTTAAATGGAGGGCATTTTTATAAAATTGAGTTGTTGGAGTATCATTATTTTATAAAAATACCATCCATTTAAAAGAGTCACAAAAAGTTGCAAAAGAGTTGTGTCCCTTCCACTACTCTTATAATTATGATTCATTGTTGGGGTTGTGTTTCTTTCACGATTTTAAGAAAATAGTGAATGCATCAAGCAAGTTACCTTTAGTGGTGTTTCTGCAGCATACTGTTGCATGTTTCACCACGTCTCAAAATCCGCTTACTTTGTTGGTCATTGAGTATTTCAGGTACAACGCATGGTTGTTAGTACGTACCAGGCCGCCAGTGGTGCTGGTGCTGCTGCAATGGAAGAGCTTGAGCTGCAAACTCGCGAGGTTTTTTTCTCTTACACCATTTCATTGTCGTTTTGCAGTTTAACATTTATTTCCACGGGAAGTGGATCAATCCATCCCCGGGTTATTTATTCTAAAAGGATTGTTTCCCCTTTTTTATAAGGTCCTGGAAGGCAAATCACCAACTTGTCAAATCTTCAAGCAACAGGTCTGTCAATTTGTTGTCGCAGAATACCTGCTTTTATGACGGATCTCATATTCTATTCCATCTTTTCCCTACCTCTGAAAGACTTTCTCCATCTGCAGTATGCTTTTAATTTGTTCTCGCACGATGCACCTGTCCTGTCAAATGGATACAATGAAGAGGAAATGAAATTAGTAAAAGAGACGAGGAAAATATGGGTAAGTATCGAAATGGTATCTTTTACTTCATTCTTAATATCATCTTATCAGTGATAGGTTGAGTTACTGCAATTTCCTTTGGTGGATGGGAGAACAAGTCTCTCTGGTCTTATACCAAATGATTCTTGTACATTTTTCAGAATGACAAGAATGTTAAAGTGACTGCCACATGCATACGAGTTCCTGTTATGCGTGCACATGCTGAGAGTGTAAATCTTCAATTTGAGAACCCCCTTGATGAGGTAATGATGTGATCCTCTGAATTATAAACCGCATTATTCTTGTTGATTTTTCTTTATGATAATATCTGTTGATAGAACAGATTTGATTTGTTCTCTTTTAAATATCATTACTAGGGAAAACATAAAAATTGAGGTGGATGATATTTTATGCAATGTTCTAAATATATATATATATATATTTTATGCAATGTAGGTCTTTGTTGTGTTCATTTTCAGGGATGGGTTCATTTGTAATGGGTCATTTGTGTTTCTTGCATTTTTTTTTTTTAGAGTTATTTGGTTTTATAACAAGGGGATTCTTATTTCTGCCGATGGTACATCAAACTAGCTTGAAGAAATGAGCGATTAGATGTACTGACCAATTCAATTTTTCTTCTTTGGTCAGTATTGATATCATGAAACATGAATAAAGGATTGGTATGTTTTGCTTGATTTGGTGCCTGCATGTATGCTGCTTGTTTGTTTTTCATTTTTCATTTTTTGTTCTTTCTGTATTAGCATCTTTCCTTTTCCTCTCTTTGAAAAGGAAAATAATTGATATAATTACCAAGGGTGTTATAACTATCCAGTTTAGTACCTCGGTAGTGCATTTTGCATCTTTTCTTATATAAAAGAAACTATCTCATTGAGTAGTTGCCCTCATAAAATTGCTTTTCCTGAATATTGGACTTTTCAGCATGTTATTATGTACAAAGTAGTCGGCTGCAAATTTGAGTTGCCTTCTGCAGTTCCTTTTTTCACTTTTTAAGTTGCCGATGTTTGGTGGTCGAGAAAGAAGCGGTTTATCACACTCCAAATCCTTTGCATGGGGTCCCTATGCAAAATCCTAAGCATCCTACGCATTGATGGTCCTATGATTGCTGCACAATAGTGGGGGTTTTCTCCCTCCCTCCCTCCTCCCTCCCATCGTAGAGTCATTTTGGTTATCATCCCATTTGATCTTTGGAAAGAGATTTTGGAGAATTATAAAGAATTTCTACTTGAAGGTCCAACTCTTAATTCATTGAGTTTCTCTGTTGTCCAGGACACAGCCAGGAATATTCTGAAGAATGCTCCTGGTGTAGTGGTTATTGATGATCGGGCATCAAATCTATTCCCTACTCCATTGGAGGTGTCAAACAAAGATGATGTTGCAGTTGGCAGGATCCGCCGCGATGTGTCTCAGGAGGGGAACCATGGGTGAGACTAATTTATAGGCGATATTGTTTCAATCATTATCTCTCTGCTTTGACAAACCTTAATACTAATGGAATACTTCCAAGCAGGCTGGAAATTTTTGTCTGTGGCGATCAAATACGCAAGGGAGCAGCACTCAATGCAGTTCAGATTGCTGAGATGTTGCTATAGTCCACCAATTGTTTCGAGTGATGAGATTTCAATTATGGATTTACCAGCATGGTGAGATAAGATGCTTTTAGTTTTTCTTCATGTAGTTTTCAGATGCGGATATCAGGGATATTGTTCCTCATGTTGAGTTGAGAAAAATGAGTGATCTTGTTTAGTGTAACCTCTAAATGTCTAAATCATGTTCATCATGTTCACCGTAGGCTTCATTAAGTTGCTTGATGTTTTCTGTTTAAACTGAAATTATATCCCTGACCAATCCTTAATGGGAAGATTTTGTAGTAATAATTTATGTTTCAGAATCAGAGATACCCTGGAATCTCTTACTGTTGCTTTGGATACGTAGGCGATGAGTGTTGGTCTCCAACACTATGCAATTGTTGTTAAAATATGTGAATTTTGTCTACCACAATCTGTAAATTCCTTGCACTTACAATACCAGAATTTTGCCGGAACCAAGGTAGGTTAGTTAAGTGTGATATTTGATTGAATTTTACATGTGATTTTGGTATTTTCAGTCAGGTTAGTGGAAAATTGATATGAAAACTGGCAGGCTAGTCAGTCACAATATCAATGTAACTAAATATTCTTCCGAGATGGATGCCTGCATCAGCATGTTTATAAGATAATAAATGAATTAAATCAGTCGTAAATCACCCCATGAATGGTGTCTAGTGTCTACCCTTCTCAAGCAAGGAACTTCCTGGGGTTTTTCAAGCTACTCCAATTTTTTAATTTTTCAATTTTAATTTTAATTTTTTTATATAGATTCTATGTGTATGAAATTTGAATTATTCTATTTTCTTTTTATTCTTATTTAAAGAAAAATCTACGTGAAAGTAATATTTCTCTCCTCCTATATAGATTCTAGTATAATAAGTTAATAACACATAATACTAATTTATTAAAATATAATAACATTTAATTAGACACTAAAAAGTCTAGTATAGAAATAAGGTATAAATAAGTTAGACACCAGTATAATATAATAACATGTAATATTATAGTATAATAATGTATAATTAGACACTAAAAATAATATGTAATACTATAGTATTATAACATGTAATTAAACATTATAGTATAAGTGCATGTTTGAGATTGTGGTGGGAAATATAGTTTATAGCTTTAGGACTTATAGCTTATAACTTAATAAGTTCTACTATTAAAAAGTTATTTATTGTTTGGTAATTATATATTTAAAGTACTTTCAAACATATTACGTTTGTTTGGAAACAAATTTAAAAAGTGATTTTTGATGTAGAAATTATAATTATTTGAATTTTTAAAGATTATGATAATATCCTTGAAAGTTTGAAAGTTGTAATTATCTAAAAATTGCATTGATATTTTCGTCCATTGATAGTCTTTTTAAAATTCGAATCACGTTCCGTATTATCTGGAAAAGCATGTTTGAGGAAAATCATCAAAATATAACTTTTTAGCTTATTTGAAATTAAAAGTGTTTTAATATATAACACTCAAACAATTTAATTTTTCTATTAAAGAACTTTTAAGACTATTTAAGCACTTTTTGAGGTTCCTTCCGCAATCCCAAACAGCCCTAAGTCTAGTATAAAAATAAGTTAGATATTAATATAGAAATTAATTAATAGTGAATGATTTAATTTTAGTTTTTAATTTTTTGGAAAAATTCAAATTTGAAACACCACAAAATTTATTTTAAAATGGATTAAATATGAAGGTAAAAAAAAGTTAAAGCTGAAAACCTAAATCCCACTCCACTTCGACAAGTCAAAGTTGCAATCGGATCAGAGTCTACACAAGTTCAAATCATACTCGAAATTAAGATCTGAATTTTGACAAAATTAGAGTCGGATTTAGAGTCTGACTAAGTCAGCTCACACCCATATCCCTCATAGTGGGAAAATTTTACATCATGCTGAAATATATGTTAATACGATGGCTTCTGCTATCCTTTGCCTTGTAAAAGAAAAGGTTTTAAAAAAGTTGAAGGAAAAATCTGGGTATTAGCCGATTGTTGGGCGCACCTCACACTCCATGTGGCAGACTAGGTTCACTAAAAGTGAACTGGTCTTGCACCTACTCCCAATCCCTTTGGGTCCCGAGCCCCTCTCCTCCCTCCTTTTGCTGCGATTTTGAGTTCCTGAAGCCCCCCAATTCCTCTGCTGCAATTTCGAGTTCGGCTCCCATCCCAAAGCCCCAAACCCGTTTGGCTCTTCCCCCTGATATCTGCAGCATGGGTAAGGAAAGTTAGTTCAAGGAAGACAGTTTATTAGGTCTATCACAGCTTTCCTGGTTATTGCCACAACAAATGGGATCGAAGCCCAATTTTTTTTACCCTTTTTTCACTCAAACATTAATATATTCACCTTCTGCAACAAAGCTCATATCTTTCTTTCTTTCTTTCATTTTTGGTGGCAGATACAATTGTAAAATACATTCTCAACATTTTCAACCCAAATAGAGTGATATAATAGCAATAGAGCTTAAAGACCGAAGTAAAAATACAAAAGGGAGTTACCTCTTGTTGCTGAGCAGCTGGGACGCAAAACAAAGTACATAGGGCTGGGCATAAGGAGGCCCACGAGTGGCGCTGGGGAGATTCAGGTTGGGTGGCGTTGGGTGGCAACAAGGTTGGGTGGCGACGAGTCGTGGGTTCTGAGCGACGAGAGGGACGGCGACGATTCGCGGGTGTTGGGTGAAGATTCACAGGTGCTGGGTGATGGGAGGGAGGGCGACGCGAGATGCTTTCAAATGCGAAAATAGTCAGTATTCCAAATGCTTGATTCAGGAGGGAAAAAAAAAAAAAAAAAAGAGAAACACTTTGCCTTCCCAAAGTGACATTGATCGATGGTCAAAATTCTTTTGTTTTTTTTTACTTAATGATTAAGGAAGTGATTTTAAATGTATTGGTGTATTTTTTTATTTTTTAAATGTATTTAAATATGTAAAAAAATGTGAAAAGATAAAAGAGAAAAAAAAAAGAATTTATGCTGGGCGGTAAGCCCAGAGGTCAAAATGGGGCGGCATAGTAGCTGCACCCAAAAAAAAATTCTAGAGTGTGGTGTAAATGATGAATAGTAACGAATCCGTAAAAAACTCGGGTTGCTACCTATCTTATAACATCCGTATATGGCAGGTAGCACTGTAGCAACCCTAGATGTAATAAGCTTTTCTAATGATTCCTCGTTAAAATAGTTCGTTAAACCATCTAATCAAGTAATCGGTTTCACTATCCTTTCAATAAGAAGGCAATGATCCTTTGGTCCAATGGAATCACCACCAATTCCAATTTATGGGCTATCTAGGTATTAAGCCTATTACCCCAATTTCTTAGGGCAGTTGTAACCCATGCTTTGGTTAGTAGTACAGCTCCTATGGTTGTGGTTAGATGGGAACCTATACTTGAGTGGTGCAGAGTTAATTGGGACATTTTTGTTCAAGAGGATTCTACTAAGATTGGGATTGGTGTGGTGATAAGAAATTATCAAGGGGATGTTCTTGCAACAAAAGGAAAACTTTGAGTTATTGCACTTCTCCAATTGTAGTTGATGCAAGGAGAATGGTTGAAGCTGTTAGACTATGTATGGCACTTGGATCGAATAAGTTTATCTTAGAAAGAGATGCTACCAAAGTAATACAAGCTTTTACAGTCTAGTGAAATGGAATCTAGCTCTTTTGGTAGCCTTACTGCAGATGCTAGAAAGCTTTTGGCACAAACTGTAGAGTGGCAAATCAAGCATGTTAAGAGAGAGACTAATATGGTGGCTCACCATTTGGCCAAAGATCGGTGCTGTCACAAAATTGTAGGAAATCATTGATATCGGTTATGTTGATCAATGTATGAATTCTGTTATACTGACAGATTGCCAACTGTTATCTACTTAATGAAGTATGTGATTGCCAACTATTCCTTTTGTGTGCAAACGCCGCACACTCATTTTGAAAAAGTATAGGATCCATAATTAAAAGTAGCAGTTCTTCTGTATACAGGTAATTTCGTGCAAGAAAATGATCACAAATCTGACGTGGCTCGTTAGCACTTATTTTATTGAAAAGAAAAGAAAAGAAAAAAAAAGAGAAAAAAACAAAGAAAAAAGAAGAGGACTGCTCCTATGAAAAACTCGTGTGCAAACTTCAATCCAGATCCAATTGACTTGTAGGAGGTGTGGCTTTGTTCCTGAGTTATTAATAACTTACTCCTTATCTCTACAATATTTTTCATATAATTTGAATGGTTCAGTTGAGGATCAAGATTAGGGAGCATGTGCGAGATTATTTAAGCATAGTAGATTTAGCATAAAAGGATGCTATGGTTATTGGAGCATTCTATTTAGTAAATTTGTTGTGCTCTAATGATGTGGTATATTGAGATGTTGACATTTATATTAAGACTTTGTGGTATTCCTAGTAAGTTATTTTGGAGTAGTTGATTTGAAACAAGGAGTTGTATGTGTCATTGAAACTTTGGAGTTTATGACTGTATGTTTGGGAGATGATTTTAGGTAATAGGACATAACTCTCTGACCCTCTGGGTACATGGTGTTAGACCTTCACAGTGGAGTGATTAGATAGAGCTATTGTAAATCAAGATTGGATCATTACTTTTGGAAAAACTTAAGAAGAGGATTAAAATTCGGTTTCTTATCACAATCAAATCTTGCTTTGTGTTCAATCAATAAGTAGTGATTCTCAGTATTGAATGAAGTTATGTAGATATGAGGCATGCTGGAATCTAGATGAAAAATGCAGAGAAGTTATTCTAAATTGTTGGGGACCAAGATGCATAACACTTTGATAGTCTGGTAGCCTTAACATCTCTTTGAGTAATTGTAGATCAGCTTTGAAAGGTTGGAGTCGAGACAAATATGCAGATGAAATGAGACAATTTCGAGTATTGGAGGCAAAGCCGACGATATTACAGAATGATAGAACTCAAGATTTAATGGATGAGTTAAAAGAGGTACAACTTGTAATGAATGTGCTACTAGAAAAGGATGACATGAGATGCAAGCAAAGGGCAAAAGTTGATTGGCTAAAGTATGGAGATCGTAGCACTAAGTACTACTACACTTGTGCCAAGTAGAGAAAGTTAACTACATCTGTAAGATTGAAAGTGAGAATGAAATTTTGTAGTAAGACGAGAGTGGCATACAAAATGACTTCTCATAGTATTTCTCTAACATTTTTATTTCATCCAAACCCATGGGTATTAATGCTTGCTTATTAGTCCTTGAAAAGATAGTAACTTATGATATGAATGATACTTTGACCAAAATCTTCAAGGCATAGAAGTCATAATGGCTATATTTCAGATGTCTCCGTACAAGTCACCTGGTCCATATGGTTATGCTCCATAATTTTTTCAAGCTGATTGGGAAGTTGTTGGAGATAAGACATGCAAGAGTGTTTTACAGTTTCTTCGTGATAGAGATTGGTTGCTTTTGGATGTTGAACTGAGTTAAGTTGAGTTAAGATGAAAGTTGAATAACATATTGTTAGAATATTATTTTGTAATATTGTTATTATTTTAGGATTTGAAAAAGTTGAATTGTTTATTATATATTTGTATTGAAATTTAAAAAAGTTATAATAATTAGATACGATAAATTGAGATAGGTTTGAGATCCAAACTAACCCACATGTCCATCAATGAAACTTTCATAACTCTTATCCCAAAAACCAGAGAGCCTGTCAACTTAACAGACTACCATCCCATAAGTATTTGTAATATACTCTATAATATTATACACAAAGTTTTAGCCAATTGACTCAAGCATAATTTGCCTCATGTTATGTCGAAAAATCAAAGTGATTTTATTCCGAGTTTCCGAATTATTGACAATGTGTTAGCTGCATATGAAACAATACTTCCCATGAATTCTTGCTTACAAGAGAAGGAAGGTTATATTGATCCTCTTGGCTCTTGATCTTATGATTGACTCATTTAAAACTTGCAAAAGATCTTTAAGACAAGGCCCACTTTGGTTCCCATCATTCCCCCTCTCCTCAAAATGAAACCCTAGAATGCCCCATCTTCCAAAAGTACCCCTGAGTGAACAGTGCCGCAGCTACAGTACGACGCTACAGTAACTCGGCTACAGTAACCCTAGCCCTAATTCAATAAAATAATAAATTTCTCAACATGCCCTTGTATAGGCCCCCTTAAGTGCTTCTCATAATAAACCCAATTATTCTAAACTAATAAAATAGGTCCGAATGATGGGAACCAAAGTGGGCATTGTCTTAAAGATCTTTTGCAAGTTCCAAATGGGTCAATCACAAGATCAAGAGCCAAGATAATCAATGGAAGGATTGATGCAATCCACTTGGGACGAGTTTAGCAAGAGCCAAACATTCAAGATGGGTTTGAAGGATGAAGATCAATATTTGATTGATTTGATTAGCTATGGAGGAGGGTAACAACATGACTTAAAGGCTCTGGGCACTTGAAGACTTTCATCTCATTTAATTCATTTAAAGGACCAATTTCAAGAGGTATGGTCCAGGTTCCTCTTCTATTCTTTGCTGTTGACTGTTTGCTTTTCATCAAAACAAACTCTTTGGAGTGGAGTAAATTGCATGACATCTTAGCATGTTCTGAAAGGGCATCTGGTCAGTAATTTAATTGTGATAAGACTTCAATCCATTTCAACAGAAACACAGACAGAGAAGTTAGAGACAATACTCAACATATTTCAGGAATTCGATCTACTAGCAGCTTTGAAAAGTATCTTGGCTTACCATCTATGATGGGAAGAAATAAAATCAATTCTTTCAAAAGTATTACAGATGGAATTTGGGGGATGATAAGCTGTTGGAAATCTAGATTTATATCTTGGACTGGGAAAGTAATTTTTCTCAAAGCAGTCATCCAAGCAATTCCAACATATTGCATGAGTATATTTTGATTGCCTAAAACTCTTTATTCATAAATAAGATGATGTAGAGGTTTATTGGAGAAATATGAAAATCGGTAGAGCAAAGAAAAAAGGAGGCCTGGGTTTTTCCGAGAACTAGAAAATTTTAATATTGTTCTTCTACCAAAACAATTTTGGAGGCTACTGCAAATACGGCCATCATCACTGCCTGCCAAGATTATCAAAACCAAATGCTTTCCTCATTCATCACTTTTTGAGGTAGCATTTCCTAAAAATGCTTCTTATGCATGGAAGAGTATTTTTTCAGCCCGATAATTGTTTATAGAAGGATTGCTGTGGAGAGTAGGAAATAGAAAGAGTATCCGTATTTGAAAAGATAGATGGACTCAAAGACCTATCAACTTCTCAATACATCCACCAGTGCAGATGTAGTTGAAATGATTTTAAATCATTGCCTCAACCCTCTAGCTGGTGAAGATAAGTTACTAATGAGAGGTTTTCTGTGAGAAATGCATACCATCTTCAGGTAGATTTGTGTAGCAGAACCCCCGGGTTCTCCTTACATACAAACGACCCACTTCCTTTAATAAGCTTTTCCAATCATTTGGACATGTGTAAGGCTATATGATCCAATGGTTAGGTGTTGCTCCTACTCTTTAGACTCGTAAACCAGTTATTGATTGGTGCTAAAGGGGCTGAGTTTGTAGAAAAATAAGTGAAGAAATGCTAGCTTGATGTGCTCAGCATCTTCATGTCCCTCCTTGAGTGAAGTCTCGTCATAGTTACAATTATGTGTCATCATCATGGTGGGAATATGAGCCAAGCTTGGGCCTCAAGCTTCATTTAGTTGTAGCCTAACTTGTTCCTCGAGTTCGCTCGTTTGGAGAGTGAGATGAGATGATAATTTTGTGAATAGTAGTAAGATAATTTGTGAATAGTAGTGAGATAGTTTGGGTTTGATATTTTTTGGGTTTTGGGAAATGAGAGAAAAAAAAATGAAAAAAATATATTTTAAAGTTAAAATATTGTTCGAATATAGTTTTATAATATTATTTTTGTTTGAGATTTGAAAAAGTTGAATTGTCATTATTTTTTATTTAAAAGTTTGGAAAATTTGTAATAATTAATTTGAAAAAGTTATAATAATTAGTTTGAAAATGTTTGTATTTAAATTATGTTTGAGAATAAAATAAGATGAGATGAGAATTTTGAAATGAGGTCTATTTCCAAACAAGCCGTTGTACCCAAACTTGTGCCTTAAACTCCATTAAGTTGTAACCAATCTTGTCCTCCAAGAGTTTCTCTAAGCTTTGGCCTCAAGTTTCCTTCAAGTTGGGCCTAAATATGGGCCTTGGGTTGGGCCTCACTCTGGATTTCAAGTTTCATTTAGTTGGGCCTTATCTTGGACTAAAATGTTTACTAAGTTAGACCTAACCTTGGGCCTTTTCTTGAAAAGTTTAGACCTCAAAGTTCTACTAAATTTTGGCCCATTTCTTACCAATCTAACCGAGTTAATGAGAACCAGTTACAATTTTCATTGAGGTGGCAAGTCCTCCTATGCCACGTGTTTTCCTACTGTTGACCACTAGGCATCACATTTTCTCAAATCATTTCGTTAAATTATGATCAAATGAGTTAAAAAAGGGAATGATTATTGAACCGATGGTTTACCGATGGATTGACAGATGATTTTTTATTTTATTTTTTAAAATTTTTTTATTTAATAATTAAGAAAGTGAATATTATTTCATTTTTGTATTTTTTTATTAAAAAAAAGTATTTAAAAATGTAAAAAAAATATTTAAAAGAAATGAAAAAAAAAAAAAACTTTAAAAATACACTGCATCGGTTGGGACCATCGGTCCCAGTAGCACTATCCCTCGAAAAAATCCAAAAAGTTTGGTTCCCTCAAGGATTATAAGCCTTCATCACTTGCATGACCTTTGTCATCTTAATCCCGACGGCAACACCTCCGTTTTCGGAGGGTTCCTTAATTTTTTATTTATTTTTAATTTTTTTAATTTTTTAATTTTTTTCCAAACGCTGCTTACTCAAGACAACGAGCTCAATTGATTTGAGTCAACCCTTGCGCAGCAAGAAGGAAGACCCCCCAGCTCTCCTCGTTGCCCAAGTTTTCACTTTTTCCCTATAGATTTCTTCTCAGTTTCATCATTATTCTTTTTTGGTCCTACCCTTCGGGAGCAAGAAGGAATCATGGGTAACAAAGTAACACAGACAATACCCACAAAACAGATCATTTCCATAGGCCCCACCAACGCGTTAACTGCCAAAGAAGGCTTAAGAAAACTTCGGCTGGGGGTAGTTTGTTAACAGTCATCTTTTGGCGCCACAGACTGCTCTCGTCCATATATAGTTTGCTCACGAGCCTTGGTTTTTTTCCACACCAGCAATTCTACACTCAGTGCTTTCCTCTCAGGTCAGGCTCTCATTTCTCTCAGCAACGCCTGTTCTTCTCCTCTCCTAGATAATGTATCATTGAAGCCTTTGTCAGCCTGATGGTTTTGAGTATATATATTGCTATGAAAACTGAATGTTGGGTGGTTTCAGATTGGCTTGAATTGTCCTTTTGCTTTT
The DNA here is from genome assembly GCF_001411555.2 of Juglans regia. Taxonomy (NCBI): domain Eukaryota; kingdom Viridiplantae; phylum Streptophyta; class Magnoliopsida; order Fagales; family Juglandaceae; genus Juglans; species Juglans regia. The sequence goes on from NC_049916.1 coordinate 8,784,346, forward strand.
GCATTATGGTGTTTTTGATAGCTAGTTTCTTTCAAATGCAGTAATATGTATCTAATTGTCAAATGCATGTGTTCTAGTTTTCTTAGTTGACTCTGTTTGCTCTGTGTAATGAGTATTTTCAGAAAACAAAGTGTAAAATTTGTAAGAATGGTTTTGAGGAGTTCCATGGATAAAGAAGCAGTGAAAATGCTAATCGCAAGCTTGATCTACTTGTCTTTAAACTAAGTTGTCCTCGGTAAATGTATCTCAAAGAAGAGATCCACTTTCACCAATGATCATCATACAGAGATGTCTCTTATGGTAAATTTTTGTCTGCATTTCCAAATTAAATATAAATATGTAGGTAATAATATCAAGGCAGTGCATTGAATTTTTTTATTTTCTGTAATGAAGCATTCAAGTTCTAAACTCTGTTATTTTTTTCCCTACTATTGTCCATACTGAAACTGCAGTTGAAGCTTGGGACTCAAACTTTGATATTGTACCAGAGCCAAGGATCTTTCTATACAGCATGGATAATATAGTGCTGCGCTTTGGAAATCAGGTTTCGAGGGATAATTTTTCTGTGCTCTGGAAGCAGGAAGGTGTCTTTGGGAAATTTGATTTCAAGATGAGAAGATTGTATTTCCTTTTTTCCCATCTTTCCGTAGAATACAAGTTTGAAATCTCCTATGAGAACATTAGGAGGATTGAGCTATATCGTCCACGTGTTCAAGCAACAAAGTTTCTTCTCATCCAGGTTAGTTGGTGAAAAATTTAATTCAAAATAACAGTTCATCAAGAGTAATACTAGATATAATTGCAAATCCTGCGCACTCTCCCTAAAAGAAGTGGAGTCCATAATTTTAAAGTAGATTTTTTCATGTGAGTAACAGATTTGTTTACTTTTTTCAAAGGGTGTGCATGAATATTGCACACCCTAAGACAATACAAATAATTTTCCTTTCATCAATTACGTACTATGTAGTTCATATAGGCATACAAAGCTAATCATCTTGTCTCTCTTATATGGATAGGTTACTACTCTTTCTTATCAACACTCTTCGAGTAATTGATATCATCTATTTAATGAAAAATATATATTTTTCAACCATATAACACCAGGATCAGTAGGTCTTTAGTTGGAAGAAGAAACTTGTAGCCCTTTCCAGTTTCTTGTTATGGGTTGATATCATGTGTATAGTCTTTACATACTTGAATAAAATATTTGTTTCCACAATTCTGTGATCTCATTCTAGTTACAAATAATTTCATGTCAACATTACATATGTTCATACCTTGGAATTAATAATTTTTGTGTTGAAATTGCTACTTTTACTTTTTTCACTAAATGAGTTCTTGTTTATATTCCTAGTTATTCGGAGCTCCAAGGGTTTATGAGAAAGATGTATCTGATGGTCAACGTTTTGAGTGGGTGCGAGGAGTTGATTTCACTCCATCCAGCTGCATTGGCCAATCTTATGCTCTATGTTTGGAGCTTCCAAATAAGCTTCGGCTTCCGAAATTGCACCTTGATTTTGTCCATTATGAAGAAAATGAAGACCGGCTTGAATTGATGGAAGGTTCTCCTTTCTCATGCAGTTCAGGTCTTGTGCCCATTGTGAATCCACCCACAGGCTTTGACCTGCCATATAATATCTTATTTAAGATCAATTCCTTAATTCAGCATGGGTGTGTTCCTGGGCCAGCAGTTGATGATGATTTTTATCGGTTGGTCGATTCTAAGAGAATCAAAGTTGAGCACATAGAATTTGCCCTGGACAAACTTTTTCATCTGAAAGATTGCTGCTATGAACCTGTGAAATGGCTCAAGGAGCAGTACAAAGGATATGCCACATCCACACGACTTCCTAGAACTACTGCTATTTCTTTGGATGATGGGCTCGTATATGTACACAGGGTTCAAATTACTCCATCCAAAGTCTACTTCTGTGGTCCAGAGGTGAATCTCTCCAACAGGGTCTTGCGCAATTATCCTGAAGATATTGATAATTTTCTGCGTGTTTCTTTTGTTGATGAGGATTTGGATAAACTTCGATCAATAGCTTTATTTTTACGAGCATCTTCTTCAATTGAGGGAAAGGGAACAAGAGTTTATGAGAGAATAATATCCACTTTAAGAAATGGCATAGTTATTGGTGATAAGAAGTTTGAATTTCTTGCCCTTTCATCTAGTCATGCACGGGATAATTCTGTTTGGATGTTTGCTTCAAGACCTGGCTTGACTGCAGCAGATATTAGAGAATGGATGGGTGATTTTCAAGATATCAGGGATGTGGCAAAGTATGTTTCCAGACTCAGCCAATCTTTTTGCTCTTCTAGAGAAACTTCCAGTGTTGGTAGAGATGAAATTGAAGTTATTCCGGATATAGAAGTTAATAGTGGGGAAGCCACATATTGTTTCTCAGATGGCATTGGGAAGGTATCTGAAGAATTGGCTTGCAAAGTGGCAACAAAGTTAGGCTGCAACTTTGTTCCATCAGCATATCAGATTCGATATGGTGGGTACAGAGGTGTGGTGGCTGTTGATCCGACATCATCGACAAAGTTGTCATTGAGAAAGAGCATGTTCAGATACAACTCACTTGACACAAAACTCGGTGTTGTGGCATGGAGCAAGTTTCAGCCTTGTTTTCTGAATCGCCAGATGATCACTCTTTTGTCTAACCTTGGAGTGAAGGATCAAGCTTTTCAAAAAAGGCAAAGGGAGGTTATAGATCTACTGAATGCCATGTTAACAGATCCGTTGAGAGCACAAGAGGCACTGGAGATGATGTTCTCAGAAGACGTCACAAAAGTTTTGAAGGAAATGCTTTTATGTGATTACAAGCCAGATGCAGAACCATTTCTTTCAATGATGCTTCAAGCATTCCATGCATCCAAGTTGATGGACTTGAGGTTTAGAACTTGGATTTTTGTTCCAAATGGAAGATATATGATGGGATGCCTAGATGAAACCAGAACATTGGAATATGGTCAAGTATTTCTACAAGTTTCTCGTTTTAGTAGACAGCTTTGTAACCTGTCATCCCATATGTTTACTACCAGAAGTTCAAACCCAAATAACTACGTCATTGAAGGCGAGGTGGTTGTTGCTCGAAACCCTTCTCTACACCCAGGAGATGTGCGAGTCCTGAAAGCTGTTAATGTGCCTGCTCTACACCACATGGTGGATTGTGTTGTTTTTCCACAAAAGGGAAAGAGGTAAGTTTTTAAAATGCAATAGTTGGTAGTTCTAAAGCACGGAATCCTATTAATATGTGCACTCACTTGCACCAGAGATTACACCTAATCCTGTAGCAACATAAAATTCATCACATCCTATTAATATTCATGACTGCCTTTTTGTATTGTTATAATGTCTGTAGAGAAATCTAATGTAAACCAATCGGTAAAACAATGAAAACTATTATCCTTGAGTAGAATCTGCAATATATACGTCAGAATACCGTACAGTTAAACTGTCTTTTTGAATTGTATTGTAAAATATGCAATTTCTGAACATTCTAGATTCAGACTAAACTCTGTTTTTACATTGCTATTTCTCCCTATACTTATGACTTGAAAAGGATCCAAATTTGTTGGCATACTCTCGCCATTGCTTTTTTTTTTTGGTCACTTGCCTTGGCCATATACAATTACTCAAAAGTCATATTCCGCTTTATTTCTGTATACACTCTTTACTAACATGATTTGAAAATAATTGTGTTTAGACCTCATCCAAATGAATCTTCGGGAAGTAATTTGGACGGAGATATGTACTTTGTCTCTTGGGACCGTGATCTTATTCCTCCTCTTCAAGTTGAGCCAATGGAATATGTTGCAGCACCGACCACACAAGTTGATCATGATGTTACAATAAAGGTATCTAACCTCACATTTCCATGACCTTCTCCACAAACTTTCTTCCATAGCTAACATATAAAAGCCTCTAATTGTTGTCATGCAGGAAGTAGCGGAGTATTTCCCTAACTATATGGTCAAAGAAAACTTAGGAATCATCAGAATGGTCCACAGTGTTTTTGCAGACAGGGAGCCTCATGGGGTAATGAGCCATGAATGTATGGAGCTTGCAAAGCTACACTCAATTGCCATTGACTTCCCGGAAACTGGTATTGCAGCCGAAATACCTCCTCATCTATACATCAAAGAGTATCCCGATTTCATGAAAAAGGCTAATAAACGTAGCTACAGATCGAGATCTGTTATCGGAAAGCTTTTACAAGAAGTGGAAGCCATTGCACCCCGCACAAGTCTTGTGAAAGCCTTCACTTTGGAATCAGCAAAACTGCATTACGACCATGACATGGAAGTAGACGGCTTTGAGGTCTTTCTCAGTGATGCTTTCAGAAACAAAAGTGAGTATGATTACAAGTTGGGGAATTTGATGGATTATTACGGGATCAGAACTGAAGCTGAAATTCTAAGTGGCAATATTTTGAAAATGTCAAAACATTTTTTTGGGAAGAGGGATCTGGATGCAATTAAATATGCTGTAAAGTCGTTAAGAATGGAAGCCAGGACTTGGTTCAACGAGGGAAGTGATGCAGACAGTACTGGTAATGCAAAAGCAAAAGCATCGGCATGGTATCATGTCACATATCATTATACTTACTGGGGTCGCTACAACGAGGGATTGAATAGGGCTCATTTCCTTAGTTTTGCATGGTGCGTTTATGACCAACTAATTCAAATCAAGAAGGATAAATTGAGCTTAAAGGCTTTAAATCCGTCATCGCGGGAGCATCAATTCAGTCAATGATTTCATTTCTCTCAACTACTTGTATGAATGTGACAGCTGTTTGATATGACTACTATATTACCTTTGCTTTGTACTGTTATTGGTATTTACTTGTATATGCTCCAGGCAGATGTTTGGGGCTGGAGAATATATGTTTTAGTTTCTGTTGTGTTTGAATAGATTTCCAGTTTTGCTTCTTTTTATGATTCTGCAATATATAACAATTGGTTTGGAATGTTGATATGCTGTCGACAAGCATTGTGAGAATATAATGATTTTTTTTAATATAACAATGGTTTTAATATATCTTTCCGGGATTTCACGATGCTCCTAAGGTCGAAAGAAATTCATCCACTAAATTTTCAGTGGATGGTTACATCACCCCCATTCTACAATTATGAATAAATATTTCAATCATTATGTTTATATCTATATTTACTAATTGATTTTCAATGTTTTGAATACTTATGTAACACCCTCTTCCCTTAAGCTTGGAGTGCCATGTGTTTTTCATAAAAAATAACCTGGCAAGAGATATCATTTTAATAACATGAAATTAACATTTATTTCATAAAAGATTTGTCTATTAAAATGTCTTACAAAAATATTAAATGAATAAATTGAATAAAATTTTTGTCAAAAAAATGAATTTTATTCTAGAAAATCTGAAATTAAAACAATTGCTTTTTTTAATCCTGACTCGTGTTAATCATCCTTATCCGAGTGTTTAAAAAGATAAAATAAATTAAAATGAGTCGAAGACTCAATAAAAAATCTATCACAACGTAAAAATAATTAACGTAAGATTTTTATAAAAAATTTTATGTTGAGAGTTTAAACTTATGACTCTTCATACTGATATTTATTGTAAAACCCGTCCCAGCACGAAACTCCCATTCAATTATCTTTAATTTAATTTTCAGTTCTTTTATCATCAAGATGTAGGTTCAACTTTTTTTATCCAAAATAGACCCAAAGCCACGTGATCTCCTTCGCCCCCCTCGAAGTCGTTTCTTCCAGCCAACCGCCATGCAAGTAGGAAAAGCTCAACAATTGTTGCTTGCACGTAGGAAAATTTCAATAACCGTTGCCCATGCTCGTCGATCCCCCTTTTCCTTTTTCATTCCCCCACGCTTTTTCGGTTCCTTTCTTCACGTCGTGCAGCACCTACTATCAGCGCCAACGTAGGCTCCTTTTCTTGTCGATCGCTGCCTTCACGCCCTCTCTCTCTATCTGTCTAACTTCTCTGCACCACGTCGCAAGGCGCACCTACGAACGCCACCGTCCAACCACCACGGGACAGCCTCCACGGCCCAGCACCTTCGTGTCCTCATATACGGACCAACCGCTGCGCGCACTTCAACAGTCGGCAACAACCAACAGATTTGCACCGCTGCCCCTCACGTCCAAGAAGCAACTGACAAGCCACCTCAACGTACACTCAAGCCTTCGTCAGCCCTTTTCCGTCGCCTCAACCTTGCATCGAGAACCCCACGGCACCAGAGCTCCGTCGCGCCAACCAACCATCACCAACTTTCGTGGGAAGCAGAAACCGAAACTGCTCTGTTTTTAGCCCATAGAACAGAGCAATGCCTCCCCAAGCTTGCTGCGCGTCTCCTCACGTACCACCATGCATCACCAAGCAGAGCACCAGGACACGCACCTTGCACCACCCGGAACCACCATACCTAACCTGGAGCCGTCGTGAGTCACCATCACAGCACCTTCACCTCTCTCGGTTACTCTCTCTCTCTTTCACCGTCTCTCTCTCTCTCTCTCTCATCAGTGCTCAGCCGCCAGCTCCACCCGTGTCTCCGCCACCTCATAGCTGCTCTCACGGCGAGTTTTCCGTCGTACGGGTATCTGAGTCCAGTGTTTATGCTTCCCTGCAAACCAAGGTGGTTTTGCTCTTTACGTAAAGTTAGGGAAGATTAAATCTAAAATATTACGTTTTTGTCCCTTGAGTTACAAGCCAAAGTTTGAAGGTTCTTTTTAATTATATTAGTTGGTATAAAGATTAAAGAATTTACAGTTTATGCTTCGAAGATATCAAGTGAAAATCGATGTATTTGAGAGTTTATTATATTTTAGGGTTACAAGAGTTGTAAATTGTTTTAAAGGAAAAATATGTTACTTAGTATTTCAGGTTTAAGCTTTTATATACGTGTTTGATTGGAAATTTATGGCATTACGTAATTATTTTATAGGTGATAATTAATTTTTGTTCAGTACTGCTGTGGAGAAATTCAGAAACGTTAAAAATTTCAGGTAAATGGGATTTCTATGCTAGATTTTCATAAAAAGAAATGAACTGAGGTTGGTTTGTAAAAATGTACTTATTATTTTAAAAAGAAAATGTGAAAAACAACATCAGTATATGTTTTGCATTCACTCATGAGATACGTATGAAAGAGAAAAAAATGCTTTTGACATTAATAGAGTAGACATGAGTAATATTTGACATGTTTCTGAAATGTGCAAAAGAGCAAATATGATATCTGTAAATTTGTGTACATATGATATGAAAATGATTTAGGATTGTTTATGTAACGCCCTGGTCCCGGATGGATCGGAGAGTTACTACTTGTCACTCAAAATCCTGTCTCAACCATATAGTCATAGACTCCAAAGTTTTCAATAACATATACAACTCGTTGTTTCAAATCAATTAATCCAAAATGAATAATCTAAAACACCAAAAATCTCAAAATAAACCTCAACCTTCCCAAAATACCTAATTGAAAAAGCAAAACAGAATTATAGAATAAAATGTTCAGATAACCAAAGTACCATCTTTGTACTTATTCCATTATGCTCACGTAGCCTTTTACATGATTTTTAGTTTTGATCTCCAGTTGTATCATCAAAATATCTGAAAAATATTATGGAGATAAGTGATGAGTTATCAACAACTCAGTAAGTAGAGAACATATACTAGTATGTAAACATGAGCCTTTTAAGAAAGTTCAGAATGCAGAAACAAAACATTTCATTTTCATATACAGATCTCAGAAACGTATTTTCAAAAAATCAGAACGATTTTTCAATCTTTTCATACTCAAAAACCAACTATTCATATTTAAAGGCACTTTCATGTTCAAAGACTATTTTCATATTCAAAAACCAACTATTTAAATTCAAATATCCGTTTTATAATCAAAGACCCTTTTTTATATTCGAAAATCATTTTCATATTTAAAATGCTTTGGCATAACTTAACTGAACATCTTCATCTTATTATATCATAGCGTATCATATCATATCAAATTGTATACCATGTTTAACCCCCGTGGTAAGGTTGTGCTATCCCCGGTGCCAAATCAGGCATTATCATATTGTGAAACTTTCCATTTTTTAATCTTGGAGCCTCTAATGTGCACACAGGAAAGAACACATAAAAGATCACTTGGTTTCTAAAGTGGGTGCACTCATATCATATCATATCATATTGGTACCAACCATATCACGTGAACTACTATCATCATATTAGAACTATATTCAGAATCAGAATCAAAACATATAAGTATGCCAATGGTTTTTCTTATCTATATCATATCAAACCACGAGTTGAACATATTCATATCATTTCCATTTGATCATAAAAAACCCATAACCAAAGGACTACACGGTTATAGGTCTTTTATACACATTTCGTATGAATGGAATTTCTGTGACATAAATGAATGGCATGTACGAAAAGAGAAAAACAAAGACAAAGTTAAATCTCATAGCAGCTTTACAGAAGGCAAGCAACTTTGACTTGAAAAAGAAAAGCTACACGGCAAGGTGGAAATTTATGAAATTATACCTTGAATGGCATGTACTAAAAAGATGAGGAAAAATAAATAAACTTATGGTAGCAACACATTTCTTTTAACACAACAGAGGCTGCAACAGAGAGTGTTCAGGCTCACCATAAAAGAAGTACAGAGCGATGGAAAGGTGGCTGGAATGAATTCATCAGCAGCAGAAGTTTCTGTGCATTATGGCGGAGCTGTGAGGTGAGAGAGAGATTGTTTGGTGTTGTTAGCTAGAGAAAGAAACAGTGGAGGGAAGGAGAGATCTCGTGATGGAAGCTTACAAAGAGGGACAAAGCGACGGTCGTTCTGGGTGGCAGGATAGAGATCAACGACGACAAGGCGGGATGGATGGGTTCACGCATGTGGGCTCTCTTACGGTGGTTTTTTCGGCAAGATGGTAGATGTAGATTCTGTTTGCCGTGATGGACTGAGGGGCTTGTGGTGTTTCACGAAGGTTGCATGGCGTCTGCTCGAGGCAGTGGTGTCGAGGGATGGATGGTGAAATGCTCGCGGTAGTTGACAGCTTGTAGAGGAGTTGTGGATTGTCGTTTGTTGCTCTCCCCTGGAGGAGACTTGGTGGCTTGCTGGGTGTGAGTGGAGGTTTGTCGGCTTCTCTTGAATGTTGTGATGGTTCTCTACTGGACGTCGGTGTGTCAAAGGAAGGTGGTGGAGGTCCTTAGGTGTAAGACCCCGCTCCCCAGTAAAGACATTTTTTTTTAATTTTCAGAGAGTTAGTGTGTTACTAAACTTGACTAAAAACTTTTCTTTTAATGACACGCCAGATGCAAAAGATTCTATAAATAAAACAAACTTTATTAAACACTTAAAATTCAAAATAGAGTTTGCGGAAACACTTGTTTGAAAAAATACTAAAATCTCATGTGCTTATTAAAATAACTTATTTAAACCTTAAATCATAAATTGAACATGACATAAACTATCTAGGCTTATGCCTCGCCTCCTTGGGTTAAGTCCTGTCCTGTAGTCTCATCATTATAAATGTCATCACCTGGGGTGGTTTAAAAATATAAAAATATACAAAAATGAGTCAAATACTCAATAAGCAACATATCATACAGTAAATGTAATAAACCTAAGGTTTCTTGAAAAATGTACATACTCATAAATACATACATATATACATAAATAACATGAACATGAACTTATTTTTCACTTATCATAAGCTGATACCCACTGTTGACCCCCGTTAGTTAGGGTTAGCAAATCTAAGTAGATTAAGATTCAGCCCGTGGTCGCGGGTTGTGAAATCCATGCATAAGGAAGATATTCTGGGTGTACTACTAGCATGTACGACCTGGCAATGCAATATGCCCATAACATAGGCCGTTACAAATCTTATGATTCATACATCAACATAATCATACTTGCATATTTGTCATATCATAAATTTTAAAAGAAATCGCATGCATACTTGTCATATAATATCATAGATTTTAAATGAAATTGCATTCTTTTGTAAATTTCCGTGATACATGTTTCCTCACATAAAATCATGATTTTTCATAAATATTTTGATGTATAAATCTTCACATAAAATCATGCATGACTTTTCATAAATATTTTAATGCATAACTCTCACATACAATCATGTTTTGTCATAAATCTACAATCATGTTTTGTCATAAATCTTTTGATGCATAACTCCTTTAATAAAATTATGAATTTTCATAAATAATTTAAGCATAATTCTTCACGAAAAATCCTGGATTTTAATAATTTTATCATGACTTGGATATGTAAAAACAGGCTTCCAATGGATGGCGTACATGCATAATATTTTTATAAAAGACATGTCATTAACCATACATGCATGTAAGGGTATGATCATGTTACTTATCTTACAACGATAATCCACTATTTTCGACTCGTAATCAGTTGCCTATAAAACACGTAATTTGCATAAATTTCTAATTAAACATGTGATTTTATTTAAGATCTAACCTGGTGATTTTATTTCTAATAACCTATAATTCCTAAACCTCAAATCTTCCTAACATTATTCTCAACTGTTAATCCTAAAAAGGTAGGAGCATTTTTGTAATTTAACTAACCCACCTAAAATTGATTCTATTGGTTTCATGCATTCGGGAAGGAGTTTACATGAGAGGCAATGGGCAGTGGGCATACCGTGATCAACAACTAGCGGTGGCTGGGCGCAGTGGCAACGTACTGTGGGAGACTGTGCGACTGAGACAGAGAGTGATGAGAGAGAGAAGCAACGTGATGAGAGAGAGGGAGAGATTACGGGAGGGAAGAACGCACGACATGAGGGAGAGAGAGGACCCATCGTGAGGCCAGGAGAAGCTTGTGACGGACTAGGGATGCCGAATAGCCCTTGGCAACGGTTTCTCTAGGGTCTCGACGTGGAGGAGCTTTCGGTGGTGGTGGTTTGCAGGGGCTCACGTTGGGGACGTACGTGCTCTATTTTGAGGGGCTAAAATAGTGGAGGATGGTGCAACTCGGTGGCTTGTGACCAAGCGGTGGTGTCGATTTCTATTTGTCCTTGCACGGTGGCTGAGGGAAGAGACATGGGCTGCCTTCCCGTGGCTGTAACGCTGGTCTGGCTTCCATTGGCAGTTCACTGTGTGGGTGTCGTGAAGGGCTAGACGTGGAGTTTTCCTTCGGGGCTGGTTCTGTCCGTGGTGGCTGGCGGCTTGTGGGGGACTGTTGTGACTTACAGCAACAAGAAACCCGAGAGGTAAATATCAGAGGTTTCCAGTATGCTATAAGGCTGAGGGGAGGTGGTGGAGGTTATTTATGAAGGAGGAGGGTAGTAGTGCAACTGGGCCTATACATTATGGGAGATGGCTGGGTAGAGGGGCTTGAAGTGGTTCTTAGTATAGGGTGGCTCTCAGTTGTTTTTCCTGGACATGGACTAGAGGTTGTGCATGAAGTGTATAAATAGGGACGTGCATGTTGTGAGTCGTGACTAACCAAAAAAGACATGCAAGGTGGGGAGATATATATAGACGGAAGAAATTTGTTGAATGTGTTCAAATCGAAGTCAACCACTTACTTCTGTAGGATGAAGAGCCGATCATGATGACTAAGAAGAGGAAAGGTGACGAACGTAGGGGTTTGTTCTGGAAATGTACGAGGAGAACTCTAATAAATTTGTGTAATCAGATAACGCGATAGTTGTGGAATTGTAATCGTATTGTGAGAGTTCTATTGAGTGAGTTTTGGTGGGAGTTTGAGACTTGCATGGTTGTAGTTTATAGAGAGAATCAGTTAGGGGTTTTATTATGAAGAGGAATGTAGAATGCTAATAGTGTTTGGAGTCTAACACTCACGAGCTTGGAGTTAAAAAAAAAATAATGTAGTCTTAACTCTAGGTTCAAATAAATATAACTTATCCAATAACCTCTTTTATGGGTTTTAACTCATTTATTGAACCTAATAAAATTATCTATAATTTATTTCTAAAAATATATGATCGGGTCATTACATTAGGCCTTGCTGCAGTGCACGGGGTGGAGAGGGAAAGGTTTGTGCATGGATTGGGGTGCTCTGGTATTGATGGATGAAAAACAAACACTTTTCTTCATATGTTTGCTCTGTGCGATCGTGGTGGGAGGTTTGCTGCGTGCTAGATGTGGGCATGAGGCCGTTGCACACAAGAGCTACTTTGGTTTCCGTTGGACTGGGTTTCCACATATAACACAGCTAGACGAGAGGGGATGGCAGTCGTCAGACATTTGTAAAAGATGGTTATGTGGCAACGAGACGAACGTGCAACGTTGATCGCTTACAACGTGATTTATTCGAGAAGAAAGAGTGATCAAGGGACTCAGAGACTAGAGAGTAGCTCAAAGCACATTTATTCTATATAATTAAAATTAATAATAGCAATACTGATAACTTGAATCAAAATTTATACATGGTATTAATGTAATTTAATAAAATTCATATTATTAATATATGTTAAAATAAAATATTTTTGATAATATTTTAAAATTTAAATAAATAAATAATATATTGTCTAATTTAGGTTCAAGAAGCACCAACCTAAATAAATAATAGTCCATCAACATTCGATAACATTGGTCCATTAAACCTAATTTAGGTTGAATAAGATTATCTATATTCTAACCTTAGAAATATTGGATCGAGTTGTTACAACCTAATTCTAAGACCCTGCATGGGAACCCCTTATCTCGGTGTGAGATTGCATGTTTCCGTGTGAGGAGTTGTTATCGTGAGTGTAACACCTGTATCCAGCACCAAGTCGCTTTCTAAAATTTCTTGTTTTGGATTTATATCTATAAAAAAGTCCATTTGAGTTTTAATGAGTAATTTTAAAGTAGGTTATGAGCCTAAAATTTATTTTGGCGAAGTATGGATTTCTTTGGGCCCAATGTTTGGATAAAGGCCCAAATAATAATTCACGGATCAAGGGGTCGAAATAATTAGAATTTGGCCCAATAAACTCTCCTAAAGGCCCGAAGATATTATTAGATGATGGATTTATTTTGGAGAGGATCAAGGCCGGGATTATTTGTGAAATCCAAGCCCATGATCATATCAATTTTTTTAAATACATTAGGGCTTCAGTTTTAGAGTCCCCTTTAGGTTAGAATTCTTTAAACCCACTGCCTTCTATATATTTAGACCCATGCACAAAATTTCTTTTCTCAACAAATTTAGGGTTTTTACTTTTTAGTTTCACAGCAGCCCCACGTCGCACTTCTTCCCCACGGTAGACCATGGTTATTGCTTTTCACTTGCTCCCTAACCCCACGAAGACCCATGCCAAAGCACTTGGTGGAAACCGCCCAAACCGCAAGCTACCATCAACCAGACTACCGCCCAAAGCCACCTTCAGCCCCCCCCCACTGAGATGTATTGCGGTTACACCACACTAGAACACGTTTAAACCACTGTGAAGCCCTCTATCAACCATTACACATACACCACGGAATGTCACGTCGTAGCACATGTAGCACTTGCCACCAGCGGTTGTTCAGAAACCTAGATGAGAAGATGAGAACCACCAGCGTATGAATGACCACGCAGCTACATCGAGAGCCAAGCATGCTAGAAACCATTGTGAGCCACTTGCAAATAACAAAAGACCTCTGTTCTTACACCACGAAACAGAGCACCTTATCCCCTCCTCCTTCCATGGTTTCACCCTTTACCAACACCCCACTCAACCACCGTGACCTCTCCTCCCACACTCAACCTCTCCGAGTGCCGCCCCATGCTGCCGGCTAGAAAACCAAATCGGGTGGAAACCACATGCGATCACGTGGACAAACTCAGCATCAATAGCAGATTGCACCACCATGTTTCGTAATCCAACGGAGTTCCACCACTGCTTCCCACAGGACAACCACAGTGCCCATCCCTCCACTCCTCTCGATTTTTATCTCACGATAGTTTTCATTTTCCCATCTCAGGTGAGTGGTCCTCACTCAATTCAGTCTCTCGATTAGTCTCTGTATTCCCTTCACAAACTGAAAATGCATGTTAACCTCTTTGTGAGATCCAAAACTCGTATAGTTGAGAGCTTAATCATTTGACGTATAGTTATTAACAGTTAGTCTCGGTTAGTCTCGTATAGTTGTGGTAGAAAGGTGATTGTATTAATTGGACGTGTTTTTACAATGGACTGGGTTTTATCTTAGGCTTGATAATATTTTTGAAGGTTAATCATATGATTATTTGGAGGATGATGTGAAAATTAGAATATTTGTAGAAACAAGATTTCTAGGTTTTCGAGAATTTTAAATTTTGAGGAATTAAAATAAGTTATTCATGTATTTTGGGTTTCACTATAAAGTATGCGTTCAAGTGGAGATTTAAACAAATTACGTGAAAATCTTATAGGTGACGATTAATATTTGTTTGACACTATTGTGGAAAAATTCTGAAAAGTCAAGAAGTTCATGTAAGCGGAGTTCCTATACTAGACTTTGCATAAAAATAAAATAGGCTGAGGTTATTTTTAGAAACTATGCATGTTTTGTTATGAAAATAAATTTGAAACGACCTCAGTTATTTGTTCTGTTTTACTCATGAAATTCTTTATAAGAATAAAGTATTTTCTGGCATGACTGGTGTAGACATGAGCTTATTTTAGCATTATGTTATTGAACTAAGAAGAATGAGTGAATATTGATAATTTTTGCATATGACGTAAAGATGTTTTGAATCTGTTTTGGAAAATGTGAAATGATCTGAATTTCAATACTCTGTTTTGATATGATGTGGCATCTGAAAAAATTTTGGCATGACTTGCTGATTCTATTCTGACTCTTATTCTAGTTCTGATATGGTGATTCTGATTCTGTTTTGGTCTGATATATGACCCTTTTACGGGTGATAATAGTGACATTTGGCCCTATCACAAGATATAATAGTGACTTCTGGCCCTATCACAGGATATAATAGTGACCCATGACCCTATTACGAGATATCATAGTGACCTCTGATCTTGTCACGGGATATAATAGTAATATCTGACCATACCACGAGATAAATAGTGTGGTCTCTGTTTTGAGTGTAATTGCTTTGGTAACATGGTTATTTATGTTCTACTTAACTTTCTGCAGAATGCACAACCCTACCACGTCGGTTATACATGGTATTTGTTCTGATATGATGCTCTGATATGATATGATAAAATGAAGATGTTCAGTCATGTTGTGCCAAATAGGTCTTTGAATTTGATAAGTTGGTTTTTAAATATGAACAATTTGAAGTGTCGCTCTTATTTTATGATAATATGTATTTTTGAGATTTGCATATTGAAATTGAAATGCTTTGTTTCTGCATTCTGAATTCTGTAAATGGTCATGTTTACATACTAGTATATGTTCTCTACTTACTGAGTTGTTGATAACTCACCCCTTATCTACACAATATTTTTCAGATAATATAGGAAGTCTTAGAGCATTCTCATTGGATTGGCCAAATTCATTTTCAAAATTTAACTAATATCACACTTTTTTGCATTTGCCTATTCTATTTAAATTCAATCTCCACATTGGATTAGCCATCCACTCTCTCTATAATAATAAAATATTATTAAATTAATAATTTTTTTATTTAATTTATTTATATCACATTTTATAATTCTACCAATTTAATATTAATAATAATTATATTTTAATTAAATTAATATTAAAAAAATCATATTTTCAAATGTCATTTAATGCTAATAAAAAAAATTGAGATTAAACTTAATTGGAGTGAGAAATTATTATTTTAATGTTTGGTGAACCAATTGTGGTTCTCTATATTTGGCTAATCACTATAGTAAAAATTTAAATTATTTTGGAGATGGCCAATCCAATGTAGAGTCTTTTTGGTACAAATTGTCTAAATTTTAGCTAATCTCCTCATTTGGCCAAGCTAATGAGGATGCTCTTAGCAATGTGTGATGATCGTAGAGGAATAAGTGTCCGATGGTACAAATACTTATTTGAGAGTCATAGTTAGTAAATTGATTATTTTCAATTATTTTGATGTGTTGAGTTAATGATATTTTCAAGTCTTTGGAGATTTTTTAATTTATTTTATTGAGGATTTTCTTTAGTGTTTTGGTGGAGGGACATTGATATTTGTTATATAATTGTGCTATTGGAAATAATATTCAGTATTAGGAGTTAACTTTCCGGACCTCTGGGATCGGGGTGTTACAGTGAGTTTAATCTCATCACAAAGGGAAGGAGAATGCCTCTTGGAGAGCGGTGGAATTGTATTTGGCCACATGACTTGATAGTCGGGATGTCGGATCTCCTGCCGTATCAAGTGGTGGGTTCTTCTAGTTGGTTGAGAATGGATTATGCAGGATTTCTACTTGCATTGAGGATGGATTATTGCTCATCATAATATTACTACTGTGTATGTGTGTTTTTTTTTTAAATATATACACATATATATATATATATATATATATATGTATTTTGCATAAAGAAACGACAACTTTCCGAGAGGGTGATATCTTAATGCCCCGATCCCGTAGGGGTCCAGAGAGTTGGTTGTTATTATTCAATATCAACTCAAATATCACAACTATATATAATCCAGAAATTCTATAAAATATTCATTTACTCAAACCAAATATCTATGTTCCTTTATAAGGACAATAAATAAATTCTCAATAAAATAAATTGAAACTCTCCAAAAGACTCAAAAATATCTTTAACTCATCAAATCAAAATAACTGAAAATAACCAATTTACTGAGACTCTCAAATAAATACTTGTACCATGGGGCACTTATTACTCTGCAAACATCAAACCTCTCTAATACTGCCTGCTCTTGCTCTCCAGTAGAACCATCAAGATTATCTGAAAAATGTTTGGAGATAAGGGGTGAGTTATTAACAACTCAGTAAACAGAAAACATATACTAGTGTGTAAACATGAGCATTTACAGAGATCAGAATGCAGAACAAAACATTTTCATTTTCAGAGTGTAGAAGCAGAACATGTTATCAAAATATCAGAGCGAAGATTTAGAAATAATTTAATTCAAAAATATCATTTGGCATAACATCATCATCAGAACATCATATCATAACAAAGACCATGTATAACTCTCGTGGTAGGATTGTGCATCTGCAGATAATCAAGCAGAACATAAATCACTGTGTCACCAAGGTGTGCACTCAAAATAGAGACCACTACTATAACTCGTGACAGGGCTGTATCCACTATTATAACCCGTAGTTGGACTGTATCTACTATTATTACCCATGGTTGAGCCGTATCCACTATTATCACCCGTGGTTGGGCCGTATCTACTATTGTAACCCGTGGTTGAGCTATATGCTACTATTATCACCCGTGGCAGGATCGTAACTGAACAGAGCGGAAACATAATCAAATTCAGAATCAGAGAGTCATGCCAAAGGTTTTCAGAAATCACATCTTATCCAAACAAAGTATTGAAAAAAAATCATATCATCTTCATAATCATAGCAGATCCAAAGCATATTTACATAATCATGCACACATTTTCATATTTGCTCTTTTTGCATAGGTCAGAAATAGAATGTCAAAAATAAACTCATGTCTACACCAATTATGACAAAACTGCTTTCTCTTTCATCAGAAATCAATGAGTAATAAAGAATAAATAACTGAAATTATTTTCACATTTCTTTTCAAAACATATGATGCACATTTTCATAATTCAACCTCAGTTAATTTTTATTTTATGCAAAGTCTAGCATATGAACCTCGCTTACCTGGACTTCTTAATTTTTCAAAAATTTCCTAAAAAATGTCGAAGAAATATTAATCGTCACCTATAATATAAACACATAAATTTCCAATCGAACACGTATTTCAATATTTAGGCATGAAATGTTGAAATACCCTATTTTAATTCCTCAACATCTAAACTTCTCATAACCCTAAAATCTCATCACTTCCCAAAATTCATCAACATCCATTTAATCTCTCTGACTGTGATATAAAAATCTAACCTATTTACTATTAAATCAAATTATAAAATTTAATACTAAATAATATAATTATAAGAAAATATTTTAAATTATACATCAAAATTTTAATAAACTAGATCATAATAAAAGCAATACAACATTATCGCTTACTTACCCTTGAAAGAAACAAGTTAAATCATTTATAAAAAAATTCATATTTAAGAGTTTTTAGAATATTATAAAATAAAAATAATGCTCACCTATACATATTAAAATTTAAAACTGACTAACATGACTTGTAATTAAAAGGGTAACATTGAAATTTCAACACAAAATTATCTTATGCAAGACCAGCTTTACGTGAAGCTTTGTTTATATGAAAAGCCATTCGTGAAACAGCAATTTGCGAAGCAGAGGCTCATCGAGAGAAGTGGAGCTGCGACGGAGTTGGGCGGATGCGGAGGTTGTGTCGGCAAGATGGGTGGCTGAGCACGAGAGGGAGAGAGAGTGAGAGAGATGATGAGAGAACATGGTGATAGAAAGGGGGAGAGACAAAGAGGAGAAGCAACCAAAGGCCGTGGCCTTACCCAGTGGAACAACAACGTGGGTGACGAGAGGTGCTCGGCGGCACTTTAATGCAAAGGCAATGACGGCGTGGAGGGCTGACGACGTTGCTGAGTTCACTGCGCCATGGTGTCACCTAATGTAACAAGCTTGCTCTGTTTTGAGCTGCAAAAACAGGGGTGTAACGTGTTGAGTTTTTGTGAAATGGGGGTGGTGGCGTACTAGATTGTGGGTTGGTTGAGCAAATGAGCATTCATGGTGGTGGTGCATGGACAACATTGTGGTGGGGTTGTAACACAGAGGCTGTAGGGATGCTCTCGTTTGGGCTTCCGTGAGGGTCTTGGACAACAACGGGGGTGCACAGTTTGATTTTCCTATTGGACAGTCATGCATGGGCTGTATGCATGGAAGGGATGCCTTCAAAGGGGTGCGGCTCAGGGTTTTTGCTTCATGTAGGGGGTGAACTTATTATAAAAAGGCGATTGAGAACCCCAACTAAAACCTAGATAAAAAAAGGACGTGCATGAGAGTTGCGTGGCGGCGAAATTTCAAAAACTGATAGTTGTTTTTATGGTTTAAAACAAACGGGTGTGGTCTTGGGTCTTGGACTTTTTCTTGAGTCAGGGGTCTCAACTCAATTTCTAAAAATAATCCAACTTGTTTTAGAAAATTCTCGGCTCAAATCTCACCAGCCCTTTAGAAAAAAATAACCTAATTATCAAGCCCAAAAAATCATAATCCACCAAAACAAAGATTTTAGGCTCATGGTCTAATAAAAAATAATACTTGAAAAACATTAACTAGGCTCTTCATATGTATAAATCTAGAAACAAAACTCTTATAAAACGGCTTGTAACTAGACCCGGGTGTTAGATATTCACCATGCTTGTGTATATACGTGTTAACTGAGAGGGTGATTCCTCACCATGTTAAAGGCATGAATGTAGTTATAAGAGTGAGGGTGATTCCTCGTCACGCATATACATGTTCGTCCATTATTTTCATTAAAAATTTTCATAGATCTTTGGTAACATTATCTTTATTAACAATCTTGTCATAGCCGCCTAACCTACCTATTGTTTCGTTCTTTAGACCATAAACTTTGATGTAGGTCCATACCCTTGCATGTAACAACACCCTATTCCCTATGGTTAGGGATGTCACGTGTTTTCATAAAAATTATTTGGCAAGTGATATCATATTTAATAAAATAAACATTTATTTTTTAAAAAGAATTATTTAATAAAAACATGTCTCCAAATAATATTAAATGAAATAAATTGAATAAAATTTATGTAATAAAATCAATTTATTCTAAGAAGTTTGAGAGTTAATTGACTGCTCCATCTAATCCTGGTCTGCCTGCTCGTGTTCCACACCCTCACCCTCACCTGGGTAATTAAAGAAAATTAAATAAAACTAAAATGAGTCAAAAACTCAATAAGAAACTTATCACAACCTAAACATAATAAACATTGGATTTTTAAAAAAATTTTTCATGTTGAAAATTTAAAGTTATGATCATTTTGTATATGCTTATGACATACATGACTTTTTTTAAATTATCTTACTCATCTAACTTCTCATACTTATCTTACTGGCCAACACACTTAACCTTGTGTGTGAGTTGTGTACCGACCCCACATCCTGTGGCCACAAGGAGAACCACTAATAGTATTCTAGCATACTATGGTGGATCACGTTTATGTCCATGACTTGCATATCCACCCATAAAAATCGCATTGGTACCATGCAATTAAATGACTATCTTATTAACTGATCTCATCTTATCTTACACTTGAACATAAAGAATCTTACGTGTCTTATGCAACGTGATATGCATAACATAAATAATACGTACATAACTATAAAATATTGAATTAAATGTTGTGTGGAATTTAACATGATCATGGATTATGATGAATAATATGCTTGCATAAATCATGATATACGTTATACATAAAAGAGGCTAACAATAATTGGCTTTAGCAATAATAATCTAACTGCATTAATCCTAATTCATAATCAAGCTACTTATCTCGTATTGCTAATTCCAAAGTCTTGTCTCGAAGATTGTTACCTATACCAAGTGGACAGTGCTAGCGGGCCGCCCAACATTTACTGTTGTACGTATCGTTAGTTGAAATTTGTTCTATTTTTTTTTTCAATATTTTTTTAACATCTTCAATCATTAAGAAAAAAATTAAAAATATATATATAATTTTACTAATAGTCACTTTCTTAATCACTAAATAAAAAAAAATTAAAAAAAAAATTAAAATACTCAAGCAGTAACTTTGAGGAATGAGGAGTCTAAGTAGTATTTTCCATACATGGTATCATATGTCACTAACTTTCTAGAAAGGCATGTAATAATATTTTATTTAATGAAATACCTACTAAGGAAGATAACATTAATAATTAAACATTTTTATCAAAACTTAATAAATATTAATATTATTTAAATTCTAATAACATATCTACCATTTCAAATTATAACTTAGTAGGAAATCATATTAAATTATTAAATTAAACCGTGGAAAATTTCGTATAATAGGCTTAAACAATTTAAAGTGTTCAATAAAATTAATTTCTTATTATTTATTAATGTAATTCTTATTGGATAACTTTATATAATTTTATTTCCATAATTACCATATGTATAATTTAAAATCGTCTACTTAAAACTAGCTTCATAGAACTTAACTCATAAAAGTAAGTCCATAGCAAGATAAAGAAACCGATTACAATCTGTCATAGTTACAGTTTATAAGGGCAATAACGTAATAATAGTACTTAAAAAGACTACTACTAGTACTAGTATTGTTACAGTGCAGTTAAGAAATAGCATTTTATAATGGTCTGCACATGCTTAACCCAAAAAGAACAAAAGCAACTTTCCAGTGAAAGGAAATAAGGGTGAATTTGTAATAAAGTTGAATCTTCGTGTGCTTTCTGAAGAGTCAAAGGCAATCCAAACTTTAACAAAGCATTACTGGTACGAAAGGAAAAGGGCAAGGGCGAGTGACGGAAAAGAATTTAACTCACTGATCGCTGCAAAACAAGGGCATAAATGTAATGAACCCTCTCGTGAAGGAAACATTAATATAGAAAATAGAGAAGATCAGGAACAAGACGGAGATAGTACTAGATGAATGTAACAATCACGTCTCATGGCGTCCATCGCCCTTCTATTCTCTTCGGTCTCTCGGGTGGTAACATTCAAGGTCATCCGTAGTTCGGTTAGTGTAGCGCTAACCTCACTAAGGATATTGGTAAGCCTTGCAGCATTCTCCTCCATGGCCTCAATGCGTTTCCGGTTGGAACCACCTTGATCCATGGTCTCATGTAATTCACGGTTCATGTCTCTTCAACTTGCAACTGGTCGCAACTGAGTCTTCCACACGGCTTGGTAGCACTAAAGTTGGTGGAGCTTGGTCACAGCTCACAAGTCCAACCTTGGGCCCCCCACCTTCAAGGGTGGTCGACCCCTCTTGCACAATTTCCAACCTCGGATCCCCCACCTTCAAGGGTGGTCGATTGAAGGGAAAGAATACTACTCCGTCCTCTACCTCAACCCCCAAATTTCAATTTTTCAATCAACAACAAGAAATAAATGGGATCCAACGAGGGTCTCCCCCAACCAATTCACAAAGTTTTGAGTTAACGCATCGTTTACCTCTTGGAGAAGTGAGAACTTCTCAAAATTCACCAAATAAGAATCCTCTCAATGAAAGCACTATTAATGTTAGGGACCCCAGTCAAGTCCCTAAACACTATGACCTCCTTGCCTAGGATCTCCTTGTGATGGCCGAGAGCCCGTTCCTCTCTTGCTTGGTTCAAGAACAAAGATTGCCAAAGTGGCAATTTTGGTAGGGTGAGGTTAGGTGTTTAGGCTTGGCTTGGCATATGAAAGTTGCAATGGTTGATGGAGGCACACGGCAATAGAGGAATCTAGGGTTGGCGCCACTTAGGGTTTAGGATTAGGGTTGGATGAAGGAAGATGGAATTAGGGCAAGATGTTGGGCGGCTAGAGTGGACGGCAATAAGGAAGGGACTGATTGATTGGTTGAGAGATTTTAGGAAGGATTCCTAAAACCTTGGTGCTGTCCTTGCCTTCCAAGGGTCGTGTCGAGGCTTGTCCCGAGGCCACTTTCCTAGGGGTTTTAACAATGAGGCCGTTGCACGCGGGAGCTACTTCGGTTTCCATTGGACTAGGTTTCCACGTATAACACGGCTAGATGAGAGGGGATGGTAGTCCTCATACATTTGTAAAAGATGATTATGTGGCAACGAGACAAACGTGCAACATTGATTGCTTACAACGTGGTTTATTTGAGAAGAGGGAGGGACGAGGGAGGTAGAGACTAGAGAGTAGCTTAAAACACATTTATTCTATATAATTAAAATTAATAATAACAATAATGATAACTTGAATTAAATTTTATACATGGTATTAATATAATTTAATAAAATTCATAATATTAATTAATATATGTTAAAATAAAATATTTTTGATAATATTTTAAAATTTAAATAA
Organism: Juglans regia; assembly: GCF_001411555.2. NCBI lineage: Eukaryota > Viridiplantae > Streptophyta > Magnoliopsida > Fagales > Juglandaceae > Juglans > Juglans regia. The sequence continues at coordinate 8,807,412 of NC_049916.1, forward strand.
ATAAATAATATATTGTCTAATTTAGGTTCAACATACACCAACCTAAATAAATAATAGCCCATCAACATTCAATAATATTGGCCTATTAAACCAAATTTAGGCCCAATATGATTATCTATATTCCAACCTTAGAAATATTGGGTCAGGTTTTACAACCTAACTATAAAACCTTGCGTGGGAACCCTTTATCTTGGTGTGAGAGTACATGTTTCTTTGGGAGGACTCGTTATCGTGAGTGTAACACCCGGGTCCAGCACCAAGCTGCTTTCTAAAATTTTTTGTTTTGGATTTATATGTATGAAAATCCCATTTGAGTTTTAACGAATAATTTTAGAGTGGGTTATGGGCACAAAAATTATTTCGGCAGAGTATGGATTTCTTTGGGCCCAATGTTTGTATAAAGGCTCAAATAATAATTCACAGACCAAGGGGCCGAAATAATTAGAATTTGGCCCAATAAATTCTCCTAAAGGCCTGAAGATATTATTGGATGATGGATTTATTTTTGAGAGGATTAAGGCTAGGATTATTTCTGAAATCCAAGCCCATGATCGTAACCAAAATTTTTAAACACTCTAGGGTTTCAGTTTTAAAGTCCCCTTTAGGTTAAAATTCTTTAAGCCCACAACCTTCTATATATTTAGATCCATGCACGAAATTTCTTTCCTCATCAAATTTAGGGTTTTTAGTTTCACAGCAGCCCCACGTCACACGTCTTCCTCACGACAAACAATGGTTATTGCTTTTCACTTGCTCCCTACCCCACGAAGACCCACGCCAAAGCACCTGGTGAGTCCATGTCCAGCAAGCAACCGTAGCCCCCTCTTCACCGTGGAAACTACCTAAACCGCAAGCTACCATCAACCACACTACTGCCCAAAGCCACTTTTAGCCCCTCCACTGTGATGCATTACGGTTACACCACACTAGAACACGTTTAAACCACTGTGAAGCCCTCTATCAACCATTACACATACACCTCGCAATGTCACGTCACAGCACATGTAGCACTCGCCACTAGCGGTTGTTCAGCAACCTAGATGAGAACCACCAACATATGAATGACCACGCAACTACATCGAGAGCCAAGCACGTTAGAAACCATTGTGAGCCACTTGCAAATAACAAAAAAAAAAAAAAAAAGAACTCTCTAATTTTACACCACGAAACAGAGTACCTTATCCCCTTCTCCTTCCATAGTTCATCCTTTACCAACACCCCACTTAGCCATCGTGACCTCCCTCCCATGCCCAACCTCTCCGAGTGCCATCCCACGTTGCGAGCTAGAAAACCAAACTGGGTGGAAAAAATTAGCATCACACGTAGATTGCACAACCATGTTTCATAATCCAACGAAGTTCCACCACTGCTTCGCACAGGACAACCACCGTGCCCATCCCTCCACTCCTCTCGATTTTTATCTCACGACAATTTTCATTTTCTCATCTCAGGTGAGTGGTCCTCACTCTATTTAGTCTCTCGGTTAGTCTTTGTATTCCCTTGACAAACTAAAAATGCATGTTAACCTCTTTGTGAAAACCAAAACTCGTATAGTTGAGAGCTTAATCATTTGATGTATAGTTATTGACGATTAGTCTCGGTTAGTCTCATATAATTGTGGCAGAAAGGTGACTGTATTAATTGGATGTGTTTTTACAATGGACTGGGTTTTATCTTAGGCTTGATAATATTTTTGAAGGTTAATCATATGATTATTTGAACGCATGATGTGAAAATTAGAATATTTGGAGAAACAAGATTTATTGGTTTTCGAGGATCTTAGATTTTGAGGAATTAAAAAAGGTTATTCATGTATTTAAGGTTTAACTATGAAGTACGTGTTCAAGTGGAGATTTAAGCAAGTTCGGTGACAATCTTATAGGTGACGATTAATATTCGTTCGGCACTATTGTGGAAAAATTTTGAAAAGTTAAGAAATTCAGGTAAGTGTGGTTCCTATACTAGGCTTTGCATAAAAATAAAATGGGCTGATGTTGACTTTTAGAAAACATGCATGTTTTGTTTTGAAAATAAATTTGAAACGATCTCAGTTATTTGTTTTGTTTTACTCATGAAATTTTTTATAAGAATAAAATATTTTCTAGCATGATTGGTGTAGACATGAGCTTATTTTGGCATTTTGTTATTGAATTGAGAAAAATGAGCGAATATGAAAATTTGATAATTTTTGCATATGACGTGAAGATGTTCTGAATCTGTTTTGAAAAATGTGAAATGATCTGAATTTCTGTACTCTGTTTTGATATGATGTGGCATCTGAAAAACTTTTGACATGATTTTCTGATTTTGTTCTAACTTTGATTTTGATCTGATATGGTGATTCTGATTCTATTTTGGTCTGATATATGGCCCTCTCACAGGTGATATTAGTGACATTTGGCTCTGTTACGGGACATAATATTGACCTCTGGCCCTGTCACTGGATATAATAGTGATCTCTGGCGCTATCATAAGATGTAATAGTGGTCTCTGTTTTGAGTGCAATTACTTTGGTAACATGGTGATTTATGTTCTGCTTAACTTTCTGCAAAATGCACAATCCTACTATGGGGGTTATACATGATCTCTGTTTTGATATGATGCTCTGATATGATATGATAAGATGAAAATATTCAGTCATGTTGTGCCAAATGAGTCTTTGAATATGATATTATACTGCTGGATGTACTGCTGGTTGAAATTTGTTTTATTTTTTTTTCATTTTCTTTTCAATATTTTTTTAACATCTTTAATCATCAAGAAAAAATTAAAAAATATATATAATTTCATTAATAGTCACTTTCTTAATCACTAAGTAAAAAAAATAAAAATACTCAAACAATAATTTTGAGGAATGAGGAGTCCAAGTAGTATTTTCCAAACATAGTATCATGTCACTAACTTTCTAGAAAGGCATGTAATAATTTTTTATTTAATTAAATACCTACTAAGGGAGATAACATTAATAATTAATCATTTTTATCAAAACTTAATAAACATTGATATTTTTTAAATTCTAATAACATATCTACCCTTTCAAATTATAACTTAGTAAGAAATTATATTAAAATTATTAAATTAAACAGTGGAAAATCTCGTATATTAGGCTTAAACAATTTAAAGTGTTCAATAAAATTAATCTCTTATTATTTATTAATGTAATTCTTATTGGATAACTTTATGTAATTTTATTTCCATAATTACTATCTATATAATTTAAGTTTCTGAGTTAAAATCGTCTACTTAAAACCAGCTTCATAGAACTTAACTCATAAAAGTAAGTCCACCGCAAGATAAAGAAACCGATTACAATCTGTCCTAGTTACAGTTTATGAGGGCAATAACGTAATAATTGTACTTAAAAAGACTACTACTGGTACTAGTATTGTTACAGTGCAGTTAATAAATAGCATTTTATAATGGTCTGCACATGCCTAACCCAAAAAGAATAAAAGCAACTTTCCAGTGAAAGGAAATAAGGGTGAATTTGTAATAAAGTTGAATCTTCGTGTGCTTTCTGAAGAGTCAAAGGCAATCCAAACTGTAACAAAGCATTACTGGTACGAAAGGGCGAGGGCGAGGGCGAGTGACGGAAAAGAATTTAACTCACTGATCGCTGCAAAACAAGGGCATAAATGTAATGAACCCTCTCGTGAAGGAACAATTAATATAGAAAATAGAGGAGATCAAGAACAAGACAGAGATAATACTAGATGAATGTAACAATCATGTGAGAGATGAACAATGAAGAAGATGAAAATAGCTATGTCTTAGGATATTCGAGATTCCCAATTTCTCCAATGAAAATAACAACAGTTCAGTTCAGCAATATACTCAATTCATGATTATAATTTTTTTAAATTTTAATATAAAATATAATAAATAATTTAATTTTTTTAAATTTTAAAATAATAATAATATTAAAAAATAATAATATAATAATATTTTATCATCTCAATTTAATTCAATTTAATTCAACATCTAAACGTAACCCAAACATAACATCATTCCAAAAAGTTAGTAGGGTGACAGCTTTACAGAACTTGAAGAAATTCCTTTTTAACCTTGAGGACACGCAAATTTTTATGGATGGGCTTATTAATGCCTTCTATCACTCGTTCATTAGTCATTTTATTTTTTTTAATTTTTTAATTTTTCTTAAAAGTTATAGAAGTGACTATTATTAAAAATATATATTTTTTTAATGATTAAGAATATTAAAAAAATACTTAAAATAAAATAATAAAAATTTCAAATATATTATAGAGTAATAAACAGGTGGTATGAAATAGTAAGTCTATCATTATCTAATATTTATTGAAAGATTGAGGCCACGTTTAGAATTTGGACTGAATTAGTTCAGTCTAATTTTAAGGTGAGTCTAACATCTAAACACTCAATTCTCAAATCATTAAATTCATCTCAATTCAAAACTTTTTTACATGTGAGACCCATAACTTTTTTCAACTTAACACCTCTTCACATACGAGACCCACAACCTTTTTCAATTTTCCATAAATACATATAAATTTATCTTAATATTCAAACACATCTAAACTAATCTTAGGTCAGCTCTACAAAACTTACTTCACCATCTCAACTCAATACTATTCATAAAGAACCCAACTCAGCTCAACATTTAAACGGGGCCTAGCTGGTTTGAATAATGAGTTGAGATGAGATGAAAATTGAAACTTGAATAAAATATTATTAGAATATTATTTTCTAATATTATTATTGTTTTGAGATTTGAAAAAGTTGAATTGTATATTATATTTTGTGTGAAAATTTAAAAAAATTGTAATGATTAGATGAGATGAAATGAAATACTATTTGTATCCAAACCTAGCATACTTAGAAGATTTGACAATTTATCAGTGAGACTTGGTCAGTAGTGTTACGACAAACACTACAAGTCTTAACTGATTATTTTATCACGTTTATTTATTAAAAGTGAAATGATCAAATTAATACTAATTTGAATTAAAATATTTATAATAATATTTAATAATTAAATACCCAATATTATAAAATAATAATAATAATAATAATAACAACAACTAACGATTATATTTATTTTATATGTCCTAAATAATGATCAGTATGTTATGCGACATGACGCAAGAGGAAGAAGAATCAATCCCGCTCGAGTACTGATTATGTAGACTAGTACCTGCCTTAGTACCAGTATCTGTCGTAGCTATCTTGTGCCTTCTGTTAGGATGTACAATATTAAGTCTGGCGACTATTTGTAATTAGTCTGCCACCTTATGGTGACTAAACTTATGTGTTCTGGATTATGTCATATTTTGAGGTTTTAATGAACGGCGAGAAGCCTTTTTTCCATAAAGTTGCCTCTTTTTCGTAAAGTTCAACATTCTGGTACTTAAATATTAATGTTGTCACCACAACGTGTTCTACTTAAATTTGACTGTAATTACATAAGTTAAATATATTACACATGTATTTCTCTCTGGAAAATCACACACCTACTTCAATTCTCTCTTGGTTGTTGATTGATTGGCCAGGATACTTGCACCACATATCCTCACCTAAATTTTCATAAGGAACACAATGCCAAAGTTATGGAACTAATATAAGGGCAGAAGTCAAAGCATGCTTGGATGGTGTGAAGCTGGGCTTGAAATTGCAACTTTTGATGGTGATGATTGAATCCAACTCAAGGATTATTGTAAATTGGTGGCATGGAAAGGGTGATGTTTATTAGGCAGTAACAGATGATTGGGAAAGGATATGCCAGCTCGATTGAGACTCGATTATTTCTTTCTTCCATGTCTTTAGGGTGGTTAATAAAGTTGCAGACCTCTTAGTAAAGGAGGGGCCTAAAGGCTGAAGTGGCGAGGTCTCTACTATATCTAGAAAAGTTTTTGGTATTGTAATTGTTGATAGCCTAGGTTTACCAATATTGCATTGTTGATTTAGTTTGTTATCGTGGTATTCCTCCTTCATAAATTGAGGTTTATCAATAAAATTGGAGTTTTGTCCTCTTTAAAAAAAAAATGTTCCCTAATTTTGTGTGGCCCAATATTTGTTTTTCTTTAACACTCAATTTACTCTTAGGTGTGACGACTCCAAACTCCTTTGAGATTTGACAAGCTTGAAGAACGAGGACATACAACACAAGATTATATACTTCCGTTTGTGATAGTTAAAATGCAATGCACGTATCATGCTTCTAACAATATGCAATAAATGCGGCAGATAAATTTTTGTTTTGAACAATAAACATTGTACCAGAATGCTAATCCCAAAACATAAATGATTTCCATCCATATTCGCGTAAACAAAGGTCACATCATTCGTTCAACTAATCTGTAAACAAAATAGCATAGTATTGGAGATAGAACTCCATAGTTACAGACAACAAAAATCTAATCTAAATGTCAAACCGCTCGCACAGCTCATTTATCAACTCCAAAATAATATTCAAAAAAATAATATCCAAAAACTAGAGGATTGACTCAATAAGCTCCCCGAGACTCCTTGGTGTATTCAACATGGTCCAGTTGGGGGTACGTTGTTCCTTCATTCCCTAACACATCATCCATCATTCTGGGGGAATGATAATTGAGACAACCACAATGAGATTTTATAAATTCTCAGCAAGTATATTCCTAAGCTACACTACAACAGAATGTGTCTTTTGTGATAGAGGAAACTGTTACAAAAAAATAGCAAACCGTCACTAAAGATATTTGGTGACGGTTTGAAACCGTCACCACAACCGTCACCTAAAGTGCGCCACAGAAAACATTAAGTGACGGTTTATTGTTCAACCATCACAAAAAATATTTTTAGTGACGGTTGTAAGTGTTCCGTTCGGTATAACGTTCGAACGTTCCTTTTTTTGTGACGGTTGAGAACTGTCACAGAAAGTCACGTTCGAACGTAAAATTAAACGTTCGGACGTTAACCCGACCGATTGGTGTTTGAATGAGAGAATTTGACGTTTGTTGATTATTTTGTTTGAACGTGTCCTATTTACGTTCGAATGTTAATGCGTCCGAACGTTAATTATAATAAACGTTCGAATATTTGTTCAAACGTAAACGTAAATGTTCAAACATAACGCGTTTAAAGTTCGGACGTTATTTCGAATGTAAACGAAGGAGCGTTCGAATGCAAGTTCTTTGTTCGAACGTTAATTGCTTTATCGTTCAAACGGTTTGTTTGTTTTAGTGTGAGGACGTTCGAACGTAGAGTTTGACGTTCGAACGATCCAATTTATGTATTTACGTTCGAACGTTTGTTAGAATGTGAACCAACGTTCGAACGATTTTTATTTACATTCGAATGTACAGATCAGAAATACTAATTTCATAAAATTTAAAAACATAATATCAATTGTATTATATTACATACCATCAATTAACAAGTAACAATGTTTTATAAAAATACAAAATTAGATATCAAAACTAGCCAGAAATACTGATAAAATTTATTTCTTCTTTTTCCCTTGCCTACCGCGATTATGTTGCAACGACATAACACGCTCCATTTGCACTATCATCTCCCGTTGCACTTGCTCTTGCACTTCACTACGTACTCTTTCCTCCTAGTCTCTCTGTTGGTCCTGCAAACGCGTCTCTAAATGAGACTATCGTTCTAAGAGAGACTCTAACTCTTGCTGTCTCGACCTCATATACTCATTCTCAAGCCGTGCAACTTCTAAATCTACCGTAAGATTATTAATTTGTGAAGCCGATGAGGTTGAGAAGGATGAACATCTATGCTTGATAGATCGTCCCAAACCTCTTGCCATACTAGACTGCAGCCCGAGCACTTGCGTGAATATGTTTATGTCACTAGGAGAGGATTCCTCAGAAGCCGACTGCGTCTCCATCATTTTTCCCTGCAATTTAAAAAGTAATGATTGTAAATAATTAGTAACGTATTAAAAGAAATAGAAATAAGAAATAAACTATTCAAATGTTATATAAATAATTTATTTAACAAAATTAACACTGCTTACATAATTATCTGCAGGGACAGGATCCATCCACTCACTATGCTTATTAGTGTGAGTAGCAGCATAAACATGAATGAGGGAAAAGTTTTTAGGATCATCACGTTTCTAACAAAGCGACATTAGCAATTTTAAAAAGATAATGTTAGTACTTAAATAAAAGAATATCAGGAAAATAAATGAATTCTATAATTTTTTAATTACCATTTTTTCAGCAAGACGGTAGAATGACATTGAACCGGCACGATGGTCGACAGTTAGAGCGGATCTATTCTGTGCATTTGTAGAACTCAAGTGCTACAAAATATATTAAGAATGTTAATTGTAATATGTATACATATAATATATAGAACGAATATGAATGTAAATAATTAAAAGATATAGATGTAAAATATCTGATAATCTGGAGATGCGAAAAGATCACAACACTTTCTCCAATCATCTAACTTCATCTGCTGAAAAGGAGACTGCCCAGCCTCTTCCAACATCTCAAACTTCTTGAAGTGGTCCTAACATCGTCCTTTGTGACGTCGGAATAGTGTAGCCATCAACTCATTCACGGTTCTCAAATCCTTGCTACGGCCAAAGTCGATGTCGAATTCATCCTAAAACGGAAATCAGGTCAAAAATATAATATACTAATCTAAGTGAAAAAAATGTACTGAAAAGTAAACTCACCAGCACACGACTTCGAATGTGATCCTTAATCTCATTCGGACCATTTTGTCATGAGCGCACATAAAATGGAGCATAAGCTCGAACTACTGTGCCAATATAGGAGGAAAGCGCTGCTACACTATCATCTACTCCTCCAGTGGAATTATCAGGAATTGTGATCTTTAGTTTTTCGTGCCTTCTATTTTTTTCAAGAGAGATTCTACATGTATAGCCATGACCGCGACGTGCAGATGCATCAACTACATGATAATAGATATACTATAATTATAATTATATAGTTATTGAGACAAAAATATTAACTATATATATATATACTTATCAACGACAATATTTTCTTACTGGTAGGTGTCGACTGGCTGTTGTTCTCTTCTGTGTTAGCTTGATCTTCAGGAACAGATTTCTTGAGTGGGGAGTCCTCAATAGATTCAGGACTTGGACTTGGCGGAGGCACATTTCTTCGTTGTCGTTTTGGCGGCATTCTTGAAAATAATTAATTATATCAAAGAAAATTAATTAGAAGAAATTATGAAAATTCAAGATATTTTATAGTCACCTATATGAATAAAATATTTAGTATTTTTATTCTTCATCTTCAGATGAATTTTTCATGTTTGTTTCAGAATCTCTATTAATAATATCTTCATCATTATCATGCACCTCTTCTTCATCGTCCTTATCCACATCCTGCCCGGATTCTGATTCGTCTTCATCTTCTGACTCTTCTTCCTCCTCACTTATTTGAATTGAATGATCATTTAATACAGACGGGTCGAGATGGACGGGTGGGACATCATCTCTACACAAGGGGAGCAACTCGAGTGCTCCGAGGTCAATAAACAAGTTAATACCCTCTCCATCTTCCTTGTATGCCTCTACAATCGGAGTGTCATCTTCATCTCCACTATTCTCGTTCCTACTTCATATATATTTCGAGGAACAAGTTTTTGTACGACTCGCCAAGTTATCTCTCCCCTATCTTCATCAGCACTTTTCATTGGATTAATCAAGTAATAGACTTAGGTAGCTTGACAAGCCAATACGAATGGATCATCTTCGTACCATTTAGATGCACTATTGACACTCGTAAAGTGATTATCCCTATGTATTGAAACCCGATCACCACCTAGATCCCACCAATCACATTTAAAGACATATGTTACAGACCCACCTAGATATTTCAATCCGATAATATCACGTATGACACCATAATAGTCAATATCATCTGTTTCATGACTCCATTCGACCAACACACCACAATTTTGAGTCTTTCTATTATGTTCACGATCCAAAGTATGGAATCTATAACCTCGAACCGTGCATGCAGTGTATCGAAGTGCTCTATTTGAGGGACCACGGGCCAATGCATACAATTCAGAAGAAATTGATCTGGGATCACGAGCAGTATACCCGAAGAACAGTAGAGGAAGACACCGAAATTTCATATTAAATGTGGAAAGTAGCGAGTAACAAAAATGTGCAATACAGATAATATAATCTCAAACTGTCCATACTGGACAATTCAGGAATCAGTGGACACATAAATGTACACTAATTCCCAAACGGGTCTAAGGGCATTTATGCAATGTCACATGCATCTATCAAAAAATCATACAAACAATATCTTCATGTTGTTTAAATTAATAATGTCACCTTCAAGTAGTGTTATATTGTTAAACTAAAGAGAGATGAAAGATTATGTGACCCTAAATTTCGTGTTTTGTACACAACAAGGGAGAATGATCTTGAAGAAATGTTTAAATTTTTGTCTAATTACTTAACCGTCACAAACTGTCCGACCTTGACAACTCTCAAGGCCAAAGAGACTATGACAGTCAAGCAATTAAACTAAAATTCCAACATTTCTTCAAGATCATACTCCCTCGTTATTTACAAGATCATTATTCTTAAAGTATAATTTTAATTGTTATACTTAATTTCAAAGGTTATCTATAATTTTAATTATTATAATTCTTAAAGGATTTTTTTAATTGTTATACTTAATTTCAAATATTATTATCACATTTTAATTATTATTATTCTTAAAGTTGAATTTTAATTATCATACTTATCCTCAAAGGTTATAATATAATTTTAATTAATATAATTCTTAAATAGTTACTTTTATTTTTTATACTTAATTTCAAATATTATTATCAATATTTAATTATTACTATTCTTAAAGTTGAATTTTAATTATCACACTTAAATTTCAAAGGTTATACCATAATTTTAATTATTATAATTCTTAAAAAGTTACTTTTATTTGTTATTACTTAATTTCAAATATTATTATCACATTTTATTTATTACTATTCTTAAAGTTGAATTTTAATTACCATACTTAAATTTTAAAGGTTATAATATAATTTTAATTATTATAATTCTTAAAAAGTTACTTTTATTTGTTATTACTTAATTTCAAATATTATTATCACATTTTATTTATTACTATTCTTAAAGTTGAATTTTAATTAACATACTTAAATTTCAAAGGTTATAATATAATTTTAATTATTATAATTCTTAAAGAGTTACTTTTATTTGTTATACTTAATTTCAAATATTATTATCATATTTTAATTATTACTATTCTTAAAATTGAATTTTAATTATCATACTTAATTTCAAAGGTTATAATATAGTTTTAATTATTATAATTCTTAACGAGTTACTTTTATTTGTTATACTTAATTTCAAATATTATTATCACATTTTAATTATTACTATTCTTAAAGTTGAATTTTAATTATCATACTTAATTTCAAAGGTTATAATATAGTTTTAATTATTATAATTCTTAACGAGTTACTTTTATTTGTTATACTTAATTTTGAAATATTATTATCACAATATTTCAAATCCATATCACAACATATTCACAATAACTCACAAACTATTTACAAACTATACAAACAATAATCACAATATTTCAATTGTAAGCATAAAATAACATGCCACATGCATTAACATATTCCTAAACTAGAGTAAGCAATAAACATGTATTAATAAAGCTTAAGGACAATATATTTCTAAAAATATAAAACATATTCAAACGTCATTCACAAATAATAATTTAAATATTTCAAGTCCATATCACAATATATTCACAATAACTCACAAACTATATACAAACAATAATCACAATATTTCAATTGTAAGCATAAAATAATATGCCACATGTATTAACATATTCCTAAACTTGAGTAAGCAATAAACATGTATTAACAAAACCTAATGACAATATATTTCTAATAATGTTTCTTCAAAACGTCATTCACAAATAATAATCACAATATTTCAAATCCATATCACAACATATTTACAATAACTCACAAACTATTTATAAACTATACAGACAATGATCACAATATTTCAAGAGTAAGCATAAAATCATAACAACATATTGATAAAGTTTAGAAATATACCTAGCACTCACAATATTCTCTTACAAATCAAAATATTCCAACTTGCCAAAACAATCAATCCTTCAAAAAAATACAACACTAATTTATTAGAAATATTATATAACAAAAACACAATACAAATATCATAAAATTCAAAAAAAGACAAGAAATCAAAATTTTCTCTTACCAAAACTCAACTCTAAATCTTGTATTAACTAACTTACATCATTCTAACTCAACTCTTTCTCACTCTAACCCTCTCTCTCTCTCTCTCTTTTGCAAGAGCCTCGCGCCGAAACAACTCTCAACTCTCTCTCTCTCTGTTGTGCGTACGGGAGAAGAAGAAATGATCCGCTTCCTCCCATGCGCGTACTGATTAAGTTCTAAAATTATTAGTTCAAATGTTCGAACGTTATATTTTTAGATAATGTTCGTACGTAATGAAAAACAAAAATTATTCCCGCCCAGAACGTTCGAACGTTTTCAATACACGTTCGAACGTACCCTTCTTATGATTTAACATAAAATCTAGCAGTAAAGTTCCCGCACTTTTCTCATATATGTTTGAACGTATCACAATTTTTCGTTCGAACGTTTGTAGATTTACAAATTAACGTTCGAACACCTAACTTAAACATCCGAATGTGCATTTCATCAAAGTGTTACCATATTTGAGCGAAAAATTTCTCGCATTAATTTTCTTAATGTTCGGACGTTAACAAATTTGGCGTTCGGACATTCATAATTTTTTAGTGATTTTCATCAACTAACGTTCAAAAGTACAGTATAAACGTCCGAACGTCTGAATAATCACACAGATACCTTAATTGAGCAGGAAATTTCCCGCCTCTTAGTTTAACGTTTAAACGTTAACTTAAAACGTTCGAACGTACGATTCCTAATATACTATATTATAGTATAGTATATATACACCATTTTATATATCTATATATATACTACATTGTATAATATGATAGCATTATACTTTAGATAAGAACATAATAATATAGTATATAAACTATACCATATATATAAATCAATAATATATACTAAATTGTTACTTATTAAATTCTGCATTATATACTAACTTATAATATAATATATATACTACATTTTATATATCTATAACTATACTACATTGTATATATATATATAGACAATCAGAATGTGTATTTTAGACACCTATCTTGATGTCTGAAGATACGTACGCCACTTCATAGCCACAAATGCAATAAATGAAGGTAGGCAACTACAACGTGATCACCAAGCTAGAAAGCTAGTCGGTTCTGTATTTTTTTATTTTCTTAAAACATAATTTATATTATACTTATAATTTGAATAATAATCATATTCTAACTAAATTAGTATAAATATATTATATATACTTACTCCATGTTATGTATTAAATTTCATATTATCTGTATATTAAATGTTTTTAATCTTTACTTAAAATTAAGATCATAAACTTATAATTTTCTTGTTAAACATATTCAATAAAATTTCAAAAATAGTAATCACAATATTTTAAATCCATATCACAGAATATTCACAATATTCTCACAACAATATTTATACACATATTAATTCATTAATGAACACCATAAACTCACAAACTATTAACAAAATTCACAAACAATAATCACAACTATTTCAAGACTAAGTATAAAATCACAACAACACGTATAAACATATTGCTAAACTTTAGAAATATAACTAACACTCACAAATTAAAAAAAACCAATTAATCTAATTGTCAATAATATTATATAACATTATAATATATAACATAAACATTTATAATATAATATATTATAGATAATATTTTGGAAATTAAATTGACAAACGTTCGAACGTAATAATAATTACGTTCGAACGTTCTGTGTATATAAGGCCAAAACCGAACGTCGAAACGACATTTCCAAAACGTATTCATCGTCAACTCTGTTGCACGCCACCAAGCCTCCGTCACTGTAGCCGTCAAACTCCACCACAACCATCACTAAAAGGTAGGCATTCATCTTTTATTCAAATAATATGTATTTTATTGATATTTGGATTGAGTTTTGCTTAAAACCGGATAAGTGGTGGCCGGATTTTCAACTCCATTTTCCGGCCACCACGTCCAGCCATTGGCCGAATAGTTACCGTAGAAATATTTCTTGAAGTGTATACTTCATTTCTACAGTGACATTTCAACATTTAGAACCTTGTAAAGAAATTTTCGAGATTTCAATAATGGCTGAGTCGACTCAGCCTGTGTCGTAACGGTCGAATGTTTCACCAAGACATTCGAATGTACGATGTTTAAATTATATAGCCGTTACGGCTTCTACGTTCGAACGTTCATTGTCTTACATTCGGACATCATTTTCATCAATTTTACGTCTAAATGTTTAATGTATACGTCCGGATGTACTACTTGTTAAATATTATTAAACGACATACGTTCGAACATGAGTATTTTACTTTCTCATGTAAATCACATACGGTCAGACGTTTAATTATAACGTCCGAACGTAGTGATTTTCTACTTTATTCATGCTTCGACGTTCGGACGTTCATATTTACGTTCACACGTAAAATTACAAACTATCAAACGTATAAAATAAACGTTCGAACGTACGTCAGCCAATATTTATTTACTGCTTATGTTTGAACGCCTATATTTTACATTTGAACGTATATGTTTTACGTTCGAACGTAAATTTATTTACATTATTTTACGTGCGAATGTATAAATAAACGTCCGAACGTTTTATCTTTAACGTTCGGACGTTTATTTTGCTTTGTTCGAACATTAATGCAGAACAACTTAAAATTAACACAAAAAAATACATTAATGTAAATAATTTTTTTTCCTTTTCTATTTTTAGGATATGGCTCTTCAACTGTATACTAGGAAATAAGGGAGGGAAGGAGCCACGTCAGACACTGCTCGTATCGGAGCTCGTACTGTTATGGTAGAGCGAGAGGTCCTGATTAATGAGTTCGATGAACTCTGTTGGCAGCAGACGAACCTGAGAGATGTTTTCCTCAGTAGAGGCTGGGGAAATATTTGTACATTGAGGGGGAAGGTATACCCCTCAATGGTTCAGGAATTCTATATGGGATGTGTGACATGCCTCAGGATGCATCCTCTCACACCGTAACTGTACGCGGTGTTTCCATTGAGGTATCACCAGATGTCATCGGCGAGCACCTCGGAATTCGTCAAGGAGTTGAGACATTTGCACACTCAACACCCCGTGAGGATGTAGGCACTTCTACATCATCTACTGGCCTCCCATTTGAGATAGCATCAGCCAGAGATGCAGGCTAGTCAGAGGCTGAAGATACTGGCGTCGAGGCTCGGGATGATGATCGAGACGAGGATTTCTACATCCTCACCAGGAGGGACCGCATGCAGATCGAGCGGAAGAACGCCTTCAACCAGAACCATCTGCTGCATTTCTTCCGCATGTTGCACCTTATTTTTGCAACAAATGTCGATCCTGTGGCACATAAAACCACATTTAGTCGGCTTCGGGCACAATTTTTGATAGAAGTGGCACGTGGAGATCCTATAGATTTGCCACTGCACATCTTTAAGAGGATCTGTTATAAGGCGAGCATCGTCTCCACGGATAATCTCCCATACGGTGTCCTAATTAGCCGACTATTACTTGTACGGGGAGTGCCGACCCAGCCAGAGGAGCGGGTCAAAGATTAGATGAGCCCCTTCGACATGACCACGTATCGATGTAAGGACGTCAGCCACCCCCTATAGAGGATGTAGTTCCTCCAATGCAGCCTGAGACAGGTCATGTAGGGAGTAGTAGTCAACATACACCGAGTACATCTGCAGGAGATGTGCGGTCTGCTTGGGTTGATGCGGTCATCTCACAGCTGACTGCGCATATTGATCATAAGATCGATCGATCGCTCGAGGCTATATCGGCGTCTGTTGCCGAACTCATCAATCGTGTAACTATCTTTAACGACAAGGTTGATACCTTGACTGAGGAGGTATGAAGTTCAACTTTCGCGGATAACATTATCATCTGACTGTTGTTTACTACATTCTATCAAATTTTATATTTTATTTTTAATATTTGTAAAGAAAAATATTATTGAATATTTCTATCGTTTTTTAATTTCAATTTTTAGTCTTCTTTGATGTTATATTTTCCAATGTTAATACTAAATCAATGCATTTCAAATA
The DNA here is from genome assembly GCF_001411555.2 of Juglans regia. Lineage (NCBI taxonomy): Eukaryota > Viridiplantae > Streptophyta > Magnoliopsida > Fagales > Juglandaceae > Juglans > Juglans regia. The sequence continues at coordinate 8,823,682 of NC_049916.1, forward strand.
TATATAAAAATAAATATATATTTATAGATTACAAATTGTGTATATATAAATATATACAAGTCAATTTTTTAGACTTGTTCACAAATTATGCACAATAAAAACCACATAAATTTTAAATTAAAGTCATATTTAATTTAAATTTACAATGAACGTTCGAACGTTATTAATTAACATTCGAACATTGGCTCAAACATGTCACATTCGAACGTTAATTATTGCGCCAAAACATTTCACGTTCGAACGTAAATTTCCCATACGTTGGAACATAAAAAAAATCTCATCTATCTTTAGTGTCGGTTTCCAGAAATTGTCACAGAAAATGCCTTTTAGTGACGGTTTAGGGACTGTCACAATTTCCCAACCGTCACTAAAAAACAATTGTGTTGTAGTGCTACCAACAATATAAATTAAGCATGCATGATAGTAAACATGACATATATCTTGATGCACATGGGCTTGCTTGTAAAAAAACCGAAATTTAATGAGCATGGCATGCTAGCTTGCCTAAGAAAAACTTATATATGATTTCTTGTCTCATGGGGTTACCATGATATCTTGCCTCATGGGGCATCATGATGTCTTGTTTCATGGGGTCATCTTGATGTAAACTTAACATTCATGTTTGAGTTAAAAAATATTTCATGACATGCTTGCATGCTTCGTGACATGATGGTCGTGACATGTGACAGATATTTATGATTGATATACATAGCAACATGGCATGACATAAAATAATTCAATTTAATATGCATAAATAAAACATGTATATAATTGCATGAAGCTTACCATCTTTCATACATAAGCATACTACAAGTAAGTTAGAAGCTAACTTATAGAAATCTGAGTATAACGTAAACGTAGCATAGGCTGAAATGAGAGATGTTCTTGGGTTAGAATTTCTCACTTAACCATATAAAACATAATTTACTAACTTAAATCTCAATTTACAAAATTAGCCCTTAACTTTTGAAAAATATAAATTAGCCCCTAAACTTATGAAATTCACAAATGGGCCCCAAAACTTATCAAAATTTACGTACCTCATGTCGATTTCATTCTAAGTCCATTTGTGGGCTAGAATTTACAAAAACTCAAACATACTACAAAAACTCCACTAGGCCAAACCTAACATATGCTAGAAATCATGTTTTGCTTGCTATTAGGCCCTTAAACACATCATCATGCCTAATCCGATTTAACCACTCATAAACATCAAATCTCTAGTTCTAATATCATGTCAAGACACCAAATCAAGAAATTTTAAAAACCATAATCTTGCCATTTCAAAGAATCATACAACACATCAAGATTAGGTCAAACCGAACCTAATCTTGGTGTCTTTGGCTTTCCTCTTACGTTTTAAAACCAAGGACTCCAAAAGTTCACAAAAATTAACCTCTAACATGTTAACCACTCAATCCTAGTTGATAAAATGCATTACCAAGCAACAAAACTCAACTTACTCAACATGTAAAAATCAGCTTGCACAAAAATATTTAAACCGAAACTTAAACATGCATTGGCTTGAGCAAAAATACTACTATACCTTTATTTAGCATTCATGTAGCTCACATTCAAGTTTTAACTTGATCTGAGCACCATATTTAGCATATCTTAGAAAATCACAACATCAAAACAACCATAAACCCGAGATCCTCTAAGCCATGCATAAAAACATACTCTTTGCATGTTTATCAAAATTCCAACAAAAACCTTAGCCATAAACCTTTAAAAATCCAGCTTAATCCATAAATCAAAGATTTAAGAACAATATTTAAAAAAAAATCAAAGCCATGGATTTGAGTTTCTAAGGCTAAAATAACAAACTAAACCAAACAAATCTCATGTTGAAGGGTTCAGTTCTAGCACTTAGAGGATCATAGAAATACTCTAAAGTACCAAAATTTATAAAATTTTTCAACAAAACAACACAAACTTCCAAAACATATCAACAAACTCCAAACCAAGCACCATACCACCAATAACTCATCATCCAAGCTTCAAACTTCCAATAAAAATTAACCAACAATCTCCCAAATATTCAAGGCTCATAGTTCTATAAAAATACAAGATATTAGGGATAGGAAGGGAACTTACAAACTTGGAAACAAAGAAGTAAAACCGCACCAAGCTTTTCTCTCCAAACTTTCTCTCAGTTTCTGTCTTGGAAAGTGGATGAAAATTTGCAAAGTGTGGCAGAATGAGAGGGGGTGGCATGGGGCTATAGGGGCTGACTTGGAGTGGTTGAATTGTATGAAACTTGATGTGAAGATGGCTTGTGCAAGTGGAAAAAAACTGCGAGAATGGAGGGCTGGAACTTGATTTCCAAGTGGGTGACTTTGAGATGAGTTTGCTTGCTTGTTTGACCTTCCATAAGGACATTATTTGGGGCTGAAATCAAGGTACAAGTCTTCCACAGAGTGTTAATTCACGGGGGTAGAAAATGATGTTAGAAGCTAAGGGGAGCTAGAGGGTTTCGGCTAGAACAATTAAGTATAACCGAATGACATCCATTTAGTGTATAGATGGAGTTTCAGTTAGGGTTTAGAGTCCATATGCAATTGTTTGGTCAAATAAATGTTCCATGGTATAAGGGGTTGGATGAGGGTGTAACAACTTGTACTTGAGTGGTTGGTTGCTTGTAGAAGTGGTTTAAACCAAGAGAGAAGCACTTGGTCAAAATCGAGTAACATGATTAGTGTTTGGGAAGTTTAGGGTTTTGCCTTCCACAAGGATTTGGGGTTTCAGTTTCCCTTCATCTATTTGGAGTTTCATTACGGTTGAAATTCTGTTTGTTGCCTGGCCATTGAGGTACTTGATTGGGTGGAATAGCAAAATGTGTAAGAAGGTATGTTGACTTACTTGGTTTTCACTTCATTCACCTTACACATTTGTACTTCTCTTGACAAGTCTAAAGTGGGTTCTAAATGGAGGGTTGTGATGGTGTTACGTGTATAAAAAGATTTTCTTGTGATCCTAGGTTGATTTGGACATCCTCATGGCGATTTGTTGGTTGTTTGGACTAGGTGGTTCTTCGGTTGCCCTACTATTCATTCAAAAACTTCAAAACTTTTTCTTACACGATAAAATTCTAAATATTCATACGAATTTAATGATGCAATTATTCTCACCAAATTATACTCCTAAGTGCCTCAAATTAATAAAAAAGGCAAAAACATTTCGTCCGCATTGCAAATCACAATCCGATTGTGCTAACGGACTGCAACCTAATCGATCACTCGACTCATGAAATCATTTCAGGATTTCATGGCATTTCTAAGGTCTAAAGAAATTCTTAGAAATAATTTCTTTTGAGACATTACAATAGATATACTACAAACCAATTCTGCCTCATCACTCTTTAATGTATCTTTTATAACATCTTTCTTCCATTTGCCACTATCTACATCAATAAACTCTTTGACTTTTGAGTCTTTGTTTAGAATCTTTACTGGGACTGAATGTAGTAAGTTGAGGGAGTTGGAATTTATTAAACTAGTTAAAGCTCTTAATCATGAGAGTCGGAATTTGTTTCATAGTCCTCTCCTCTCCTTTACCTGCTATGAAATAAATGGCAGATAATAATTTAAATTACATAAAATATTAAGAGAATAAGATGAGATGGCTTGATTTGTAACAAATAATATGCTTAAGCTTTTATATATAAACTACAATACGTGGAAAATCTTTCAATTCTTAAAAATTATAGAGGATGGTGGTGCAAGATGGAACTTGGCCTAGGGAGGCAAGACTGAGGCCAAGGGGTGAAAACCGACTATATCGGCGTAGTTTTTGACAAAACCGCAATCGACCAATGGAAGGGATTTTCATGGAAGAACTGATCGGATCGGTTGATGGGGAGGAGAAATACTGGCCGTACCGATTTTGGCTGTTCTCGGTCGGTTCTTGATCCCCCTGGTGGTGAGGTTTGTTTGAGAGAGTAGAGAGAGAATGCGTTGCAGTTTGAGAGAGAATGAGAGAAATCGGAGAAGAAGATGAGAGGGTAAGAAGATGATCTCAAATCGAAACGACGCCATTTGGTTTAAAATCAAACGACGTTGTTTCACTTATATATATATATATATATATTTGTATATGTTAGGTCTAAAATGACGCGGTTTCACTTAAATTGAAGTGAAACGACGTCGTTTTAATTGAGATATTTTTATGCGGGGAGACAACTTTTCTAACTTGTAATAATTATGTAAAATAAAATTAATAAACCTGAAGTTTAATTCTACAGTAAATCATAAAATCATCTTTAAAGGGAACTTTCATTTGGAATAAAAAAATTTATAACTTGCCATATATATATATATATGTAGAAATAAGATTCTAAAATACATAACTTAGCATCTCCTTTAAATTTTTTGTGATAGCCTTTCATGCAATAACATTTATTCATTATCATTTTTGTAAAGACAATTTTAAAAATTTTGTTTCTCAAAAGAAACTAGTAGGTGATTTTTCATAAACTCATCCTTCATTTTAGTAGATAAGCTACATTTAGTATATAATGTTACAATTGAGACATCAAATACATTTTTTCTTGTTTAATGAAATCAAAAGGATTAAAATTCTCAACTATTTTTTCATACAAAATGTCAATCTTAAATGATTCTTTTAGTATTTATTTCATTTTTGATTCCATATTAAGGAGTTTAGAAAAGTATAATCAAGTTTTCCTTTTTTCTCTCCAGATTTCTTCTCAGATTTCCCCTTGGGAGCAAGAAGCTGGAATCATGGGTAACAAAAGTAACACCGACAGATTTGGGACCCAAGCAAGAACGTAAATAAAGGGTATGGAACGTGACATCAAACAACGTTTGTCATTCGTGAACTTAGGGATCGTTTATTTTTAAAGATGAGATGAGATGAGATAATATTAAAATTAAAAAATTTAATAAAATATTATTAAAATATATTTTTTAATATTATTTTATTTTAAAATTTAAAAAAATTAAATTATTTATTTTATTTTATATTAAAAATTAAAAAAATTATAATGATGAGATTAAATTAAATGAAATTTAATGAAATATTTTTAAAAAAAATGAAACTTAGTAAACAAGTGTCATAAAGCTATTAGATTCGTCAATGTACCTTTCATTAGAATTCAATCACATGCTGCCACTTGTCACTAAGAGTGAGTTGCATGGGCTGGCTACGTTAGGGGGAGTATACTTCGGCTAGTAGTTTGTTAACAGTACTCATCTTTTGGCGCCAGAGAGTAGAGACTGCTCTCTCTTTACCCTCGTCTACATATAGTTTGCTCACGAGCCTTGTTTTTTTCCACACCAGCAATTCTACACTCGTGCTTTCCTTTCAGGTCAGGCTCGCTCTCTCTCTCTCTCTCTCTCTCTCTCTCTGTCTCTACATTTCACCCCCTTCCATTTCTCTCAGCAACACTTGTTCTTCTCTCTCGTAGATAATGTATCACTGAAGCCTTTTGTCAGCCTGATGATTTTGAGCATATATATTGCTATGAAATCTGAATGTTTGGTGGTTTCAGATTGGCTTGAATTGTCCTTTTGGTTTTGGATTATGGTGCTTTTGAGATTTAGTTTCTTTCAAATGCAGTAATAGGTATCTAATTGTTAACTGCATGTGCTCTAATTTTCTTAGTTGACTCTGTTTGAACGAGTTATTTTAAGAAAATAAAGTGCAGAATTTGTGAAACTGCAGTTAAAGCTTGGGACTCAAACTTTGATATTGTACCAGAGCCAAGGATCTTTCTATACAGCATGGATAATATAGTGCTGCGCTTTGGAAATCAGGTTTCAAGGGATAATTTTTCTGTGCTCTGGAAGCAGGAAGGTGTCTTTGGGAAATTTGATTTCAAGATGAGAAGATTGTATTTCTTTTTTTCCCATCTTTCCGTAGACTACAAGTTTGAAATCTCCTATGAGAACATTGGGAAGATTGAGCTATATCGTCCACGTGGTCAAGCAACAAAGTTTCTTGTCATTCAGGTTAGCTGGTGAAAAATTTAATTCAAAAATACATTTCATCAATTCTGTAGTTTTTTTTTTTACTTGCACCGGGTGTTCGAGAACAGCATTTTGACTAATTTCAGGGGTGCACAGAGCCTCAGCAAGGCAAGTGCACCTCAAGTAATTGAAGGAAAAAATCATCCAATCCGATGGTCTCTAGGGATTGTCAGCACCCAAGAGGATTTGAACCTTAAACTTTGGAGTGAGCATATCACCAAATGGCATTTACCACTTAAGGCAACCACTAGGAGTTAATTGGGTTAATTATGTAGTTCAAACAGGCATATAAAGCCAGTAATCTTGTCTCTCTCTTATATGCATAGGTTGCTATACTCTTTTTTATCAAAACTTTTGCGTTCCACAGTTAAATATCAGTCAACATTAAATAAGTTCACTAAATGAGTTCATGTTTGTATTGCTAGTTATTTGGAGCTCCAAGGATTTATGAGAAAGAAGTATCTAACGGTCATCATAATGAGTGGGTGCGAGGAGTTGATTTTACTCCATCCAGCCGCATTGGCCAATCTTATGCTCTATGTTTGGAGCTTCCAAATACGCTCCGGCTTCCGGAATTACACCATGATTTTGTCCATTACAAAGAAAATGAAGACCAACTTGAATTGATGGAAGGTTCTCCTTTCTCATGCAGTTCAGGTCTTGTACCGATTGTGAATCCACTCACAGGCTTTAACCTTCCATATAATATCTTATTTAAGATCAATTCCTTAATTCAGCATGGGTGTGTTCCTGGGCCAGCAATTGATGATGATTTTTATCAGTTGGTCGATCCAAAGAGAATCAAAGTTGAGCACATAGAATTTGCCCTGGACAAACTTTTTCATCTAAAAGATTGCTGCTATGAACCTGTGAAATGGCTCGAGGAGCAGTACGAAGGATATGCCACATCCACACGACTTCCTAGAACTGCTGTTATTTCTTTGGATGATGGGCTCGTATATGTACACAGGGTTCAAATTACTCCATCTAAAGTCTACTTCTGTGCTCCAGAGGTGAGTCTCTCCAACAGGGTCTTGCGCAATTATCCTGAAGATATTGATAATTTTCTGTGTGTTTCTTTTGTTGATGAGGATTTGGATAAACTTCGATCAATAGCTTTATCTTTACAAGCATCTTCTACAAGTGAGGGAAAGGAAACACGAGTTTATGAGAGGATAATATCCACCTTAAGAAATGGCATAGTTATTGGAGATAAGAAGTTTGAGTTTCTTGCCCTTTCATCGAGTCATGCACTCGATAGTTCTGTTTGGATGTTTGCTTCAAGACCTGGCTTGACCGCAGCAGATATCAGAGAGTGGATGGGTGATTTTCAAGATATCAAGAATGTGGCAAAATATGGTAACAGACTGGCTCAGTCTCTTGGCTCTTCTACAGAAACTGCCAGTGTTGGCATAGATGAAATTGAAGTTATTCCCGATGTAGCAGTTAAGAAGGGACAAGTAACATATTGTTTCTCTGATGGCATAGGGAAGATATCTGAAGAATTGGCTTGCAAAGTGGCAACAAAGTTAGGCTGTAGCTCTGTTCCATCAGCATTTCATATTCAATATGGAGGGTACAAAGGTGTTGTGGCTGTTGATCCGACATCATCGGTGAAGTTGTCATTGAGAGAGAGCATGTGTAAATACAAATCCCTTGACAAAAAACTCGATGTTTTGGCATGGAGTAAGTTTGAGCCTTGTTTTCTGAATCGCTGGATAATCCCTATTCTGTCTTACCTTGGAGTGAAGGATCAAGTTTTTCGAAAAAGGCAATGGGAGACTATAGATCTATTGAATGCCATGTTGACAGAACCGTTGAGAGCACAAGAGGCACTGGAGATGATGTTCTCAGAAGACATCAGAAAAGTTTTGAAGGAAATGCTTATATGTGATTACAAGCCAGATGCAGAACCATTTCTTTCAATGATGCTTCAAGCATTCCATGCATCTATGTGGATGGCCTTGAGGTTTAGTACTTCGATTTTTGTTCCAAATGGGAGACTTATGATGGGATGCCTAGATGAAACCAAAACATTGGAATATGGTCAAGTATTTCTTCAAGTTTCTTGCTTTAGTAGGCACCTCTGTAACCAGTCAACGCATATGTTCAGTGCCAGCAGTTCAAACCCAAATAACTACATTTTTGAAGGTGAGGTGGTTGTTGCTAAAAACCCTTGTCTACACCCAGGAGACGTGAGAGTCCTGAAAGCTGTTAATGTGCCAGCTCTACACCACCTGGTTGATTGTGTTGTTTTTCCACAAAAGGGAAAGAGGTAAGTCTTTAAAATGCAATAGTTGGTAATTCTAAAGCATGGATGTGTACTCACTTGCTCCAGAGTTTACATATAATCCTATAGCATCATAAAATTCATCACATCCTATTAATTTTCATGACTGCCTATTCGACTTTTATAATGTTTATATAGAGAAAACAACAAGACCCACTTTTCATTATCCTTAAGTAAAATCTCAACATATAATGTAAGCTACCATAAAGTTAAAATTGTAATGTAAAATATGCAATGTTTGGACATACAAGATTTAGACTAAACTCTGTTTTTACTTTGCTTTGCCATTTCTTCCTCAGCTTATGACTTGAAAAGGTTCCAAATTTGTTGGCATACTCACGCCATTGCTTTTTTTTTTTGTTATTGTTTGGTCACTTGCCTTGGCCATATACAATTACTCAAAAGTCATATTCAGCATTATTTCTGTATACACTCTTTACTAACATGATTTGAAAATAATTGTGTTCAGACCTCATCCAAATGAATCTTCGGGAGGTAACTTGGACGGAGATAAGTACTTTGTTTTTTGGGACCGTGATCTTATTCCTCCTCTTCAAGTTGAGCCAATGGAATATGTTGCAGCATCGACCACGCAAGTTGATCATGATGTTACAATAAAGGTATCTAACCTCACATTTCCATGTCCTTCTACACAAACTTTCTTCCATACCCAACACATAAAAGCCTCTAATTGTTGTCATGCAGGAAGAAGAGGAGTATTTCATTAACCATATGGTCAAAGATAACTTAGGAATCATCAGAATGGTCCACAGCGTCGTTGCAGACAGGGAGCCCCATGGGGTAATGAGCCATGAATGTATGGAGCTTGCGAGGCTACACTCAATCGCCATTGACTTCCAGGAAACTGGTATTGCAGCCGAAATACCTCCTCATCTGTACATCAAAGAGTATCCCGATTTCATGGAAAAGCGTAATAAACGTACCTACCGATCGAGATCTGTTATCGGACAGCTTTTCCGAGAAGTGAAAGCCATTGCACCCCGCACAAGTCCGGTGAAAGCCTTCACTTTGGAATCAGCAAAACTGCATTATGACCCTGACATGGAAGTAGACGGCTTTGAGGACTTCCTCAGTGATGCTTTCAGAGACAAAAGTGAGTATGATTACAAGTTAGGGAATTTGATGGATTATTACGGGATCGAAACTGAAGCTGAAATTCTCAGTGGCAAGATTTTGATAACGTCAAAACATTGTGTTTGGAGGAGGGATCTGGATGCAATTAAATATGCTGTAAAGTCGTTAAGAATGGAAGCCAGGACTTGGTTCAACGAGGGAAGTGATGCAGACAGTGCTGATAATGCAAAAGCAAAAGCAAAAGCGAAAGCAAAAGCATCGGCATGGTATCATGTCACATATCATTATACTTACTGGGGTCGCTACAACGAGGGATTGAATAGGGCTCATTTCCTTAGTTTTGCATGGTGCGTTTATGACCAACTTATGCAAATCAAGAGGGATAAATTAAGCGTAAGGCTTTAAATCTGTCATCGCCGGAGCATCAATTCAGTCAATGATTTCATTTCTCTCAAGAACTTGTATGAATGTGACAGATGTTTGATATGACTACTATATTACCTTTGCTTTGTATTGTTATTGGTATTTACTTGTAAATGCTCCAGGCAAATGTTTGGAGCTAGTGAATATGTTTTAGTTTCTGTTGTATTTGAATAGATTTCCAGTTTTGCATCTTTTTTTGATTCTGCAATATATAACAATTGGTTTGGATTGTTGATATGCTGTCGACTAGCATTGTGAGAATATAATGATTGTTCTTTTTTTAGTATTACAATGGTTTTAATATATCTTTTCGGGATTTCACTACACTCCTAAGGTCTAAACAAATTTATCCACCCTTGTTTGTTTTGTTTTGGGAAAATATCTTATCTCATCTCGTCTAATCATTACAACTTTCCCAATTTCCAATACAAAATAAAATAAACAATTCAACTTTTTCAAATTTCAAAACAAAAATAATATTAAAAAATATACTCTAACAATATTTTATTCAACTTTTTAACTTTAATTTCATCTCATCTCATCTCTAAAAACAAACAAGCCATAAATTTTGGACGGGCTGTTACATCGCTCTTATTCTTCAACAATGAATAAATATTTCAATCATTATATTTATATCTATATTTACTAACTCATTTTCAATGTTTTCAATGTGTTCGATGTTTTTACATTTTTCAATGCCTAACTCTAAGACCCCCTCGGTGTGAGAGTGCATGTCTCTGTGTGAGGAGTCGTTATCATAAGTTTATATTCATGGGACGGGACAGAGGATTCCCCGAACCATTCCGCAAAATGTTGTCACGTACATCACAAGGGAAGGAGAATGCCTCTTGGAGAGTGGGGTGGAATCGTATTTGGCCACATAACTTGATAGTTGGGATGAGAAAACAATCTTATTCAAAATCATTTGACAGATCAAAATATGAGACCTCATCTTCATCATATCGAAACATCAAGTCGGGACATATACCATGTTTAACCCCCATGGTAGGGTTATAAATCTCAATTATAACCTGTGGAAGGGTCGTATCCACTATTATCACCAGTAGTAGGGCCGTATACCATGTTTATCTCTCGTGGTAGGGTTATAAACCTCCATTATAACCCGTGGAAGGGCCGTATCTATTATTATCACCCATGATTGGGCCATATATCATGTTTAACCCTCGTGGTAGGGTTATAAACCATCATTATAACCTATGAAAAGGTCGTATCTACTATTATAACCCGTGATTGGGTTGTATCCACTCTTATCACCCGTGGTTGGGCCGTATCTACTATTATAACCCTTGGTTGGGCTGTATGCCATTATTATCACCCGTGGTTCGGCCGTAACAGAAAATCGAACAAAACATCATAATCAGATTTAATCAGAATATGAAATCAGAATTTTATGCCAATGTTTTCAGATGCCACTTCATATCAAAATTCAAAAACTGAACAACTTCAGATAATTTCACTTGCTCGAAATATACAGAATCAAAACATTTTCATTTATTCACAGAAAAAGTTTTAGATCTCATCAAAACAAAACTTTAGAAAAAAAAGGACTCATATTCGCTCTTTTCCAGATCAAAAACAGAATGCACAAAAACTAGCTCATGTTTACACTAGTCATGACAAAAATTATCTTCTCTTTCTTATGGATCTCATGAGTAATGCAAAGCAAATAACTGAGGTTATTTTCACATTTCCTTTCAAAAACAAATATATCATGCACATTTTCATAAATCAACCCCAGTTCATTTTTTTTTTATACAAAGTCTAGCATAGGAACCCGGTTACCTGAACTTCTTAGCTTATCAGAATTTCTCCACAGCCTTACTGAACAAAATCAATCGTCACCTATAGAAAATTCATGCAACTTGAATAAATCTCCAATTGAATAGTTATTTTGTAATTACACCTGCAATACCTATTTTAATACCTCAAAAACCTAAAATTTCTCTTAACTCAAAAATATCATCACTCTCTAAATTCATCAGTGTCCACTTATTAACTTCGACTAAAATATTAGATCCTAACCTATTTAGTAGTGTAATCAAACTACAAAATTTTATATTGACTTCCGTGACTTGTAATTAAAAGGGTAACATTGTAATTTCAACACAAAATTATCTTATGCATGACCAGCTTTACGTGAAGCTTTGTTTATTAGAAAAGCCATTCATGAAACAGCAATTTGCGAAGCAAAGGCTCACCAAGAGGAGTAGAGTTGCGACGGAGTTGAGTGTGGTGGGCGGCGACAGTTACTACGACGGTGCACGTGAGGCAGCGAGGCTGAGGTGGTGTGAGGCAGACCAAGGAAGTCTTTGCCGGCAGTTTCTGTGGGATTGCAACATGAAGGAGCTCTCGGTGGGGAGTGGTTGCAGTGGCTCAAGGTAGGAGGAAACACATCCTCTGTTTCGGAAGTGAGGAACAGAGGTTTTCGCAAGATGGCTGATGGTGGCTTCACCTGTAACATCCCGTATTTTTAGTGTATTTTTTTTAATGAAGGAATTATTATTTTTATTGATTCAAAATTTATTCTCTTGTTTTAAAAAAAAAATTATTTTTGAAGTGCTTTCTTTAAATTAATTATTGTTATGTGTTTAAATTTCTTCTCGAATTAAATTAACTTGTTGTTGGGTTTAATTATTTATTTTTCATTTTAATCACTGCGTTTGAATTATTTTATTTCAATTGCTGTTTTAAAATCGTTTCTGTTGGACCATTTTTGTGACCCAAGATGTGGGGATTGGATCTTATTTCTTTCCCTACATTTTTCTCTTTCCTCTTTTCTTTTTCTTCCTTTTTCTTTTTTTCTTCCTTCTTTTCTTTCTTTTCTTTTCTTTTTCCTGGCTGGTTCCCGCGCGCCGCAAAGCCCCCTCCCTCTCTCCGTCCGATTCTTCCTTCGCCCCTAGCGCCACCGTGCGCCGGCGGTGGTCTTCACCGCCCGGCTTCCCAGCACCCCCACCCACCGGCGACCTCCCCCTCCGATTTCCAGCCCCAGCCGCGCCGCCGTTAGCCTCCACGCACCACACGAAGCCGCGGCATTCCTTGCGCCGCTGCGCCGCCGTCGCGCCACCTCCGGCCACCATCTCTTCGCCACATCATCATCGACCTCCTAGCAACCCAATGGACCCAACCCCACCTCCGATCTGTCACCGGTGAAGCCCCACCATCAACATTTCCGTTTTGGGTGTTTTTGCACTTCAACCGCCTTTTTCGCCGCCACCCACGGCCAACCACCACCACCACTAGCCTCACCGCCATCCCTAAGCCTTACCCTATCAATCTCGGGTCTTCGTTTACACCCGTTCAAAAGTGAGTTTTTGAGACCCACGGCCACAGTGCATTTGACACTGTTTTGTTACTGCGTTGCCGCTTTTAGCACCTCCGTGATCTTTCAAAAATTATATTATAGCATTGTAAGTATTTTTTTTCCAAAGAACTTTTGAGATTTAAATGTATTTCTGCGCTAATTCATATTTACTATGTTTTTTTTGGTTGTGCCGGACCGAGTCCGAGGGGTAAGGGGGGATCGTTTGGATTGGTGGTTGAGAAATTATTTAGAAGGGAATTTAATTTTCTTTGTCCAGTACAGTTTAATTTTTGGAGGTATTAATTTATATTTTCTGTTATGGAGTTGTGAATGGGAAGAAGTGTGCTTTGTGTAGTGTTGTTGGTTAAACTGTTAGCAATTGTTTGGGACTGCGAACTGTTGGAATAAGTGTGAGTTATTGGAATTTGAATTGGCATTGGTCTTGATGCTTGTATTGGACAATACTGAGATTGGTATAGAATATTTTGGGTCGAAGTGCGGGCTGTCCAGATTGTTATTTGGTTGTTTGAGTTGGATTAAACTTGCTGAATTATGGTCTAGAAATTGGGTCTTAAGTTGTCTAAGACTAATTTTTTGTTGTTGGACTTTAATATTTAGTTTATATTATTTTTATGAATAGGTGACGAGACGGATAGAGACCGTATTCAAGTCATAGATAATGCGCTACAGGAGTCAGGTAAGCGGGGTTTCTATGCTAGGCCTTACACTAATTATTTGAGACTGAGGTTGATTTTCTGAAAACTTTGCATATTTTTGTGGTGAAATGAGAACTTGAGAAAAACAAAACCAACCTCGGTCGTTTATTTGCATACTCATGAAATCTGTACGAAAAAGAGAAAAATATGTTCTGACATGCATTGTGTAGACATGAGCTAAATTCTGTCATGTGGTTTCTGAAATTTGGAAAAAGAGCGATATTGAGAATATGAAAAGTTGTGCATTTATTTAGAAAGATGTTCTGGCTTTTGTGTTGAACGTGTGTAAACTGTCTGATTCTGTTTTTGTACTATGTATTATTTTGATATAACATCTGAAAACCTTTGGCATGGTGTACTGGTTTTCGTATCTGACTCTGTCTCTGCTTTGCTCTGCTCTGCTCTGTTATGCTCTGTTCTGTTTGGGTTGGTACCAACTTCTCTGTCTCTGAGTACACCCACTTTGGAAACAAAGTGGTTTTATTGTGGTCTTTCCTGTGTGCACACTCAGGGCTCCGAGAAGAATAAATGAAAGATTTCACCTCTGTCTCTGCCTGGTTTGGCCACCGGGGTTAGCACAACCCTACCACGGGGGTGAAACATGGTCTCTGCTCTGTTTGATGCTCTGTTTTGATCTGATGATGATACTCAGTTTATATTATGCCAAAGCATTATGGGTTTTTCTTGTCTTAAAACCATCGCTCTATTACTTTTGAAAATATGTTCTGTTCTGCATGATAACTCTGGAAAATATTTTGTTCTGCATGCTCTACTTTGTAAATGCTCATGTTTACACACTAGCATATGATTTATGCTTACTGAGTTGTTGATAACTCACCCCCTATCTTCATAATATTTTTTAGATGATGTGGAGAGTCAAACTGAGGACTTGGATTAGATTGGTGAGCATGATTAAGCTGAGAGAGGATGTTAGAAGAATGAATTTTGATGTCTTATGTCTTTTAGATTTAATTATATCTTGGGCTTGGATTTAGTAAGACTTTTGAACTTATTAGTTTGGTTTGTTATGATTACCGGGAGATTTTAGACTCCTTAGCTTATTTTGCTGCATTAATAACTTTGTAGAGTTTCAATGTGGTTATTTTGAGTACTTGAGACTGAATTTTGCTAATAAAGTTTTTGAGTTTTATTTTAGTTGTGTTAGGAAACATGATCTGAGGTGACAAGTAGTAATTCTCCAAGCCAGCCGGGTTTGGGGCGTTACATCACCGGTGGGTTCACAGTTGGGTCACGGTGGTGGCGTATGGCAATGTTGTGGAGGAGCGTGCAACGACTTGACCTCCTTGGGAAATTGCTGTTTCTGTGTGATGGTTGAGTAAAACCGTGAAGGTGCAGGCTGGTTGCATCGTGAACAGTGGGGTTTTGGCTTTAGTGATGGTCGCTAAACGTGGAGGAGCAAGGTGGTTCTCGTGGCTGTTTGTTGAGGAGCGTAGATGAGGGGGGCGGTGGTGCAGGTTGGCTTTTGGCCGAGAGTGGGTGATGCGTGCCGATGCTGAGGGCTGAGGTTTCATGTTGGCTAGGTAGTTTCTCTAAGCAGAAGAAAAAAATACCTCTGCTTTCATATATAGGTCAAGTGGTTGAAAAACCCTAGAGGAACTAAGGAAGAGAAGAATAAATGCAATGTGAATACATATCTACTATATGCACTCTTGCCTTGAAAGTCGTGGGGATAGAAACGTGCATGCCATGGATGTGAAGAATAATCCTAAGGTAGAAAAATAGATAGAAAATGTGCGTGGACAGGGGCTGAAATGGCTTCATACGAATTTGGGCTTGTTGGGCCCACTTCTTGATTTATAAAAGGGGTTCGTCTCACATTCTAAACTTGCCTTCATTCCACAATTTGTCGGGCCAAAAACTCAAAATAAATCTCACTTAATCCATAAAATATTAACCGAAAATAATCTAAATATCAAGCCCAATAAAAAGTCCATAATCCATCAATATAAATTCTGGGTCCGTAACCTATTCCCAAAATTACTCACTAAAATCCCAATGGGTTTTTCATCCATATTAAAAAAAAATTCGAACACGAGTTTCGTGTTCGGTCTGGGTGTTACAGTAATAATAATTTAACTGTGTTAATCCTAACTTATATTTAAGCTACTTATCTCCTATAGCTAATTCCAAAGTCTTGCCTCGAATATTGTTACCTATATAAAGTGGACGGTGCTAATGGGCTGCCCGACATTTACTGTTGGACGTACCGCTTGTTGAAAGTTGTTCTACTTGCTTTTCATTTTCTTTTCAATATTTTTTAACATATTTAATCATTAAGAAAAAATTTAAAAAATATATATAACTTCATTAATAATCACTTCTTTAATCACTAAGTAAAAAAATAAAAAATTAAAATACTCGAGCAGTAACTTAGAGACGCAGGTTTGGGGGGTGAGACAAAACACAAAATTCTCATCTCATCATTATACATTTTTCAAATCTCCATACAAAATATAATAAACAAATTCAACTTTTTCAAATCTCATTTCAACTTTTTCAAATCCTAAAACAATAATAATATTAAAACATAATATTTTAAACTTTCAAATAAAATATAAAATTCTCATATCACCCTCAAACCTGCAGTAGTATTTTCCATACATAGTATCATATGTCACTAACTTTCTAGAAAGGCGTGTAATAATATTTTATTTAATTAAATACCTACTAAGGTAGATAACACTAATAATTAATTATTTTTATCAAAACTTAATAAATATTAATATTATTTACAGTTATTATATCTAAACTTTCAAATTATAACTTAATAGGAAATCATATTAAAATTATTAAAGTAAACAGTAAAAAATTTCATATAATAGGCTTAAACAATTTAAAGTGTTCAATACAATTAATCTCTTATTATTTATTAATGTAATTCTTATTGAAAAACTTTATATAATTTTATTTCCATAATTACTATGTGTACAATTTAAATTTCTGAGTTAAAATCGTCTACTTAAAACCAGCTTCATAGAACTTAACTCATAAAAGTAAGTCCATAGCAAGATAAAGAAACCGATTACAATCTGTCATAGTTACAGTTTATAAGGGCAATAACGTAATAATAGTACTTAAAAAGACTACTACTAGTACTGGTATTGTTACAGTGCAGTTAATAAATAGCATTTTATAATGGTCTGCACATGCTTAACCCAAAAAGAATAAAAGCAACTTTCCAGTGAAAGGAAATAAGGGTGAATTTGTAATAAAGTTGAATCTTCGTGTGCTTTCTGAAGAGTCAAAGGCAATCCAAACTTTAACAAAGCATTACTAATTCAAGAGTTAGCTGCGGCTTTCTCGAAGACGAAGATTTATGAAAGAGAGAGAGAGAGAAAATGTGAAGCAAAATGGGGTGACAAAAGAACCTTCTGTCTTTGAGATGCAGTGAATTATAAAACAAGAATTATGGAATGACGCTGTTTTTAATTTTTGCCACGTCGGATGTGATGCCGTGACATGGACGTAGGGCGGTTGTATATAGAATTTTGGGGGCGAAATGGAGAGACGAGAGAACCTTCTGTCTTCGGGATGCAGTGAATTACGAAATGAGAATTACGAAACGATGCCATTTTTAATTTTTGCCACAACGAATCCGATGCCACAATTGGGACGCAGAGCGGTTGTATATAGAATCTTTGGTACTAATTTATTGGTACGAAAGGAAAAATGGAGTGATGGAAAAGAATAACTCACTGATCGCTACAAAAACAAGGGCATAAATGTAATATCATTTCAAAAAGTTACTCTACTCTAGGGTAACTAGATTTACAGAACTTAAAGAAATTCCTATCAACCTTGAGGGCACGCAAATATTTAGAGCACTGCTAGGTACAGTCCACGTTGGGAGGATTGAGTGCGAACGACTGGGTTTTAAGTAAATTCATCTCAAAATCATGTGGTGAAATATCAAAACTACCCTTTCAGTAAATTCCCTCCAGGATCCAGCAATTATCCCTCCAGATAGACATCTCAGATCCCTCTGGCCAACGTCAGCTTCTCCTCCACCATCTTCGACCCCTTCTCATTCACTTCTGAAGCACTCAGATATCCCAAACTTTCTCTCTGAGATTCTGTGGTGTGTGAAGAAGCCTCACTTTATTTCTTTTAGGCCAACTATCATATTTATTTCGCATTTTAAAATTTCAAGCAGCAAAAGCAACAAGTTCCACTCTCTTATTCAACAAATCTTTTAGGCCAACTTTTAAAGTTCCGCTCTCTGATTCAACATTTTCTTTCCGTTTGAGTGCCCAATCAATGTGCAGAAAGCTCTTTTGCTCCTAATTTGGTCATTTTACCTTTTTCTTTTGTGGAGACAATCAATTACGCTACACTTGTTTTGTATGCTGAAATATTGTTGTTGCTTTAGTTTGTTGTTCTTGCAATCATGCTCTTCCTTAAGCTTGCAAATCAAGGATGCCACCATAGGGACTCTGCACCAGGGCCGGCTCAAGGGGTAGGCAACTAAGGCCACCGCCTAAGGCCCCCCACCTTGAGAAGGCCCCTAAAAGGGAAAAAAAAAAATTATTGTGACTCTAAAAAAAAAATTATAAAAAAAATATTGATTAGCATAAAAGATGAAATTTTTTTTGCCTAAAATAAAATCAATCTTAAATGGTAAAATTTGGTAAAAAAAAAAAATAAAACCAGTAAATATAGAAGTTTTACTAAAAAAAATCTTATTCAAAATATATAAAAATTTCAGACATTAGTAAAATTGAAATAGAAATAGCGAACTGATGATATATTACTCTTGAATATTTTATAAAATATGATGTTTATTTTGATATTGATGGCCATATTTGTTTTCATAATGAAGTATTAAAATATATATATATATATATACAAATAATGGACAATACTTTATTTACAGAAAAATTAGATTTTCTTTCAAATTGTTATAGTATTTATAGATATTTATTTTGCATTTCAGAAAATTTTAATAAAATTTTATTATTTAATATTTAAATATTTTTATCATTTTTAAATTAAAATATCATGTAATTAATGGTCGCCTCAGGCCACAAAATACATTGAGCCGTCCCTGCTCTGCACCAGACCCAAACCATAAACTTTGTTGTTTTAATTCAGATCAATGCAATAAAACTCCTCAATATATTGCGTCAGTTCCCATGCATTGTGCTCCACCGATGCCTGCATACAATAATAAATATTAGAAGCTGGCACACTAGCATAATGTTATGCCATTTATGAACAGGATAGAAAGATACTGGAAGTGAAGTAATATTTAAAATTATATCACAAAAACATAACGTGAAATAATCATTGAAACAAAAACATAAAGTGAAATAATAATCATTGCTGGATAACTTTGAAGAAATAATTCATTACCTCACTATGAATATTTGCAATATGACATGCAGAGAATATATATATTATGGAAGAAAGGAATCTTTGCTGGGCAACATATGAAAAATGAATTAAACAGCCAAACGGAACACAAGCAACTCAATGAAAAAGAAATTCATCTTTTCTAACCAAAAGGATAAAAGCAAACAAAAAGGATTTCATACCCTCTGAAAGCAAACAAAAAGGATTTTAAGGTGAAAATACCAAATGGGAGAAAATTTAACAAGAAATCAAAATCAAAATCAGAATGAAGAAATACCCTTTGAAATAAAAATCAAATACAAAAAGGATTTTTACTCTAAAATCAAAATAAAGAAGAAGAAATACCAGATTTGAGAGAGAGGGAGAGAGAGAGAGCCCACTGGAACATCGCTTTCATTAATGCTATATAGATTTCGATTATTCCTAATTCAGAGGAGTTAAAATGGTTCCAGTAGAAATACTACACCAACAACTGATCCATACAAACGTACTAAGCTTAAAGAAAACCAGAGAGAGAGCCCACCTTTGAGCAGTGAGGGAGGGTGAGGTCTTTTTTTGGGGTAGGGAGGAGGGGGGAAGGGTTGGTGAAGGGAGGGGGAGATGAGACGTAGCAGTTCTTTGGTGAGTACTGAAACGGTAACGTTTAATTAATTAAAACTCTCCGTTTCATGAAGTCGTGTGTGGGGAGGCCATATTTTGGATTGCACCCAGAATTATTCAAATATTTATGGATAATAATGGGCCTAATACCTCCTATCACTCGTTTATTATTTATTTTATTTATTTTAATTTTTAATTTTTACTTACTGATTAAGGAAGTGACTATTACTAAAATTGTATATTTTTTTAAAATTTTTTTTATTAATGATTAAGGATGTTAAAAAAATACTTAAAAGAAAATAATAAAAATTTCAAATACATTATGGAGTAGTAAACGGGTGGTATGAAATAGTAAGCCTATCATTATCTCATATTTATTGAAAGATTGTGGCCCCATTTGGAACTTAGACTGAACTGAGTGTAATCAAATTTTAAGCTGTGTCTAACATTCAAATATCCAACTCTCAAATCACTAAACTCATCTAAACTCAGAACCTTTTTACACGTGAGACCCATAACTTTTTTCAACTTCCAATAAATACATCTAAACTTATCTTAACATTCAAACACATCTAAAAAAAACCTAACTTTAATGAGCATGGCATGCTAGCTTGCCTAAGATAAGGGTTAAGATAAGTTTATATGTGTTTATGAGAAGTTGAAAAAAGTTATGGACACTACATATAAAGAGGTTTAAAGTTGAGATGAGTTTAATGATTTGAAAGTTGGGTGTTTGGATATTAGACTCAACTTAAAATTAGACTAAACTGAGATTATCTAAATTCCAAACGGGGCCTTAGTCTTGCAATAAATATTGGATAATGATAGACTTACTATTTCATACCATCCGTTTACTACTCCATAATGTATTTGAAATTTTTATTAGTTTCTTTTAACTATTTTTTTAACATCTTTAATCATTAAGAAAAGAATTAAAAAAATATACAACTTCAGAGATTAAATGCACAGAAATACTAGACACAACTTGCCTTAACAGAAGTAACCGAGCACCAAAAGATAAAAGACGTGATTGGCAACCCCCCAGTTTGCTTCTGATACAAGTCAATAAATCATCAAAATGAGTACTTTTAAATGGCCAGATATTAATGAAGCGCCCAATTATCTCACTGGGAAACAACCTTTCGAAAAAGAAATCAAATTCAGAAGGTGTCTTCTTCTAACAGAAGGAATGTAATTCGAAAAAAAATAAAGAAGACTTCGCCTTACTCACTACCTGTCTGGATCAATCCTCATACAACTTGAAGATATCTCTGATATTTTTTGCGAAGTGCGATCCCTGTTGGTAAGAACAATAATATCATCAGCATACAACAAATACGAGATTAACGGAGCACCTCTAGGATGAGAAAAAGGCACAATTTTCCAGTCTCAAAATTATGCTTCAACAACCTTGAAAGTATCTCTTCCATCAAAATAAATAAATATGGCGATACTGGATCTCCTCACGCAATCCACGACCACTAGGAAAAAAACCCTGCACAATGCCATTCATAACAATTGAAAACCAGGAAGTAGTAATACACTGACGAACTAATTCACAAACTTTGTGGGAAAAACCAAAGCATCGCATCACATGCAGGAGAAAATCTCAATCAATACTATCATACACTTTCGCCATATCCACTTTAATAAAAACATTACCACCATGCACATTTTTATTTATCAAATGAATCATCTCTTGCGCCAACGCTATGTTCTGAAAAATACTTCTACCTAGTAAAAATGAACCTTGTTCCGGGGAGACAATTCTACTTAGGATAGGGATAATCTTCTCACTAGAATTTTAGAAAAACCCTTGTAGATTACCGAGCACAAACTTATAGGACGAAACTTGTCAAATACGGAAGGATTTTCCACTTTTGGAATAAGAACAATATAGGAAGCCGAATAAAATCTAGGTAACACACACTTGCCAAAAAACTCTCTTACTGCCGCCACCACATCGGTTTCCACAATATCCCAACGTGAACGACAAAAACCCAATCCAAACCCATCTGGACCCGGGCTACTATTAATGGAAATTGATAACATAGCGTCTTTCACCTCTTGATTGAAGGGGGCTGCAATAACAATCTGTTTTCCAGTTCTGTAACATCAAAGTCCACTAGCGAAGACAAATCCGGAAGAACCTGATTCTGCTGGGCTTGAAGGAATTGTCTAAAACACTCGACTCCACCCATATGGATTGCCTCAGGATTGTCCAAGATAGTACCATCCTTTGTGCGCATCACATTCACAGCCAGTTTCAACATGGAAGCAAATGACTTAAAAAAACTTAGCTGATGCCTCTCCTTTCTCCATCCAGTTTATCATCACTTGCTGTGATAATCTGGTTTCTTCCTTGTGAGGCCACATTGCGAACTCCTCCCTTGATACTAGCAAATCTAGTTCAACCTCATTCGAGAACTGAAGTTTTAGTTGTCCTTCAATAATTTCTATCCTCTTCTCCAAACTGACAATGTTCTCTATTCTATCAAAGACCTGAGCATTCCAAACTTTGAGCACTGGCTTTAACTTTTTTAATTTCCCAACTAAACAAAATAGACCCGATGCCATTGATTGCTCCTTCCAAACTGCTTGGACCACTTACCGAAAATTCTCATGAGACACGCACATATGTTGGAACTTAAAGGAAGTGGGACAATACCGAGAATTAGAAGGCTTGAATACAAGTGACGTAGTAGCATGGTCCGACATTGTATGAGGCAAATAATTCAAGATAGCATCTGGTAACTTCTTAGTTGACACCAAATTCATCAAGCTTCGATCGACCAACTTCTAGCCATACCTCCCTGGCCGCTACACCATGTAAATTTGCTTCCAACTGATGCCATCTCTCGCAGACCACACAAGTCAATAAAATCATTAAAATCATCCATCGCCACTTGCAAACGAGGCCTACCACTACAATGTTCATTCCCACTTTTGATAACATTAAAATCTCCTATGCCTAACCAAGGAGCATCCCTCGGTATATCTTGCAGTAATAGACCCCACAACTACCTACGTGCTTGTTACTGGCACTTCGCATATATCACTGAAACAAAAACTTGCAAGTTCTCATATAAAATAAGTACTATTATATGTTGAACACCAACACTCACAATCGACACATTCAATCCATGTAATGCCCCAAACCTGGGTGGCTTGGAGAATTACTACCTGTCACTTATAAACATAATTCTCAACACAACTAAAATAAATCTAAAAAAAAAAAACTTTATTAGCAAAACTCAATCTCATATCTTCTAAATAAACACTCTGAAAACTTCACAAAGTCATTACCGCAACAGAACAAAAATAAACTAAGGAGCCCACAATCTCCCGGTAGTCATAACAAACCAAACTGATAACTTAACAAGTCTTACTAAACCTAAGATAAAATTAAATCCAAGCGACATTAAATTTGAAGGACATCAGAATTCCTTCTTTTAACATCCCCTCCTCAGCTTAATCATGCTCACCAAACTAATCCCGGTCCTCAGTTGAACTATCCACATCATCTAAAAATATTATGAAGAAAGGGGGTGAGTTATCAATAACTCAGTAAGCAGAGGACATATGCTAGCGTGCAAACATGAGCATTTACAAAGTACATTATGCAGAACAAAATGTTTTCCAGAGTTATCATGCAGAAAAAAATATGTTTTCGAAAGTAACAGAGCGATGGTTTTAAGACAAGTAAAACCCGTAATACTTTGGCATAACATAAACTGAGCATCATCATCACATCAAAACAGAGTATCTTACAGAGCAGAGACCATGTTTCACCCCCGTGGTAGAGCTGTGCTAACCCCGGTGGCCAAACCGGGCAAAGAGAGAGGTGAAATCTTTCCCTTATTCTTCTCGAAACCTCGAGTGTGCACACAGGAAAGACCACAATAAAACCACTTTGTTTCCAAAGTGGGTGCACTCAGAGACAGAGAAGTTGATACCGACCCAAACAGAGCAGAGCGTAATAGAGCATAGCAGAGACAGAGTCAGATACAAAATCAGTACACCATGCCAAAGGTTTTCAGATGCCATATCAAAATAAAACAAAGTACCAAAATATAATCAGATCATTCTCTCATACTGAAAACAAAAGTCGGAGCATCTTTCTAAATCAATGCACAATTTTTTAGATTCTCAATATCGCTCTTTTTTAGATTTCAGAGACAATCATAACAAAATTTAGCTCATGTCTACACAATGCATGTCAGAAAATATTTTCCCTTTTCCATATAGATTTCATGAGTAGTGCAAATAAGCGACCGAGGTTGGTTTTTCCCATGTTCTCATTTCATATCAAAATAAGCAAAGTTTTCAGAAAGTCAACCTCAGTCTTAATAACTTCTATAAAGCCTAACATAAGAACCCCGTTTACCTGACTCCTACGTCGTATTATCTATGCCTTGAAAATGATCTCTATCAGTCTCGTCACCTATGCATAAACAATAATATATATATATAAACTAAGGGCAGGTTTGGGGGATGGGATGAGACACAAAATTCTCATCTCATCTCATCTCATCATTACACATTTTTCAAATCTCCATACAAAATATAATAAACAATTCAACTTTTTTAAATCTCAATTCAACTTTTTCAAATTTCAATACAATAATAATACTAAAACATAATATTTAAACACTAAAAAAAACATAAAATTCTCATCTCATCTCCCAAACCTACCCTAAGTGTTAAAAACCAACAACACAATTTCAATCTAAAAATTTAAGACCCAAATTCTAGACCATATTTCAGCAAATTTAATCCAACTCAAACAACCAGTTAACAATCTGGCCAGCCCACACTTCAACTCAAAATACCCTATACCAATTTCAATATTGTCCTATACACCCACCAAAACCAAAGTCAACTCAAATAATCAATAAATCACACTCATATCAGCAGTTCATAACCCCAAGCAACCACCAACAGTTTAACCATAACAATACTATGCATTGCACGTTTCTCTTCGTTCACAACTCCACAAAAGAACAATCCCAACACTTCAAAATGTTAAACTGCACCCAACAAAACTCCCTTCTATATATTTCTAAAACATCAATCCAACCAATCAAATTTTATTTTTCACGAGAGAAAAATATACCCAACGAAGTGAAAACTTACAGTGAAGGCTCAACGTTTATGAGAAACCGAGTAGAACTTCGTACCCACTGCACTACAACAAACACAAGGCGCACGGAATGACAAACCACCAATCCACGGACTGCACAGAAAAAAAAAATTTATTTTCAAACCATTTCGAGTAAGAGTAAAGGAGATGTGAAATCTTAAAGAGGAAAAGAGAAAAGAAGAGGTTTACCCTCAAGAGAAGCTCTCGGCAATCAAGACTGGAATCTTTGTTTTTACCCAAATTACAGTTCCGCAACTACTGAGAAATAGATGAATGTGAGAAAGAGAGAGATGCACAAACTCTGCAAAATGGAGGGACACGTGAGGGAAAAACACCCAATCTGCGAAAAGTGGAGGAACGCGAGAGAGAAACACCCAATCTATAGATAAATGGAGGGGGCGCGAGAGAGAGAAACTGATTATGAGGGAGAAACTGAATGGGAGGAGAACGAAATGGAGAAAATGCTAGGCATTACCTTTGGACTCAAGCATTGCCCAACAAAAATAAGAGGTGGAAACGGGAAGGGAAGTGGGTAACGTGAGAGAGAGAGAGAGACATGGGGAAAACCAGAAAAAAAAAAAAAAAAAGAAACCAAAAGAGAAAGAGAGGGAGAAGGAGAAGGAATCGGAGAGCTGAGGAAGAAGGAAATGCTTACCCAAAACGGCGTCGTTCCGAAATGTGGCGCCCCCGACCCCCATGTAAGGAAAACACGAGAATCGAGACGCCGGGATGATGACAACACGGTCACACATCCCAACGAAAGTGCCAAGTGTGTGTACAAGCAACGGTGTACAACAATAACGCAGCGGATTAGTCAACTAAGTACCAGAATTTAAATACAAGTAAACATCAGTAAAGTTTTAAAAGCAGTTATACAGTCATCCAAAATAAAGTTAACACATGTCCCAAAAATACAAAGGGTAAAATTCAATAACAATAAACAGTGATCCCAGATCACTCCTCGGGCGGAGCCGTCTCCTCAGGCTCACCCTCCTCCTCCACATCTGCATCAAAATCTGCGTTACCACAGAATGGTACCGCAGGTAAGTATAATCCAAAAATATACTCAGGAATATAAAATGCATTAATACCACCAACATGCATGCATATGAAGAAATATGCATTTTCCTCAAAATATCATTTTCCCCGAAAATGATTAATTTATCACCACACGCCAAAATCCCATTTGGCCCAAAATAATCCGTAAAACATTTTCCTAGAAAATGATTTACACAAAATCCAACTCACACTATTTTCCCAGAAAATAGTCCATTTAATCCGTCAATACCCTATGCACCATGGCCTCCCCTAGGGACCATCCGCATGTCCTGGCTTCGTAGCGATGCCCAGTTTCGCGCCCAGTGCGTACATGGCCGAGCACCCACTACGCAACGAGCGATGCCCAGTTCTGCGCCCAGCGCGTACATGGCCAGACATCCTCTAGTCCCCACCAGCAGAAGGACCACGGAGTTGGCACGAATCTCTCGTCCGATCCCATTGTCGCCCAGCGACAATCCAGGGGACGTTACTCAGTTTATTCCGCTCCCGAGTAACCAGAGGAGCTCCACCGAGATAATGCCACATCTCGGCTTGGGGTCGTGATACGCACGCACCCAAATTCCATTCTCACATGAAAACCCAGTTTTCATAAACACATGAACATGAATGCAATACACGAAAACCCAGTTTTCCTTTACAAACATGATCATGCATGAAATAATGATATGCACATGTACCAACACAAATCCACATTCCTCAATAACCAATAACCAATCCAATCAAACCAACCCAAACAACTCCAATCATAAATCCATCCGACCCCCGTACTCCTCGGACTCAGTCCGGCATGCAAAAAAAATACAGTGAAATGCGTTAGTGCAAAAATACATAAAATTCATGAGAATCTTTGGAGAAATACTTACAGCGCTATATGATAATTTCCGGAGGATCACGAAGCTGAAAAAGGCGACGTCTGAGCAACACCACAGTGTAAAATACACTGTGGCCGTGGGTCACAAATACCCACTTTCCAACAGAGGAGACAAACGAAGACCCCAAAATGATAGGGTAGGGCCTAGAGAGGTCGGTGAAACCAATGGTGGTGGTGGTTTGCCGTGGATGACGGCGCAAATGGTGGTTTAAGGCCAAAAATGCCGAAATCGGAGATGGACTTGGTTGTGCTTCACCCGTGATGGATCGGAGCCGGGGTTGGATCCATTGGGTTGCCAAGAGGTCGGGGATGAAGTGGTAGGAAGATGGTGGCCAATGGTGGCGCGACGGCGGCGCGGGAAGGAAATGAAGCCACGGCAGGGTGTTGCGCGTGGAGGCTAATGGCGGCGAGATAGGGGCTGAGATTCACGGGGAAGGGTCGCCGGCCGATGGGGAGGGGAACGGAAGGGGCGGTGTTGGTCACGGGAGGCGCACGGCGGCGCTGGGTGGAAGAGAAAGAAACGGACGGAAGAGAGAGGGAGGGGGCTGGGCTTCGCGCGCGGGAAAGGAAAATACTGGGAGAAGAAAAAGAAAAGAAAGAAAAGAAAATGAGGAAAAGAAAAATAGGGGAAAAGAAATGAGGTCCAATCCTCATAACTTGGGTCACGAAAATGATCCAACGGAAACGATTTTAAAACCACAAATTAAATAAAATAATTTAAAAGTAATGGTAAAGTCAAATTGAAATAATTAAATCTCACAGTAATTAATTTAAATATTAAAAGCAATTTAAATGCACAACATTAAATAAATATTAAGAAAGCACATAAAAATAATTTTCACCAAATTAACAAATTAAAAATCCTAAAAATAACCCAATTAAAATCCAGTAATTTTAAAACAAAAGAATAATTTTTTGAATAACATAAAAATAATCATTCAATAAAAATACACTAAAATACGGGGTGTTACATCCTCCCCCCCTTAAAAAAAAATTTCGTCCTCGAAATTAGCAAGGTCAAACATTAAACTAAGACAGGAACAAGATTCAACCGAGAGCATACTTAGAACATACCGTCAAAATCAAACAAACAAGTAAGGATAATGCTCCCTCATGTCGGCTTCTCTTTCCCAAGAGAAATCTTGAGCCAACGGGTCACCCCATGACACTTTCAACATAGGTATTGTCTTGGACCTTAATCTTTGCTCTTTCCGATCCACGATCTGCGTCGGGGCAACTTCATAAGTAAGGTTAGGCTGAAGTTGAATGCGTTCAGGGTCAACAAAACGTGGCTCTTGCTGTCCAAAACTCTTCTTCAACGAAGACACATGAAACACATCATGAACATCCCCAAAATAGTCCGGCAAGGCAACTCTATAAGCAACAAGCCCAACTTTCTCTACAATCTGAAAGGGGCCAATATATCTTGGACTAAGCTTTCCTTTCTTACCAAAGCGCTTAACGCCTTTCATAGGAGAGACTTTAAGATAAACCCAATCACCTACTTCAAGGGATAAGTCTCTTCTTCTTGTATCGGTGTAACTCTTCTGGCAACTTTGCGCTTTCGCCATTTTAGTCCTTATAGCGGCCAACCAACCCTACCATCCTTTCTTTATTAGTTAGTGCCAGCTCTCCCGACGAAGGAATCTCTGTCCTACTGCTATTCCTAGTTCCACTGTGCCCTACTCCTAATTCGACTGTGCGCTCGGTGACGCCCAAAGTCTTATACTTGATGGTCTGGTTTGGGTGCGGTCTCTCCACATAGGCATTCTACAAAGAATCCAGGGTAGCCAACCTCCTCATTACGATCTGAGGACTGGCGGGCAATGGAATGAAACCTTCGATGTGAGGAAAAAACACCATATGCATCTGCATCTTCAAATCTCGTTTTATCAGCTTCATTGCATTCCATTCCCGCTGGGTTGTAAGGAAAGAGTTTCATCCTCACCTGGCCAAAGAGAGCAACTATGCGTTGGTCTTTCAAAGCCAACTAAAGAGGTGAAACGTAAACTCTTATCTTCCGCAAGAATTCCAAACTCAATATAAAGTGGAAGTCATCCAACGGCACCACCATCAAGTCAAACTTTCCAGACCATTCGCCAATCTGTAGCGGAACTATCTTAGCTACCCTAACAATAGGTTTCGCTTCAGAGTTCACCGCCTTAATTTTGCTGTTCCCCTTATCAACCCGTAGGCCTAGCCGCGCTACGATCCAATCAGAAAGGAAGTTATGAGTAGCACCAGTGTCAACCATTGCCCTCACAACCTGTCCATTGACTTTTACATCAACGAACATTAGCCCAGTATCTGATCGACTCTCTTGTCTAATGGAATTCAAGAGTTGAAGTGGATTGACCCTCGAAGTGCTTTCTTCAACCGGCGCTTCCTCTTCTTCAGCAATCAAGGCATTGAGTTTCTCTCTCTTCGGACATTGTTTAGCTCTGTGTGGGGACCGCCGCAAATGAAAAACCCGGGATCCAGCGCTTTGCCTTTGCCCTTGTTGTCAACATTTGCTTTGGATGTTGATGCTTCATGATCGGTAAGACCATCAAAGTCAAAGTAATTCCTACTATTCAGAACTCCAACCTCCTTCCCTTCTGCTTTCTCATCATAATCCGGGAAAGATTCCGCCTGAACAGCGTGCATCCAGCAGGAATCGAACCTACCAATTTCCCTCTTGGGCGCTTTAACCATAAAGCCATAGATGCAAAAAGACTCAGCGAGTGAACTAGGGGTTAGTATTCCTTCTCGAGCTTCTATTTCTTCCGTTAAAGGAGATTCGAGAAAAGATGGAATAGGAAGACGTGTTTCCAGAACAAAGAAGATACGGGTTGAGAAGGGGAAGTTAGCAAAGTTAGACAAGATTGGAATGAGCATAGGAACATGTATTGATGTACCAGATCGGCTAATGCTCCCAGGTTGATGCGATGTATTCCACCAGTTGACTGAAGACTTGATTATTGGTATATCGATCGGTCCAGCACGGATTGAAATAGAAGCCGGTTCGACAGGAAGCTTTTGAAAACGCAGTGCACCCAGGTAAATAAGAAACGAGATTAATACAGAGGTTAAACGAGCATCCCACACCCAAAAGGTGCCCCACATAGGTCTTCCCCGAAACCCCCCAGTAACTAAGGTAAACAACGTAAAAAAAGCACCCATTTCTGTACTGATTCCGGAAGAGCGAAGAAAAAGGGGATGTTTTGTTAATAGGAAGAAGAAAGTGTTTATAGCCGTAGCGATATAAACAAGAATACTCATCCGAGCCGCAGGAACATGTACATACGGAATACGAGAATTTCCACCTTGTTGAAGATCTAGTGGTGCTACCCGAAGACTTAAATGAATAGCCATCGCTGTTAAGAACAACCGAGATCCAATAATAATTTGCGCGTAGCTTCTGGTCTTTGACATCAAAAAATACGGTTGTAATAACGAAACGGACATGTGAGAATTTGGTCCTAGCTAGTGGAACAAGAAAGACATGGATCTATATTCAATACGCAATCAAAGGATTTCCCCCAACGAAGAATTCCCCCTGCTTTGTTTTCGCTCCGCTCGTGCGTGGCACTCCTTGCTCGCGGAGCGGCATACCGAAAAAAGAAAGGTTTTGGAAGAAAAAAAAAGTAGATTCCCTCAAACTTGGCAAGTTTGTCTTGCTTGCCATCGTCCCTGTTTTGGCGTGAGTTTCTTCTGGGTCAGGAAGTCACTCGTCGCCACATTATCCGTCTTGACCACAAATCGTGACCCGCCTCCACGTTCTCAAGTAGTGCACTATTGCTGTCATCTCCTTCTCCTGGACCACGCCTTTCGGTCTCATTGAGCTTTCGGCTCTCATATGCTACTGGGTTACCTTGTTGTACTAGCATACCGCCTATGACATAGTCTGACGCATCCGTGTGTACTTCAAATGGCTTAGTGTGATCTGGCAACTGCAATACGGGGTCATCAATCACTGCCTGCTTTAGGTCCTCAAAAGCTCTTTGACACTCTTCCGATCAGTGCAGTGCCATGATCGGTCCGTACGTCCTTCTTTAGGATCTTTTTTAGTGGAGCAACCCTCTTCGAGTAACTTACGATGAATCTTCGGTAATAGTTCACGAGCCCTAAAAACGATCTTAGCCCACTCACCTTGGTAGGTGCTTGCCACTCCTCGATGGCTCTGATGCCCATCCAATGCCCTAGGAATAGGATCTCCGTCTGTCCAAAGGAGCATTTCTCTTTCTTTACATAGAGGTGATTCTTCCTTTAATACCTTAAAAACGGTCCGGAGGTGGCTAACGTGGTCGTTTAACGAATAGCTATAGCCCACGATCAAAGTATACCACCAGTCGTCTAAGTACGGGTGGAATAGCTCATTGTGGAGGGTGCATAACGTGGCAGGGGCATTGGTGACTCCAAAAGGCATAACCAAATCAAACGCCCCTTTATTAGTAAGGTTGCTTGCTTGTCACACAGGTCGTCTTTGGCTTGTCTCCTTCCGCGATATGCACTTGGTAGTAGCCCGACCGTAGATCCAACTTCGAGAAGTATCTCGCGCTTATTGATTAGGGAGAAGAAGTCTGCAATCAAAGTGGATACTTGTTCTTGATGGTTAGGTTACCTTGTTGAGCGCTCGATAATCAATGCACAAGGCTACCGCTTCTTCTGGAATAAAGAAAACAGGGGCTCCCCAACCTTTTCCCCAGCAAGATAGGGAAAAACTGCCTTGGAGGCTGGAATATAAATAGGCCTCAATGAGTTCCTGAAATTGATTCCTGAGCTCAACCAATCCCCTTAACTAATAGATGCTAGTTGGGGGGGCCATCTGCTAAACCCAGCCCCAGTCTAAGTATAAGGGGGTTTGGCTTCAGGCTCCAACTCGATCTTGTGGTAGACTGCCCTCCTAGGGGGCACTTGGCAACTCACTCGTGGGGCATGATATCCCAAAATTCCTAAACTACTTGCTGCACTTCCTGAGAAAGAAGTCGTCTTGGTATTGGATCCGCTCTTCTGTTAGCATGAACATGAATTAGATTCTATTCGTCTTCTTTATTCTTAAGATAACCCCCCACCCGAACCATTCTTAAGACCACCAAGCCCTCTCGAATGAGTTCTACTATAGAAGCTTTCAACGTACACCCGGGGACAAATCTTTCACTCACTGAGAAGTGAAAACCTGTGACTAGATCGTCCTGAAGACGGATGCGACGGGAAGAAGTGGCATTTGGAAGTGTTGCTGACTTAACATTTAGGTTTCGGCATAACAAAGCTTGCACTGTCTTTTCGCACTTAGGCGCACAGCGTGCCATTGGTAATGATTCTACTACGGTGCCACAAATTCGCAAACTGATCCTAAGTAATCGTTGTTGTTCATTGGATTCCGGAGGAACTACTTCGTTAGGATTGGGGAATTGCTGCGATTCTTCCTGAATAGCCTGGATTCTCCCGTCGAGAGTCACTTTGAAAGTCTTACCTAAACTCTTCCGACTGAATATGATAAAGCCTATAAAACAACGAGCTACTATCATTTCTTCATTATAGATTGAGATCTTCTTCGAACTTAATGCACAAATAGATGGAATAGCAGCAAATAGCATCTTTCTAGCCTGTATATTCGTGGAACTCAATCTCATTTAGAAAGCTTATCTCTATCTTTCAGCAACGGAACGGGAAGTGGTTTAGGAAAGGACTTTAGAATCGGATGCGCTCGTCCAGCGAGAAAGGCCCTGACCCTGCTCAAAATCAAAAAGAAAGAAGAGAACGAAAGGAGAAGAGAACTTCGTATTTTGGTAATTATCTAGGAGTCATGTTTAACCTTGAATGCTATTAATGGATTCTACAGCAATAGTCCCTCGGACTCGGAAAGTAATAACGAAAATGGCTAACCCAATAGCAGATTCCGCAGCTGCCACCGTTGGAACCAATGAAGCAAATGATTGACCCATCATATCATCCGAAGAAACGGAAAATACCAAAAAGTTCGAATTCACAGCTAATAACATTGATTCAATTGGCATTGACATAATAGGAATATTTCGTCTATTAAGGAGGATTCCCCAAATACCTAAAATAGAGATGATCATAGAAAATGTGAAATATTTGATAGAATCCGTTTCGGGAACGTAGAATGTAAGAGAAATTCAAATGTTATAACTCCAGTACGTCAGGAACGCTATGTCATTTACAACAATAGGAAAGGCTAGCTACTAGAAAGGCAGGAAAGAGATGGCTACATCTAATAGGTTATAAGGCATTCCATAGTCTTCGACCACCCTTAGGAACTTCAATTAAAGAAAGAAAGAAACCTTAGAAAGCTAGGAGGCAAGTAAAGGAAGTCAAGCTCGGAAGCATTAGACGCAAGGATGGATCACTCATAAAACTAAACTAAATTGCAATCTCATTCCTCTCTTTGCGGTGTAGGAAGAACGAAGACCTTATATTATAGAACCTCTATCTCAGAACATAGGAGAGGGAGCCTTTCTAGACCAGAGAAAGCCCTTTCAATTCACCCCTTGCTTTATCCTTCCGCCTTGGAGATTGATGAGAATGCCACCACCTTGCAACTAAGAGATGGGTAAAGCCATTCTGTGAAGAGAGAGGGCAACTCGACCTGGACACTTTTGCCTATCCGAATCGAATTTCCTTGGTAGCAAATGGCTTTTCAAACCAAGCTACTTGAAAGAGTATCACGCCCCTCAAGGCCAGATTAGTGGCAAAATCACCCAACTTCATGGTATTAACTACGATAAGGCATTCAGTCCCGTAGGCAAACCTGTGACAATTGGAACCGTTCTCTCCGTCCTCTCGTGTCTCACCGGATCCTCTCGGAGAGAGGGGAGGAAAAGAATAGCAAGTCTAGTTTATCATGCATCAATATTTGCGGGGATGTTCTCCCCTCAGTCCCATTCGTTCTCCCTCCGACATCTCATTCGAGATGGGATGGCTTATCAGTGAATCTATCAATCCCTCCCCCAACAACTGATGGCATTAGCGCGAAAGACTCATGCTGCTTTGCTGTGCTTGCTTGCTAGCTAGAACGCGCAGAGCACACAGCGCAAACAAAAGGGCATTAGCACGAAACAAAGACATAGAGGGGCTAGCGCGCAGAGCAATAGTAAGCTACTTCACTCGAGAAGAAGAAAGACGCTCTCGCTCGACTCAGATAATGATGAAGCTCGAGCTCATCTCTTGCCAAGCTAGCTCCGATGCTACTGCTCAGCTCTGAGACTTCAAGAACAGTACTTGATTTATTCACTGGCCTTCCTCTTGCTGGTTGGCTGCTTTCTCCGGTGCCAGCTCTGAAACCGGAGGTATCTGTACCGGCTTGCTCGCCTTCCTTCCAAGGACCCTTCTGTCCAATAATTATAAAACAGTACTTACTGCTTGCCGTATTGCCTAACGGCGTACTCTATTCCGCCTACAGACAAGGCCTATACTTAGCTTCCTTCATACCAAGACCTGGGTGATGAATCAAATATTCAATCAAACCGGATCACCTGAAGGGCTACCTTTCTGCCTATAATGGTTCATTTTCTTATCTTAGTTAGATAAGGTGAAGTCCTTATTGAATCAAATATGTAAGAAAATATATGATCAGTGGTCTTCTTTCCGCTCTTCGAGGCTCTTCTTGTAAAGAAAGGCATCGATACATACACCCCACAGCCAAAAAGGCCTACGAACGAGGAGGTCGGTAACCGGTCCGGTGTGAGCGAAGATCCTTGACGAACTGGAAGAGCAAAAGAAGACGACAATGGAATTAGTTGATTGGCCAGCGACTCGATTTAGCCTCATAATGGCGCGGTATGCTCTTCTTTCTGTCCTGTCTTATTCCAAGGCTGGAGAGTAGCCGCCTAACTGTCCACTCGCCCTCAACCCTCGACCGCTTCGTAGCGTCTTTTTAGGCTGCGTTCGACTCCTTCAAAAAAGACAAAAGACAACCGGAGTCTTTGCTCCCTGGATAAGTCTCATTCGATGTCGCAACCGATGCTTAAAACATATGATTCTATCTTCTCAGTCTTCGAGCGATCATTCTCTGCTTCAAATAGGAGGGGACTTCCTCTACCTAAAGGTGATGATCCTTACTTAACGTAACGTGGCAAGCCAAAAACTGACTTGTGGTCCATCCATCAGAGTAATCGATCTGACCGATAGATGATGCTTAGTTAAATCGTAGTCAAGGTCTGTCTTAGTATCAGGTTTCATTCTCTTTTTGCCTGCGGCCTGTCTGACATAGTGATAATAAACTTGTCCGGCTTCGTTTGATTCCTTCCCCATAGCAAAAAGGGCTCTCTCGAGGGTTAGGATCAAGGGTCTCCTCATCCTCATGCCTTTTTCCACCTTAAG